>NC_046317.1:13904400-14574211 GCF_009819535.1 Lacerta agilis
ATTACCAAACTTAAAACTATGGAGAGACCTGGTCTGAACAAAGACATTGGATTCTTATCTCATTATACGTGACAAAGCTATCTTTAGCCATCTCACCCCTTGCCTTTTCCTGTAAGACCAATTGCAGTCGTTAACAGTCGTCAACAGGTTTTCCACACCTATCAGCCAATCACCCATTCCCACCACCCTTCTGAGTAATACCCCTCCTCACTCTCTCACTATATATAAGGGTCTGGTGACTTCTGTTTCAGTGTATCTGGAGAAGTGTGCATGCACACGAAAGCTCATACCAAGAACAAACTTAGTTGGTCTCTAAGGTGCTACTGGAAGGATTTTTATTTTATTTTTCACAATACAAGGCTGCCTTCACATGTCTTCTAAAAGCTGTGTAGTTCTTTATTTCCTTAACATCAGTTGGGAGGGCGTTCCACAGGGAGGGGGCCACTGCTGAGAAGGCCCTCTGCCTGGTTCCCTGTAACCTCACTTCTTGCAGTGAGGGAACCACCAGAAGACCCTCAGAGGTGGACCTCAGCATTTGGAACGATGGGGGTGGAGATGCTCCTTCAGGTATTTAGGGCTTTAAAGGTCAGCACCAACACTTTGAATTGTGCTAGGAAACGTACTGGGACCCAGTGAAGATCCTTTAAGGCTGGTGTTAAATGGTCCCAGCAGCCCCTCCAAGTCACCAGTCTAGCTGCCGCATTCTGGATTAGTTGTAGTTTCCAAGTCACCTTCAAAGGTAGCCCCACGTAAAGCACATTGCAGTAGTCTAAGCGGGAGATAACCAGCGCATGTAGCACTCGGGTGAGACAGTCTGTGCGCAGGTTAGGTCTCAGCCGGTATACCAGATGGAGCTAGTTTATTCAGCATAGATCCTTCAAAATTATTCCACTCGGTCATTTCATTTATTTCAAGGTGTCAACTCTAAGGAAAACTTAGCTGAATGCCATCCACTATATACCCAAGGTGGAGGACAACATATGACAGCATATAAGCAATTAAGTAATCAAATAGCACTAGTTTTGGACTGATTTTATTGTATCTTTTGTTATAAACCACCCTAATATACATGATGAAAGTGTGGGATAATAATAATAATAATAATAATAATAATAATAATAATAATAATACTCCACGCAACCTATCTGGCCACTCTGGGGAATAAATAAAAACATAAATAGATATCCAGAAGCTTTATTTAAAACAAAGTAGATAGCAAGGGCCATTTCCCATATTCCACTCCCCATCAGGCTCACTACTAGAAATATTATTTGTGGATGACAAATTCACAGTTTAAAAACTGGTATACAGTGGTACCTCTGGTTACGAACGCTTCAGGTTACGAGCTCTGCTAACCCGGAAGTAGCTGCTCCTGGTTGCAAACTTTGCCCCAGGATGTGAATGGAAATCTTGCGCCAGAGATGCACGCACAACGGGAATCTCCATTAGTGAAAGCGCACCTCAGGATAAGAACAGATTCAGCTTAAGAACGGACCTCCGGAATGAATTAAGTTCGTAACCAGAGGTACCACTGTAATGGTGTTCAACAGGGTGATCTAAACTAGGAAAATCCCAATATTTTCAGCAAGTTCTTTTTTAAACAAAACAGGATGAGATGTTTCCTACATAAACTATCACAAGAAATTGCCAGCTTTATATACAGCACCATAACAATGATAATATAAAAACTATCCATAATTATTGACAGAAGGCACTAGCCGCTGATAATTTGTTCTGCACAACCTTTCTAAAAATGAACGATGTCTGCACAAGACAACTGCTGTGCTCCCATTTATTTCAATTGAGTGTGCACAGGGAATCATACCAGAGTATCTGTGGCTCAGGGGGCCAATCCAGTAAGCTTTAGTCAATGTAGAAAACCTGTAGCTTTTAATGTAGACTGTGTTGGAGTCAGGCTTGATGAATGGCACCCAAGAGAGAAACCCACGAGAGAAACTTCATTATAGGCCAATTTGTAACCAGATCTGCATACCAAGCAAAAGAACTCTTGACCAATCTCGGTTTGAAGTTATTTAGCAAGGGGAGCTGTGGCTGTGGACAGAATAAATGAAGTAATTTTCAAATTAATAAAGGATGAGTGGGTAGTTTTCCAGCCAGCTACAGGAGGAGGAGATAATTTAAGAAGAGTTGCTCCATTCTTCACGAGAAGCCAAAAGACTCTCTGGGACCAATTTCCGCTATTTCTTCTGAGCTCTAAAATTGATAAAAGTTCCTGCTCTAAATAGTAACTGAGCAGTCATAAAGCCATTGGTGTATATCATTCCAACACATAACTACAGTGTCTGGGTTTCTAACTGTTTGTGTTGGCTAGCTATACTTCCTTTCTTATCAAGATCATTGAGGCTGTCACTTCTGATAGTGTCAGTTCCCTGTTTTAGAAAAAGAGAGACTTGGATTAAATCTAACCCATGGTTGATAAGATCAGACTCATTTATTCTCATCCAGTCATCGGACCACCACAAAATAAAAGTTTAACCATATGAAAGTAACTCAAGGTGACATCAATAGACATGAACTCAGACCCCATTTATGTATGTATGTATGTGTGATTTGCTACAGATATTTGGTGTTTAAAGTCTGTGTTGCATACACACACACACACACACACACAACACAAACAGACCTTAAACACCAAATATCTGTAGCAAATCACAAGTCCCTTAAAAATTGTCCCTCTCTTGACATGTGTTAAAATAAAATAAAATATTGAAATGGCCTTCCCAAACCTGAATAAAAAAGTATAAAACTTAAATGAATTAAATTATAAAACAAACATGAAATTCTGAATATCCCTGATGACACACCATTCTCTCTTAAGCATGCGTTTTATTTTGTATTTTGTCTTTATTTTATTCTGTGAACCACCCTGAGATCTTTTGATGAAGGGCAGTATATATATTTTAATAATAATAATAATAATAATAATAATAATAATAATAATAATAATACTGTTCACACACAACTGTAAAGTTGGCATATTTTCTGTCTAGTCCACTCAGTAGATAAACTAGAGGCACACGGTCAGACCTCTCCTCATCTCTTTCCGAGGAAGAGATGCAGGTCAGTAATAGAACATCTGCTCTGCATGCAGAAGGTCTCAGGTTCAATCCCTGGCATGTTCAGATAGAATTTGGAATCCCTGCCTGAAACCCTGGTGATGTGTTATCTGTCAGTATAGACAATACTAAGCTAGATAGACTAATGGTCTGACTCGGTATAAGGCAGCTTCCTACGTTTCTCTCCAAAACCTGTCCCAAGTATTGTTTTCCTAATGTATTATACAAAGTCAATATATGTGCAGGGACCTCAACCCAGTTTAAACAACAAGGATGGGTTTGTTCAGAATATGGCATCAGATTTAACTGGGCTTTAGTAAATGACCATCCTATCTCTCAGTTCATGCAAATCCTTAGAATAACAAGGTAGTACAAGAGGAATGTGAAGTGGTACTGTTTTTAGAAACTGGTACAGTTCTGCTCTGTCCTGCTGAAGACATACATTGGACAATCACTCTTTCAAGAGCTTTTTAAGTGAGTTCCATCTCCAAGCTCTTTACATACAGCTTAGAAACACCTAATTTCACCACTAGGGATGAAACCTACAAGTGACTAGCAGTGCTGATGTCCTGATAAGGAGTGAACCATGTGGGCCTCATGCATGTTCTGTGTCGAGCTTTCTGCATACGTCTGACACTTGGTGCAAATAAGAATCATGTACACACATTGGTTCCAAGTCCATAAAGGTAGAAATGCCGTCTTCTGACACACAACTCCTTTGTACTTCTGAATGAAAGAAATGTTTATCCCTAGTAGTTTGTTGCTTTCATTCAGCTTGCTGATTGTGTCACCTCCCTTCCAGCTCCATTTCCCCATCTACATTCAAAAAGATCACAATGAATGGATGTGCAACGAAATGAAAAGGAGTGGTCCATAAACCACCTGAATTTTCCATACTGAGCACGTAGACTGAGACTGATGCAAATGCCTGGCTTGCTGTACCTCTGTTGCATTGGTTCCCTGCTCCTGTAAAACCTATTTGTCTGACAATTCACGGTGTGCACTGGGCTACCAGTTTTCCTTTTAAAAAAGGGAGACAGTGAGATGCTCTGTGAAGTTGTTCTTGATTGCTTCCTGTTGAAAAGCAATTTCCATCACCACATGTCTTTGCCCTATCTAGCTCAGTCTAATCTGCTTCTTCTATATTTATTACATGTTTTATCTTGCCATTCCTACAGGTAGTTCAGGGATCCTTATGCCAACCCCCCCTTTTTTAATCCTCACATCACTCCTATGATTTCTGGTGTGTTTCGGGGGCTGATTCAGTCTTGCTACAGCACTCTGTATACTCAACCTTGCTGGAATGTGGCTGTACTTCTGTGGGTCAGTAAAAAGGGTCAAGAGAAGTTCCTGTAGGCAGCAGCAGAGCACCTGGCGAGTCATTTGAGACTCCTGTGCATCAGCTACCCAACTGACCGCACCATAAGCAGAATGAATGTGAAATTTGCCCTGGAGATCTCTGCTAATGAGCTACTTCCTTGGGAGTTCATGTAGCAAAATGGATTGGATTGGCAGTCCACATCTAGAACTGATACCTCCCTCCTAGCTGATGGAAGATCTAAGACCAGAGGCTGAGATGCGAACTCTTTTGTGGCCCAAGGTTTTATATCTCTTGTAAAGTTCATCTTTATGATGCTTCACAGGCCATCTGACTCGGTAGCCTTAGGTTCACGCAGCTGGTTCACTATCTGCTGAGCCATCTGATGCTGACATAGGTGAACTGCCCATATGACTGCACCACAGAGAATAAAACCTTCTTCTTTTTAAATTGTATATACTCAAGTATAAGCCTGGTTTTTCAGCACATTTTTGAGCTGGAAAAGCTACCCTCGGCTTATACTCGAGTGAGGCGGGTGGTGGGGGCGGCGAGAAAGGAGCCCTTTCTCTCCGCTCGTGCCGCTGCTGCCCACTCACCCCAGTCAACCATTCCTTAAGAAGTGTACAAGAACGGTGGTTCTTTACTCTCCCCAGGCAGCTTGTTCCATTACTGAACTGCTCACATAAATGCAAACTTTAGACCCCAGAAGACAGAAAGCCTATCAGTTAAGGAAGTATTAAAACCCCACAGGTGGTCACTTTCCCTGGCTCCTGCTTAAACAGGACAGGATCCCAGCCTTCTCTGTATAACACAAGGGAACATTGCGCTGTGGGTTAAACCACAGAGCCCTAGGGCTTGCCAATCAGAAGAATGGCGGTTTGAATCCCCACGATGGGGTGAGCTCCGCAGCAGCAAAGGAGGAAGAGGAAGGAGCGGCCCAAAGGGCTGCTTTCGTGCTGCTTGTTCCTCCTCCTCCTCCTCCTCCTCCTCCTCCTCCTCCTCCTCCTCCTCCTCCTCCACAGCGGCAAAGGTGAACTGGCTTATACTCAAGTCAATAAGCTTTCCCAGGTTTTTGTAGGAAAGTTAGGTGCCTCGGCTTATATTCGGGTCAGCTTATACTCGAGTATATATGGTAGTTTTTATTGCGTTTTTCATTTTTATCATAATAATAATGTATCAGATAACAGAAAAATAAGAATTCAATTCCTCAGTCCCCCCCCCCCAACTTCCCTCAACTTCCTCTTCTGGTTTTTTTTTACATATTAACTTCCCCTGCTTGTTTTATTATATATCCACAGTGAGTTCTTTGTATCAAATATAGTTATTCTCTTATCATTTTAACATCCTCTTTGTACTTTCTGTATTTGTTTTGTTTATTGTAAGTGTTTACTCAAACCCTGCTAGTGAGTCCATTTCTTTACATTGTTTCTGTAGATACAACATAAATGGTTCCCAGTCTTTTTAAAAGTCTCTGTTGTCTTTGTCTCTAGGTCTTTCTGTTAGCTTCGCCATTTCAGCATATTCCATTAATTTTTGTTGCCATTCTTCTTGAGTTGGTATTTCATCGCATTTCCATCTTTGGGCTAGCAATATCCTGGCCGCTGTCATAGCATACATAAATAATTTCTTCTTCTCTTTTGGGATAGCTGGTGGAGCTGTGATCTGGGGCTGCCGATCAGAAGGTCAGCGGTTCAAATCCCCGTGACGGGGTGAGCTCCCGTTGCTCTGTCCCAGCTCCTGCCAGCCTAGCAGTTCGAAAGCACACTAGTACAAGCAGATAAGTAGGTACCGCTGTGGCGGGAAGGTAAACGGCGTTTCCGCACGCTTTGGTTTCCGTCAAGGTGTTCCATTGCGCCAGAAGCGGTTTAGTCATGCTGGCCACATGGCCCGGACAGCTGTCTGTGGACAAACGCCCGCTCCCTCGGCCTGAAGCAAGATGAGCGCCACGACCCCATAGTCACCTTTGACTGGACTTAACTGTCCAGGGGTCCGTTCCCTTACCTTCATTAGATTTAAAATTGCAAAACTATTTTTAAAAAGATGTATAATATATGTATATCTTCTCATGGTGGCAGGAGTGCCATCTCTGCAGGGCCCTGGATGCCCAGGCAACCACAAAACTTTTAACAAGCAGGCTCTGGCAGGCTCTCCCCCAGCTGCAGTGGATTTTGGTGGGTCCTCTCACTGCTGTGACACAAACTGGCAGGCCCTTCTGCTGCAGCAGCAGGCTATGTCGGAGCCCATTGCAGCAGCGGTAGGGTTCGACGCAGGCTATCACAGCCACAGGTGGCCTCACTGGGGTGCTGGGAGGAGCTCCAACACCCCACCCCACCCCAAAAAAGAAGGCCTGGAGAAACTCAGCACACCTGCATGGTGGATCCCAAGGAATCACTGTCTGTGTACACATTGCCAGCTTAAACACAGCCAAGTGTTTTCTCAGTTTGGATCAAAGTCAGTTTCAGGAAGGGTGGGGGCGATGGTGCATCAAAACACAATATTTCCTAAGAAACGGCAGGTAGATATTTATTGTGGTAACAGTGACTGGATACAGAGCAAACAGAAGTTTGTGCACAGCCCCCGATTTTGCAGAATTATGTTTGTAGCTGCTAGATCCCCTCCCCCAATCTAATGGCGAATTGTCCTCTTCAGGTTTTTCCGAATCACTTCATTACTGGAGGATGCAGGAGAACTCTTATGAGTTTCCATACCTGCTATTCTGGAGTTCATGCATAATATTTATGCCATCCATAGCACAGGAAGAGTGTTCAGTGTGACACGGAGCCTGACTTCTGCTTCTTTTCAGGAGTTGATGCACAAACTGTGGCTTTGGCAAAGGGAAACGTTGGGTTTTCTGAAGGGGAAAATGAGAAATGAGCATCTTTTATTTTATAATTTTAATATGGGTTTTGATGCTTCCATAACATATGGAAAGATTTTAAACCTTGTTTCTATGACAACCGCTCTGCTAGACAAGCGACTCGGGGAAGTTGCCAAGGACTTTAATAAATAGTTCCTTTGAAAATATGAGGGGGGGGGCTATTTAGATTTATGTGCCTCTGCCTTCGAACTAGAGTTTGAACTTCAGTTTGGCACTTTCCCATATATTGGAATGCCATATTGCAGTAGAAATAATCCTTCATTCTTTATGTGTACGCAGACTTCAGCATTTGTAACAATAAATGTAAGAGTACGACATGTATATTGAAATTAGATGGTTTGAGAGGGCTACCAAAAAAGAAAAAAAGAAAAAGATGAACCCACCAACCCTTTATACATACGCCAGAGCAGATTATTACTGTGCCAGTGTAAAACTATTTAGTCTTTGAGTTTCTGTGATTGAGCTTCACCAACAAGGAAGGCAGGATCTCTACCTAGTTTGTGGAGAGCAGGCAACCTGGCCCTTTGCTTTGGTGTTACTATGGAAAGAGTTTTTAGGAATGACACTCTTTTACTCACTTTGGTGGCTGTAGAGTACTGGAACTTGTTGAACACCAACTTGAAATTTCAGGGATGATGGAGGAAGTTGCAACACCTGGAGGGCCAAAGGTTTGTGGATGAATCAGATAGGCATCTGCCTCTTTTTGTGTTAGGGATAGTGCTGGATGTTATCCAGAAGCACAGATTGTTCACCCAGGCCTCTGCGCTTCTTTTCAGGTGCATCATAAAAGCTAAAGGTGCGCACAGCATATCTCCTTGGTGTGGACGAACAGCCAAGCATGACCCAACTTTTCATGAAGTTGTAAAGCCCTATGCGGTTTGGGACCCTCGGATTTAAGGGACCGCCTCTCCTGGTATGTCCCATGTAGGACCTTAAGGTCCTCAAGTGATAATCTTTTGGAGGTCCCGAGCAACAAAGACGTTAGGTTGGCCTCAACTAGGGCCAGGGCCTTCTCAATATTGGCCCCGACTTGGTGGAACAGCCTATCACGGGAGACCAGGGCCCTGCGGGATTTGGCATCTTTCCGCAGGGCCTGCAAGACGGAGCTGTTCCACCTGGCCTTTGGGTTGGTTTCTGTTTAATATTTATGCTTCATCTTTTATTGGTGGGTTATTTTGAAATTGAGACCTGCAGTTTTAATTGAATTTTAAATTTGTATTTTAATCTGTTATTTTAAATTGATCGTTTTTATGTTTTTTGTTGTGATTTTAATTGATGTTAGCCGCCCTGAGCCCGGTTCTCTGGCTGGGAAGGGCGGGGTATAAATAAAATTATTATTATTATTATTATTATTATTAATAGCACGGACTTAGGTACCAAAAGGTAAAGGACCCCTGGATGGTTAAGTCCAGTCAAAGGCAGCTATGGGGTTGCAGCGCTCATCTCACTTTCAGGCCGAGGGAGCCGGTGTTTGTCCACAGACAGCATTCTGGGTCATGTGGCCAGTAGGACCAAACCACTTCTGTCACAAAGGAACACTGTGACAGAACCCAGAGCGCACGGAAACACCATTTACCTTCCCGCCGCAGCGGTACCTATTTATCTACTTGCACTGGTGTGCTTTTGAACTGCTTGGTTGGCAGGAGCTGGGACAGAGCAATGGGAGCTCACCCCGTTGTGCAGATTTGAACCACCGACCTTCTGATTGGCAAGCCCAAGAGGCTCAGTCGTTTAAACCACTGAGTTTAGTAAGGTGTTAGGATAGGCATTTTTCATAACCTTCTCCTTTTCTATATCTGATCTTAATCATAGGAGTTGAGGTGTGATCGGGGCCAGCCCAATATATTTTGCTGTCTGAGGTGAAGGACAAAAAGCAAATTACAAATACAAAAAGCCACCAGTTGAATCTGATTTCAGCACTGGTGAAATTCACTGCAAATAAGGGAAGAAAGCTGGCTTAGGAAGCACAGAGCAGGTCACATGGCATATACAGCTCTGTGTACTCCTTGACCTTTAGCATTTGGCACCTGAGACAGCCGCCTCCATCTGGCTCATGGTAGGGCTTGTGAGATGGCACTACTAGGAATATAGGGACATTTTTTGCTGCCTTGTACCGAGTCAAGACCATTGATTCACCTAGCTCAGTATTGTCTACACTGCCTAACAGGATCTCTCCAGGATTTCAGACTGGTGGCTTCCTGTTCTACCTAGAGATTCTGGGGATTGAATGTGGGACCTTCTGCATGCAAAACAGATGCTCTGCCACTGAGCTTATGGCCCTTAACAATGAACTACAGCCCTTCCCCATTGAAATATCAAGTTAGACCCTGCTCACCTAAGTCCTCCTTTTCACCCCCACATTCACAACCAAGGAAACTAGGCAACCAATCCATATCACATCCCACAGAAGTTGATTCTTCCCACTCTCAAATTTCTAAACATTAAGAACACCCATCTATGGAAGAGTGGAGAAAAGATATCTGATCTGATACCTCTGCAATTTAAAAAAAACCTCTTTGGAAATAAAAAAAAACCCACTTTGGACTCAGCTATACAGCTGCAAATAAAACATTTTAAATGTGTTGTAAATTGCAGTATACAAATGTGACACTAGATAGCAACAGCGAGTTATGCCAAATTCAATGTATTTTTTCAAAACTGTTTTTAAAAAAGCATTTTCACAGCATTTTTTTTAATATGTGTGTAGATTCCACCTTTATCTTTCTAAAGCCCATGTGCTTTGCATGCCTATTATAATCAAACAGGGGTGAACTTTCTTTCTTGACTTTGATTCCCCAAGAGAACTTGCTATAAACTCACTTATGTTTGACTGGCTTTATTGTAAATCTTGCTGGGTCAAAGTTTACCAACACTAATAATTAGCAATGAATGCACAGGACTCAGCACACTAAATAATGACATTTTTGCAGTTTCCCCCCTCTTCTCACATTGTAATCCTTGATAGACTGAGGGCAAGGAGCTATATTGAATTTGTATAGCTGGAGAGATAATAAACAGAACTGCAGTGGGCTGATAGGAGATCACTATTGGCATTTGCAGTTTGAAACTAAAAAGGCCTGTATAGGAGCTGTCGTACTGAAATGCAGAGATAAAGGATAATTCCTAGTATTTTTCAAAAATCCTGAGAAATATAAGCCATTAGCGTTAACAAAAGTGTGCTTATCGAGCACATGACACATTTCTTCACTTCCTAATTCTTATGGTGCAGATTTTGTTTTGTTTTTAACTCAAAGATGCCAATTCTCAAACTGGCCAAAATTAGCTGGCCTTTCAGTTTCCTATGGGTTGCCTTTGTTTCCTCATTGCATCAGCGAAATCATCTTTTAAAGATTATGATGGTGATGTGACTTCATACAGGGCACCGTAGGCTTGCATTCTAGAAACAGATGCTGCTGATACAACCGAGAAAGAGAAGGAGAATGGGCCCTAGGATAAATGTTGGAAATGACGTAGGGTTAGTTTCAATAGGGAATTGTGGCTAGGAGATTGTGCCAAGGGTTTCGCTGGAAAAGTATCGAGCAGGAAAGGAAGGAGGTCAAGAGCTTTTGCTCAAAATGTCTTACTTTGCTTTCTGAAGAACAATCCATTTGTTCTTCAACAAGGATAGGGTAGGATCACTTAGTGCTGTGCCAAACCCATCCGCAGATTTCACATAAGTGGGGGGGAGCCCACCCCGTCATGGGGATTCGAACTGCCAACCTTCTGATCGGCAAGTCCTAGGCTCTGTGGTTTAACCCACAGCGCCACCCACGTCCCTTAGGTTGTCTGCGCCTGGTATAGAGTTACAAAACCAGATAAAAGCATAACAATTGGAAAACAAGTAAAACTGTTCAAAATGGAGCAAAGCAGTGTAAATTCAGCACTGGGTTTCAAAAACAAGGCCAGCTGTACAATCAACATGCTATACACACTTCTGTGGGCAGGAAGTTCCACAATTTAGGGACAGGCACAGAGAAAGTCCTCTCCTGAGCTGCAATTCCTTGGACTTCTGAAGGTGGAGGAACTACTGAGAGAGCTTCCTCTGCTGCTCTTAATACCTGAGAAGACCAGCATCTATACCAAGTCTATTCTGGAAGTTAATGAATCAAAAGCCTTTGCCCATGTCTTTAAAAACAAGGGAAAGAAGGACCAGAGTCCCACAATTTTAGAGAGAGAAAATACAGTGATCACAGAAAATTTAAGAATGGGTGAATATGTAACTCTGATGTAGGTTTCATATATGCTTTTACTAATAATTTTGTTTTGTTCTATTAGTTTACAATTTTTAAATCTCCTCAAAATACTTACTTAAATACATATTTAGATGTGTGTTTTCTCTCAAAATATGTATTGAATTACATTTCCCTCCATTTCCCCTATATAGTTAACTTTTGATATCCACATTGCAACATTCAGGGAACTGCAAATTTTGATGAATCACTAACTTCCAACCTGTACATTAGTTCAAGAGATCTAGATCAGGTCACTTCATGTAGAAATTCAAAAAGATTGGATTCCTCAAGCATTCCTGATTCATAATGTGATTGAATTTGTTGGTATATTTCAGCACTCTTTAGGAAGATTAAAGAATAAGAAACAAGTAATAAATAAGAAACAATAATTGCCTGTAGCAGGGGGTGGGGAGAGAGGATGAGCAACAGCATACAGTTATTACTGGAAGAGAGAATCAGTGAATATTTCAGCCCACCGCCCCCCACTATACATTTCAGCCTCCAAGTCAAAAGAGCTGAACATTTGGTAGAGCTCTAGTAAAAAATAATAATCTTTAATGTGAACACTGTGGTTCAATCCCTTGTTGCATGTGCTAGAGTAAAGAGGTCTCAGATCCAGAAAGGCTAAGAATCAAAGAAGTCATCTAGCTATGGAGTGTAATAACTGTCATCACAGCTATTCTGGTGGCACTTTCTTTCTGTTTTCTCACCTACTCATTTGATCTAACCCTGTGGTTTGAAGCTCACTTTCTGCTTTTTCAATTCTGAGATTCGTAGCCTCGGAGCCTGTCTTGCATCTGTATTCCCTCATTTGAGGAGATATTAAGCTTCCTCCTTACTTTGTAAGCTGTTATAATTTTAATCAATAACTGGCAAGAATTACCGTGCGAGAGAAATAACACCCAAAACAATTTACCAAGGGGGACACAAAAGCTACATATGTGTGAAATATTGCAATATTAACAACAGCGGATGTAGGATTTTTTTTAATCACAGGAGAAAGTAGGTGTTGATGTGCGAAATAGTTTATTTTTTAAAAGTGCATTGGGAGAAACTGCTGAGTAAATGGTGACAGGTGAAATATGCAGTTATACAGGAAACCGAGGCCAGATCATTAATGTTGACTTGCTTGTTTGAGAAGATGGCAGGATCCTCAAGAATGTGCTTTATGGGGAACTGGCTTCAGGCACCAAGTCTGTTGTTGGCAGATCAACTCTGCATCATAAAGATGTCTGCAAATATGAAATGAAGTCTGACAACAGTTATTTTGCCATGTGGGAATCCCTTGCAAATGACTACAGTGCCTGGAAACAGACAGTCAGGTTATGTATCCCTAACAGTGACCCAAAGAGAAATGACCACTGGGAGAAGCACAGAGAAAAGAAACACCAAGGTGCATCTGTAGCAGCGAAACCAGACGCCTTCATTTGTGCCAGCTGCAATAAAACATTTCTCTCCCATATCGGTCTCTACAGCCACAGCAGGTGCTGTAACTCTCCGATGGTTTGATGTTGTCCCCGATGGCACACTCTTCCATTGCCTCTTGAGACAGACAGATGCCAACAGCTGGATGCCTAACCACACAGTGGTGGCCCCAAGCTTCACGGTGGCAGGTGGAAAGCTATCACCGGTGGCTCTGCTGCCAGCGGTAAGAATGTAAGAACAGCCCCACAGGATCAAGCCCAGGGCCCATCTGGTCCAGCATATTGCTCTCACAGTGGCCAACAAGATGCCCATGGGAAACCCACAAAGCAGAACCTGAGAATAACATCCCCACTAACAGTGATTCCCAGGAACTGCCCCTGACAGTGGAGGTAGAATATAGCCAGGAGAATGCCATGAAACAGGATGTTTTATTGCCTGGACGAGGGTGGTGCTGTGGTCTCAACCACTGAGCCTCTTGGGCTTGCTGATCAGAAGGCCGGCAGTTCAAATACCTGCGACGGGGTGAGCTCCCATTGCTCTGTCCCAGCTCCCGCCAACCTAGCAGTTCGAAAGCTCACCAGTGCAAGTAGATAAATAGGTACCACTGTGGTGGGAAGGTAAACAGCATTTCCGTGTGCTCTGGTTTCCATCATGGTGTCCCGTTGTGCCAGTAGTGGTTTAGTCATGCTGGCCACATGACCCAGAAAGTTGTCTGTGGACAAACGCCAGCTCCCTTGGCCTGAAAGCGAGATGAGCGCCGCAACCCCATAGTCGCCTTTGACTGGACTTAACCGTCCAGGGGTCCTTTACCTTTTTACCTTATTGCCTGGAGATGGTGAAGTAAAAAAGGACCCCAAAGTCCCAACTGCCCCCAACTGCCATTGGGGTCAGCAGGGCCTTGGATGTATGACTCTGTTCCTCCCCAGACACTGTTAGGATTATTCTTTCCCCTACTTACCGACATATATACATCCAGTGCCAGAGCCAAAATTCCACCTACATCTGTAATCAGTAAAGTTGAGGCCATTTTTAATTCAAATTGTTGTGTGCTTGAGATTATTTCATCATGCCTTACTTTAGTCATGGCCTGGGAGGAGAGTGGAGCTGCAACTGAGACAAACTGCTGTTTGATTCATTAGCATGGGATTTTTTTGGGGGGGGAGTTCTCTCCTCCTCCTCTTCCTCCTCCTCCCATGACTACAGTTCCCAGGGTTCTTTGGGAGAAGAAAATGTCCTTTAATACCCTCATCCTTGTATATTTTGGGGTGAAGCTGAGGTCCACAAAGCAGAAGATTTGAATGATCTCAATGATCTGGTTTGAAATTCAGCAATGCCAGTGGACACTTTCACTCACTCTAACTGGTTGATATTAGGATAAAGGACAATCAATATTGTAAAGTATATAGGTCCGAAGTATAGTATAGAAGGCAAATTCCTCTTTACGAAGTTCTGATATTTTTTTAGCACTGTAATGGCATCTGTCTGAATTTGTATTCTCCCAGACAGCCTAGAAAGGACAGGAGACAAAGATCTCGAGATCTGAGCTGCCATGATAGTGACAAGAGGATTTTCTAAGTGAATATGCTGAGCGATGTAGCCTCACCAGATTCTGTGCCAAATCACACATTTGGCAAATTTCTGGGACAGCTGTATTATCAATAGAAATTTAGGGCTAACCATAATGGAAACAATACCACTCCTGTTCCTGACAGCAATGAGTAACATGCACAGCCAAATTGTACTTAAAAATTTTAATGCTACTGCTTCACTGCAAGCAAGTGATTAAAATAATTAAGGCACTTCATCAGGTGACATTTTGTTAAAAAAAACTGTTTGAGTTTCCATCAACAAAAAAACAGAAAAGTCATCACTTATTAATATCCCACAACACAACTTAGGCAGGTGTGTTTTTACCACCTTTCATTTGTTTCAGAGAGCATGCAATTTATTTATTTGATTTTTTTGGTATATAATTTTTATTAAATTTTCTGTTATACAATTTAAAATACTCATTTTTTACATCTTTATGATATCAAGGACTTCCCTTCTCTTTCCATCATTCATTTTACATATCATAAATCCCTGCATATTTTACAAAAAACTGTACCATTCAGTATTCCATTATTGAATCCATTAAAACTTATTTACACTGTTGGATTTATCAATGCTGCCAGCGTTTTCAGCTATATTTGAAGATTATTCTTATTCTTATTCTTATTATTCTGCTCTTCAGTCAAAAATAGGTCCCTCAGGGTTGTTTACAGATCACTGCATATAAGACACCCCCAGCCCTCAGACTTGCAGTCTAAAAACACACAGTAGAAAAAGGAAATGGATAGGGAGGGAGAAGAAAATTAGCAAACTTTGGTTCAGGGGTGCCAACTTGAATAAAATATTTGAGGAACAGGTAGGTCGCTACCTGCATAATCAATCACAAGTTGTGGCACACACACATCCTTTGAGTGGCAATGCCTATCAACTGGGGGGAGGCAAGGAGCTCAAATACTATTGAGGGAGGGGCTAAGGGACCTTGGCCTCTATTCTCTGGTTCAATAACTTAGTTACAAGGTGTCCTAATGGGATGGAAAAATTCAAGGAGGGGAGATTCCAAAAGTTGCTGCTCTCTCTGTTGCAACCAGTGGAATGCTCCTAGATCTCCTCCTTTCCCTCCTCTGCTGTAACCTGATGCATATTCCTCAGGAAAGCAACATCAGTGGTTCTGTTGTGCACACATTTAACACACCAATCCTAAAAACTGGTGTTTGCTGTTGTATCACACCGCGCCTACTGATGTGAATGAAATTTAGTTTGACGTGCCGGTATATTGGGGGGGGGTGAGGAACCAGTTCCGTAACACACTGCCGGTGTGAAAGGAATATTCGAAAATGCTAGAAGTGCTAGTATTGTAATCAGGGAAACTAATACAACATTCCCCATGCCTGATTGCATCCCCAGTTCCAGACAGTGTCATTTCCTGCTAGGAATAATGTGCCTTGTAGCTCTCCCACCTCATGATCCTCTGGTGGAAAATGCATCCCTTCCATTTCCAGCCACGTAGAGGCCTTGCAGGGCTTCTCCTGGGTGTGAGTGAGCCTCTTCTATCTGTTAACTCTTTGAATCAAGCTGATCCTTTTTGCTTGGAGAAGGGCATGGAAATAATTGGTAAGGAAAGTTAACTGTGCTTCACATATTCAGCCTTCTCAAGTGACCAGACCTATTGAGTTTTTGGCAGGTATGATTGAAAAGCCCCGGTGGTTTGCGGGACAAGTTTACACATTGCAAATCCTCATAAAAAGTAGGCTTCAGTGAAATACAGCTTTCCCTTTCCTACAGGAAACACTAGGTTCTGGGGCAGGGGCAGAGGGAGGAGGGGAATTATAATATCTTTTCCTGACACCTATGTAGCTCTGGGCGGAACTGCTACAAGGAGGAACCACAGCTTGAACACCAGCATTTCTGGTTCAAAGTTGCATGGCAATTATGTGGCAGCCTCTTTTGAATTCCTGGTATTAATTATAGGAATGAACATTAATATCCCTCTACTGAGCACCCCTACCCTTTCATCAGGTAGCCTAGCTAGCAGAAATTCTTTTGAGAATGAAAGAGAACACAGATAAATGCAATTACAGACTTCCTTGAAGATTGGGGGGGGGAATTAGAGTTTGTTTTTGTTTCTTTATCAGAGCTTTAAAAGGGTGGATAATTTACATTATTACTGTGGCAGAAGTTCTCTACTACATTTACTTGGAAGGAACTTCATCTGAATGCTGGACAAACAGGTACAGCTAGCAAAAAACTTGTTATATTTTGAAAGGTAGGTGGTGGTGCTCATGTGTGGTTTCCATGTTCTAGTTTGTTTTATATCAGTACATACATGTAAGTATGTTAATGTAATTTAAAAAAAATATATTTGCTTTATCCCTATCCCCCACAAAAGAATTGCATCCTAATATGCCCACAGCCACCTAGGTTCACTTTTAGAGGAAATGGCAGTGCAAATGAAGTCCTTTGAATATTTTTTAAGATACTGGAATGGATCAGTCCCAACCTCTTCATTGTTCCTATCATCCTGATGTCGTGCTCTGTTGTACTGTCCCATGTATTTGCACTACTGGGCAAATCCCTATAATGAGCATGAAGGCAGATAGGTATCCAGCCCAGGCCACAAGCAGGCATCGTGTGTACATGTGTCCTCGACCACCATGTGTCCTCGACCAGGGCCAAGGCCTTTTCGGCTGTGGCCCCGGCCTGGTGGAATGCTCTGTCACAAGAGACCAGGGCCCTGCGGGATTTGACATCTTTCCGCAAGGCCTGCAAGACGGAGCTATTCCGCCAGGCCTTTGGCCAGGGTCCAGTCTGACTCCCCCTCTCTCCTTATAATAACGTGCATGAAAGTGGCCCCCCCAACCTTTCTCTCTCTTTTTTTTTAAAAAAAATCATATTTATTGATTTTCCAATATATATTTCCAATTACCAATCAAATTACAATCCAAATTAATTATACAATTCCAATTAAAACACTTCCAATTATACCAAATTTTTTATAATTTATGGACTCCCCATGTCTCGGACTCCGGAGCGCTTTTCTTATCTCTTCCAGTTGCTTTCACAGTCCAATATTTTCACAGCCTCTGATAAATGCCAGCAAGCAGACACGATTATAATAAATAAGGTCTCTGTATGGATAAAGCCATCCTCCTTCCAAATGTCACATTTCGGCCGGCGCCATCTTGTCCTCCTCCTCCTCTTGTAAATCAAAGCCCCCCAACCTTTCTCACAGGCTCAAATAAGAGCAGTACAAACAGTTAGGCCTGGTGAGCATTTAAGGTCCTCATTCCTACTTTGCGGGTTGCCATCTGATTGGATTTCACTTTGATTCTGAATTGATTTTAAGATGTATTTTAATTGATTGCTTGATTTCATGGCAATGTGTCATATATTTGATGTTAGCTGCTCTGAGCCCGGTTTTGGCTGGGGAGGGCGGGGTATAAATAAAATATTATTATTATTATTATTATTATTATTATTATTATTATTATTATTATTATTAGCGTGTTGCTCTGCTCACATGATGTGTGCTGCCATCTCCCACACTGCTGTGTTGCAGGCATCAGGCATAACAGGCAGTGTGGGGTGGCAAACTGCTGTGTTGAGGTGGGGTGGAGGGTGCTGTCCTCTGTCTGTGGTGCTGAAGTAAAATTCAGCTGTCAGCCTATTCAGTTTGTGCAGCTGGTGTGGGGGCAGCAGGCACCATCTTGTCCTTGGTTTCAGGTGGCAAAATGTCACAGCCAGTCCTGCATACAGCAGCAATATATTTTTTATTTACTTTGAAAGTTTTACAGGTTTGCTTGTTTGTTTTTCTATATAAAAAAAACCCCTCTTCCTTATTAGATGACAAGCAGTTATCTGGTCAAAAAGAACATCCAGACATATTTCTCCCTTCGGGAAAGCCAGACTTGCTATATCTACATTTAGGTCATAATAAAGCTGAGCTAGCAGGTGCCGTTTCCATAGAATGTACCCACAGATTGTTTTCCAACAGCCAAGCCTTTGGTCGTCCTTCGTAAGCAGGCCAACAGTAGGACCAGTTTTCTGTTGTTGCAAACCCTCTGCAATGGTGGCACTTCATTTTATATATGAATGCTGTGTGTGCAGCAGACTTTTTGCATAACCACTGCTGCTGAGAAGAAAGGTTGGTATTGCCAAAATGACTGGCAGTGGCTCTATAGGTCTGTAGATAAGCGGTACAGCATAGGACTTGTATGCAAACAACCCCGGGTTCAATCGCCAGCATCTCTAGGAAATGCCTGTGACCCTAACTTGATAGAGCCAACATTCATGGGGTGAATATTCACTACCCCCCCCCCCCAATCATGCATAAAATGTGTGACAAGGGCTGCATTCATACCCAGTATGTGCTGTGTTAATGACAATGATTTAATTTCCTGAAATGGGAATGTTTACTTATGTTAACTTACCGTGTATTTTTAACATCCCCCCCCCCGCTCTGGCAGTAGCTCACATGTGATTGGCTGACTGTGAGTTACATGAGAGAGGCATTCCATTCTGTTGTGACTTTTATTCCAATACCTGTTGTTTTTAAGTGCTCTCTGTTGTTCTCTCTGTGAGAGAGAATGGCTGCTGGGAGAGGCTTCTCAGGATACTGCTGAGGACAGTGCTGTGTCAGTGTGATCTTTCTGAAGTGAAACAGTCAGAGGAAGATCCCTAAACGTTAATAGGGAGAAACTTGTACAGGAGTTCTCTGTAAGGAACAAAGAAAATACTGCTGAGGTGAAAGTAAAAACCTTTCATAAGAAACTGTAAGGCCTGAGTGAGGTAAAACTCTGGTGCAAGTCTCAACACAGTTTTGTTCCTAAGTAAGAAGACTTCAATCTACAATTTAAGTGAGAACATACCCATGTTTGAATAAGCATGAGATTGTAAATGCATTCTTCTCAGTTCTAAAGTAAGGTAAAGGTGAATGACTCCTGGACAGTTAAGTCGAATCAAAGGCAACTATGGGGTTGCAGCACTCATTTCGCTTTCAGGGTGAAGGAGCTGGCATTTGTCCAGAGACAGCTTTCTGGGTCATGTGGCAAGCACGACTAAACCGCTTCTGGCACAACGGAAATGAGAGTGCATGGAAACTCTGTTTACCTTCCCGCCAAAGTGGTACCTATTTATCTACTTGTGTTGGCATGCTTTCGAACTGCTAGGTTGGCAGTAGCTGGGGCAGAGCAACGGGAGCTCACCCCATTGTGGGGATTCGAACCACTGACCTTCTGATCACCAAGCCTAAGAGGCTCAGTAGTTTATATGATTATGAAATGTAAAGAGTCTGGACATGGTATAGCCTTTACTAAGAAGCTATCAATCACCTGGAAGAGTTATTTAGCTTACTTGCTGTAAGCTACTCTGCTACTTGGCATATCCTCAAAATTTATTAAAAAACATTATATACATAACATGCTCTTCTTCTCCCTTGGAAAAAGGGCTAAAATACATATGAATATCTAAACTATTTCACATGTAGACATGCACATGGATGAGTGGGTGCATGTGCACTCAAGGTTCTTCCTCATTCAAATGTAGAGGCCCATTCAGGTAGGCGTTTGAACAACCCCCTTTAGATTGAAAGAAGGGAAAAGACGTCACAACACAACTGAAGACATAAGCAAAATCTATCCGTGCATATAACGTTCTAAGCTCTTGCCTTAGATTATAAGAACTATTGTTGTAAGACAGTCTGTAGTTGTGTTTATGGCATGCAATTGACTTAGATTGTGGTCTTGTGGAATGGGGGGCCCTGTGGCCCCCTGGATGTCACTGGACCTCAACTCCAGTCATCCCTGACCATTGGCCATCCTGGCTGGGCTGTAGGAGTCCAGCAGCATCTGAAGAGACAAAGGTTCTGCAGCTCTGCTGTACACACTTACTTGGGAGTAGATTCCCACTGAACTCAGAGAGCCAGCCACAAAGTAGGCAAGTCTAGTATTGCATTTTAGTAACATTTAGTTTAATTCTTTTAAAATTAAGAAATATGCATTCAAAACCCTGAATTTACTTTGGAGCTGAACTTTGCGGGGGGGGGATATTTAATTGATTTCTATATTTCTAATAGCTTCTTCTGTATACTTGGCATATATAAGATTCTTCACCCTAAATTTTGGCAAACTAAGGTTAAAGAATGTAGAATTCAGGCATTCTTGTTTCGGGGCTGTGCTTGCATGTATTTGACCTGATACAAGAAGGCTCTAGTTAGTGATGATCCCTAGCAATTGAAAATGGTTACTCAAATTCTTTCCCCTGTATGGCTGCTTCCCTCTGGGGTCTCAGTGGGGCAGTTGGTACATTTCATCCAATTTAAACCCAAGAGATAACGATATTACTGAGAATATCCCAAGAGATAACAATATTACTGAGGATATTCACCACCTACAGCCAGATTCTTCAAATCTCAATGTGTTTTGGATTTGGCTATTAATATCACCCGCAGGAAAGAAACAGTCAGAAGCTTTAAATCTGACAGACTTATTCAGAAAACCATCTTAGCAAAACCAGTAGGAGATTTTGTTTGAATAAGAAAGAAGAGGAGGCCTGGTCCCAGGCTCCAATTTTCGCCTTCTAGGAAGAGCAATCGACACGAAGGGTATCGAGTGGCACAGAGCACAGGAGTTTCTTCCTTAACATCACTGAAGAGCTAACTCAATTTTGACAAAGTCGGAGCTTTCCCCCCCTTCTCAGCTCATAATGAAGTACCTTCCTAGATTTAATGGGGGAGGTAGCGGTGGGGGGGGGCATGCACCCACACATTTCTCAAATCAAAGCTATTGCACACCTGCCACCCAGACCAAAGTTTGTTAATTAGCACTTGGGAAGTGCTTCTGAGTTCAAGTGTTTAGAAGTGTGCTGCTCAAGCGCTGGCAGGTGTTCATCACAGTCAGCTCCTCAAATACTTGAATACAAGACCCATCAGTGGGCTCTTAAAAAGCTCTGTAACTTCAAAAAAAGTCTTGCTACTACTGTTAGTGTACATTTCATCCCAACCCACCACCATGCAATAATTTGTTCCGGATCACATCACAGAGCTGCAGCCAAAAAACGGATAGAATTGTGTATAATCACTAGAATCTCATATAATGATTGCTCCTCACTCTTTTTTTTTTAAAATGAAAGCTTCCCTCCTTCTGTTTTAGAAAGATGCAGTTCCCCACTGTGAAAATTCACAAACTTATTAAACCTCTTGACATATGTTCCTTCAGAGCCAGACGTTCCAAATTCAATTGTAGACACCCACCACTAAGATGTTTTGCTAGTTTTATCAAGACTCTCTTTTCCCCTTTCATTTCTGGCAACCCTTACATTTCGTCAGATGTTGTGGCAAGGTGGCGAAGCATAACTCCAGTCCATTCTAAAGAGCAGAGTGGTGTGATCTCTCTCTCTCTCTTTTTTTTTCTTCAAAAAATTATAGATTTTTTAACAAAACACAAACAAACTACATATACAACAAAAAAGAGAGAAAAAGAACATTGCAACAAGATACAAAACAAATGAAATTAATAAAAACAATTATTTATATCTAACTAACCTTCTTTTAAAACATTGTAAGTTGACTTCCTCTCGCCCTCTCCATCTGCTTCCCTTGTAAATCATCTTTACCGTAGTAATTTCTTTGCCTTTTTCTATTCTCATATTAATACTAATATCTCATATTAATCTAACTTCTATATCTGCTGCCTACTTGTTTATCCCTGCTTGTTTCAAATACTAATTTTAGCATACTTCTTTAGATATACTTTAAATTTATTCCAATCTTTCTCCACCGCGTCGTCCCTCTGGTCTCGGAGTTTCCCGGTCAGTTCAGCAAGTTCCATATAGTCCATCATTTTCATCTGCCATTCTTCAATCATTGGTAAATCCTCTGTCTTCCAGTTTTTAGCTAATAAAATTCTTGCGGCTGCAGTGGCATACATAAAGACTGTTCTGTCTTCTCTTGGGATTTCATGGTTTAAAATACCCATAGTGGTGTGATCTCAACCAGGAGGTGGCAGCCTCAAAACAAACATCTGTGGTGGGGATATGGTTGCGTGAATAAGCCCATGGTTACAAAACAATCATGGATGAGTTGGAAGGGACCCTGGGGGACCATCTTGTCCAAACCCTTGCAATGCAGGAACCTGCAGCTGTCCCATATGGGGATCGGATCTGAAACCTTGACATTATCAGCACCAACAGGAGAAGAAAATGGAAGAATCCTGTGGGAAGCATGGCCTTTGCCCAAACCATGAGGACACCCATGGCAAAGAAGGACACTTGATGTGTAGGCTCATGGGAAGTGGAGAGAAACGCAATGTGATTGCGTTTCTCTCCACTTCCCATGAGCCTACACCTCAAGTAGGCTCACGGGAACACTTTGTGGTACTATTCACCTGTCATCTGCATTTCTTCCATCGGTGGCTGGAATAAAATCAAAGGTAAATTTGAAACCTCAAGAGAGGCTTCTGAAACCAACCGAGTGGGGAACCTAGCTTTTAAGTTTCTTAAATACAGCTTGTTTTTGTAAAAGAAAGACTTTTAGATATCTTTGCAACATTACTTGATCTGTGCTTCAAGGGCAGAACTGTCTATCATTCTGTGTTTGCTCTCTGAACAAATCCTCAGCTGGTGACACCAGCAAGGACCTTGTTTAGTGCCGAGTGCTTGTTTTTCATTTTCTTTTCATTTTTTTTTAATGACAGACTGCATTAGGGCAAAAAGAACAGTGAGCACAGTTTAAGGGATGTTCTAAAGAAAGATCTGTGTCACTGGAAAACAGTGGAGGGGTGTTCGATGAATAAGCTCGGAACATACACCAAAATGTATTCCCCACACCATACAGGCAATTTCAAACATTGCATGTTTGTTGCTCGTTTAAGTGTTATGGGGAGGGATTTTTTTTATTTGATTTGATAATAGTTATATCCAAGATTTAAGTTTTAATGAAAAACTCACATGTACAAAACATAAATTTCTTAAAACGCAGAACAAGCAATAGAGTAATACTATAGTAAAACAGCAAAGAGATTTTACTTTCTTGGGCTCCATGATCACTGCAGATGGTGACAGCAGTCATGAAATTAAAAGACACTTGCTTCTTGGGACAAAAGCAATGACAAACCTAGACAGCATCTTAAAAAGCAGAGACATCACCTTGCCGACAAAGGTCCGTATAGTTAAAGACATGGCTTTCCCAGTAGTGATGTATGGAAGTGAGAGCTGGACCATAAAGAAGACTGATCGCTGAAGAATTGATGCTTTTGAATTATGGTGCTGGAGGAGACTCTTGAGAGTCCCATGGACTGCAAGAAGATCAAACCTATCCATTCTGAAGGAAATCAGGCCTAAGTGCTCATTGGAAGGACAGATCTTGAAGCTGAGGCTCCAAGACTTTGGCCACCTCATGAGAAGATAAGACTCCCTGGAAAAGACCCTGGAATTGGGAAAGATGGAGGGCACAAGCAGAAGGGGATGACAGAGGACAAGATGGTTGGACAGTGTTCTTGAAGCTACTAACATGAGCTGTGGGAGGCAGTGGAAGACAGGAGTGCCTGGCGTGCTCTGGTCCATGGGGTCACGAAAAGTCAGACATGACTAAATGACTAAACAGCAGCAGCAGCAGCAGCAAAGGGGTCCTATAGACAGACCAGCATAGACACCTTCTATGTGGGGCCATGAGGGCCCAGGTACCCATAAATTTTCAATGAAGGCCCCCCCCCCCAAAAAAAAGTTCAATGCGGTGACACATGCATGCCATGTGTTGTGCTTGTGTCACGTGCACATGCCGCGGGCTGTCCGCATGTCATGTCTGCACGTAACGTCCGCACGCCCCTGCAATATGCACATTTGATGTCAGCATGCCACCGGGTGTGCCAACATCACTGTCAAGGCTTCAGGAAAGCTGTTCCTTCCCCGGTTTCAGCGAGAGCAGAGAAAACAAGGCAGAGTCCTTTTTTAATGAGTTTTATTCTATCCTAATAGCAAGAGACAAAAGAACACAACCAGCTTCAACAATGGCGTTGCTCCAAACTGGGCTCCTCCTCTCTCCTCCCTAGCAACAGCATCTTCCCTTACGGTGGCCCCTCGTGGTCAAATGTCTTTGAGTCCTTTGTTCCTGCACTCTTAACAAATGCTGCGTTCTGGGAGAAGGGGGGGGGGTCAGAAATACTTTCCAGTGACAACATGTCTCTGGCTTCCCTGCCACAGTTTTCCCCTACCCTTCTTCTAACAGTTCCCAACTTTTCTGTTGGTCTCTCTCTGAGCTGTGACTTTCCTCAAACCCTTCAAAGCCCTGCTAGGCTGTGTCCCTCTTCTCCTGCAGTGTCAGGAGAAGGAGGGTGATCTCCAGCATTCCTCCTCCTCCATCTCGCCATCTTGACTCCAATCCCTGACAATCATGCATGCATCCTGAGGTGATGTTGGCATGCCCTGGGCACCCTCTGTTACGGGGGCAAGGCAGTGTGCCTCCAAACCAGTGTGGGATATAAAAGGTCTCTTCTGAGTAAATCTTACATGAAAAGGAAGCAGGATCCTGCTGGCTGGTTGGGAACCACGGGACTGCTGTAGGACTGCTTTGGCAATGAAGATTTAATTTTTTAAAAAAGAAATAAATGTTTTCACCCTTGGGCCCACCCACACAAGTCACAAGTCAGGATGGAGCCAACTGGTGTGATCTTATCCCCCCTCTGTGCATTCCCTGAATTCCTAGCTGCAAAACAGCCCTTCTCACCACCTTTGCTCAACAGTACCCAACAGTTTTCTATAACAGTACACACTACACCACTTGATCCCCCTGCTAATTAGTTAAATTGTTAAGATACCTCAGGTGTGCTGAATTGTGAAAAGCTCAAAGATGTGGTACCATGCACGTTATAATTACAAACATGCACCTCTGAGTAGCACCGTTGACCACATTAATATCAAGAAAACCCAACATATGCTTGTGTTAAAAGTAATTTGCTTTCCCCAGAATCCTCTGTTATGTGTCTCGCCTTCTTCCATACTTTGCCCATCCATGCTGGTAAAGCAGGGCAGGAGCAGAAGGCAAATAGAGATTTGCAGACATTTGGGGCATTTTATATAATTTTTTAACTCTACTTTTGAAGCATCAAGTACAGATCGCAGCTGCTGCAGGCAGCAAAGCCAGTTTTAGATGGATAAATGTTCTGATCCGACATGACACTTGGTGTGCTCTTAGTCATCACTGATGGACAAAATGCAAAAACCAAAGCGAATTTAGAGGACATTCAGGGTCTTTTGTTAATACAATGGCATGTCGATCTGCCACTCCTAATGTGATTCACCAGCAAGGCAACAATACTAAGCACACTACCTGCAGTGTGTGTGTGTGTGTGTGTGTGTGTGTGTGTGTGTGTGTAAAATATTAGTATAGGGAATGAAAACTATTTTACTTTCTGTGGTGGGACATCAGTATTCTTTTACATGTGCGTTTTCAATGGGATTTAATTCTTTCTTCATCCAAAGAGAATATGTGTTTACTGTTTAAAAGGACCTCTCTGCTATACCTTAGTCTGTTCCTGGATGCATAATGTTCAGGGAATTGATCTAATCCTAAATGATTGCCTTCATTAATGTGTTAGAATCTAGAATGTCAGAATCTACAAAGGAGCATTTGAATATCAATTAGCCTCTTCCGCAGAGACTTCATAGGATGTGGAAATTAATCTGAACACTACAAAGGGTAAAAGCAGGGGGAAAGAATCTAATAGAGATGAAGTCCATTGAGTCTGTCACCTTGCATGTAAGGAGAGGGGAAAGTAGAGCAAATAAATATATAATAAAACATAGGCATGTTGAGGGATTCAGAGCTGTTCCCCCTGCTGTTTGTTAATGTTTCAAACAAACTCCATCATCAACATACATTTAAATGCCTGCTGCCTCTTGTTATTTTCCCCAACTAGTTCTTGACACGCAACCCCAGCATCAAAGGGTGGACCCCCAGGAGGTGTTGGACTGCAGTTTCCATCAACCATGCCCACTGTTCACACTGGCTTGGATTTGTAGTTCAACAGCATCGGGAGGACACCAGGTTGGGGAAGGATGATGTAGCTAGTTACCATGAAGGGGGCCAAGGTTCCAAACTTACGCTGATGAGTCATCCTTCAGCATGGATAGCTCAGTTGGTTAGAGCGTGGTGGCGATAATGCCAAGGTTGCAGGTTCGATCCCTGTATGGGACAGCTGCCTGCATCGTCTTTCATTTCAGGTAGTTGGACTAGAAGATCCTCAGGGTCCCTTCCAACTCTACAATTCTATGATTCTGTGTAGGGAACCTTCCAAGTGAATGAGGGCACACACCCAAATACGCCTTTGTGAATAATCTGTGCTCATGTTATCAAGCTACTGTCCCAAAAAGAACTAGAAAATAAAGAGGAGGTGGGGGAAGGAATCCTCTGACCAAGGCCAATTCCTGTAGCTCAGTTTCCACTGAATGCCTTAAAAAGTCTATATTCAGTGTGGGTAGATGGAGCTTCAGTATCAGTTGCCCCAGCTATGCATATCCTATTAGCTTAGAATACTTTTGAACTAGCTTTTTGTTACCTTGGCTTCAATGACACACATCAACATATATTGGATAGAAGCTAATAGATATATCTCACTAGGAAGAGGACAGGGAATTCTACAGTATCAAAAAAGACCTACTTCATGCTCCCACAATTTCTGCTTCTGGAAATGATGGGACAAGGAGTGAAGTTTTCACTGCAGAGGTGTGGTGTATGAGGAGCTATGTACTTAGAAGCTTTCCAATTTACTTACAAAAGTACCAAATGCTTCATAAGAGAAAGTTACCAAAGCGGTGGGCGATAAAAGACGATAAAACACAAAAGATAACACTCAGTAAAATGGAAGACCATAAAAAGAATTGCACAGTTATACCATTATACAGTTATTATTCCATAAAACGACTGGGTCATACTTGGGAGAAAGCCTTCTCAAATGAAAGTGTCTTCAATAGCCACCTAAATATCAGAACAGTGATATGAAAACTATAGGCCCAGGAAGCCAGTTGAAATAACAGCAGGGTGGGAGAAACAGTTTCTTTCAAAACATTTCATAGAGGCAGCTGACTGGAAAATTAACATTCCTCATAGATGCCAGCATCTTCAGAGAAGCAGGATCCATTGTCAGCATGTATTCTAGACTAGGAAAAGGGACATGGGTGGCGCTGTGGTCGAAACCACTGAGTCTCTTGGGTTTGCCGATCGGAAGGTCGGTGGTTCGAATCCCCGCAATGGGGTGAGCTCCCGTTGCTCTGTCCCAGCTACTGCAAACCTAGCAGTTTGAAAGCATGGCAGTGCAAGTAGATAAATAGGCACCACTGCGGTGGGAAGGTAAACGGCATTTCTGCATGCTCTGGTTTCCATCACGGTGTCCCATTGTGCCAGAAGAGGTTTATTCCTGCTGGCCATATGACCCGGAAAACTGTCTGTGGACAAATGCCAGCCCCTTCAGCCAGAAAAGCGAGATGAGCACCGCAACCCCATAGTCACCTTTGACTGGACCTAACCGTCCAGGGGTCCTTTACCTTTACCTCCCTGCCACTTATCTGGATGGAGTGGGTGCCAGGCAGTGAGCTCAAGGGTGTGCCGGCGCACTGGTTGGAGCACCAGATTGATGTTGCCAGTTTGCCCATGGACCTTGCACGCTGCACTGCACCGGCCATGTAAGCAGCTGTGGTACCAGTGTCAGGATGACAGCTCTGCAGCACCGTCTCCACCATGCCAGCTGTTCCTGGGTATTGCGTTTTGCTCTGCCACAGGCAGGACTAGTGAGCAGGAACTCATGAGCAGCCTAGTCTGTCTGTTGCGCCAGATGCGGTTTAGTCCTGCTGGCCACATGACCCGGAAAGCTGTCTGTGGATAAACGCCGGCTCCCTCGGCCTGAAAGAGAGATGAGTGCTGCAACCCCATAGTCGCCTTTGACTGGACTTAAGTGTCTAGGGGTCCGTTACCTTTACCTATTTTTCACCTAGATTAGGGAACATGAAATAAACATTATCCAGAAGTAAGTGGGGAGATCTTTGGTGAGGTTCTTTCATACAATAATGAACACATGAGGAAATCCACAATTGCCCCAGTGGGATTTTCTGAAAGCATTCAGACCCCAGCCAAGGTGTTGAACATATCTGTCAACTTTCCCCTTTTTTGCGATGGGAAACGGCACTGGAATAAGGGAATTTCCTGCAAAAAGGGGGAAAGTTGACAGCTATGGTGTTGAATGATCTCATCACTTCCAGTTACAAAGGAGATCTTAGAAAGTTGGGTTTGTTTGTTTTTTCAAAAGAGAGGCAGAACAGTTATTTAAGCAGAAGTCTTTAAAAAAAGTCAGCTGGGGATTACAAAAAGTACTTCTAGCAATTCCCCCCCCCCCTTTCCTTTCTTTTCTTTTCTTTTTTTGAAGGACAGGCAAGCGGGAGAGAGAGAGAAATCCTGAAAACCTCACACACTTGAAACAAAAACTCACCTACATTCATCTACATACATAAGCAGGTATGTGTGCTACACCACTACGATAAATGTGCAAGTATGTACACATGCATAATTTTGACCCATGTGAACATCCTCCAATAGCGGGGGGATAAATATTTTCAGTCGGAACTCAGTGCTAGCACCTGTCAGGTGGGTGCCATTGGGCATTATAAGAAAACAAGAAAGGCATTCATGTTGAGTTCTGGCACCTCTTTTTCTAGAAAAAAACAGCACTGTATCTGAAGAAGTTTGCATGCGCACAAAAGCTCATACCAAGAACAAACTTAGTTGGTCTCTAAGGTGCTACTGGAAAGATTTTTTTTAATTTTATTTTGTTTTGACTATGGCAGACCAACACGGCTACCCACCTGTAACTAGCACTGGCAATAACAGTCATAGTCCCAGTACAGTTTCCCGTTGCATTTCCCAGCCCCCACTCATTGTCATTGCCTTCTGGTGGTGGGATGGGGAAATTGCTAGATTAATAACATCAGGATTTAAGTTCCCATGTATTTATTTGATGGAAGAAGACATGGGGCTGCCATTCCCAGTAGCAGTCCCATCTTTCCTATGATGTGTAAATCTGCCCTGAAATGGGGTGCTAACGATCCTTTTGTTTTGTCTTTTGATAGGCCTCACCTTTTTCCTTACTGATCACTTTCTTGTTCCTAGCCTTAATCAAAGTTAACATGAAGCAAATGCCTCGGGAAGATAAAAGCCTTCATTACTGTTGACCTTTGTGTAATTTCATCTCACCGTCACTTCTCTTTCCTTCGGCTGTAACTATGCAATTAGTAGTAAAAGGGGATAAAGGGCAATCTGTTTCTCCCCTTCGTAACTTGCAAGGGGGTGGGGGGTCCTGTCTGTCTGAATTTTGGGGAAATTAGATAAAAAGTAAAAAAAGAAAGAAAGAAAGAAAGAAAGAAAGAAAGAAAGAAAGAGTGAAATGTACCTGTAATGCGAATCCATAGTGACATGTACAATTTAAGATGACTCATCAAAGGCTTTCATTATATATATATATATATATATATATATATATATATATATATATTGGAGAGACCGCTTAAAAAGTCTAGACTTTCAACAAAGTGCAGATTGCATAATAGGAGGGAGAAAAAATGGGTATGTAAGGTCATGTTCACAGCAATGCAGCCCACGGACTCTCCACTTCCTCAACTATAACGTTTTAGGTCCATTCTCTCCTCATTTAGAATGCTGCATATGTAGAGAGTTAACCTTTCTGGATTAGATTTTAAAAAGTCGCCATCAAACAGTAAAAGGATTCTGACTGTGACAAAACACAGTTAAACTCGTGGCCTATGTGACAAATTGCAGTTAACACAGCCTCCTATAAAAATCAATATTTCAGTGTTACCTCTCGTGAAGGTCTTTGATCAATTTATTATACGGCAGCCCTACCGGTATGTGTTAATAATACATCTTTTGTTTTTGTCGGGACAAAATCGGTGTGAATCTGATTCAGAACACTTCCTATGGAACCATGCGTTCTCTTTAAGGCTGTTCTGTTCCGTGGGAAGTACTTGAAAGCGATAATGCAAATATAATTTTCATTTGCAGGAAGCTTCTGTCTACCTGCCAGGAAGAAGGAATAAAGCTTATAAGAATATTATAACCAAGAGTAAGCTGTGGGTAGCAGTTTACTGCCCCCCAAAGTGGTTCCTGTATTCTTGGGAATATCCTGTTGCCTATCCTGAGCTGAATATGGTGGAAACCTACTAAAATTGAGATTGCTAAAAGACTGTTATGATGGTCACATCCCTCCATAGTGCTTGGAGGTTAATAATAATAATAATAATAATAATCTATAACTTATACCCCACCCATCTGGCTGTGTTTCCCCAGCCACTCTGGGTGGCTTCCAACAGAATACTAAAAACACGATAAAACACCAGGCATTAAAAACTTCCCTAAGCATGGTTGCCTTCAGATGTCTTCTAAAAGTCAGATAGTTGTTTATTTCCTTGACATCTGATGGGAGGGTGTTCCACAGAGCAGGCGCCACTACCGAGAAGGCCCTCTGCCTCCTTCCCTGTAACCTCACTTCTCGCAGTGAGGGAACCGCCAGAAGGCCCTCAGAGCTGGACCTCAATGTCTGGGCTGAACGATGGGGGTGGAGACAGAAGCTCAGTTGAAACATAAATCACAGATCAGCAAAGATACTACCAAGGTGAAGAGGATTCTAGCATGGTGCATGAGCTGAGTCATCTGGGGTGAATTTTCCCAGGTTGGTAGACAGGAAGTTTTATCTTTGCTCTGCACAGGTTTAAGTTGCTCACGCTTAGTTGCATTGGGTGCAGATCCTAAAGATGCATTTAATAAATATAATCTGAAATCCAAGTTGGCCTCTTGAGTTTTCCTTCTGGGTGTGGGCACAAATGAAAGAAGAAGAAGAAGAAGAAGAAGAGTTTGGATTTGATATCCCGCTTTTCACTACCCGAAGGAGTCTCAAAGCGGCTAACCTTCTCCTTTCCCTTCCTCCCCCACAACAAACACTCTGTGAGGTGAGTGGGGCTGAGAGACTTCAAGGAAGTGTGACTAGCCCAAGGTCACCCAGCAGCTGCATGTGGAGGAGTGGAGACGCGAACCCAGTTCACCAGATTATGAGTCTACTGCTCTTAACCACTACACCACACTGGCTCTCCAGTGCATTGGGAGCAGAACAGAAAAAGGTACAGAAATGTTGGCAAAGGAAATGAAAACAGGCCATTACAGATCAACCATGCAAGAACAAGCCTTGCTTAAGAAGAACTGGCACAAAGTTCTTCTTAAAGGTAAGTCCACAAAGATAGGATCATCTGTGGACAGATGTGCAGGGATTATTATTATTATTATTATTATTATTATTATTATTATTATTATTATTTTATTTGTACCCTGCCCATCTGGCTAGGTCCTCCAAGCCACTCTGGGCGGCTTCCAACAAATATTAAAATACATTAAAATGTCACAGATTAAAAACTTTCCTAAACAGGGCTGCCTTCAGGTATTTTCTGAATGTCAAGTAGTTGCTTATCTTTTTGACCTCTGATGGGAGGGCGTTCCACAGAACGGGTGCCACTACGGAGAAGGCCCTCTGCCTGGTTCCCTGTAGTTTTGCTTCTCGCAGTGAGGGAACCGCCAGAAGGCCCTCAGCGCTGGATCTCAGTGTCCGGGCTGAACAATGGGGGTGGAGACGCTCCTTCAGGTATACAGGGATGCAGGGGAAGGAAGTAAATCAAAGCATGAGATACATCTTGGCATATCTTGAATGAAATAAGGCTACCACTTCATTTCTTAAATTATAGAATAGGTTTGGTATAGGTGCTGGGCCATGAATCTGCTGGTCAACCAGCCCAGGTGCCGGTTGATAAACCATCATACCAATAGAGGGTTGTCTAATGCCAAGGTTGACCACAGCATGAACTGTTTCAGGCAAACCTCTTACATACAACCTGGTAGGGGGTGGTATTGCCCATCATCTCCCAAGCTGGGCTTCTGGACAGAAAGCACCAACCTTCAAGTTCCCTTTATGGGAAATCCTACTAGGGTGGCGATGGGTGCCCCTCCCCCCATCCCTTCTAAGGATCCAGCCCAATGCCTCCCCCGCCGTTACAAATCCCATCATCAAACATTTTGTTGCTGGACATATATTGTTGCTGGTCATCACATGTCAAGCAATAGTTGTTACTTACTAAATGTCAGGTGTAAAATACAGCTGGAAATCAAAAGCTTACAGCAAATGAAAGGTGCCATTTGTATTCAATTAATACCCCACTTCGGAATTTACTGTGCCAAACTCTGAGATGAAATCTGAGGGAAAGAGAAATATTTCTGGATTGTGATGTTTCTTTCTTTTACTTTCTTTTACAGGGAGCCAACAGCGATATAAATGAAAGAATATGTTTCTACTCAGAGAAGAAATACCTGCAGAATAAGAAAGTAAAAGGGACCGTGAGCCAAACTGGACCCCAAATTATACAGTAAAATTACTGAGGTGCTGACCTATGGCTTGATCCAGTAATTGTAGTATAATCACGCATTCTTCCTGCTGCATACGGAAGCCCTTTTCTGAGTGTAGGTCACATTCACACTGAAAGGGAACACACTTTACTATAGCGATTGCTCATAAATGACTATGGGAGCCTTAGTGTCATTAATCTGAGTAATTATCAGATTGATACACATGCAGATTGCACCAATTAGCCTTTAAACAGTTTGGTGCCCATAGTGATGGGCTCATCTATTATATGAGTGAGCTCTAAACTCTTTGTGTTTGCTTAGCGTAATGAATGGATCCTCTGCATCTGACCATGATAAAACACAGCAGAACTGTAACCTTCGTTGTTTGTACGTGGTCTTGACAGCATCCACATGGTTTCAGCTGTTCAGTTCTGCCATATATTTTCTTCCTTTTAGCAAACACAAATAGTCAGTTTTAGACAATCTCTTCATTTTGGTGTCATCTAGGGCTGCATTAAATAATAATTTGTCGCCTGCAGATATACTTCTACAAATATGATATAGTTCTACAAATACAGATATAGTTCTACCTCCATTATTGAGACTAGCCTAGCAAATGGAGCAGCCTGGGTGGAGTACTTCACCAAACAATATTGGAAGGAAGACAGACTTTAAAAAAAAAAAATCTTAAACAAGCTCCTTTTTTATTTTATGCTTTTGTGGAAAAGGAGAAAGTGACTGGTTGACTCAACAGCATCAACAATGTCTGATAACTCAGGCTGAATGTACGACTTCAACGTTGGGGATGGAGAATAATTTTAATCGGTCTGCATTTTTAAGCGAACTGAGCAAATTCACAACACTCTGGCTAATACATAGAGAAACATAGTAATTGTTCAGTTTTTGCACTTCTCAGAATTTTATGATACACTTCCAAGTTTTAAAAATATACCAAAATGCCTGCAAAATTTTTTAATTGAAATGATGAAATTTGTTTAGAAAGATGTACATTTAGACAATGTGCATACTTTAATATGTATTTTTTTGATAAAAACCATATGGATTTTAAAAAAAAAATCACAAATTGAGGCAAAAACAAGAGAGAATTGACTTATGGTTGGAAAACATGTGAGCCAGAAACAGACAGATCCATCCATCCCAATGTGGAGGGTTTCATTTTTAGAGTTTGCACTGACTCTTGGGTGGGCGGGCACGATCTGACGGCGCCCCTCCCGAACGGCACCGGAGCCGCGCGGCGCCGCGTTTTAAGGCTGTAGCGAGCGAACAGCAGCGCTGCTGTTCGCTCGCTGAAGCCTTAAAACGCGGCGCCGTGTGGCTCCAGTGCCGGTCGGAAGGGGCCCCCAGACTTTTCCCCCCATAGGAACGCATTAATTAAATTTTAATGCGTTCCTATGGGAAACGGTGCCTCGCAAGACGAAATCCTCTGTGCTCCAAACCATACAAGGCCTCCCTTCATCTGGAACATGACAGGTTCTTTATATAGGTGGAATGAAATGCTACTATTTTTAAAGAGATAGCAAGACAAGTTCAATGTTGCAGTTAGTTAACTCTTCCTTGTTAATTCTTCCTTAGTGTCTGTCTGTCTGTCTGTCTGTCTGTCTGCCTGCCTGCCTCTCTCTCTCTCTCTCTCTCTCTCTCTCTCTCTCTCTCTGTGTGTGTGTGTGTGTGTGTGTGAGAGGCTTGGTAGTTTAGACCAGGGATGTCCAACAGGTTGATCGTGATCTACTGGTCGATCCGCGGGAGGTTTTGGTAGATCGCGGTTGATCGCTGGCTCTTGGCCCACCCTCTAGATCGCTAGAACGGAAGAAGGAGCTCTCGCTGCAAGGCTAACTGTTTCATTAGCAATCTCATTTCCCTTGATGCCCCCCAATGGGATTTTCCTCTGCAAAAAAAGCTCAACAACTTTGACACCTGAATCCCCCCAAAAGGGGTAGATCACTGCCAGTTTTTAATTGTGTGAGAAGAGCATCTTGCTGATGCTCTCCTATTATTCAGAAGATTAGTGTAAATATACTTCTTTCAGAGAGAAAGCAGAAAAACAAAACATAAATACACAATGCCTGTTGCTGTACAATTAATAGCTGCCATCACTAGCTTTCCTCACAGTTCTTCCTTGCAGAAGAGAAGGTAGCAAACCAAACTCACCCCGAGGCAAGTCAGAGGAGTGACTTTACCATTAGAAGTAAGTGAACAGAAAAGATTTTGATGTGAGATTTGCTGTATACTATGTAAAACAGCAAACACCCATTATGTTTTATTAAGTTTTAACCCATCCAGGCTGCACTAATTGCTAGGCTAGTCTCACTAAAGGAGGTAGAGGTTTGCTCGCATTTGTGGAACTATACCTGCAGATGACAAATTATTTTTTCTCAATTACATTCCAACAATTTTAACATATACAGTCAGAAAGCAATCTAATCTTTTCTCTTATTTTTATCGATTTCCCACCCTGTTTTTCCCATGGAGTTGTTGTTTCTCTCCTTCTGCTGCAACCTAACTATTAAATCACAACCACAACAGTATAATCTAATTACTTCTGTTGCTCATAGCTCAAATCCTGATTGTGAGTTCATCATACTATAATATTTCTTTAAATAATTTGAAAAAGGCATCCATTCTTCCACAAAACACTCATCATTAGATTCTCTTAATTTTGCTGTTAATTTTGCCAGTTCTTCAGAGTTCATTATCTTACTTATCCATTCTTCTTTGGTTGGAACTTCTTCCTACCATTTCTGCTCATATAGAATCTTAGCTGCTGCTGTTACATACTTAAACAATTTTAACATATTTTGGGGTGGTGGTGGTTCTGCCTATATAATCCCTAACAGAAACGCTTCAGGCTCCCCCCCCCCCCCGATATACTCATTTCCAAGTGAAGCAGTGAAAACTTGTCCTGCCTCTTCATAATCTATCTTTCTTCGGTAATGACTGTTCCCCGCATCAAACGGGGTGTGCATTTTGCGTGGTCGGAGTGACCCTGTGATCACGGTGCAGCTCCTGGCAGTTGGGTCTGGCACCACCTTCCCAGGTTGGATACCTGTGATCTCCACCCAATCAAGCAGCCACTAATCCCAGCTGGGGAGGTGTTGCCGGAGGGATTGGCCAGGTAGAAGGAGGGATTAGTCAGTACACACAATAGGAGTTGAGTCATACCTGGGAAGCGGCCATTGGATTCAGAGCTTCCCCACCCACCGCTCCCTCATTTAACGTTTACTCTGCAGGTTAACCATTTTATTTCCACAGCCACACAGGTACGCAGGCGCTGCTATGTCAAGGTCGCTGTTGAAGGGCCGGAAAGGACTTTCCCTGCATTGGCAGGTTTCGCCTTTCCCGTAGCAATTCGTCACAACTATGGCGGTTGCAGGCCTTGGGCGGAATCCTTTAGTCATCTACAAAATGGGGGCCGGGGCGGTGACCCCTGCCCCCATTGTGGCGGCAATAACAGGGTTCCCGTTAAAGGGGTCTCCGGGGGAGGCATTGGCCCATATGCCTAGAGGTCGTCATTGCCCTCCCCCTCCAGCAGCAGCGGACGGGGGTGGGGGGTGGGCTATCTGCTTGAACATATGTTCTCCAGAGCTAGCCCACTCCCCACTCATGCTGGATAACCCTGAAATTACCCAGAACCCCGGCTGGGGGGGTGGGAAGGATAAACGCCCAATGCCTGGGCCAAGGTCTTCCTACATCTGAATATTAATAAAGTTGTGGCCAATTTAATCCCATAGAACGTTGTCACGTGTCGTTATTTCCCTCAGGGGCTGCCCGGGGTTCGGGGGACTCCACCTGGCCACGCAAAAATAAAGAAAGTAATTGACAGGTAATCTAGTCTTGTTGTGGGGGGGGGGGAGTCTTGTTACATCTCCCTCCCAATTAAAGGTTTGTAGGAATGCAGCATACACTAGCTTTACCGCTTTCTATAAATAGGCCTTTTGAAAATAAAAAAGCCATGATAGGGGGGATTTTAATAAAAAACGTAGATGAAAAATGCATAAGGCAAGAAACAAAAGAAGAAATAAACCAGCATGAACTGTAAATACCACCTGACTCATATTTATGCCTTTTTATTTTCCTGACAGAAAATCTATAGGGTGGAAAGAAAAAACAATCATACTGGGCACCACTTCTGATTAATATATCAAACATGTATTGATGTTTAATTACTGAAGGAAGAGGTTTCAAGACAAGAATGCAGCTATATAATTGGGATCAGGGATAGCCAATTGATGCCCATGGGGTTTAACATAGCCCCCAAGCAATTCCATCTGGTCCCTGGCAACCCTATCAAATTTTAATCAGAAAGCAGCAAAGTGTTTGCTGACCTCACTTGCAAGCTAGTTTACAGACACACCACACATTTAAAGCACTTCATAAAAAGGTAAAGGTAAAGGTACCCCTGACCATTAGGTCCAGTCGCGGACGACTCTGGGGTTGCAGCGCTCATCTTGCTCTATAGGCCAAGGGAGCCGGCGTACAGCTTCCGGGTCATGTGGCCAGCATGACTAAGCTGCTTCTGGCGAACCAGAGCAGTGCATGGAAATGCCGTTTGCCTTCCCGCCTGAACGGTACCTATTTATCTACTTGCACTTGATGTGCTTTCGAACTGCTAGGTTGGCAGGAGCTAGGACTGAAAAACAGGAGCTCACCCCATCGCGGGGATTTGAACGGCCAACCTTCTGATCGGCAAGCCCTAGGCTCTGTGGCTTAGACCACCCGTGCCCCCAAAGCACTTCATACCTCCACCCAAAAAGAGAATTCTGTAGTTACTTAATTGGAGTCACTTAAGGGCCCTAGCTCTGTTGAGTTAACTACAGTTCCCAGAACTCTTTGGAGGGTTGCTTTAAATGTACGATGTGCATGCAGCCCTAGACAAAGACTCACCTTTGAAAATGATGGTTTTCTTATACCTAGCAGGGGAATATCAAATGACTCCCTTTATCCCATCATAGTTACTTTTTCTGCAACTCTTTGCTGGCTCATTAGAGTAAAAATTATGATGATGATGAATGATAGATAGATAGATAGATAGATAGATAGATAGATAGATAGATAGATAGCTTTCCTGGATTATCATGTGGCAGTTCCCTCACTGTGAGAAATGAGGTTGCAGGGAACCAGGCAGAGGACCCTCCCTGTGAAATGCCCTCCCATAAGATGTTAAGGCAATAAACGTCAAACTGACTTTTAGAAGACATCTGAAGGCAGCCCTGTTCAGGGTTTTCTGTTTGGTTGTTTGTTTGTTTTTAATGCTTAAGGTTTCTTTTGTTTGAATATTTTGTTGGGAGTTTCCCTGAGTGGCTGGGGCAACTCAATTAGATGGGTGACCTCCTCCTCCTCCTCCTCCTCCTCCTCCTCCTCCTCCTCCTCCTCCTATTAGCTTATAAATTGTGTCCCATCTAGTCCACCATTCTGTTCTCAAAGTGGCCAACCAGATAGTTTTAGGAAACCCACAAGCAAGACCTGAGTGCAACACTCTCTGCACCAGTGGCTTCTGGCAACTGGCAATCGGAAGCATACTGCCATCATGACTACACACATACGGTATGCTATGTTCCAACCTGATTAAAGTATTTAAGAGTTTCTCCTTAAATATACCTTCCAGTAGCACCTTAGACCCCTTCATGGATCACTGCCTTGTCGTGGCGAAGGGGCTTTAATTACTCAGGGAAGCTATGGACAGGTCAAGTGTCCATAGTGAGAGCTGGACCATCAAGAAGGCTGATCGCCGTGAGAGCTGGACCATCAAGAAGGCTGATCGCCGAAGAATTGATGCTTTTGAATTATGGTGCTGGAGGAGACTCTTGAGAGTCCCATGGACTGCAAGAAGATCAAACCTATCCATTCTCAAAGAAATCAGCCCTGAGTGCTCACTAGAAGGACAGATCCTGAAGTTGAGGCTCCAGTACTTTGGCCACGTCATGAGAAGAGAAGACTCCCTAGAAAAGACCCTGATGTTGGGAAAGATGGAGGGCACAAGGAGAAGGGGACGACAGAGGATGAGATGGTTGGACAGTGTTCTCGAAGCTACTAACATGAGTTTGGCCAAACTGCGAGAGGCAGTGAAGGATAGGCGTGCCTGGCGTGCTCTGGTCCATGGGGTCACGAAGAGTCGGACGCGACTGAACGACTGAACAACAACAACAGCACCTTAGAGACCAACTAAGTTTGTCACATGAAAGCTCATACCAAGAACAAACTTAGTTGGTCTCTAAGGTGCTACTGGAAGGAATTTTTATTTTATTTTTTTTATTTTGTTTTGACCATGGCAGACCAACACGGCTACCTACCTGTAACTGGATCCATAAATATAATTGGGTCCTTGAAGAAAGGCTCATTTATCTCAAAAATGAATTTCTAACACAAAATCTCAAACCTGCACATGCAGAACAAAAGTGAAGTATATTGAAACCTGATCATAATTTGATTAACACTTGTCAGTTTAGAAGAGTGTGGGGAACAAGCTTCAATCTATTGGGGGAATGTACAAAACATATGAAGGCAGAGGCAGGGCCAGTGCAAGCGGATCAGAGCAATAAGTTCTCTCAAGCAATCACTGTAAATGAAAATGTTGACAGCTTATTACCGAACTCTCCAAAGGTTGTTAATACTGTTTTCAGTAATTTTATGCAGGGTTGGATGAGCCTCGAGTCAGGGGATCCATGAAGGACAATGAGCATTGTGTGGGAAATTCAACCTTGCTCAGAAACAATGCAGGTTATACTATAAAGAGGAGGCTAGAGAGATTGCATGAAAATTCTTTTAAGAAAAGTGTAGCGGCTTTGGTCAAAAGTTAGATTTTCAACGAAGTGAAAGGTCATTTTGATATTTCTTTCTTTGAAATAATTCAAAGTTGAACTGGGCCTGTTGTTCATATGCATTAACATAACCAGCTTGAGAAACCTTGCTACTTTTTTGGGCTTCCCTTGAAATTCCTCAGATTTTTCATGGCAATTCTTCAGATTCCCCCCCCCCACACACACACCTGCTTTGACTTACAGCTGAGCCAAAGTATGTTCCCTTTGTCTGCAAATCATCCTTTGCCCATAGTTTCTCTTGACTGGAGTTCTTCCCCTCGGAATTCTAAGTGTGCATGACAAGGGGACAGAGAGACAGGTACAATGCGCCACACAACGTATAACCTCATTTCTGATCTCCCTGTATTGGTTTGAAATCAGCGGGACTTACTTCTGAGTAGACACGCATTCGGATTGTACTGAAATCCTGTGGAAAACAGATTGAGATTTATTGGGGAGGGGAGGAATTATCCTCTCTAAAGTTATTTCACAGCAGTTGACAGTAGGCCTAATCTCCAAAAAAGGATCAATATTTCCCTTCACTGTGCTGATTGAGTTAGCCTTCTATCCACAAACAGTAGGAGATAACATAGTCGGCGGCTGAGTCCAAGGAAGCCATAAATGGTCCAATGTGTCCATTAAAATGTATTGATTTTCTGTCCATATGCATTTGGAAGCAGGAAATGATTCTACAGTACGACTCTCAGGATGTTCTATGTTTCCACAATGAGATGAACTCAGTTTCCTCATGCAAGTACATATATCCTAATATCACGGCTTATGATGTAAATGGAACTGTATGTCATGTCACACCAAGAAAGGTGGCAGTTTAGGGGCGTGCACCAACCAGAATATTAGATAAGATAAGATAAGATAAGATTTATTTATTGTCATTGTCCGTATATACACAGTATACACAACAACGAAAATCAAACACCCAAAGACCGGATTTACCATACACATTTGCACATATCTCCAACACTCTCATCCTTATTAAAACATAATCTATTAAAACATAACATAATCCAGAGTATAACATAACCTATTAAAAGCATAGCATAACCTAAGAGCCTGTCTCATTCCTTACTACTCACTGCTTACTATTACTTACTACTGACCCTGAGATCATTATTAAGTGCAATCAAAGCTCTTGGATAGAAACTATTCAGAAGGCGTGTGGTTCGAGTTTTCATTATCCTGTATCTTCTGCCCGAAGGCAACAGTTCAAAAAGGTTGTGAGCAGGATGGGTGGGATCTCTCAGGATGTTGTGTGACTTCTTCAAACAGCGAGACGTGAAGATCTCGTCCAGGGTTGGTAGTTGGAGCCCAATAACATTCTGGGCAATTTTAATTATTCTCTGTAAAGGATCCCATTTCAACCTTTGTAAAGGATCCCATTTCAACCTTTCACAAAACAGCTCCACTTGATCCATATGTCGGAATACGTTTCACGGATCCGCCATGGATTCATATTTATTTGGTTATTTTATAAGTTTTTCGAGGTCTACTTTTGGTATAATTGCGCGTAAAAGCGAAAGTGAAAGCATGAATGAATAGTGTGGTTCACTTATGAGATTAATCCGCCTTTATTTTGTAGATCCGGTCATGTTCAAAGTTGTTAATGAGCGTTAAACTTGCTTCCCGCCTTTTTGGAGGGCAGCAACAGTGATTTTATTGGTTAAAGTACTAATGATGATGTCACGTTTGTTCCCTAATAAAAGGCAGAGGCACCCCGCTTAGGCACGAGACCGCACGTTCTTTAGGAGAAGTTCGTTTATGTCTTTTAGTTGGGTTTTAGTTGAAGTCAAGTTTAGTTTAAGGGGCTAGGAGCGGGCTGGACGGGTTGGATGGGTTTTTCTTTAGTTAGAGTTAGATCGCGGAAGATCATTCGGTTTTAGTTTTAGTTAGGTTCTTTTAGGTTAGCCTAGGGTTAGGCCCGCGGAAGATATTTCGGTTTTAGTTTATTTAGTTAGCCTCGCGGAAGATCGGGCGCGCAGGGTCTTTAAGCTTAGGAGAACTTAGCTTAGGGGACGAGCCTACGCGGGTTCTGCCGAAGCCACTAAAGATACAACCGGTGTCTGTCTTCCTTTGGGGTTAAAGGGGGGAGTAAAGTAAAATTTTTAATTTCTTTAATTGGGTCCGCCTATTCAGAGTCAGGGTATATATTTTATTTCACGAGGCAACTTTTCTTTTAAGAAGGCAACTAGGAACTCACACACCATCAGAGTCTTCAATTGGCTTACTCATTATCCTTCAGACTGTGAGGCTTGGCCGGCGACCGTGCTCAAAAGCACGCGGAACGCTGGCCGCTTTCCCCGCAACTGGTACCTCGTGCATAACCAGTCCAAGGCCGTGCACGAGGAGCTCCAGCACCCATACCCCGACAAGTGGTGCCCCGTGTGAGGCAAAGCGTAGTCAAAAATCGCTTCCACGAAGACTCCGGTTGAAGGCAACATATCGGAAGTGGCTCGGAAACAGACATTGAGAGGTGAGGTATAACGGCCCGGTTTATCCAGGATTTCGCTGCAGTAGCGCGAATCCACCGCTTGTCCAAAGTACTGTAAATAGAAATTGCGCGCGTGTATTTTTGCCCCAAGGGGTCCCCGGGTAGAGCGGCAAGGAGTTTAGTGTAAGCCTACGGGCAGGATAAGGTCTTCCCTAAAGCCTACGGGTGGGAAGGGTCTGGCAAAAGCCTACGGGTGCCAGGGTCTGGCAAAAGCCTACGGGTGCCAGGGTTTTCGGTCAAAGCCTACGGGTAGGGCCGGTAGTCCCTAGTAGAAGCCCACGGGTGGGGGCGGAGGTTTTCTGGCTAAAGCCTACGGGTGCCAGGTTTTTCGGTTAAAGCCTACGGGTAGAACCGGTGTCCCCTAGTAGAAGCCTACGGGTGGGGGAGGAAAAGTTTTGGAAAAGTGTTAAAAAATGGGCTCCTCACTCTCAACTGCTCAAGTAAAATTTTGTGAAGATTTATTGTACCTTTTGAAAAGAAATGGTCACCCTGTCTCTGAATCAGAAGTAGAGCTTTTAGTTAAAACTATTGGGGAAATTTGTCCCTGGGTCCCTAAAGAAGGAACGAAAGATTTAGCCTCATGGGAAAGGATCGGGTTAGAATTTATGGCCAACCCGAAAATCGGAATTCCTGTACAATTAGTATGGAGCAAAGTAAGAAACTGCTTTCAACAAATCGCTCCAAGAAATGTTTTGCTTAATGGAACAGTGAATTTAGGAAATACTGCTTTTAATAGTGCCCCTGTGCTGCCGCTTGCGGTTGTGCCATTTTCGGCCCCCTCGCAGCAGCCAGTTCAGGCCCCGTTGTCGTACACGCACTCGCCCTTGTCCAATTTGTCGTTGCCAGATTCATTGAATCCTGTGCCGGTGCAGCAGACGCCGTCGGCCTTTCAAGCCCCGCCGCGGACTGCCCCACCGCCAATCGCTCAGCAGTCATCGCAGGCCTTTTACCAGCCAGCGATTTCAAGTCAGCAGCAGCCGCGGACCTCGCTCCAAGCAACGGTCCCGCTTCCTCCATCGCAAGCCGCGCTTTTGCCAGCGATCCAGCAGCAGCAGCAGCAAGCAGCCTTTTTGCCAGCAAACCCTGCTGCCCTGCAGGCCGCGCTCAAGCCAGCAGCTCCAGTTTTGCAGCAAGCTGATTTCCAATCAACAGCAATCCAAGCTTCAATGCAAGCAGCACAACAGCAATTTACCAACCCTTCAGCACCTCCAATGCCAATGCAGATTCCAAGACAAGAGCAAAGCCAAACAATGATGATCCAGATGCCAGGACTTGCAGTACAGAGCCAACAACCTTATGCTCCAACTCCAAGTCAGCCATCTTGTCTTCATCCAACTTCAAGTCAGCCATCTTGTCTTCATAGTCAGCCATCTTCAAGGCATCCAGATGTCAAAGACTCTTTAGCGCCATCTAGTGGCTCGTCATTTGGAAAGCATCAAGAAGATTTAAACTCACTGATGCCACCTGCAGACCCTACAGCAATGCAACCCATTTGCAGAACTCAAGCTTTAGAAGCAGCCTTGGGACAAATAGACTTTAGTGCTGATCCAATGCACATCTTTCCAGTGATTCGTGCTAATGGAGGACAACCTGCAAGATATCAAGCCATCCCTTTTGAAACACTACGTGAACTGCGAAAAGCCATACGCGAAAATGGACTTCAAGCTCCTTATACTAGAAGTTTACTTGAAGGACTGTCCACTAGTAGACTTCTGCCATCTGATTGGAAGTTGATTCTTCGCACCTTCCTGTCACCTACAGATGCTCTTCTGTGCCTGCAAGAGTGGAAAGAAGTAGCAGCCAGACGTGCAACGCCACTTGCCACAGAAGATATGCTCACAGGATCAGGACATTACTCCAATCTCAATCAACAGCTAGCCATACCTGATGCCGCACTCGTCACCATAGCAGATATTGTAGTCAAAGCTTGGCGCAGACTACCCAATCGCACAGATGCTAGCTCAGTATCAGGATTCGCTGCAGTTAGGCAAGGTCCAAAGGAGCCTTATGGGGACTTCGTGGATCGCCTGATTGTTGCAGTGGAACGCCAGATAGAAGATCGTCATGCCAGAAACATGCTGACAAAACAACTTGCCTTTGAAAATGCCAATGATGACTGCAAGAATGCCCTAACAGCAGTTGCAGCTCGTCCAGATGCCACATTGACTGAGATGCTACGCGTCTGCCAGAATGTCGGTACCCACTCCTACAAAGCACAGCTCTTGGCAGCTGCGGTACAGATGCCACGTCAAGACAGCTCTACGCCAGTCAAGAAGTGCTATGGGTGTGGAGGCGATGGGCATTTCCGGTCGCAGTGCACAACAACGCCAAGGCCTTCTGCCAAGCCGCCAGAGAGATGTCCCATCTGTCAGAAAGGATTTCATTGGGCGAACGACTGTCGTTTGAATCCACAAAATACATCACCTACCTCATCTCCAGTTCAGGGAAACGGTTCTGCGGGCCGCGCCCCGGCCCCGGTAAAACAATAGGGTGCAAGTTCAAGAACATCATGAAGGTCAATCGTCCCAGAAAGGTGAACAACGCTACTCCTTATCCAGGTCATCAGGAAAAAAGAGTGATCCAGAGAGATATCTACTCTCCAGATGTCCAGAGAAAAGATGTGACCTCATCAAGCATTCAGGTTCCAGAGGTTTCATCATCTGCCTTTCCAGTAGAGAACACAGCATTCGGTTCACCTTCTGTTGACCGCCCTTCAGTTCCTGCTGATGTGACCCCTGCTTCACAACAAGCAATCACAGTCAAGTCTTTGATCGCAGAATTGCCTTCAACGTTGAGAAGACATCCTACTGAGGTCAACCTTGCAGCACCTGAGCTTTACTCACCTTTGAGTCAAGGTCAATCTGTCATTGAAGGACATTTGCCCTTGATGAAACAGCAATATCCAGGTAGCAGCCCAGCTGATGATCACTTTCCATGTGGCCAAAGAATGCAAGTGAGTGAGACAGCTCCCTCTTGTGGAAGCTTAAACATCACTCCAGTTAACAATGTCCACACCTTTGTGTCACCTCCAGCGTTCAAGCTCAGCCCGCCACATCCAAATGAATATCATGGACAACAACTTCAACTGTCTTGTGTCAAAGAAGAAGTTCCATCCTGCCAGTTTGATACACAACTGACTGAATGCCAACAGGTTCAACAGCATCAGCAACTCTTACCAACGGAAGAACCTAAAGTTTGCCAACTCAACGCAAAGCAGTTTCAGAGTTGCCAACTTCAGCAGTGCAAAAAACCCGAAGCCAAAAAGATGTCTTCAAACACTGCCAACGAAGAACAAGAAGAATCTTCTGTCCCAGGTATACCACTCTTCTTAACAGAGGACTGTTACTTTTCAAATCCATGGTTTGCTCAGCAATTGCCAACATCCATTCGTGGTCCATTCCCAGACACCTCAATTTGCCTTATTTTGCCCAGGATGGATCGCCTCCCTGCCACAGTCACACTGACTGCAGGCCTAGTTCGAATCACAGATTCATCACAGTTGCTGATTCCAGGATTTTCAACTGTTCCTTGTGTCCTGACAAAAGGTTTAGAAATTGCCAGACTTTATTTGCTTACTTCTACGCCTACAGCTCCTGTAGACTCTTTGCCTCCTCAGGCAGCAATGGCACTAATCAAGATTACAGAAGAACGCCCTCATCTCGTCTTAGAAATGGGTGGACGAAAGATCAAGGGTCTTCTTGATACAGGCGCAGATGTTACAGTGATCGCCAGAAAAGATTGGCCTGACCAGTGGGCAACGACTGTCACCCAGGAAGTCTTCGGAGTCGGAGGTTTCGAACCCGCCCACCAGAGCGTACATCCGATTACCTTCCAGTCAGACTCAGGCTCCATGGTGCAGCTCCGTCCACTTGTTATGGATGTGCCTATCACCCTTTGGGGTAGAGACTTATTGTCTAAAGCAAGAACTGTTGTCCATACACATTTTTGATGTGGGCCTTTGCATCAGCGCCAGTACATGCTCTTCCACTCACGTGGAAGGAAGGACCCCCTGTATGGGTCGACCAATGGGCGCTGACGTCAGAAAAGCTCGCTGCAGCAGAGGCCCTAATCAAAGAGCTGCTACACCAGGATCGCATGCAACCCTTTACTCTCCGTCAGTACCTCATGGATAAAGCTCCACAGTCATTGACCTTAGAGCGTTCCCTTGATAGTCTTAAAACTGTCCTTTGCAGTAAGCCTATTGCAAAGTTCTCCTGGAAAGTTTCACTGCTTGGTAAGGTGAATTCTCCTGTCTACAAGTTCTGTTCAGCAGCATCTTCAAGCACTCTCACGCCGCTGAAACTTTCCCTTGTCTTAGTGATCCAATCGCCAACCATGGGACGTTCCTTGCTATGTTCCGTGCTGTCTTTCGCATGGGCATTCTGTTGGCTGATTTTGAATGGTACTCACCGTGCCTACGGGTTGCTGCCATCACTTCTTGCAGCATACCTGTTTCCAACCAAAACCGCAAACCCTTTTCACCTGCTTTCTGTTGCTCTCTACCTGATTGCAAATATGCTCCGCATCTCCCCAGGTATTCTTTTGGAGTATCTTTTCCTGCATCAACCAAGAACTCTACTACAGGCTCTTCAGACGGTTCCTCCTTGTGCTCAGAAGTACTGTCTTCCGCAAGGAACTTTTCACCTGAAAGTCAAGTCATGTAGCCCTGCATGGTACTTGCCAGCCTGCATCTTCAACGACAACCCCTTGTTGCTTAATCTTCTCAGCGGAGGACTGTCCCTACTTCTGCGGAAAGAACCCCTATTTCCTACACCTGTTTGTGTGTTCAACTCCTTTATCCATTCAAGAAACACGCTGGACAAACTTTGCGTGAAATTCGATGCTCCCTTTTCATCGCAAGCCGTGATTTCCAACTCTGGTTGTTAGCTACTCGCTAACTTCTCAACTTCGTGTCAAATGCAGTGACTCTTCAAAGGTGCTCCACTAATAGCACCAGTTGAGTTCTGGGCAGTTTGCCTTACCCTCCTACTGCCTAGGCCTTTTGTTTGCCTCTGGGCGGCCTCTGGTTCCTGGCTGCCTGGATTTGTTCCAGTTATTCTCTTACCTGCATTCACTAGCAGATCACCTTGATTTGCTTGCTTAACCTTCTTTCTTCTACAGGTATCGTTGTTTCTTCAGAGCTCGATGTTTCAGTACTTTCCTGAGCTCCATGAACTTTTCCTGAGTTCCAGGACTATTTCTTCTACATGGTCGTGTGTAGTCGGAGAAGAAGACGACCGGCAACTCATTCATCGTCTTCATCCTCCTCTCCAACACCATTTTGCAGTTCTAAACCTGTCTTGTACTTTATATTGTATTTGTAAAAATTGCATATTTACCTTTGTATGCTTCTTGAAATATCCGCCTCGCATGTTACATGTGTTTTCCTTATAGCTTGGTAATTAATGATATGGATGTTTATATATGCAAAGCTTTTCTGAAATGGTTTCCATTTAGAGCGTCACAATTTTGATGATATGGAAATGTTTATGTAAGGTTAAAAACATTGTCTTTGTGCAGTTCTAGTCATAGACATATTCATGCATATATGTTTTATTTCAATGATCCTAAATCTCCTCGTTGTGCTTGCAAAAGTTGCAATTCAAAATGTGGTAACATTTATATACTTTATTTGAAATGATTTCCTTTGGTCAAAGTATTGGTCATTCTCAGATTTGTTCAAGATATATATGTCAAGTCTGGTGGTATCCTACCCTCTTGGTACCCCTTTTTCTTTGAAAAAATTCCCCTCTATATGCTACCTTTGGCAGTAAACCAGGTTCCCAGCTTTTCCCTTCACCTTGTTTCCTGCTGTTCATGGGAGACCTTTATGTAGTTGGTTTAATTCCCATCTCATTTCGCTGGAAACCCTTGCGTAGATGGTTTAAATCCTCATCCTGGCTGGGACACCTTTATATAGGTAGCTTAAATCCCCTCTAGTGGCGCAAACCACTTGTACTTAGGTGCCTTAAATCCCCTTTCTGGAATCGGACCCTAGTTCCCCGTTACCTGTGGTCGCTGTGGTAAGTCCAGAATCTGTCTTCCTGAAAGTTCCCTCGATTCTGTAGCCTCAGTGCCACACACCTTTTATGTTTCCTTATCCATTTTTCCTCAGTTTTCCAAATAAAAATTAAAAAAAATGGGGGAGGGGTCTGGGTAGGCTATATAGCCCCAGCTCTAGTTATATTTTAATTTTGGGTCCCGGATCGGGACCTCTCTTATGTTTGGGCAGTCGTTATTCGTTATTTTTAATTTTGGACCTGCATCAGGTCCTCTCTTGTGTTTGGGGAGTAATTTGTTGTTTTACGCTGCACGCGAAAGTATACATGTTTATGAGGTGATTTGTTGTGTTACATTACACATTGAAGTATATATTTATGCCTAAAAGGTTTACAGTGTATCGGATCGATCACTTTTATGTTCGGCTAGTGGTTTGTTATTTTCATGACTTTATTGCTACATTATTGTACAAGTATTTCCTCTGATGAAGGGGATGAATATTGATGGTGTTGCTAGTGTTTATATCACAGTTTTGATGTGGACACTGTTGGCACTGTTGATGCTCTGCCCTTTCATGTCGAGTTCTATATCTAAACAAATGGTAATGTTTGTGTCAGATAAATGCTTATGATATTTCTAACCTTCCTTTTTATATAACTAAATCAAAAATAATTTAATTTAAAACAAAAAAAAAGAAAGATGATATGTCGGAATACGTTTCACGGATCCGCCATGGATTCATATTTATTTGGTTATTTTATAAGTTTTTCGAGGTCTACTTTTGGTATAATTGCGCGTAAAAGCGAAAGTGAAAGCATGAATGAATAGTGTGGTTCACTTATGAGATTAATCCGCCTTTATTTTGTAGATCCGGTCATGTTCAAAGTTGTTAATGAGCGTTAAACTTGCTTCCCGCCTTTTTGGAGGGCAGCAACAGTGATTTTATTGGTTAAAGTACTAATGATGATGTCACGTTTGTTCCCTAATAAAAGGCAGAGGCACCCCGCTTAGGCACGAGACCGCACGTTCTTTAGGAGAAGTTCGTTTATGTCTTTTAGTTGGGTTTTAGTTGAAGTCAAGTTTAGTTTAAGGGGCTAGGAGCGGGCTGGACGGGTTGGATGGGTTTTTCTTTAGTTAGAGTTAGATCGCGGAAGATCATTCGGTTTTAGTTTTAGTTAGGTTCTTTTAGGTTAGCCTAGGGTTAGGCCCGCGGAAGATATTTCGGTTTTAGTTTATTTAGTTAGCCTCGCGGAAGATCGGGCGCGCAGGGTCTTTAAGCTTAGGAGAACTTAGCTTAGGGGACGAGCCTACGCGGGTTCTGCCGAAGCCACTAAAGATACAACCGGTGTCTGTCTTCCTTTGGGGTTAAAGGGGGGAGTAAAGTAAAATTTTTAATTTCTTTAATTGGGTCCGCCTATTCAGAGTCAGGGTATATATTTTATTTCACGAGGCAACTTTTCTTTTAAGAAGGCAACTAGGAACTCACACACCATCAGAGTCTTCAATTGGCTTACTCATTATCCTTCAGACTGTGAGGCTTGGCCGGCGACCGTGCTCAAAAGCACGCGGAACGCTGGCCGCTTTCCCCGCAACTGGTACCTCGTGCATAACCAGTCCAAGGCCGTGCACGAGGAGCTCCAGCACCCATACCCCGACAATCCAAAGTCTTTCATAAGCAGCTTGATTCAGCTGAGGGTCCAAAGCTCATTTGGGGCCAAGGGGGATTTGGTTTCCACCTACTTCACAACTTTGTAAGGCAGATAAAATGTAAAGGTACCCCTGACCATTAGGTCCAGTTGCGGATGACTCTGGGGTTGTGGCGCTTATCTCACTCTATGGGTCGAGGGAGCCGGTGTTTGTCTGCAGACAGTTTTTCCAGGTCATGTGGCCAGCATGACTAAGCTGCTTCTGGCAAACCAGAGCAGCGCACGGAAATGCTGTTTACCTTCCCGACGGAGCGGTAACTATTTACGTATCTACTTGCACTTGATGTGCTTTTGAACTGCTAGGTTGGCAGGAGCTGGGACCGAACAACAGGAGCTCACCCCGTCGTGGGGATTCGAACCGCTGAGCTTCTGATTGGCAACCCATTGGGTAATCATAGGTCTTGGTTGGAGGGAAGGTTGTAGCTTCCTACTGTCCCTCCATGGATAAGGGTACCCTGTTAAAAGGATTTGGGAGGAGTAACTCCTGTCCAATGCCCAGATGGGGGCTAGGGCCATACCATTCCTCCAACAGGGACCCTTGGGGGGTTGCCTCAATTTGACATTGGTCATAGGGCATCCCTTCTGGCTGGCTTTACCCTTAGTGAAACTACCAGCAGATGGGCTGGAGTGATATATGCAATTGCTTACCCTATAGCCAAACCTTCACTTCTGTAACCAATAAAGTTGTGGTCTTATTTGATTCCCCAACCAAAATTCTCTGTGTTGCCAAGTTATTTGAACCCTGGGGAGCTGGGTGGTCACGGGGCATCGACACGCGAAACAGAGTGACTTTTATCCTTTGAAGGTGTTCTACTGTTTCTAGTTCTAATGTTTTAATCTATTAATTTAAATCTTGTATATTGCACATTTTAATATTTTTGTAAGCTATTTTGAAATTATATGTATTAGGAAGTGAGTTTGACATTCCTTAAAGTTTTGTTACGTTTTTATATATGCTGGAAGCCACCCAGAGTGGCTGAGGCAACCCAATCAGATGGGCAGGGCACAAATAAATAATAATAAGCAAGCAAGCACATAAACAAACAAACAAACAAAACAAAATAAAATAAAAAATTCCTTCCAGTAGCACCTTAGAGACCAACTAAGTTTGTTCTTGGTATGAGCTTTCGTGTGCATGCACACTTCTTCAGATACCTGAAGATATCTGAAGAAGTGTGCATGCACATGAAAGCTCATATCAAAAACAAACTTAGTTGGTCTCTAAGGTGCTACTGGAAGGAATTTTTTTTATTTTATTTTGTTTTGACTATGGCAGACCAACACGGCTGCCTACCTGTAACTGAAACAAACAAACAGTCACAGTCATCTTCTCCCAGGCTTTGGGAGAATCCCAGACGCTATGCTTATGAGGATGTGTTAATGGCTGCTGCATTAATTATCATGATTTAGAAACTATTTTGTTTCTAATGTTTTATGTATTATGAGTTTGTTAGTGTTAAATATATTGTTGTTTTTAGTCTAGAGTAAATCACCCTGTGGTTTTTGGTGAAGAGTGGCTTTGGCTATAAATAGAATCATTTTTTTAAAAAATAAATAAATAAATAAATTGGTGAACATCCTCCTCCCCGTTTTTCATTCTTCATTTCATTCATGAATGACTTCCCATGAGGTATCCTGAAGGGATTTACAATATTAAAAGTTGTCAAAGCGGTATGGCTGCATCTCTCAAGGATGAAATGCATTGCAAAATGGAAATTAAGGAAAACAAAGCCTGAGCATTTCAGAACCTCTTGCTTCTAACCTGAAAGGTGTTATAAGGAGCATAGCCAGCAGAGAGAGAGAGGCAGGGTGGCGGGAGAAGCTGGGAGATTAACTAAGTTGGAGAACTCTTGAAATAAAGCAGAATAAAGTGTCTTGTTGTTATCACACAACCGTTTCCAGCACTGCTTCACAGCACAAGAAGTAGGGCTGATTCTGAGGCAAGCAGGCAGTGCCGGGTTTATGTATAGGCTAAGTAGGCTGAAGCCTAAGGCCTCTTAATCTAGGGGGCCTCGCCAGCCTGCCCACTCCCAGTGCTGCAGTCTCCCCTCTCCCAAAATTTTAAACCCAAAACTTCATGCAAAGGCAGTGCAACTCAGGCCCAGCAACTATTAGACTCAGGGCTAGCCAGTGGGGCCCAATTTGAAGCAGTGGGGCACGACTTGTGTGAGGGATCCCACTCCCTCCCCTTTTCGATTCTTCCCCAACCGTGACTCTCCCTAAGTTTCACTGTCCACTAGGATGAATCCTTCAGTGTTTATATGGGAGTTGTCTCTGGGGTACCTCAGTGCTTTACGTTCGAAACAACTCTTGCCACCTTTGGGATCTCCCGCCCTGGGTTCCCCAACTACTGCAGCTTGCCCTCCCTTTTTGGCAACTGCGTGGCACCTTTGGCTTCCCTGCCCAGTCCTCTGTATGCCAGGAAAATAAGCCACCCGTTCCCTCTATCACAGGAAACCCCTAGTGCTTTTCCCCTCAGCCACACCTCTTGAGGCACTGACGCACTGCCACAGTCAGCGAACGTTTAAACACTTTTAACTTTATTAAGGTAACTTGAAAACATGGATGTCTTGAGTTCTTATTGGTACAAATCTTCTTATATAATTCAGCTCAGTTATAATCTTTCCTGCATCCCGTTAGCAATGGTAATGACCTTTCCTCCCATTCCCCAAAGCCTAACCTCGCAGTTTCTCTTTCTAAACCTCCACACCCAACTGCCAAACCCCCCACTGCCTTTCAAGGTTGTTCCCCCTCCTTTTAGAATGCCAACTAGCTCCGCCTCCCAGGGAACACCTACCTAACATGGGAGTGATAGGGTAACCCATGATGAACCAGGCATTATTCCGCCACAACTTGAATTATTATTATTTTTTGTAGGGCCCCAGTTCACAGCCAAAGTCTGCAAAATCTTACAGATATAAATAAAATCCATCTAGATTGCCCTGGTGCAGGGGGACCCTTAGGCAAAATCAGTTTTGCCACCTCTTACCCCCCCCAACCCCAAGACAATGAGCCCAGCCATCTTTTATTCACAGTCGCATAAGCACTACACTACAGCATGGCCATAAACTTGTACTTTCAATCGCTGAAATGTACACCCAATGTGTAGCAATGGAGATTTATGTTACTGATTTATGAATGAACACTGTGTTTTATGAATGGACTCTGTATTTTGTGAATTACCTAAGAGCCACCAATAGGGAGCTCTAGAATCTGACAGCTAACCAATTGGGTACTACCAAACAGCGACCCCTATTGCTGAAAGCAGGTAACCAGCAGGAAACACTTCAGCTCAGCCTTTGCACTGTTGACGGAACACCCCCTTCTGTGCAGATAATGGAGAAAGCTCATAAATTGTATCCCTTCTGGCGTCCTGGCCAACTCTATTACACTAGTGTAAACCCTGGTGCACCAGAAGCCCATAATAGCAGCAAATAAAATCTGCTCATACGTCAGCAACTGATAAGACTTGTTAACCAGTTCTTCCGAAGTCTTCCCAAATTATAAAGCTCCAAAATACAGTCCAAAAGAGAGCAGGTTTGGGAAGAGCGAGCCATACAAAGAGCGCCACCAGTGAAAAGGCCCTGCTCTGTGTAGCTCCTGCCCTGTCATTTGATAGGTGCCCGCCTGCCCTCCTTCTTGACATGGAAAGCTCTCTATTGGAGTCTCCAGGTCCAATATAAAGACCATAAGAAGGGAGAGCAGGGACCTTGAAGTTCCCAACAGTTGTTAATCAAGCAAGCACACAGGTCACCTTTGTCACAGTCAGGACGCCTATGTCCTGGCCAGGCCTGCACCCAGTCTTGTTTTTGTGTTTTTGTACAATCTTGTTTGTCCTCAGTAACCAAAATTATATTATCAACATATGCAAGCAGAAAAGTTGTTTTCCTTCATTTGCTACAAATCATAAAAAACAAAGAAAGCAAACTAAACATAGTTCCAGTTACAGGTGGGTAGCTGTGTTGGTCTGCCATATTGGACAAACAGGCCAAACCCTACGCCAAAGGATAAATGGACATAAATCTGATATCAGGAATCACAAGACAGAGAAACCAGTAGGAGAACACTTCAATCTCCCAGGACATTCTATAAAAGATCTCAAAGTAGCTGTCTTAATACAAAGAAATTTCAGAAATAGACTGGAAAGAGAAGTGGCTGAATTGCAACTAATCACCAAACTTAAAACCATGGAGAAACCTGGTTTGAACAAAGACATTGGATTCTTATCTCATTATACATAACAAAGCTATCTTTAGCCATCTCACCCCTTGCCTTTCCCTGCAAGACTAATTGCAGCTGTTTAGAATCGTCAACAGGTTTTCCACACTTATCAGCTTATCACCCATTCCCACCACCCTTCTGAGTAATACCCCTCCCCACTCCCTCACTATATTTAGGATCTGGTGACTTCTGTTTCAGTGTATCTGAAGAAGTGTGCATGCACACAAAAGCTCATACCAAGAACAAACTCAGTTGGTCTCTAAGGTGCTACTGGAAAGAAAACTAAACATAGTTCATCAAAACTATCCAGCAATAGGAAAACTGGTGCTATGAACAGTAATACAGTAATCCTTCTAGTTGGTTAATTGATTTGGTAACTTCCATGCACATGATGTGTGATGCTAATTATTTTCCCCAAGAGTTAAATGATAACTAATCAGAGGCAGTTACAGGAGAGCTATGAGATTCAGGTGAAGGTCATATGCCTTGTCAGTCCCAAGCAGGTAGCCTATATAAGCAGGTATATAAGATTGCAACGAATCATACAAAACAAAGAAAGCAAACTAAACAGAGTTCATCAAAACTATCCAGCAATAGGAAAACTGGTGCTATTAACAGTAATCCTTCTAGTTGGTTAATTGATTTGGCAACTTCCATGCACATGATGTGTGATGCTAATTATTTCCCCCAAGAGTTAAATGATAACTAATCAGAGGCAGCTACAGGAGAGCTATGAGATTCAGGTGAAGGTCATATGCCTTGTCAATCCCAAGCAGGTATATAAGAGGCCGCCGCCGGCTGGCCCAATTTTCTTTAAAACACTCTTCCATTTTCTTGTAGTTGTGAGGGTGGGTGGTGGGGAGGGGCCTCACAAGTGGAGTAGCCTAGGACCTTTCTTCATAAAAATCCAGCCCTGCAAGCAGGAGCCATGAGGCCCTATTAGACAGAGGCTGCAGTTCCTGTTGCTGGCCCAGGGCTCCCAGATGAATTGGACAAGTCCTGAATGAAAGGGCTCTTCTATAAGGGCCCCTTAAATCTCTTAGAGTTGATTCAAGAAAATGAAGGCCTTTGGATTAGAACACTGGGGAAAGCATGTAAATTTCATGAAACAAAAATGAGGCGTCTCAATGAAACTGCAGCCAACTCACATAAAGACTTGTTTGATATTTATTTTTTTAAGACTAGCTGCACTTGCCTGATCATGTAAATGCTGAAAGATCTTTTATGGCAAGCTGCACAAACAACTGCCCTCTATCAAAATATCAGATGACCTTCCTTTTTATGGTGGTCTTGCTAAGTACCACTAAACATATTTGTGGGGTGAACAAGCATATACAGTACAGGACGCTGGCAGGAAGAATAACAGTGTCATCTAAATGCTAATCAGTGAATAAAGCTAATCTGGCCACAACATTTTGCCAGGATTTCTCACCATTATTCAACAGAAGCCACCTCCTGAGGTTCTGGTTTAGCTTTGGTTTATTGGTGTAAAAAACCTGTATAAGTTAGGATCATCAAGTAATTTCTTTTACTTTGGAGGAAGATACCAGGGGAATATGTAATAGCATTGTTTCAATACATTTTTTTTCCTAGGAAAAATTCTCTCAAGAGCTTTCTAAGAGCAAAGGCTTTTACAAAAATGAATAGAAGTCTGTTGTTAGAGCCATAGCAATACCCAAACATTTTAATATTTCCATTCAGTCCTTTTTCGGGATTATGAGCTGTGTTCAATGTTTCATAAGGACATTGTGGCAGAAGATGTTTTAATTTTAACCCCTTTCCTAATAGATCCCTAATATCAAATTAGATTTTTTTCACTGCTGCTGAAAACATAGGGAGCTAACATTTTAAGAGAAATTTTTACATTGCACCTCCCCCCAATATTTCTTTCTGGCTGAACACAACCCATTTAGGTATGTCAACATGTCCGTAGTGTTGGGTGAAATTTTTCGTAGGGGAACAGTTAAGGCCAGAGGCACCAACTTGCGAGAGCGATTCGGGGGGCGACGCCAAGCATGTGATGTCACAATGTCCTGACATCATATGCTTGAGAAGAAGAAGAAGAAGAAGAAGAAGAAGAAGAAGAAGAAGAAGAAGAAGAAGAGTAGTAGTAGTAGTAGTTTGGATTTGATATCCCGCTTTATCACTACCCGAAGGAGTCTCAAAGGAGTCTCATAGAAAAAATGCTATTTAGTTTGGGCTAATATAATAAGAGCCAGTGAAACATACATCACGACGCCCCTGCTGTGAAGCAGACAGGTGATTAAAAAACAAAACAACACAGCTGAAAAGGCTGTGAAGGCAAGAGATGAGGCATGAAAAGGGTTAGGTTTTGGACCCACCCACTCCCTGAGAACATCTTGCTCATACCAAATCTATTTGTTGGACAATATCCAACCCTGTTTAGTTCCTTCTCTCTCTTTTATCCTCTTTTTAATTACAGTTCTAAATTATTTAATAAATCATGACTAGATTTCATATTCTTTCCAGGGCTGCATGAAAATTTGATTTACCTCATAAACTTACTTAAACCTTGTAAAATTTTAAATAAAATTAGACCGGGGAAAGATATACCCCAGTTCTGTGACAAGAAAAAATATGTGCAAATGAAACTGAAAGGAAAACAGTGTTTACTGCAGAATGTAATTTAAACCATTCTCTAGTCCCATGTTAATTATGGATGAACAGAAAAAATATATAAAACTAAGAACATATTTAGCAGGAAGGACAAGTTATCAAGGCTCTTGTATTCATTGGGACATGAACCATTCTACCCTTCTTTTGTGCAGCATGGGGCCATGAAATTGACACCCATGATTTTCATCATGAAGCAACCAGCATCCTCTGCAATGTTTTTTACATTTATATCCTAACTTTCCTCCAGTGAGTTCTTCCTCTAACCATTTTAAACTCACAGCAACCCTGTGAGTTAGTTTAAGCTGAGAGAGAGAAACTGGCCCACTCTCATGGCTGAGTTGGGATTTGAACCCTGGTCTTTCAAGTCCTAGTCCAACATTCCGGTCTCTTCTCAACGCTGGCTGCCATTTTTAATTATGTCACTGTGGGAATACCCAGCAGACAGAATATGGTGAAAGGCAGAGTGCCCGACAAGAAGAAATGAAAATGTGTTTGGATCCAGCAAATGCCAGCTGGATGCCGTCCTCCACTATCTGTGAAACTGGAAGCTGGTGGGATGTGAGCATGCTGTATGTAAATGACAGCAGACAACATCTCTGAACTTGATGATGTTTGGAGACACTTCAAGGCCATCATAGAGAGATGGGTGTCAAAGGTTTATGTGGGTGCTCTGTACCCAGGTATACTGACAGAAAGTTCAACTCTCTTCCCCTCACCCCCTCTCATTTTGGTTGAGAAAGGTATCAGAGTCATGGCTGGAAGTGGGAACACAAAAGTGTTACAAACATATGCTTGTGTGGGGTAGTAGTTGTTTTATAGCCTAGTGGTTATAGAGGTGAGGCCCTTCTTCATGTGCTTCCTTCATGGGAGCTTTAGAAGGTGTTGGCATAAGATCAGGCCTTTTCAGAGGTGGCCTTCCATTTGTAGGCATACCTGGAACCACATTTGCTTGGTTTTAAGCACCAGGAGATTTCTCCTCCTCCTCCTCCTCCTCCTCCTCCTCCTCCTCCTCCTCCTCCTCCTCCTCCTCCTCCTCCTCCTCCTTCTCCTCCTCCTTCTTCTTCTCCTTCTCCTCCTCCTTCTTCTCCTTCTCCTCCTCCTTCTTCTCCTTCTCCTCCTTCTTCTTCTCCTTCTCCTCCTTCTTCTTCTCCTTCTCCTTCTCCTTCTCCTTCTTTTGGAAGGCTATTGTGGCCTGTTTCAGTGGGGTATAATTTGAAGCCCCGCCTCTTGAATTGTGGTTTACTTTAGTCTTTTATTTGATTTTTGTGTTTTGCCTAGGGCTTGCCGATCAGAAGGTTAGCAGTTCGAATCCCCATGACGGGGTGAGATCCTGTTGCTCAGTCCCTGCTCCTGCCAACCTAGCAGTTTGAAAGCACATCAGAGTGCAAGTAGATAAATAGGTACCGCTCTGGTGGAAAGGTAAACGGTGTTTCCATGCGCTGTTCTGGTTCGCCAGCAGTGGCTTAGTCATGCTGGCCACATGACCCAGAAGCTGTGCGCTGGCTCCCTCGGGCAATAAAGCAAGATGAACACCGCAACCCCAGAGTCGCCCATGACTGGACCCTTTACCTTTATCTTTACCTCCAAAAAAGTACTCTTCCATTGTCTCCCAAGACAGACGGATGCCAACAACATATGTTTTTATTGTTGTTGTTTTAATTGGTTTTTATGAAAATTGCTCTGAGTTAGCCTTGCAAGAAAAGTGATTCAACAACATGTGTTTTTATGTTTTTTATTGTTGTTTTTAAATTGGTTTTTTATGAAAATTGCTTTGAGTTAGCCTTGCAGGAAAAATGATTCATAGTAATTATTATACTAATAATAGTTGTCCAAACCCAGAGTTCTGATTTGAGAATTAGAGGCTTAGAAATGAAGATGAAGGACTTCTTGCCCCATCTATTAACCCGCACTTCACAGTATCATCTTCAATTCTCTCATCTGTCACTCCCACTATTATCACCCTCCTTCTGCCCCTTTGTGAATGTCATAAAGCAATGCTTTTTTGTTTCCTGTTCCATGCAACAACTTCGCAGCAATCAACACACTCAACTAATTTCTAAATAAAATACACTTCTTAGGGCAGAATTTAGCCATCTAACTCCCATCCATTTCAGTGGGATTTCCACACAGACACTCAACCCTCTTCCCTTGAAATAAATGGGACTTGAAATTGTTTAACTTTTGGATGGATTGTGCCCATGGTCAATTATTTGTGAACGGAAGTATAGCGTGTGTGTGTTCGGCAATATCAGGGTTTGAAATTGGCAGCATTAAAGAGGGCTTAGTGCCGAGATACGAATCTCCTGTTTCTTGATGGAAGCGTAATTTCAGCACTCAACTCTCTGCAGAATGTCAAGCTCTCAATGTCATCCATGTCACTATTAAATCTTTCTTTAGTCCAGACAGCAGCAGAGGCAGCCCTAGGGTTGCTTTCCTCAAAAAGCACCAGTGACTCAGTGCTTGACTTGAAGTTAAGGGAGATAATAGTAACTGGACATGTCGAAACATAACTCCATCCCTGAAAACGACAATGAATGGAATTGCTGGGCTGCATCCAGCCATGTCACCCAGAGTGTTTATGTATGCCTGCGGTGGGCAAAGGGCATTTGAGAGGTTGTGTTTTCTTTCCGTGAAGAGGAAATGCTTGACAGAGGATGGGTATCTGTCTAGAGTTGAAGGGGTTTTTTTTTTCTTTTTGGCCTGCTTGCTTTAATCTTTGAAGACAGCTTGCTTCTTTCTCTACTAGAGTTCTGCCTGCAATTACCATGCCTCAGAGGTGAGAAACTTTTGGCACATGGGTGGCATAATGTATCTAAAACCACATGTCCTCCAAAACCACATGTCCTCTCCCAAGGAGCCACTTTCTGCAACCTCTTTGAGTGATTTTGTTCAGCTGGAATGTGTCCTTGAACTGTGATAATGCTCTTTCTTTGCCTGCAGAGAAGATGGAGAGAAATGTGTGGGGAAGGGAGAGGTGTCAGAGAGTGAGTTTTGGAAGGGAGATTTATTTTTGTTGTTGTTGTTGTTGTTGTTGTTTGTTGTTGTTGTTGTTGTTACTATCCCATAGCAGAGTTAGCACATTAAAACTTGGTTAGATCCATAGCTGTCAACTTTTCTTGTGAGGAATCCTATTCGGAATAAGGGAATTTCCCTTAAAAGGGGGGGGGGGGGAGTTGACAGCTATGGTTAGATCTACCTTCACCCACCTTTAAAAATGCAAACGCAACACGATGGCTGATAACTGTTAGTGAATATATAATCGGTTATGATGTCATTCAAAACATATGAATAAGCCACTTCAAAATTATATATATATATATATATATATATATATATATATATATATATATATATATATATATATATCATACAACACATCTCACAACATATACAAGTAACTACAAGTTGTTATATGTATCAGAGTCAAACAAAGAATCAAACAAATCAATGAATAGCGAGGAACGCCAAGCCGTCTCTCAAAGGAAGACGTCTCTCCAAAGTCTCAAAAGGACAGTACATCCAGAATAGTTCAACTGTTTCGGAATAAAGTCTTCATCAGCGAATAATTATCAATGAACTATTCATACTAGTGGATCAGTGCTCACTGGACCCAGTTTGACTCTGATACATATAACAACTTGTAAAAAGGTAAAGGTCACCCCTGGGACCCCTAACTGTTAGGTCTAGTCATGGACGACTCTGGGGTTGCGGCGCTCATCTCGCTTTACTGGTTGAGGGAGCCAGCATACAGCTTCTGGGTCATGTGGCTAGCATGACTAAGCCACTTCTAACCAGAGCAGCGCACGGAAATGCCGTTTACCTTCCCGCTGGAGCGGTACCTATTTATCTACCTGCACTTGACGTGCTTTTGAACTGCTAGGTGGTCAGGAGCTGGGACCAAGTAATGGGAGCTCACCCCATTGCGGGGATTCAAACCGCCGACCTTCTGATCGGCAAGCCCTAGGCTCTGTGGTTTAGACCACAGTGCCACCTGCGTCCCATAGTTACTTGTATATGTTGTGAGGTGTGTTGTATGATATATACATCATTTTGAAGCGGCTTATTCGTATATTTTGAATGACATCATAACCAATTATATATTCACTAACAGTTATTAGCCATCGTGTTGCGTTTGCATTTTTGTAGATTGTTACATTTTGCAACACAGGGGTTAGACGCAAAAATACTTAGCTTTGCACACTACCCCCCCCCCCCCCGAAGTTACAGCAAACAATTTCAGATGTTACAGCAAACAAGTCTCCATCCATTAACAGCGGAACAAAAAAGCCATTTATGGAATACTATTGATTGTACTTCTATAAAATTGTTGCATTGTCTTTAGAGTTTGTAGGGATGGTTTTAATTGTTTATAGAACTTTGGAGGAATGAGGTTTTTTTAATGTATCTCATTTTTATCTCCTTATACACCACTTCAAGTGACTTCATCCTGCAAAGTGGTTTATAAATCTGTAAAATAAATAAATAATCCATATCATGAATGAGATGGCATGTCCCTTCCTCTTGGTTTACAGTCTTATATGTTGCTAGGCTTGCCCTATTTCAAAAAGTAAAATTCTTGACACCCCCAAAATTGTTCTGGTTTAAACCAAAGTTGAGCCAAAGATGTATGGGATTTCAAATCAACATGACATACAGATATCTTTCGAAATCTGTGGTAGCCAACGTAAGTTCTCCATATGTCATTGGACTACAACTCCCATCAGCCAGGGATGATGGGACTTGTAGTCCAACCAATTTTGGATTGCACCATGCAGACCTCCCCAATCTCAGATAATAATGAAATGAAAAAGAGAGACCAATCCCATTTGGAAGTATATTTAAAAAATGGAAGAACTTTTTCCTTGGGTACAAGAAAGCACACTAAACATTTTGGGAGAATAAACAGCAACCCTATAGTTTACATATTATGAGTGCCATTTTAGACAAGCAGAACAAATATTTAAACCTTGAAAGGAGGAAGAATTAAGATGGATATAGATAACTTGCTTTGCTTTCTGAAGAATTGGTGTGCAATTGTACACTGAGACTGCAAACCCACTCACCTGGGAGTAAGCCCCATTTAACTGAATGACATACTTCTGAGAAGACACATGGAGGATTATGCTGTTAAATAATATTCCAGACATACCAGAACTGTGCATAAGAACAAGCTTTGTACAAAACAATTTCTGTATCTTTTTCCATCGTAGTATTTGATCCCCTCCTGAAAAAAAGCAGTAGGCTCTTGACCTTTATTTCTGCAGAAAGACAAATTATGTTTTGTTTATGTACTTCACAGCACAATGTCTTATTGTCCGTAGTTAATCCGGAATGCCACTAGTCAAGGTGTTTTGCCTTCACATTGAGAACAAGCCATATCTTTCTTCAGTTCATTGAAAAGTCTGAGTGCTTTTGGGACGGAAGAAATGCCTTCTGACAGATGTCTTGACCAAGCGATAATGAAAAGGTCACACTGTATAGAAGCATTTGTCTAGATTTCTAATGCTTGTGTGCTGGAAATTAGATTCAATTACATCTAATTAGAAACACCGAGTCCTGAACTGTAGTCGAGACGCCATAAAACACTTAAATAAAAATGATTGTACATGATCTCTCTCCAAACGCCTCACCTATTAAAGGATAGCATCCCATCAATGTGTACAGTTCAGGCTGAGGTTTAATAGCTTCTTACCTTTCGCTAAAGATCAAGGTCAGGGATCTCAGACGTTCCTATTTTACAGGGCTTTTGGGGGCATTTTCAACCATTTATTACAGCAGGAGGAGTTGATTGTGATTGAATGCCAGAATAAAAGTACATTGCAACCGGCCCCTCGGAGCAGGCCTCCATTAGAACTCACAAGCAGCAAGCATCCACCAAGACTAACAAATGAGTTATTTTCAAGCAATAGCTTTTCGTTATTCCTTCCTCCACAGTAAGTGATTAAAGACTTTGCCCTTGTCAACACCAGTTGTTTACTGCATGCCAGCACTGACTGGAGGCATCTGTAATATGCCTTTGATTGACGTCCTCTGGAAATATACATGGGAAACAGCACTGTCATGCTGAAAGCTTATATCGTTTGAAGTAAACGACAGCTCTCCTCAATTAAGTCAAGGGGTAGTTTGCAGTTGCAGATTCTGTGAGCAAATACATGACCGTGCAGTTGTCTGCCAATAGACCAAAACCATTCACTTAGGAAATGATATCCAAATATGATGTATTGATAACAGGGACAGCCAACACGGGGCCCTCGAGATGTAGACTCCAACTTCCACCGGTCCCAACCATTATGGTCACATGTCATTAGAGTTGTAGTCCAATGATTTCTGAAGGGCCCACTTTTGCCTTACCCTGATTTTATAGTATTATGATCAGCATAATAATAATAAAATATAATAATAAAATCTTTATTATGGTCCAGAGACCCAACAATTCATTATAAAATAGTACACAATTTTGACAGCCCGCCTTCAGGTTATATAAGCATTATGTACAGACTTAGGAAGAGAGATCATTAGTTCTTGCCACCACCGATAGAAACTTCGCCACTGCTAATGTTCTATCATTTATCCGGTCTTCCAGTAGGAACCTGACATAGTAAGCCTCTGATTTTCCCGGGAAAAGTCTTAACAGGGGTAATATCAGTTCAGCCCTGGCTTGCTCGAATTTCACACAGTGCAGCAAAATATGCTTTACAGAGTCAATGTCTTGGGCACATGAACACAGTCTATCCTGATAAGGAACTCCTCTCAATGCATAATAACCAATTAAAATATCTATACTGAATAAAGTATTTTGCCTCTTAAAACATTTGGTGATACAGTTTACCATGTAGATCCATATTCTAGGTGCATGTAGCTGTTAAAGTCTGAATGAGGCAAGTTCTATAGAGCACATGATTCCATCTTCATTGGCTTTCACTTTGTTTCTAGCCCAAATCAAAGAGCTGGTGCTATCTTTGAAGCCTACAAGTGGTATGAGATCAGGGTATCTTAAGGACATCTCTTCACTATCACCCTGCCCATTCATTTAAGTCTCCATGTATGGTCCTGATCCATGACCAAGCTGCCACTATCTTGTCACAGTAGGGTGGCCACATGGAGAAGGCCTTTTCTTTCATTGCTGCCGGAACCTGAGCTCCCTTCATTTGGAAGCCCGCTTGCTTCATTGCTTTGCAAATACTTTAATATTCCTGGAAACCCTCGAAGGACAAAAAAATGGCCATAACTGAAGTGGCTGCAACCCAAAGATCAATCCATCTTCCCTCTTTCATGGCTAAAAGGGACTGAGGTGCAATTTTCAGTGAGGAACTTGGTGGAGTTCTGCGGTGCTCTATCAGGCTAACCTGTTCCAGTTTTCTGATGTCCTTCAGTGTTTTATTTAGTATTGTGAAGATCTCAATTTGCTCTCCAAACAATAAATTGCATGGTTTTTTTTTTTGGGGGGGGTGCTCAAAGATACATCACCAAGCTATTGAATAGTTTTCACATTTGAGTAGACTGCAAAATCATTTCTAAAAGTCACACATACATGGTTCTCTCTCCACAGGGACTCAATGACAGGTAGACTAGATGATCCCATTGCAAATTTTATTTCAGGTGGAATTTGTCAGTGTTTCTAATTTTATTTCTTGGCACTCTTTTCAATATGTCTATTGAGATACCCTTAGTATTCTGAAGAAGTTTTGTCTACAAAGGAGACTCCAAACTGACTTTGAATTTTCATTTGGGGGGAATGTTGCTGGCACCCCTAATACCGTGTGACACTCCTGCCCCTTCATTTCAAACTGAAGAAGCTGTAACCTCCCTGAAGATGTTATTGGTGACTGTCATCAGGTTATGAAGTCAACTGGATCTTAAATATTCTCAATTACAACAGAACTCCTGTGGAAGTACCTATGACATTCACATGAGTGATTGAATTCATAATGACTTCACTCAGTTACTGTGAATACTAGATAAGCTATTAAAATAAATTGTGAATGTATTCACACTGCATGATGAGGGTGGCTGTGTGACCAGAAATGTAATCATGCCCTTGCTGGAAACCAAAAGAGTCTTCATAAACCAATTGTTTATGCACCAGACAAAGAGTTAGATTAGCATATTCACCCAGGCATTGAAAAGAGCAGGACATGCTGATTAACTCCCGTGACGTTGACAAAGGTAGGCAGGCATGAATCTATTTTTGTATCAAATAGATCTTGTGGAAAAACCACACAGCTGGCTGGCTGGCATCCTGCAAGTATCCCTGACTGCCAAACAGTGTGAGAATCCATTTGAGGGAGGCAGAAGCTGTCTGTGGACAAACGCCGACTCCCTCGGCCTATAGAGCGAGTTGAGTGCGAAAACCCAGAGTCGTCTGCAACTGGACCTAACAGTCAGGGGTACCTTTACCTTTTTTAACACAAGAGTGGTTCTCCTAGGAGTGTTGTCCTCTCTTGACTGATTATAAGCTAAAAGAAAGTAATAGGTACGTATAAGAATATAAAAAATGGCCTTAGGCTTTGAGTTATGGCTACTTCCAGAAGCTTAGGGATGTGGGTGGCGCTGTGGTCTAAACCACTGAGCCTCTTGGGCTTGCCAATCAGAAGGTCAGTGGTTTGAATCCCTGTGACAGGGTGAGCTCCCGTTGCTTTGTCCCAGCTCCTGCCAACCTAGCAGTTCGAAAGCACCCCAGTGCAAGTAGATAAATAGGTACTGCTGTGGTGGGAAGGTAAATGGTGTTTCCGTGTGCCCTGGCACTCATCATGGTGTCCCATTGGACCAGAAGCTGTTTAGTCCTGCTGGCCACATGACCCAGAAAGCTGTCTGTGGATAAACGCCAGCTCCCTCGGCCTGAAAGCAAGATGAGCACCGCAACCCCACAGTCGCCTTTGACTGGACTTAACCGTCCAGGGGTCCTTTACCTCTTTTTTTTTTTTTTAACTTCCAGAAGGCAGGGTCGAAGCCCCTTAAAAAAAGAAGTACTCTCTGTTGTGTAATGTAGAGCTACAGATACCTTTCAGCAAGATGTGTTGCATGGCTGATGCACATTGGAGCGTTGCTTTCCATCCATTATTTTATCACCTTTGTTATAATGATTCCTTTGTGTGTGGCATTCTACATGTCAGCCCATGTTAACATTGGTAAAGCACAGTGCAAAAATAACCTCGATGCATTCATATATCCGTTAACACCAAGAGTGCTTTTGGGCAGTGTTTTATGACTGCACATGTGAGCATCGAAAGAGATGCAAATGACACGACGAGCCTGAAAGTGTGACAATCTGCACACACACACTGGTTGCTGAATTCCTTCTAGTTAAAACTGGAATTCGGGATAAGTGGAATGTGAGGCAGACTGAACTAAGAAAGCAAGAAAGGAATTGAGATGATCACCATGGACTAGACTTATCGGCATGGATTGGATCTGAAACATGTGGGTCACATATGTCTGGTACAGTGGTACCTCGTGTTATGTACTTAATCCGTAACAGGAAACCGTTCTTAACATGAGGCACACTTTCTCTAATGGTGCCCCCTGCGGCTGCCACGCTGCCAGAGTGTGACTTCCGCTCGCATCCCGGGGCAAAGGTCGCAACAAGGGGCATCTACTTCCAGGTTAGCGGAGTGCGTAACCCACAGCATTTGTAAGGGGGACGGTACGTAACATGAGGTACCACTGTACTTTGCTTTAGACGTACCTGTATTTCAAAAGGGAAGTCTCTCCTGGAAGGAAGAGAGGTAAAAAAATAAATTGGAAACATCTAATATCTTAGCATTTTCTGGCTCTGAAGCTCCATTCAAAGACACCTAACTAGGAAACTAGGGGTTTGTGGGTAGGGTGGTATATCTATATTTATTTTTCCCCTGAATAAAACTTTTCAGTTGTGGCTTCTGCTAAGGAATCTTGGGAACTGTAGTTTGTTAAGGGAGCTAACAATTGTTAGGATGACCCTATTTCCCTTGCAGAGTTACAGTTCTCAAGAGTGGTTCATTTAACAAACCAGCCCCTTTCCCAGGGAATTCTGGGAACACTAATCTTTCCCAAGCTGTATGAAATTTTGAGATGAAAATACATTCTCACAAAGGGATTTAAGAATGTCTATTAAAGAAACTTGTAGGCTAGAGTTTTGCTTTGAAATTTCCTTTCTATAAAAGGTTTTCTGATTCCAAACCCATCAAAGCAATTTCTGATTAACATACTGTACCTAGACTTTGAAGGTGCGATGCTTATTAAACCTTGGTTATGGACACATTCCATTACAGTCATTCTCTCACTTTAATGTTATATAAAGTTGTTACTCATCAAAGGTGGCATTTTGATTGTTCTCGGATGTGCATGGTGTTTGATACTTCCCCCCCCCACTTCCAAAGAAGGGAGGGGGCTTCCTCTCCACGTTTGCTGCTTAAAGTTTGTGCTGAAACTGACATTACAGCAACAACCACAAAATAGCCAATGTTTGCATGCATTCTGCCTGTAATGAACACTCACACTTTACATTGTGGGTGCCCTTGGTGGGATTCCACGTGGTGCTACAGTTGCCAGGGAGCTTACTGGCAAACAGGGGCTGGCTTGCCTCTCAGTGTTAATTTTTGGAGGTTCATGCCCAGCCTCAGTAATCAAGTTTCTTGCTGGGAGGTGAGGCCATCCCCATTTATAAATAGGAGGTGAAGCCAACAATAGCCAGGCAGCAAACGCCGGCTCTCTCAGCCTGAAAGCGAGATGAGCACTGCAACCCCATAGTCGTCTTTGACTGGACTTAACCATCCAAGGGTCCTTTACCTTTACCTCGCACAACTAGAATAACATCCAAAATGCTACGATAGGGAATTAGGGGTGAACTGGCCTTTCCATTTCTAGTCTGCGTCATTTGCATACCAATCTGCTGTTTTCTTTTATTAACACACTTTTCAGGTGGCACACGCTGAGAACTGTGCTGTGAATCTTGGAGAAGCGTAAAGCCTGAAAGATCAACTGTGTTCTGATTCGTGTGTTAACACGTGGCGTGCGGATCAGGTCAGTTTGCTTAAGAATGCAGACCAAATAAAATCCTTACACATCTCTAGACAGGACACATTGTGTGCTGCCACCATAATTGATCTGAGTATATATACACAACATAGTTTCCAGCACACAAAAAATTGTGAGTAGCAGAGATTTTCTTCTTCTTTATGATTATACTATTAACAGTACATATGCAACTGCACAAGGGGAAGGATATGGGTGTTCACTTTTCCCTGCTGCAGTGTTACAAATACTGACAATGTATTCTAAGTTGTAGATTTTATTGTATTGCCCATGTATATCCCCCTTTTATTTAAATACGTGAGTTTAGGTTAATAATATGGGAAGATTTCCTGGGAAACAAAGCAATATGGGGTTATGAATATGTGAAATGAAGCTTGTTTTTCTACGGACTGGAAAATAGTCAGTGCTCTAAAACTGCTAATGCTCTGTGTCATTTCATATAATTATCAAGTGAAGGTGCAGCCAGGGAAATGTACCGAGAGCAAAAATCTTGGAAGAAATCGGGCACAAGTCCAAATAATGTGTGTCCATGAGCCATTACTTCTGCAGACACTTATTTGGAACATTTAGAAGGCATCTCTCTCACACACCTCCATCCCACGTGAGAGATTTTTTTTTTTTACAGCAAAATATATTATCAAGGGATAAGAAGTGTGGGGCTGCAAGTGTGTGCATGTGGGCTGAGTGTCGAGACTGCAAGGACCTCCTCTCTTTTGATGATTTGATCAAAATTTCCTCAAAGAGGCTTCAACTGCATTAGAAGCATTGTCCTCACTCTGATTTGGTTTTGTTTGCAGTCCGTGACCCCTGATTGGATGGGATCCATGATCCAGTCTAGGAAACATCAACACTTATATGTATTGAGACTGAAATCAATAGGGGTCGTTCAGCCACCAATCAGGGTCCGCCTCCTGGCCCAACCTAACCAATCACAGAAGCGTAAGGGCAAGCAAACGCTCCAATCAGAAGTAAGCGCGCCAACGGGCAGTTTCAGGAGGAGAGTTTTGGCGGGTTTTCTCCAGTCTCTCTCTGGTGGGTTTTTACACAGTTTGGGTTCCAGTTGAAGTTGCTGTTTAAACCTGATTTTATGGAATAAAAGAGATTAAAGGCACCATGCTGACTCTGTCTCCTTCCAAGCTGTATATTAAACAAACATCTATCATCCATCAAAACTGGCTGTTGGCCTTCAGCAAAAGCAGCACACAGCCAGATCCTTATTGGCTATGTGGCCACGTGACTTCATCATCTTCGCTATATGATCCTTTGTTGTCCAGCGTCAATCAAGTAAATAGAGAAAGCAATGACAGTGGTTATCTTTTTTTAAAGAAACAAACAAACAAATAAAATCAAACAAACACAAACACTCACACATTTTAGATTTGATTTCTGCCTTCTTGAAAGCACCATTTCAGCTTTAAAAACCTAAATGAGAAAACGTTTGGTGCAGCTGTAATATTAAGCACCGTGGTAGTTGAGAGCAATCTGCGAAAGGAATATTTGGCCATCTTTCCTCCTCTCCATCTGCAATAACACATTTGCTTTCACAGAGCAACAAAAAGCTGACAAAACCAGAGTGAAGTGTAATCTTTCTCCGCTCTTCTTTTAAAACGGCCGCTACATTTCTCCAGCCCTCTAGTTGCTTTCCAGAGGAGTTGGGCTGATTTTTCACCATTGGATGTTTCTGAGGTGAAAAGTGTGGTTTTGAGGTGTGTGTGTGAAACTGCCCCCCTCCTCCAACAACAACAACAACAACAAGCAAAAGCAAAAACCAACTTCCACTTCACCTCCCACAGTTCTGGCATGTGGGGATAACCAACATCTGGGACAGCCAGTAATTCCGGAGTGCCTGCTCCCACTGGCCGTGAATGGGTCCGCTGGTTATGAAACTGAAGGTCGTGAGATTGTTGTTGGAGTTCCGAAGGTTTCTTTGGAGTCATGAAGGCTCCTCTGGAGTTACGAAGGCTTGAGGTTCCAAAAAGGAAAGGATAAAAGAGGTGGCCAAAACTAAGAAGGCGGCCAAATAAGATTTAGAAATAAAAGAAATAAGAGACTGCAGTCAATGGTGGGGTTGCGCTCTCCCGACTACCACTCTGTGCGGCTTGGTTTCTCTTTCGCTTTCTTTCTCGCTAGGCTTGTCTCGCACGGTTGTTCTCTCTTGGCTTGTCTCGCGCACTCTACACGCCGCTACAGAGAGCAAGGGCCATTTATTAGTAAACTGAACAACGTCATAACATCATCAATAACCAATCACAACACAGTATTCTACTGAGTTTCCGGGCGGGAAACTGCTTCCCCACCGTTTACTAAAGGCTATTTTGGCGCGCTTTGCCTCAAGCGCGGAGGGATCCAGGCAACAAACCTTTGCCTGATCTCCTTGCCTTCCGTGCATAGCGCAGAAGGTTACCATACTGCAGCAAGGTGCAGGAGCACCTGAAAACGTATTCCCACACTGGCATGAAGATGTTATTGTGGCTGTGAATAGATAGGACTAGGCCACAGGTTTCTTTCATTTTTTATTGCTATTTAACATTCTTAAAATAATTACATTTCAACCACTCCAAATTCAGTGGGGTTCATCATGCTGCCAGTAGCAGCTGTCAGGGTGGGGCAGGTGGGGCTGTGTTGTTGTTGCTGCTGTTTTGTTTTAGACTGCAGAAACAGGGGGGTGGCCACATACTCCACAGCCTACAAAACATGGTATGGTGGGTTATAAAATGGTGTAGGCCTCAGAGAGACAGACCTTCTGTGGCGCACAAAAACACCAGTACTTTTTTTTTGGGGGGGGGGTGTAATTTGCCCTTGGAAATGTGTGCTTAGACATAGCACCACCCTAACAATCCATTTTGGGCTGATATTTTATCTTGACCTTTCTCGTGCATCAGGCGGTTGTTATGCTAATGCTATCATCCTTTAAAGTCCTTCACCTTTCCTCTGCATAAAACTTGTGATTTACTTTGTTATGCTAGAGGTAAGAGAAGAAAAGATGATCAGCATGTAAGGAGACGTGCATGGCGATTATGCAGATTTTATGCACTTTGAAGCAGAAATTAATAAACAGACTAACTCTGCATCAATCTGAGAATTATGCAAGCTCCTGCTAAACAGAAATGTTTATGCCCTTTTTGTGATGATGAATGGGTCCCCCCCTCCTTTTCTATTGTCTAAAGAAAAATAAAAGTTTGACAGTCTGGCTGAATTATATCCCGAAGACTTTAAATGCTTAAGTACACCATTACATTAATCCTCTGAAATGCCCTGTTTTGCTAGGGATGGCTGTCTAGGGCTCCCTTTATCCAGACCTTCCAGACCCTTTGTCACAACAGGGCTGCCTGAAAGCATTTTACTGCCCCACCCCAAAACAAGGTGCATTGTACCCAAGGCCAGCCGAGTTACTCTGGAAGCTCACAGAAAAAAAACCCCATAAGTGCCTCTCCGCCTTCCTGGTAAAAAAAAAAGAAAAAGTTCAGTTGATAAATTAAATACCTTGTCATTTGCTTTCCTTTCATGATGTCCTAAATCAGCTGCCTCAACCTCTGTCTAATGCTAGGGCTGGCTCTGAGCCCCACCATGTGTGACATAAGACCCGCTTTTTATTTTTTATTTTTATTTATTTATTTTTTTCCTTAATAATTTTTATTAAGTTTTCTCGTAATTCTTCTTTAAACAAAAATTGTACAGCATTTATAAATTACATATATATACAGAGATTATATCTCACACACATAAATAATACTCTTATGCTATTATCCTGTAGAAAACTTGTACAATTTGTTATATAGAAAAAGAAAGAAAGAAAAGAAAAAAGGAAAAAAAAAAACCCTTCCCCCCTTCTGCTTCCCCCTGTTCTTCTTCTGTTTTCCTTTGCCACCTGTATCCACGGATATATGCTTCTTTATTATGATTATCATCTGTCACATATTTTCAATCTGTTCCCATATTGTAAAGCCACTCCTTCAAATTTATCTTATATTATTAATAAAACATTAACTTGTATTGTCCAGAAAAAAAACAGCTTTGTTATAAATATAAAAGAACTAAATCATGTATTCATATTCCATTTGTATCTTTTCTCTCTTAATATTGTTTTATAACTTCTTTGATTTCCCAATAAAGAATTTTTTTGAATAACTATGAGACTTGCATTTCCCTTTCATTTTCTATATTCCATATAACTTATTCAAATACACCCTAAATTTGTCCCATTCTTTTCCAAAAGTTTCACCTCCTTGTTGCCTAATCTTTGATGTTAATTTTGCTATATCCATGTATTCGACCATCTTTTGCCTCCATTCCTCTATGGTAGGAATCTGTTGCTGTCTCCAAACTTGGGCCAGCAAAATTCTCGCTCCTGTTGTTGCATAAAGAAATGTTCTCACATCATTTTTCTCGATGTCTTCTCCTACCATTCCTAACAGGAATGCTTCAGGTATTTTTTTAAAGTTATATTTGTAGAACTTTTTTAGTTCATTGTATACTTTTTCCCAGTATTGTTTTATTTTGTCACAGAGCCACCACATATGTATAAAATTACCTTCTTTGGCTCCGCATTTCCAACATTTCTTATCCCCAGACTTATACATTTTAAACAGTTTTGTTGGTGTGAGGTACCACCTGTACATCATTTTATATAGATTTTCCTTGAGCTGTACACATGCCGTGAACTTGATTGTTACATTCCATAGCTTATACCACTTTTCATAATCAATATTATACCCTAAGTCGATTGCCCACTTGATCATAGAGCTCTTAATTTCCTCGTCTTTGGTATGCCATTCTAGTAGAAAATTGTAGATATTCGATAGATTTTTAGTGTTATCACATATGACTGTTTTCTCCAGTATTGTTTTTGTTTGTTCAAACCCTTTCTCTTTTTTATCTTTCAAGAACAAACTATGAATCTGTCGATATTCTAGCCATCCTTGCAATCTATCTTTTATGTCCTCATAAGGTTTCATTACATATTCATTGTCTTTCTCTACTAGAATGTCTCTATAGGAAAGCCACTTTTGTTCCGAGTTTTGTTTTTTGACAGAGAGTGCTTCTTGAGGGGATATCCAACCTGGAGTTTTCCTTTCAAACCATTCTTTATATTTAGCCCACACCAAATATAATGATTTCCTTATTGAATGGTTCAAAAAGGCCTTGTTAACTTTGACCTTGTCGTACCACAGGTACGCATGCCAGCCGTATCTGTTTGTAATTCCTTCTAAGTCCAGAAGTTCTACATTTTCTAATTTGAACCACTCCCTTAACCATACTACACAGGCCGACTCGTAATAAATCTGTAGGTCAGGTACACCAAAACCCCCTCTTTCTTTCTTGTCTGTTAAGATCTTAAATTTGATTCTAGGCTTCTTTCTTTGCCATATAAACCTGGATATTGTCCTCTGCCATTCTTTAAATTGGCTTTGTCCCATCACAATTGGAATCGTTTGGAAAAGAAAGAGCATCTTAGGTAACACCATCATTTTTACCGTGGCTATTCTCCCCCACCAAGACAGCTTTAATTTATCCCATATGTCTAGACTTTGTTTAACCTCCTTCCACATAGGTATATAGTTGTTTTTGTATAAGTCGGAGTTTTTAGATGTAAGCCATATACCCAAATATTTCACTTTTTTCACAGCTTCAATCCCTGTTTCCTGCTCTAACTGTTGTTTCTGTTCCACACTCAAGTTTTTTACCATCATTTTAGTCTTGGTCCTATTTAATTTTAGACCTGCCAGTTCTCCAAATTCTTCAATCACCTTTAGTGCTTCTGTCATTGATTTATGCGGGTCTTGCAATGTGAGAACTATGTCGTCCGCAAAAGCTTTTACCTTGTGTTCTCTGAGCCCCTGTTTTATTCCTATGATGTTTTCTGATCTTCTTATCTCTTGTAATAGCACTTCCAATGTTATTATAAATAACAAAGGCGAGAGTGGGCAGCCCTGTCTTGTTCCTTTTGAAATACTTAAGCTCTGTGTAAGATCGTTGTTTATAATAATTCTTGCCTTTTGATTTTTATATATTGCGTCCACACATTTCATAAAGTTTTTCCCAATTCCCAACATTTCTAAGTTCCTCCTCATAAAATGCCATGATACATTATCGAAGGCTTTTTCAGCGTCGATAAAAATTAAGGCTGCTTGCTTATTTATTTTAATATCCAAGAATTCTATCACATTCAATATATTTCGCATATTCTTTCTTAGTTGTCGTCCTGGTAGAAAACCTTTCTGGTCGGAATGAATTTGTGATGGTAAAACCAACTTAAGTCTATTTGCCAATATATTTGTAAAGATTTTATAATCGTTATTTAATAACGATATTGGCCTGTAATTTTTAACAGTTGTTGCCTCAGAACCTTGTTTATGGATCACAGTGATGTGTGCATCCTCCCAAGTTTTGGGTATTTGGCCTGTTTTCATTATGTTATTAATTACTTCTTTAAACGGAACCATCAGTTGTTGATATAGCAATTTGTAATATTTTATGGGTAGCCCATCTGGACCTGGAGCTTTCCCGTTTTTCCCTTTTTTGATTACACTTGTAATTTCCTCCTCTGTTATCTGTTTTTCTAATAACTCTGTTTGATCTTTTGTAATACCTTCCAATGTATGTTTTCCGAGGTAGTTATCAATCTTCTTCTTGTCTTCTTTTGGTGCTTTATATAAATTTTTGTAGAATTCTAGGAATGCATTTTTTATTTTTTCCTGATTGTCTAATATCTTTTCATTCTGTATAATTTTGTTTATTATAATTGCATTCTTTCGCTTCTTCAGCTGCCATGCAAGCCATTTTCCTGTTTTATTAGCAGATTCGAAGTTTTTTAGCTTTAATAGATTTATTTTCCACTCAACTTCTTGGCTTACTATTCCTTCTATCTGTATTTGTAGGAGCTTATACTTCTGCTTTATTTCCTGGTCTTCAGGTTTTGCTACCAGTTGTTTTTCTGCATCTTTTATTTTCCTCAATATGTCTTCTTTTAACTTCTCTCTCTCTCTTTTTCTTATTGAGCTCTGTTGGATTAGGAACCCCCTCATAACCGCCTTCCCAGCGTCCCATACCATATTTATATCTGTTCCTTTGTTTAGGTTAGTTTCAAAATAGGTATTTAGTTGATCTTTTGCCTTTTCTAAAATATTACGGTCATCCAGTATGGTTTCGTTCATCCTCCATCTGAACACTTTACGTTCTTTTATTTTCAATTCCATTAGGATTGCCCTGTGGTCTGATAGAGTTTTTGGTAAAATTTCAGATTTAGACACCTTAGTAGTTAAATCTTTTGATATCCATATTTGGTCTATCCTGCTCCAACTTTTATTTGGCTCAGAATAGAAAGAAAATTCTCTCACTGTTGGGTTTTTCCATCTCCATATATCTGTTAACTCATTATTCTCTATTAATGCTTCAAATGAGATTGGTAGTTTCCCCTGATTTGTTCTTTTTTTTATCTTTTCCGATCTATCTTTTTCTAAAGATGTGACTCCATTGAAGTCACCCATCAAAATGACTTTATATTCCATATAGTCACTGAGAATTTCTCCTAATTTTTTAAAGAATTCACTTTTGTTGTCATTTGGCGCGTAAATTCCCACTGCAATTATTTTTTCTCCCTCTAATTGAACCTGCAGTCCCAAGATTCTACCTTCTTTGTCTTTAAATATTTGTTTTGCATCATATTTATTTTTAACATAAATGACCACCCCTCTCTTCTTTTGTGTATCTGAGGAGGTAAACTCATTTCCCAGTTTCTTATTTTTTAACACTCTATTATGTCTTTTTATCACATGTGTTTCCTGCAGACATATTATGTCTGCTTTTTCTCTTTCCAAAATATGCCCTATACGGTTCCTTCGGTTTTTATCGTTCATTCCGTTCACGTTCCACGAAATTATTTTGACACTCATTTTGCTTATTTATTTAAATAATTTTATTATATGTAAGGAAAAGTGTTTAAATGTCATTCTCCTTAGTTTCTTGCTCTTGTATATCTTTTTCATCCCCCGATTCTTCTACCTCCACTCCTTCTATCTTGCCTAGCTCTTTGTATCTCCTTCCAAACTTCCCCATTTCTTGAACTGAATCAATTTTGAACTTCTTATCTTTATAATAGAATGATACACCTTGGGGGTATTCCCATCTGAACCTTATCTTGTTTATCTCCAATGTCTTTGTCAATCCCTTATAAACATTTCTTTTATGCAAAATTCTTTTCGGAATGTCTCTGAAGGCTATTATTTGTTTGCCATTAATAATCCATTTTGACTCCCTACTTTTCCTCAAGATTTCATTTCTAAGTACCACAGAGCCCAATGTTACCAAACAATCTCCTGGATATTTTTTTGTTCTACCTTGAGGTGGATTGGCCCTTATTCTGAAAACATTTATTATCTGCTCTTCAATTTCTTCTGTTTTCCAACCCAACAAATTTGCTATTTCTTTACTTATTTTTGCTCTCAAATCTTCTCCTTCCTCTTCTATTAACCCCCTTATTTTCACATTCTGTGCTTTTTGGTTCATTTCTAACAATGCCAAATTATCCAGTGTCAGCTCCTGTACTTTTTAAATGCATTTGTCAAGCTTTCCGCTTCAAGGGTGGCCAGTCAGTGGTGTAGTGAGGGCGGGGTGTAGGGGGCGCGGCGCCCCGGGTTCCAGGGGAGGGGGGTGACACTTGGGCTGCCCCCGCCCTGCCCTGCCGGTGGGCCCCGAGCAAGCTGCGGAGCGAGGCAGCCTCGCAAACCTGCTCGGTGGCCTGCAAGCAAGCCTTGGAGTCAGGCTGCTCCACCCCGCGGCCTGCCCGGGGTCTGCCCACCAGCGCCGCTATGGGGCCGCCGCGCACAATCGGCGGCTCATGGGCCACTGCCGCTGCTCCGACGGTGACCTTGCGAGCCGCTGAGTGATCGGCAGCTCGTGGGGCTGCTGAGCGCAAGCGGCGGGCGTAAGGCTGTGCTGCTTTTCGTGCGTGGCAGCCCCATGAGCCACCGATCGCTCAGTGGCTCACAAGGTCACCGCAGGAGCAGCGGCAGTGGCCTGGCGGTAGAGAGAGCATGCGCCAAATTTAATGCATGTTCACTCTGGCCTGACGTTGCGTCATGATGTCATGATGCAACATCACGACGCCCCGCCCCCAGGGGGTGCCTCCATTCGCTGCCCCGGGTAGCGAGGAGGCTTCCTCCGTGCCTGTGGCCAGTCGCAGGGTGACTTTATGTTATAGCTATTAATTTCTCTGTTGAGAACTGAGATGGGCCAATGGGTCAACTCAGTTTGTCAGTTTCATGTGTTTGCTAGTTGGATTTCTGTAGATTTCCAAGGAGCTGAGAAAGGCAGACTTGATCCTGCCCCTGATTCAAAAGTTAATGAAGGCTCAAAGGCTAAAAATCCGTGGCAAAGAAAGAGGGAGATGGTTGCAAGTGGTCTCAGGGCATGGTAGGGATCCTTTTTCTACTGAAGACTAGGAGGACATAAGGGAGCAATTCAACATGGTTCTATGTTGATTGTTCTGCCAGGGAAAGCATATCAGCTTGTCAAATGAAATGATCCCCTTCTCCTTCTTGGCCCCTGACAGTTCTAGGAGTTCTCCCAACCCCTGAGCCAATGTCTGGGGTGGAACGGGAGAAGAGATGAGGTACAGAAAAACCCATTGGACAAGTGGAAGTCTTTGTGTGGGGTCCTGCTGATAGGACTTATTAGTTGAATCACTTGACGCAAAGCGTAAATTAATAATGCCGAGTCTTCTTCAGTAAAAGAATAAAAGCTTTACTGAGTTTAAAGTAAGCTTGCTTGCAAATAACAGCACAGCGAACAGAAGATTAAACTAGCTTTAGAGCATACCCAGAGTTACTGAGTCACGCAGAGTCTCCATTGAGCACAGGCTCCACCACACAGACATACACAGAGAGACTGAGACAGAGACACAGATTGAGTCTGCCTGCAAGCAGATACAATATGTACTTATACAGAGAATGAGTCATCCTCAAGATGAGTCACAGCGATTCAGCATGCTGAACGATAAATGCTGCTTTTCAGCATTTCACAACATTTCTAGACTCCTTTACTGCTTCCTTTACGGCTTCCGCTCTCAAATACCTTTGTCACATGACATCACTCCCTTAAAACCCAGCCCCATCTGCCCCAGCACACGCGTTATTTCCAACAAGCAGAAGGTCTCCTCCTCCTTTAAAGGAATGGCAAACACAGCTTTGTTTTCCCACTGGGAATGCCACCGTCCACAGTCGGAAAGACAGCCATAGCATTAAGACAATCACAGCCTCACACGCAGCAGACTGCAAATCGGGCTGTACAAATGTCAGTCCTGCTGCTTGGCATTTGCACATGGGTGCTCACTTATATAGAGTGCACCAGACACCTTCCAAAACTGATAAATTCTACTGAAGTTGGTATAAAGTATTCCCCTCCCCCAGCAATACTTCCCAACAGAAGGGATGTATCTTGAATTAGAGAACATAATGATCTGAAGAATAATGGAAAACCGGGGGGGGGGGGATCAGAGGCATGCAAGGGCAAGATCAATCAATGAAAGCAATCGATATATCTCATTAAGAGCAGAAATATGATGATAAAATTAGCCAAGCTGGCCAGGTTCATGTCAAGAAGTGATACATTAATTGCACGGTAAAGATATTCTCAGAGGAAAGACGAAATCTGAAACATTAATAAGTGGTGGATAATTAAAGGAACAGGTTAGGCAATGATCAGAAACAGAGACAACCCATCAGAATACAATGGAGAGCAAAACAGTTCTGATGCTGATCAGACTAGCTCGGAAGGGGGCAGGGGGGCAGATAATTTTAAAGTTCTTGTGACTGACAACCTGAGTGGAAATGGGAATAATGTGATGGCAAAAATATATGTGCCATTAATTTCCTTTGCCTATTCAGGACTTTGATTGGAGAGGTTTGGAAGTATTCCCCCATATTCTATGATTTAAATATCTTAGACAGCAGGGTCAACTATGTTACTAACTTAATAATCCCAGCCCAACGTAGGGCATTTATGCTGGCCCGACTGAATGCCTTTCCCTCGGCATTTGTCAGGGGTAGATACCAGAACATTCCCAGAAACAAGAGATACTGCAGATGTTCCCTGAATGTCCTGGATACAGTAGAGCATATTCTCTTTCATTGCCCACTGTACAGTAGGCTGTATACTGTCCCCCTTCCTGAGTGGTTTGAAACCACAGCACGGTGGAAACGTTGGATTCTGTCTGTCTGACATTGACCAAAGGGTGACTGCGGGGGTAGCCGAGTATTTGGCAGCAGTGCCCCAAGGAGTAGCTTAACAGGAAGAAATCCCAGATTACACACATATAATATATATATATATATATATACACACACACACACAATCAGCATATGTACCCAACTGTCGTCTTTTTGCATATATCTTAAGGTATTTGTATGTGACTATCTTTCTCGCAGTTTTACTTGTAAAATGCCTAATAAAGGTTTGATAAGTAAGTAAGAATAAAACCATCTACCAAAGTTAATGCAGAGATGCAACACGTATCCATAATTTTCATGAGTGAACTTGGTTTATTCACAGGTTCAGATAAGTGTTCATAATATGGACGTTTTTAAAATCTCTATGGTGGATCCTTTTTTTAGAAAAAGAGGGGGCTTGAAGGGGAAATGGCAGAGGCAGTGTAGGCCCATTTTTTATCCACTGGACTGCTGTGGTGAGAATATCAAACATCTAAACTCTGGGCATTCCAATTATGGAGTCATTCTAAGATACATTAGTGGTTCGAACCATTGTTCCTTCCATAACCATGAGAGATTTCACCCAGTTAGTATGATGCTGAATTTTTGATTCCATCAAAATCAAGTTCCCTATAGTTTCAATAGAACTAAGATTTTGATTTGAATCCAGACTGGGACTCCTAATTAAAAATGCAGCATATTTCTTCGAGGTTGATAGATCATTTCAGGACTTACAAATGATGTGGCTGGTTGATGTATTGCCACTACTTGAGAGGCCGTTTCCCAGATGATTGGTAAACACTTTCATTAATTCCTACCTATTTAATTCATAAGCGGTAGCAATCATTGAAGTGTCTTTTAGGAGAGTAACATAGAGAAATTAATTTTAACATCCTGTCACTGCAGTACAAAAAGCCGACCAAGAAGGTATTTGTGGGAAATGGTGAGGTGCTGAATTGGAAGCCTTTCATCATCTCATCTGAGAAATCGGGGTGGGGGGGGAGACACATAGGAGAATCTATTTTGTAATGCACCTGTGGAGGTAAAGTCTATGACACTGACTGACTTAATATTCATGGACATTTCAACTGCTCACAGAACATTTGTCAGAATGTTTGAAGTCCAACTTCTGTGAGAAAGGGAGTTGTCAGTCTGGGTAGAAACAAAACATGCCATAGAGATATTAGTAGCTTTAGGGGCAAACCCAAAGAATGGAATAGTTCTTAGATGGGATGGAAGCTAAAGGTTAAGGAGCCTAGTAGCACTGTGGCTGAAATAAGTATACAGATTTAGTAATGGATTATAAAATAGGAATTCGATAGAAAGGTAGGCAAATGAAACTTGAGAAAAGGTATAGAGGAAACAGGGAAGTGCATAAACAGGCTAATAAGGGAGGTAGCGCTGAACAAACTACAAACCACTTAGGATCATGAGGTGCTATATCTTAAGGGAAGGAGTTCTGGGAAGGTTGACAGTCTCAGGCTGGATCTAGACACATCAAAGAAGCGTTTCAGTGTAAAGCGTTGTAAATCTAAACAGGGAAAACAGGTAGAGAAAAACGGGACTCCGCATCACCATCCAGCGGCACAATGTTACACCGCACATCCGGCGCATATAAATCACGTTTTCTCTACCAGTCTAGCTGAGTCCTTGGTGGTAAAATGAGGTTGGGCAAAGCAGGTGGAGATCTGGAGTTGAAGAAAGGAGGAGCCAAGGAAAAAATAGGCAGCCCATCAGACAGGACCTAGAGATAGAAAGAGTTGTGCTCGACAGGCAGTAATTAAGTGATCAGACAAGAGAGGTTTGAAAACCTAGAGATGAACAAGGAACTATGCTTGCAAAGCATGTTCTCCTTCATGGAGAGCACGTGTTGTGGTGGGGGCCTGCAAACCACCCCTCCAGAGTTGGGTGGATCGTACAGATGGCCTCGGCTATGATTAGGTCCTTGGTGTTGTTGGGGAGAAACTCATGTTGCAATGTGTTGACGGACAGCCAGAGGGTTTAAAAGGTTTGGCACGCCCTGTATTATTCCTCTTTGCCACCTGCAACGGATCACCCTCCCCCAGTCTAGGAGAGTGACTTCAGTAAATGGAGCACGGAGGGCACCATCTGGAAGGGAGGTGTTATTGGGTTGTTCTCATTTTCATTTTTATTATCTATTTTGTTTTTTATATTGTGACTTTATGTTGTGAACAGACCTGAGACCTGTGGGAATAGGGCAGAATACAAATGTAATAAATCAGCAGCAGCAGATTGTCCTTTGCTTCAGGTAGCAAAAATGTCCTGGGCTGACCCTGCCTACATTTGAACACTTCTCCTTGATGTCTTGATTTCCAACCAGCCTTTCCTAGGGGGAAGTATTTATATAGTGCCAAGGGCTCTATGCAGTCAAAGGAATGCACATGGCAGATAGTTAACTATTTATTGTCAAAGATAGCACCTACAGTTGCTTCTACAGCTCTGGATGCATGTCAAGCATCATGGTCCATGATCTATGGAGCAGTTGCAGCAACTGAGGACCACTCCCCCTCCAGTTAATCCACCTTCCACCAACAGGCTGCACACACAGCCAGAGACTAATGTGTGCATGAAAGCTGCTTCTTCTCTTCCTGCTTTAATTCTCTCCTCGTTTTGAGAGACAGTGGTGCAGGGGAATGTGCCTGGATTGCCTCTCCCTCCAGCTCTGAAGCTTCCCCTGCCTCTGATTCTTGCCTCCCGGCTGGCACAGGTCCCCAAAAGCCACTGCCCCCATCTCCCGAGTCAGAATACGGCCCCCTTTCCCCCGGTCACACTTGCCAGCTGTCACAAGGGCTAACAGGAGAGTGCTGGGCTCCCTGCAGGTCCGGAAAAGTCTGGGGGCTTGAAATGCAATTGACTTTTATTCACAGAAAGTGGCACAGCGAGGTCACTCTGGCTCAACTCCTCCAGCTGGAGACATTGCTGGAAACTGAGCTCTGGCCCTTCCGTTCCTCTCTAGCCTCTCACTCTGGAGTCCTCATCTTCCCTGTCCCTCTGGAGGGCTGCTGGGAGCAAGGCTCCCTCTGCTCCTCCTCATCCAGCCAGTCCTTGACATCAGCATTCTGTCTTTTTTTTTAGAACACACCTAGTAAGGAAAATATGCATGTATTCGTATTGCACCATCATCTATATAGGTTCCTAAATGGCTTTAAAGGGAGTTAAGACAAATACACAGAGGATCAGTCTACCAAGAGCTATTAACCACGATGCCTGAATGAAGCCTCAAAGTTCAAAAGCAATATACAGTAGGCCTACCTGTGAAGGTTATTGCCTTCATTCCCAACAGGAAGCACCTGAGCAGCCAGCCTTGGAAAGAGCATGCTAGACTAGACAGACCACAGGTCAGATCCAACTGGGCGCTTCTGTTATGCTCTTATGTGCCGAACTGCATTCTCATTGCTCCAAGATACCACCCATTCCCGAGTGGATGCTGTGCCTCAAATTAGCATATGCAAATAAATTTGTTTTCTTATACTGTAATCTTCTGGTTGGGATTTAAATGCTCCAAAGGGGCAGTAAAAACAATATCATAAGTACCAATAAAATTACCATCTCATATGCATTTGGAATATAAACAAGCGCATCATTTTAACTTGGCTTGATTAAACATACTTCCCCTGAATTTTAAACAAGCAATAATAGTGCTTAGCCTGAATCTACCACCTAGTAATATGCTTGCAAAACCTTTTCCTTGTTGTGTGTGTTGTCTAATCAGGACTGATCTGTGACTGGTAAGTACTTTGGTGCGACGGAAAAAATCTTTTGTAATCAAAATTAGCTTCTGGTGCTCTAATTGTTATCAAAGGTCTTGTGAGATTTGCGTATGTACATTTTTGAAACCCTTTCATAACTAAAATATGTCCATACAAGTTCATTTGCATTGGGTGACAGCCAACAATCCCCATCTGCCCATAAAACATACTTTGGCTTGAACTCTTAGGTTTTCCCTTTTCCCCCTGCCCACTCCCTGCACCTTTTGAAAGCTGCTTACCTATCAGAAACCTTGCCACCGTATTGTTACGAGGGGGACAAATCTTTGCCAAGCAGCACACAAGATTCCAGGGGTCTTGACACTTGACACTTTGGAATGAGGCACAGTGGAGTCTGCAGTGCCTTTAATCAATATCATTTATTTACACGTTTCCATCTGAGCTTTGAAGGAAGGAGTGCAGAACATTATGCCCCAAGAATGTCTCTTGATGCTCTCTTCATAGCTTCAGCAAGCTTGAGTCCAGAGCATAAGCGAGAGAAGCTCCCTGGTCTCTGTGTGCAGCCTCTCCCAGCCAGCCCTGCATGCAGTTTTGGCCCCTCCCATTTTCTTCCCACAAACCCTTGCATAACCAACCCTTCAGAAATATATTGTTGCACACCACCAGGCATTCACCCAGGGTTCATATTTCCTTTTAGGAATGAGACACAGTGGAGGCTGTGGTGTCTTTATGATATATTGTTTATTCACATATATACAACCTGTGACTACAAAGGAGGGGCTCACAGCATCAATATCCCAAGAGGGCCTTGTTTCTCCCATAGCCACAGTTGGATTCAAACAGACTTCAACCATTGTGCTCTCCGACTCTCTCTCCATCTCATGGCTTTACTTCTCTATGCCAAGATCACTGACTCCTAGAAGTATAGGAGATCATGGGGATTAATAGTACCACTCTATTCTGCCTTGGTCAGGCCACACCTGGAATATTGTGTCCAGTTCTGGGTGACACAATTTAAGAAGGATACAGACAAGGTGAAATGCACACAGAGGAGGGGGGTGACCAAGATGATCGGGGTTCTGGAAACCATGCCTTATGAAGAATGGTTGAGGGAGCTGGGTATGTTTTATAAGCCTGGAAAAGAGTAGACTGAGAGGACACATGGAAGCAACCTTCAAATACCTCAAGGGCTGTCACGTGGAAGGTGGAGCAAGCTTGTTTTATCCTGCTCCAGAAGGTAGGACTTGAACCAATGGCTTCCAGTTATAAGAAAGGAGATTCTGACTAAATGGCAGGAAGAACTTTATGACAGTAAGAACTGTTAAAGAGTGCAACGGTCTCCGCCAGGAGGTTATGAATTCTCATTCAGTGGAGGGTTTTAAGCAGAGGTTGAATGGGCATCTGTCATGGAGATTCCTGCAAAAGGTTGGAATAGAAGACCCTCGGGGTCCCTTCCAACTCAACAAGTATATGATTGGCTTTATCTGCTGAGGCAGGAGGTCCCACACATTTACCATCTCCCAGAGAACCTCTTCTTGTGTTATCCTTAAAAGATAAAAAAGGTGAAGGATCCCTGGACAGTTAAGTCCAGTCCAAGGCAACTATGGGGTTGCAGTGCTCATCTCGTTTTCAGGCTGAGGGAGCTGGCGTTTTTCCACAGACATCTTTCCGAGTCACGTGGCCAGCATGACTAAACCACTTCTGGTGCAACGGAACACCGTGATGGAAAGCAGAGTGCATGGAAACATCATTTACCTTCCCGCCACAGCAGTACCTATTTATCTACTTGCACTGGCATGCTTTCAAACTGCTAGGTTGGCAGGAGATGGGACAGAGCAATGGGAGCTCAGCCTGTTGTGTGGATTCAAACCGCCGACCTTCCGATCAGCAAGCCCAAGAGGAGGTCCCAGACATTTGCCATCTCCCAGAGAGCCTCTTCTTGTGTTCTCCTTAAACATCAGCAGGAGGCTATCCTGGCTTTTCAAAGAATTTATTAGCTTTCAACACTTGCTGGGCCTAGGGATTAAAGGGTTCTGACACCCGGCTTAATACATCCCCACTCCCTATCTCATAACAATTTATTTCCCTCTTTAAGAAATCCTTTAACATTCCAGCCAAAGAAAATTCCACATGTACCAGTAATTCAAACTCTCACGCAGTCAAAATGAAAAGAAGTCTCATGGAATGGATTGTGAATGTTCGATTGTCCTAAATCAAAAATTACTGACCCAGTCCTCCCTCCATCCCACACATTCCCTCCCACATGTTCCTTTCCACACAGATGAATACCCAGGCTGGGCTTCTGTTTGCAGATACCACGTGAAGTCAAAAAGCAACAGTGCACAATGTCTTTCATTATAAACCTCTACTGCTGTTCATAATCCTTTAAAAGTGATGTGCCTGCATGTTTGATGCATTCAGAGTTGTGATTTATGGTGGAAGGTAATTAAAAGAGTTCAGCTCCACTCACTCCATTCCACCCTGCCTCACAGAATCTGCACAATTGGATTTATAGTGGATGATTTGGACAGTACCTTAAATTGCTTGCCAATCCTCTTTGCCTTAAGTGGAGCGCCTTGGAAATTTTAGAAAGCCGTGCTCCTGTTAAAGAGGCAAATATTTCATCTGCTTTGCAAGTTAACATTTCAAGCTGGCATTTGAAAATGACAAGATTTAAATGTACCTGAAATGTTTGTACTTAAAAGGCCATGACCATACATCAAAAGGGGAGGAAGAGAGAGGGGCACTTTGCACAGAGACGAAGGGCAAGACTTTGCCCTGCAGTTATATAGTTATTAAGGCATTGTTGTGAATGAGCCTTTCATGCCAAATTAAAATGTCAAGCCCCCCACCCCACCCCACCGTAAAGCAAGGAATCTGTCACTTTGACTCCTAAAACTCAAAAGAACTAGAGTGTGAATTTAATTCAAAGATCTTAAGAAAGCTTATTTATTATCTTGGCAAGATAGAAACTTCAGAGGAAAGATGAAAGGAAAGTATTATCCTGTTTGTGAAAAGGATTTTTCTTTTCTTTTTTTCTTTTTTCCTCCCCCCCCCCCTCCGATTTAAAATGTCATATGTGTTTACATTCAGGTTTCAAGCTTTTGGCAGAAATCTTATGCAAACTTCCTTGGTGTCAAACCCATTTAATTCAATGGGATGTATTCTTGCATATGGAGCATAGGAATTCACTGCTGGTTTAATCAGTCAAGCTTTCCTCGATGTACTTATTGTAGAGGTTGAGAGGTTGAAAATTTTACTTGTGTAGGCTAAGAGCTAAGACACACTGCGTGGAATTCAACATTAAACTGTGGCAAATGTTCTGTCAGGGCAAGTAGAAGAAGAAGAAGAAGAGTTTGGATTTGATATCCCGCTTTTCACTACCTGAAGGAGTCTCAAAGCGGCTAACATTCTCCTTTCCCTTCCTCCCCCACAACAAACACTCTGTGAGGTGACAGGTGGGTAGCCGTGTTGGTCTGCCATAGTCGAAACAAAATAGAAAATTCTTTCCAGTAGGACCTTAGAGACCAACTGAGTTAGAGACCATCAACTCCGTTGGTCTCAAAGGTGCTACTGGAAAGAATTTTCTATTTTGTTTCGTCTGTGAGGTGAGTGGGGCTGAGAGACTTCAGAGAAGTGTGACTAGCCCAAGGTCACCCAGCAGCTGCATGTGGAGGAGTGGAGATGCAAACCCGGTTCCCCAGATTACAAATCTACCACTCTTAACCACTACACCACACTAGCTCTCAAGTATTTCAGCTTGCCGGAGGAATGATTCCCTCTCTTCTCTCCCCCCCAACACTGTTCTGGGGGTTCTCCTGCCCCCCCCCAAGCCAATTTCAGGATGCACAAGGGGAGGAGAACTGGGAAAACCCTATTGCCCAAGTGGTAGTTCCTGCACAGGGTTTCTGCTGATAGGGCTTGTTGGGTAAATCACGACCTGTTGTTGGCATCTGTCTGTCTTGAGAGACAATGGAGTGCACCTCTGAGGGTGAAGTCAGATTGCTGTGTTAACAGCACCAAAGTGACTCCCTGGGGTGCAAGTCCCGGCAGTGTGTATGGAGGCCCTGGGCTGCCTAGACCAGTGTTTTTCAACCACTGTTCCGTGGCACACTAGTGTGCCGTGAGATGTTGCCTGGTGTGCCGTGGGAAAAATTGTGTTTATTTGATTCCTGTTCAAGAGAATTACTTTATATATAGTCAATATAGGCACAGAGTTAATTTTTTTAACATTTTCTAATGGTGGTGTGCCTCATGATTTTTTTCATGAAACAAGTGTGCCTTTGCCCAAAAAAGGTTGAAAAACACTGGCCTAGATGACAAGCCTCACTGATGCGGTACAAAGGACAGCGCAGCAGCATGTTTTGCTTGGCTGCAGGAGTTGCCAGAAGGAGGCCTACGAGGCGCCACCCAACCATTTTAGGGACTCCATTCCAGATTTGTGTAGCATTTACTCCTTCGCTTTTTCTTGTCCAGGAGACATCCTGCAAGGTAGCAGGGGTACAGGATCAGAATTTTCTTTTCTTTTTTAAAATATAATTTTCTTTATGATTTTCATTTTACAAAGAACAAACAAACACAAAAAAGAACAAATTATTACATATGTCATGTTCCAACTTCCCTCCCCTGCTTTCTTGCAGTTCCTTTACTGAATTCCTCCTTTACTGAATTTCCAAACTGAACCAAATTATTATTTATCCCATATACAGGTGAAACTCGAAAAACTAGAATATCGTGGAAAGGTTCATTTATTTCAGTAATTCAACTTAAAAGGTGAAACTAATATATGAGATAGATATCGTGGAAAAGTCCATTTATGTAAGCAATTGTTTTCGTTAGCTACTGGAGTTTAACATATGAGATAGACTCATGGCATGCAAAGCGAGAGATATCAAGCCTTTGCTTGTTATAATTGTGATGATTATGGCATACAGCTGATGAGAACCCCAAATTCATAATTTCAACTTTGGGGTTTTCATCAGCTGAACGCCAAAATCATCACAATTATAACAAGCAAAGGCTTGACATATCTCGCTTTGCATGTCATGAGTCAATCTCATATATGAAACTCCAGTAGCTAACGAAAACAATTGCTTACATAAATGGACTTTTCCGCAATATTCTAATTTTTCGAGTTTCACCTGTAAAATACACACACACACACACACACACACACACCACTGCATGTCTTTACATTAATCCTGATAATGATTTAACCTCTTTACAATAATTTTGCAAATATTCAATAAATGATTTCCACTCTGCATTAAAACTTTTACTGTCTTGGTTTCTCATTCTTCCAGTTAGTTTCGCCATTTCTGCATGCTCCAAGACTTTTTGTAGCCACTCTTCTTTATTCGAGACATTGTCTTCTTTCCATTTAGGACCAGAGTTTTCCTGACCACTTGCTTTATATTTTGATTCATGCATCTTAAATTAATGGGAAGGAAAATTCATAAAGGCTAACTTTTAATAGTGAATGATACATTTTGATTATCAAACTTTAGATTATCTTAGGCTCCAGTTGCTTCCTGACAATATGTGTACTGAACATTCATCCTGATTTGTTTGCACAGACTTTGCTGGGAGGTTAGACAATGTCAGACATTTATTCTGCATCCAGTCTGATCTGCTTGCAGGGAGGTTATACAATATTGCATTGAGCAATTCCACACTTACCAGTGCATTTTTCTATGACTTACCTTATCACAAAAAAAGCCATTGGGGTGGGGAAGAAGGTGTGTTACACACAGGTGACGAATCAGATTTAATTGCTGGTAAAGGTAAAGGTACCCCTGACCATTAGGTCCAGTCATGGACCACTCTGGGGTTGCGGCACTCATCTCACTCTATAGCGAGCTGGCATTTGTCCCAGACAGCTTCCAGATCATGTGGCCAGCATGACTAAGCCGCTTCTGGCAAACCAGAGCAGTGCACGGAAATGCTGTTTACCTTCCCGCTGGAGCAGTACCTATTTATCTACTTGCACTTGACATGCTTTCGAACTGCTAGGTGGGCAGGAGCTGGGACCGAACAATGGGAACTCACCCCCGTCATGGGGATTCGAACTGCCAACCTTCTCATTGGCAAGCCCTAGGCTCTGTGGTTTAGACCACAGCGCCACCCGCGTCCCTTAATTGCTAGTACCCCACCCCAAAATAGCAACAGGTTGGAATACCTTCAGTATTCCCAAACGTCAAATATCTCAAACAGGCATCTGCAGTCGTATAAACCTTTAGATACATTGGGTAAACAATTTATTGATTAAAAGGGCACATGTAACCAACTTAACTATGATTTGGATGTGTGACAGCCCTACACACCAGCTTCCTATACTACTTCTAGTCATAGATAGAATTCAAAACTTCACTTAAAAAATGCTCAGAAGCTGCCTGTTACTTACTTGTGTCACCTTGGAGTGAATAATAGGAACGTTTCATGCCAGAAGTTGGATCAATCCTCATTCTGGCAATAGAGCTCAAAACCATTTGAGTCTGGAATCTCTGAGCTGCCACTTCTGCACCTGTGTTGGCCTGGGATTTTTAAGACAGATTGAGAGCATCTCGTTGGAGGCACCGGTCATGCATCAAGGCTGAGTGACGAGGGATCAGCAACAGGCGTGCTTGGTGGCTATCCCATAGCTGAGAAAGTTATTATATTTAAACTAATGACCCAAATACCCACCCACACATCCCTTATTGGACATTGCCATTGTGTCAGTGTTTTGTGGCATCTGGCTCCTCTTGCTGCTTGCCGATTCTTCACAATCTCTTGGCCATAATGTGCACCGGGAGGACATATAAGACAGTTACATGAAGCAGATTTTCTCGTAATTGCATTGACTGCAGAAACAACACCTTTCCCCTTTCTTGGTGTCAGTAGTGACAGGGCAATCCTGCTACCCCGGTCAAGCTGAAAATGTGTCTAGACTCAGCCCAAGGTTTTATAAACTCTAGACAATGCTACTAGGAAGAGATACCGTACTTTTCCGTGTATAAGACGAGGTTCCCACCCCCAATTGTTTAAGTTTATACATGGAATATAGCAATTAAATATATAAATAAATACGGTACTTGCCGTCATACATACTCTTAGATAAAGTTAGGGTTCTTACTACAAAATACACTGAAATAAATATAATTAAGAACTCTGGCCAGAAGTTTCAACCAAAAAGATGTGTTTACTCGTGTGTAAATACAAATATAGTATCAATCCTGTTAAGAATTACAGTCTTAAATGAAGAAATCGTTTCACATTGAAAAATCCCTTGAAAGTCTTTTAGAAGTTGATGTAAGGGCTTCTACGATGCGTGTCAGATGTAGAACGAGACAACTGGAGACCAGGACAGGGCCCCGTTTCGGCGTAGACGCCTTCCTCAGCTGGCAATATCAAATAATATTAGATAGTATGGAGCACAACAAGTTTCAGTAATTAAGATTTTACAAAGATCATTATTAAACAGCATCAAGCAAATTGTATCAAGGTTTTAAAGTATCATTCACAAAATAAGATTTAATAAAGGCCATCATTCAGCAACATCAAAAGAATTACAAAAGTTTTAAAGTATCATTCTGATAAATATACCAAAGTAGCTTTTCATAGTATTTGGTTCCTTACCTCGTTTTTTTTTTGTTTTTTGTTTTTTTTTTGAGAGAAGGATATAAAATATATATGGTTTCTATTTCATTGATTCTTGAGAAGATATAGTGTCTGTAAATCATGGATAAGAACGATTGTTACATATCTCCCGTTCATACATACTCTAGCAGTTGCAGCTCCTTGCAGTGGCGAGCCGCGGGGCCTCCATAGTATGTGTGCCTCCTCTCACTCAGCCCACCCTCCAGCAGGGAGGGAGGCTGAAGGCGGTCCGTTTGTGCTGCACGGAGTCTGTTGGCCGTGATGACTGAAGTCATATAACCCCTCCCAGGCCTGTCTTAGAGGGATCGGCCGCCCTGGCGCGACGATCCCTCAGCGCCCCCAGCCTGCCGCCTCTCCGCCCGCCTCCCTCCCGCGCTGGCCGCCCCTCGGGAGAGGGGGTGGGCGAGCGGGGGATGAGAGGCGTGGCGTTGGAGCGGGCGCCCGCGCTCCGGCGGGCGGAGGATGAGGGGGGGCGGGCGAGCGCTCGCACATCGGCGGGCGGGCGGGCTGCAAGCCGGCTGCCCTCGCTTCCCAGAGCCCCAGCTGGAGTGCTGGAAGGTCGCGCAAAGCCCCGTGCCGCTTCAGCGCTCCAGCTGGGGCTCCGGGAGGCGAGGGCGAGCGGCTTACAGCCCGCCCGCCCGCCGGCGCGTGAGTGCCCGCCTGCCCATGGGGGCGGGGGCTGGTTGGGGAGGGGGAGCCCGGTATGCCGGTGGGCTCACGGGGGCGCCCCTGGGGTGCCCTGCGCCCTGGCGCGCCGCGCCACCAGCCTCTATGGATGAGACGGCTCTGACCCCTCCACGCCTTTCCCTCGGGGCCTCCTTAGTCTGCTTCCCTCCTCCCACTGTGTGATATCACCCCTCCTTGTTTTTCCAGTCATAGAAACCTCACGCCTTGCAGCACTCCTGGGTAACGGCGCCTCCCCCCCAAATAAAGCTCAACAACTCTGGGCCTCTCCCCTCAGAAAAAAACTCAGTGATTTTCTGACTCTGCCTGCGAGGGAACAGCTGATAGGTGGCTTGGTAGAGGCGTGCAGATGTCAGTGTTGGTCTGGCGGGTGAGCGATTTTCGTCAAAAATTCAGGTCAATCTCTCCCCCCCCCCATTTTCTTCATTTGGAGTCCCCCCAAATAGGGGTTGTCCTATTCTTGGGGGCGTCCAATACACGGAAAAATATGGTATCCTGTGGCACTGTCGTTGGGCTGCTCAGCTTCCAAACAGTACAGGGAATTAAGCACACATATGTCCATCATATTTGAGGGGGTGTCATCCCGAATCGACCACTTTTTTGGTCATGTTTTTGGACGCCTATCTCTAGGGTTGCCATATGCCTGGAATTTTCCAAACACATCTGGAATACTGCAGCCACATGCAGTGACTTTTTTTTGTCCGAATTTTCACTTTTTGAAATATGGCAACCCAACTTACCTGGATATTTTCTGGTCACAGGCGTCCGTGCCATCTTTATTATTCCTATATAAAAAAATAATGATCTCTGACTTGGAATTCTCGTCTGAGATTGCTGCATCATTATGCACTGAAGAAAGGAGATTGGCTTTGCTTCCTTTCGTAATCTTCTTGAAAACCAATAAACTGTGGTGCTTCTGGTTTTTTGGGCAAGGAAATAATGGAATTTCTGGTCTGCATTTCGTCAATGTGCCCACTAGAGTCAGGTATTTTCTTTTGATGTACCAAGCAGAGTCAGATGTTTATTCAAGAGCAAATCCTACTTAGTTCAACGGTGCTTATTCCCAGAAAATGTGAAACCAGATTTGTTTTTTGTATTTGAACAACTCTCTGCCCCTCCCCAGCCAATCATATAATTCTTTCAGCTGAATACGGTTGCTAGTTTCAAAAGTAAACATTTCTTGGTTGTTGTTGTGTTGTTGTTTTTTTGTAACTATAATACCCTTTGTACTTTCAAGTCTAGAATATGTTCAAAGTGCATCAGTTTAAGAGGCTGACAGATGGGGAAAACATCCTATCTTTCATACAAGAAATAGCCAAGAGCTATTTTTTAGTTGGTATGTTATAAAGAGTAATATAAACTCATAAACCATGTTTCAGAGTTGAAGAATTGTAGAAAAAATATATACTGTACTGTACAAAAATATACAGTAAGAATAAAAGGAGTGAGATCTTGGGCCAGTTGCACGTCGAGGTCCCCAGTCACCCCTCAGAATAACTCACACCACAGACAGTAATTTAAGTTTTGGTTTTTGGCATAATTTTGGCCACAACTTTATTAAAATGCATAATATGTGAGTGGTTGCATAGGCATTGGTTTAGACTATCTGTCCCACTGGGGACAGAACTGACGACCGTCAGTAAAGGGAAAACACTTTGGGGAGAGAATAGGAGCCGGGGGACAGACCCAACGACTCTCCCCAAATGCTCCCAGGGGCTCTTGCATGGCCCTGGCCCCCGACCGGGGGATACGGACAAAAGCATGGCGAGCCCCTGGATTCCTTTAATGGAATTCCCCGCGCAGCAGCAGTATTGGAGGGGCAGACACAGCCAATCTTTACTTCTCCAGCGATGAACATGAAAACCAATGCCTAACCACCAACCTTACAAGTTGTGACTAATTGTGAAAACCAGCAGGCACCAGCCAATCAGCCAACTGGAAAAATTCCTACCAGGCCCCTGCCACAAAAGCAGACGACCCCATGACAGGCATAGCAAGGTCAACACAGAGGCCTAATAAACAAGGGGAGGGAAGGGTGGGTGATTCATTGCATGCAGCAAAGAGGAATATTGCAAGGCGTGCCAAGCATTTTAAACCCACTGGGCTGTCCATCAACACATTGCAACATAAAAATCTCCCCAACAACACCAAGGACCCAATCGTAGCTGTGGCCATCTGTACGCTCCCGCCCAACTCTGGAGGGGTGACTTGCTGGCCCCCACCGCAACACATGCTCTCCATGAAGGAGAACACGCTTTACTCACTTTCAGCAAAATCTACCTCACAGGGTTATCGTGAGAATAAAATGGAGAGGGAGGAGAACTGCATGTGCCCCCTTGAGCTGCTTGGAGGAAAGGTGGGATATAAATGAAATAAGGTAAAACTAACGAAATAAATAAAAACAGTGGGGTGGGGTGTATAGAACTAGATACATATATACAAAGAGATTCGTGTAAACTTCCAAACTCCTTTTCTAATATAAAAAAAAAATCAGTGAAGGAATCAGAACAGCTAGAACTGATTGCTGAGTATTGATTATTTAATTTTTATACTGCTTAATATAATGAAAAATGTCTCTAAGTGGTGTGCAAATAACCCAAGCAACAACAGACAACCTAAACAAAATATTACAAAATGATAGTTACATGTGAAAATGTGTGTGTGTGTAACTTTGTATTGATGTAACAAACACACATATGCACATATCCTTCTGATATGTCTTCACTCTCAGCCTCCAGATAATAATAATAATAATAATAATAATAATAATAATAATAATAATAATAATAATAATATAATATTTATACCAAACACATCTGGCTGGGTTTCCCCAGCCACTCTGGGCAGCTCCCAACAGAATATTAAAAACACAATAAAACATCAAACATTAAAAACTTCCCTAAAGAGGAAGTCTTCTAAAAGTCAGATAGTTGTTTATTTCCTTGACATCTGATGGAAGGGCGTACCACAGGGCAGGCGCCACTACTGAGAAGGCCCTCTGCCTGGTTCCCAGCTTACCCACAAAAGTCTCACAATGAGAAAAGTTCCTAGAAACAGTGGGTATCACCCTTGTCTCACTCTAGACTGGCTTTTTATGGGCAGATGGACCCACGGTGGATGGCACTTCTGCAGGCTGCCCACAGCTATGCCCCATTCAGCTGCACTCTCTGCACCCAGTGCAGCAGGTTTGTAGAGTTTCTGGGGGGCCCGAGGATGAGAAGATGGGGCCTCTCCACTCACAGTTCTCTCTTCGCCCTCTGTCCTCTCCTCTTTCTCTAGCTGTCTTGACATTGCGGTGCCCTTAGCCACCCCCTCCAAAGTAATATCACTGCCGCTTACTGGACAATTTGGGGGTAAAGCGGCAGCAAGGTTGGAGTGGTGTGGGCACAGTGGCAGAGCCACACTGATGCTCCCACCACTGCAGATCCATGGCCATCATGTGCCGCACCTGAGCACCAATCAGATAAGAGGCACCAAAAGTGGGGTGTCTCTGTGGCACTGCCATGCCATGCCATGCCATGCCCAGCTTTAGAATGTTCTCCAGTTGAAATCTTAAGAGCTTAATTATTAAGCTCTTAGTTAGTGCTACACTATGGATGAATTATATCCACCATTATTATTTTTTAAAAGATATTTCCAACACTTTGGCTACATTTGCATTAAAGAGCTAAGAGTCAAGTTCTCCTTTTCGAAGGGAATGGTGTTTAATTGGAATCAATTCTTTAGATCTGTTGTAAGGTACAGATCGTCAGCATTCTCCTTAATTACTCAGGCATTAGGGAAAAATCATTGAACAGTGATGCCTGGACTGTCCCCAAGAGAATAATAAAATAAAACAAGTAGGACAGTTTTGTTAATAAAAGTGTCAACTCTTATTAAGCTGGCCTTCACTATAGAGAGCAACTGCATGTTATCAATTTTTATTGTAGCTACAATATATATTTTATGGGCTCAGATATTGTTCTCCTGTGTGTTCTGGCTGTGCTCTGAGAACCATACTAAGTCAGATTATAAATACTTTATTTATTGCCTTTTCTTTGTAGACTTCATATCTTTAGAATACAGAGATTAAAAAAGACAATTGACTTAAGAAGCATAGCTGCCTATTTTTCAGAAGGCAGCATCATACACGCACAAACACACATGAAAACTTGAGATGGCTTAAACACATGCTTGCAACAAAGCCTAGGAACAAAACCAAGAGGAAAATGTCACATTTTGTGACTTTTGAAAAATGGTTGAAAGGGGACAAATATGTGATGTTCTACATGTGATTGAGCATGATCCTGCCCAAGTTAAGCACCTGTACAATACAATTTGGTATTCACTTACCAGGGAGTAAAGCCCATTTAACTCAAAGGGAAGACATGCATAAGATTGCACTTTGTTGTTGTTCAGTCGTTCAGTCATGTCCAACTCTTCATGATCCCATGGACCAGAGCACGTCAGGCATGCCTATCTTTCACTGCCTCCCGCAGTTTGGCCAAACTCATGCTAGTCGCTTCGAGAACAATGTCCAACCATCTCATCCTCTGCTGTCCCCTTCTCCTTGTGCCCTCCATCTTTCCCAACATCAGGGTCTTTTCTAGGGAGGTTCTCTTCTCATGAGGTGGCCAAAGTACTGGAGCCTCTTTAAGTTTTATTAAATACAACTTTAGATACACTTTAAGTTTTATTAAATACAACTAGAGAAGTAAGTCTGTTCTTAAATGTGTTTTATTGAAATACTGGAAGTGCTTAACCTTGGACAGATTGTGCCCATTAACTTCAAGAGATGTCTTAAACTCAATTTCTTCTATTGAAGTCCAAAAAAGGCACCTGAAAGTGCTTTACTTTAGTTGGACTAGAGCCATACATTTTACTGAGGAAAAACACCAACAACAGTGACTAAAAATATGTGCAAGAATAAATAGCTTTGTTGCACAGAAAGCTGAGGATGTAGCTGCTGTTCTGCTTGGCATGAAGTTTTGAATTTTTATGCAACCAAATAAGTAGATTATATCAATGGTGGGGAATCTCCAGGCATGGCTGGGCTAAAAGGAGGTTGGCAAGCACTGACAATCAGCTGATTGGTGGCACTCGCAAACACCTCTGTACAGTGCTTTGCAAGTAATGAGAATCAGCTGTCTGTTACGCAAGCACACCAACTCTAGGGGGCAGAGGTATGTCTTGCCCAAAGAAAGGTGGTTCTTTTAAAATGAGATTCAGAAGCAATGTACACATTGACCGCTCCCCACATCAAATGGGGGGGCGACGTTTGTGTGGTTGCGCGCAGCCCCCTGAATTCCTGGGAGACACCTGGTAGTTCGGCTGGCTGTGCCCTCCCCCAGAAGGGATACCTGGGGTCTCCGCCTACCCAGTTAACTGTCCAATCCTGCCTGGGGGAGATGTTGCAATGCCAAGGGATTGGCCAGGTAAGGGGAGGGTCTACCCAGCCCACACAACAGAGGGTGTAGCTTACCTGAGAAGCAGCAGTCGGCTCCAGAGCTTCTCCCACCCTCCACTCCCTCAATTAACGCTTACTTTGTAGGTTAACTTTGTTTTTTCCACAGGCACGCAGGCGCTGCTATGCCAAGGCCGCTGTTCAAGGGCCGGAAAGGAATTTCCCTACATTGGCAGGTTTTGCCTTTCCCGTAGCAATTAATCACAACTTTGGCGGTTTCAGGCCTTTGGCCGGAATCCTTTAGTCATCTTTCTAATTGGGGTGTGTGGGGGGTGGTGACTCTACACCCCTAGTGTGGTGGCAATAACAGGGTTCCCGTTAAAGGGGTATTGAGGGGAGGCATTGTCCATACGCCGAGAGGTTATTACTGCTGTCCTCACCAGTGGCGGCAAACAAGGGGCAGGCTCTCTGCTTGAACATATGTTCTCCAGAGCCAGCCCAATCCCCACACATTTTGGATAACCCTGCAGTTTCCCAGATCCCCGGCTGGGGGCTGGAAAGGATAAACGCCCAATGCCTGAGCCAAGGTCTCCCTACATCTGAATCTTAATAAAGTTGTGGCTAATTTTAATCTCATAGCACATTGTCTTGTGTCATCATTCCGCTCGGGGGTCGCCTAGGGTTTGGGGCACTCCGCCTGTCCGCGCAAACCAAGCAAGCACTTCAATCTGCCACTCGGAAGCCCTCAAGAAGCGGTGAAGTGACTCCCCCAGGTACCCTCAGTTTGCACAGCCCTGCAGCCGATCAGAGCATGCACGAGCTTCAGAGAAAGTCTGCCCAAACCATCCGATTTTATAGATAACCTGTGGGGCTTTCATGACCGGCTACGTACAGATCATCCATTAGCCACCCCCTCCCAATGCCTTACTTTCTCCATACAATGTCCAACATCAAAGAAGGTAGCCAGCACTACCCTCCATAACTGATGAAGCAGTTTCACCTCCTCCCAACTTTCTCAGGACATTAAAGACAGTTCTCACACCATCAAAAAACTTAACAAGAGAGAGGGGGAAGGAATAGAGGCAGGAAGGGCTCCATGTTAGATCACTAACTCATCGATACATTTTATCTTCCGGTTGCAATTCCCCTACAAGGTATCACCTGTCCCCTCAATATTCCTTAGCAGGGGGCTCAGACACCACTACCCCACACACAATATTGAGGGTGCAGAGGAGGCCAAACCGCCAAGACAATCATTCCTGATGATTTGTGCACAACATCACAGGTGTGCAATGCACCCCTTGTCCTGACATCACACACATGACTCAACATTGGGACCCCACAATCTTTGGCCGAAAGCAGCACCGCTGCTGGGAATTGCTTAGCACTCCACGTATTATATTTGAAGCTGATCAATGGTTTATTTGCATAAACTGATGGTTGAAGTGATTAAGAAAGAAACACTGAGGACGAATTGTTGGCACGAAGGAGCCACTGTGGTGTAGTGGTTAAGAGTGGTAGACTCGTAGTCTGGTGAACTGGGTTCTCTTCCCTGCTCCTCCACATGCAGCTGCTGGGTGACCTTGGGCTAGTCACACTTCTCTGAAGTTTTGCAGCCTCACTCACCTCACAGAGTGTTTGTTGTGGGGGAGGAAGGGAAAGGAGAATGTTAGCCACTTTGAGACTCCTTCGGAGTGGGATATAAAATCCAAACTCTTCTTCTTCTTCTTCTTCTTCTTCTTCTTCTTCTTCTTCTTCTTCTTCTTCTTCTTCCTAAGTAGCATGTCCATAGTAACCTCACCACTGTTTAGGCTGTGCTTACTTTCACACAATATGTATAAGGAATGAGAGAGGAAGTGTGAAGGGATGGGTTTTATGTATAAAATAAAATAAATAAAAGGCAAGCTCCTGACAGCTCTCATGCCGAAAAAGGCCTGTTTCAAAGGGTGTGGGTAACCCCTGCTGAAATGTCACAAACTGGAGTGGAGTGTGAATGAGATATTTACTTCTAAGTCCTGTAGCTTTAATAACTGCTGCTTCCTGAATATTAGCAAAACCAGAATTGAATAGATTTTGTTTTTAAATTTGTTATTATTTTTTAGTCACCCCCCAAAAAAGAATAAATTAAAATCTGCAAATAATGCAGAGCAAATAATGCAATGTTTCGCATTGTTTTTGCACAAAGAAGAATTCAGTCACTCCTGCCCCATTGCTGCAGAATTTGAATTTTCTGCACACAGTAATGTTTTTTTTTAAATTAGTTTGGTGTGAAGTACACATTGTTTCAATATTATTCCACTCTTCCATTTAGAAGCACAGAATGGCTAGCAGAAGGCCAAATCAGTCACCCTCCAACGCTGAAACTTGTTTACCTCTAACTGCAAGGCAGTGCCTTATGTATTGGTTTGGGTTTCAGAAAACCTATGTCATTGCCCTGTTTATTGTATTTCAAGTGCAATGAAGAGGAAGGTCCAAGGATTTCTTTCAAATTTAAAGCTGTTTGAACAGAGTTTATACCACGGTTGTAATTTCCTCTGCAGCCGGCCTACGCTTTAACCTTTAATAAGTCATAGGGGCGTACTCTAAATTGTGTGCTTTTGAACTTCGGAGGGTAGATATGCTCTTGGGCAGTTTATGTTCTGCACTGTAATGTTTTTCACCGCTGGCAGATATTATAGTTAGTGGTAAAATGCCACTAAAAATCAAAGCAACCTTATTCCCCGCCATCCTGAGCCAGTTCCTCAACAGCCACAAGCAACAAGGAATATTTGTGGTATGTTCCGGACTCCCCCTTCCATTTATGGTTTTAAAAGGGTGCTGTGAAGATACCAACAGTTTAACAAAAAGCATGTTTTGATTATGTAACAAAGACTGGGTGGTGAATACAGTGGTACCTTGGTTCTCAAATTTAATCCATTCCAGGAGTCTGTTTGACTCCCGAAATGGTTCAAAAACCAAGGTGCAGCTTTCGACGGACGTTCAGATTCCGAAAAATGTTCGCAAACTGGAACACTCGCCTCTGGGTTTGTGGCATTCGGGAACTGATTTGTTTGGGAGCCAAGTCATTTGACTACCAAGGTACCACTGTATCATAAAAAGAGGGGTCCAAAGCAACCCATAGAGCTCACTTTTTGTCTTGCAAAACTTTTTTGTAGCAGCTCTGGGTTGTATCCAAAGAAGCGTTAAGTTGCAGTCCCATCATCAGCAAAATAATTTCCAATTGCACAATCGGATTCTCCTACTTCCTCCCTCTGTGTGGATTAAGAGCAATCTGCTGTAGGAGTTTCCCCAACACCCAGGGCTGATTTTGGGAGACGGCTTGGAACACATGGGAGGAGAGAAGGGAAACTTTCACTGCACAAGCAGAAATCATTGCACTGACAGGACATGCAACATAGATGCCACCCTCTGAATTTCAGCTGCCTGCTTATTAAACCTTCCCATGCTTCAGAACAAACCTCATTAATGGTGTCGTTCTAACTCTGGCCACTGCCCAGTAGGATTTAATGGAGCAGAAGAGGCAACTGCCACATTCACAGTGCTACTGTGTATGCCAGACAAGTCTGTTCACCCCTTTTGGTTGCAGGACAGCAGAGGCTCCACTGGGATCCCGACGAGGGAAGCATGGCCCCAGTGCCCCTGCCACCTATCAGGAACTGGATCCTAGCCTGCATCTCGCTTTGGCAAATCCTGCTTTGGATATGGGTTGTGCCAGGGAGTGGAGCTGACGGAATGGGAAGGCTTCCTTCAGGTCCGCTCCTTGACCATTTAAGCAGCCCTCGCCTGGGGCCCTACATGCCCCATGCCCAAACCAAACCTCTATCATCTGTATTCGATAAAGTTGTGGCCTGTTTTGATCCAAACCAGTCTTATTGGTCTGTTATTTATCTGGGTTGGGGACTGGGGAGCACAACGCCTGGACTAGCAAGGTGGGAAATGGCAAGGCAGAAGAATTTACGCTTCAAACTGGACAGCAGAGCAGTCGGGCCCAGATTGCACTGTTAGGCTACAATCCTTCATGCACTTTGTTGTTGTTGTTGTTCAGTCGTTCAGTCGTGTCCGACTCTTCGTGACCCCATGGACCAGAGTACGCCAGGCACGCCTATCCTTCACTGCCTCTCGCAGTTTGGCCAAACTCATGTTAGTAGCTTCGAGAACACTGTCCAACCATCTCATCCTCTGTCGTCCCCTTCTCCTTGTGCCCTCCATCTTTCCCAACATCAGGGTCTTTTCCAGGGATTCTTCTCTTCTCATGAGGTGGCCAAAGTGCACTTACCCAAGAGCAAGTTCCATTGGACTCAATGGGGCTTACTTCTAAAGAGGCATGCAAGAAGATTGCACTGTAAATGTGTTTACAGTCATACCTCGGGTTACGGCCAGATCAGGTTGCACAATTTCGGGTTGCGCACCACGCCGAACCCGGAAGTAACAGAACGGGTTACTTATGGGTTTTGGCACTCGCACATGTGCAGAAGCGCTAAATTGCATCATGTGCGTGTGCAGACGCAGCGGCGTGGGTTGCGAACGCTGCGGGTTGTGAACGCGCCTCCTGCACGGATCGCGTTCGCAACCCAAGCGCCCACTGTATTACGCATTACTCTGCTGGATCCCATCAGCCCTAACAAAGTTCAGCAAAGCTAACAAGTTCGGAGGGTTTAACACAAGCTCTATCTTGTGAAATGCCTCAGTCAGTTAATTGATTTTCAGTGTTTACTTTTCCCAGGTTTCTTGCGACAGGCACAGTTTATATAGGCATTTACAGAATCCTTTGTGGGACCAGTGAGGTTCCTCTTTGCAAGGAAGAAGCTTAATAGAAATATTCTCAAAGGGAAAATGTCAGAGGCATTAAAAGGCTTCCTTTAAAAAAAAGAAGCAGGGATATCAGATCTATTTGAAGCTACGTAAAATCCTAATATAGCAAGGAGAAGAATTCAGGCTCACATGATTCTTTTAAAGCACATTCAATGCACCTGACGTCTCCCAAAGAATCATGGGAACTTTAGTTCCCCTCTTAACAAAGCTACAACTCTCAGAGAAAATCCACGTATACACAAAATTAAAATAGCATCTAAAAACAATAAACTTCAATGTTGAAATGAGTCAAAAGCACCACACATTTGAATAATAATAATAATAATAATAATAATAATAATAATAATGGAGTCAGAATATTCCAAATGCTTCCGAGAATAGAATCATTTTGGCCTGTTATCTCAAGGCAATCTTCTTGTTGGCATCCGTCTGTCTTGGGAGGCAATGGAGTGCGCTTTCGGGGTGAAGTCAAACCTATGGAGAATCACAGTCCCTGCAATGGCTACAGAGACTGGAAACTCATAACTGCTGCCTCTTTCTTTCTTTCTTTCTTTCTTTCTTTCTCTTTCCTTTTGCTGTGTTAGCAGCACCAAAATTACCATTCTGGGGCACAAAGCCTGGCCAGTGTAAATACAGGTCCTGAGCTGCCCAGACAACGAGACCCGTTCTCAACCTTGCTGATGCGGTCAAAAGGAAATCAGAGCAATGTATTTGGCACCAGCTTGGCTGCAGCAGTTGCTGGAAAGATGCATACAAGATGCCATCCAACTGTCTTAGGGCCCCCATTGCAGATTTGTTAGGGTTTACTCCTTAGCCTTTTCTTCTCCTGAAGATGTCAGCAGTTACAGGCAGCAGTTTCAGATTTTCCCACGGGGTTTACTCCCGAAGCCTTTCTCACAAATCAGCATAGTCACAAGGCACCAGAGGGTTAGGATCAGAGTTTCCCTTCTCTTAGATGGGCTTTCTCAGATTGATGAGCCCCACCAATCCCTCATTTCCTTCAGCCCAGTATACCTGAAGGAGTGTCTCCACCCCCATTGTTCTACTGACATATTCGTTTGCTCCTCCAAAGTCATCATGGTGTGGGGATTTCCGTTAAAGGAACCCAGGGGCTCGACATGCTTTGTCCGTATCCCCAAGTTGGGGGCCAGGGCCATGCAAGAGCCCCTGGGAGCCTATGGGAAGAGGGGAGAGAGTGTTTCCCCTTCACTTTCTCTACCCGAAAGGCTTTCCCTCTACTGACAAATGTCAGTTCTGTCCTTAGGGGACAGATAGTCTGAACCAATGCCTAAGCAACCACTCACGTACCTTGTAAGTCAATAAAGTTGTGGCCAAAATCATGCCAAAAACCAAAACCAAAAATCATGTCTGTGGTGTGAATTATTTTAGGGGTGGTTTGGGGGAACGTCGACACGCAAACTTCCTGTTCTACTTTTGACAGCGCAAAAAGAAATTTAAAAAGGCAGAAGTGGTCAAGTCCTTGTGGAAGAAAACGCTGCCAGTGTTCTCTTTTGCTCTGATGGAACACAAGCCCTTCCCCCTCCTTCCAGCCTAAATGATTCCATTATTTTGCTTCTTCGTAAAGTCGACAGGAGTTTGACATAATACTTATTTGAGGCAAGAAGAGCAGATCCAAGGTCTTCCAATAAAATGAAATAAAATACTGTTTCCCATTCCTTGCTAACCTGGAGCTCAATAGCAGTCAGAGGTTGCCTTCAGGTGGTGCCATTATTATTAGACAGTTAATGGTAATTCTCATCACTAAACCATGTAGCAAACTGCTTTCAATTACAATTCTCCTTCGTGTAAGAAGGTCATTGATATGCTGACAAAGCTACTGAATAATTTGCCACTCTCAGAAGGTGGGAAGAGAAAGTGTGGAAAAATGACCTCTGAGGGCCAAGACACAGCTCATTATGGTGGTTCCCAAGCCTCAATTTACACCCCAGCTGCTTTCACTATATAAGCCTAAGAATTATAATTATCAGATGGTTCAGAAAGAGGGTTCCATTCTCTTTCAAGTGTTAGGAAGTCAGAAATAATAAAAAGAGAAATAAATAGATTAGAAATTGCCCGAGGCAGAAATGAACTTAACGGTAGTTTTCAGTAGCGAGGGGTGGGAGGGAAATAGATTTCCTGTGAAGACTTTGCTCAACTGTTGCTAAGGCAAAATAATATTGGATTCCCACCTCCCACCCTCGGCTCTTCTCCGACCATTTGTCATGCATGCCTGACATACCATTTCCAAATATGTTGGACACAATCTAGAGAAAGTAGCATGTGTGAATGTGGATGTGAGTGCTCTTATTTTAGGTATTCGGCCAAGGCAGCCACGGGAAAGAAATGCAGCTGGCCAGGGTATCAAGGTCAGTGCTTGGATAAGGAAATCACAGCAGCAGTGCAAGTCCATGCCCCGCAGACAGGACAGGATGTTACCCTGGATGTAGAGGAGAAATGATAAAGAGGAAACAGAACTGTTTGTTGTTGCACAGTCTTATCAGTCTATGGAACCTAGGTTCTCCAGTGGCATATTAAACGACAAAGAACAAGCATCTGTGTCATGCATGCTGGTCCAGTGAAGATTTGGGAAATCTCCTGTAGAATAAGAACACCCTCAATCAGAGGGTTCAAGGTTATTGAATTCATTTACCAAACCCTTAACAACTGAGGTCCAGCGTACCTCAAGGAGCAACCAACCATTTACCGTATTTTGCGGCGTATAAGACGACTGGGCGTATAAGACGACCCCCAACTTTTCCAGTTAAAATATAGAGTTTAAGATATACTCGACTGCAGATTCTCCACCCGGCGTATAAGACGACCCCCGACTTTTGAGAAGATTTTCCTGGATTAAAAAGTAGCCTTATACGCCAGAATATACAGTATATCCCTTCCTGATCACTGAGGTATTGGGCGGGGGGGTCACTGTTAGTGGTCCCCCATGGCTTAGATGCATGGTACGCCCCACAGGAGCTGTGCATTCTGTAATGTGGGCCCAATTTTACTGATCTCACAGTTAAGATCAAACAGGCTCTCTCCCCTGTTAAAACCTCCAGTGCATACTGCATACTTTCTTTATTCCAGCAGGCATTTCAATTTAAGTCTGGTTTTATAGTTTTAAACTAGTTATATTGAAGGGGTTAATTAGCTAACCTGGATATATTTACCTGAATGTACTGTTAGAGACTCTTTTCTTTTGAGTGGAGGCTTTTCTGTATGAAATCTTCCTTTTTTGCTGTGAACTTTGATCTGCATTGCACTCCTGATTGGCATATTACTGTGTAAGCTATGACTAAGAGTCTGAAGATAACGATGGAAGGTCAACCTTGCACGGAGAGGAACTGTCCTAGGTCAGAGACAGATAGGATGGCCTTGCTGAAGTGCGCATGCTAGCACAGAAACCAACTCAAGGCTTGCCTTAAGATTGCAAGAACAGGAAATATTCCTTATATGGACAAGGATGTTATGTATTGCAAGAACACGAAATGTTCCTTATATGGACAAGGACAAGATTCCTGGGGTGGGAAGATGAGCCAGAGAACTGTCTATAAGAACTGTCTGAAAATTGACTAGCTTTTGTACTTGCTTGGGTGTCTGAACACCGCAAGTGCCTCTGCATGCAGAAAAATAAATCTTTCTCTCTCTGAAGCCAGAGCCTCGGTGTCTTTTCTGCTTCCATGTTTTCTCACCGGGCGCAACCGTAGGAACCCGTGGGGGCAAATAAGGCTACAATATATTTATTTATTTGGTGTTGTATTTCTTAGAAACTGCTTAGAGACCATTGCAAGCCGAGTGGTCCATAAATGGTTTAAATAATAGTGTTGGAGAGCCAAAACAGACTCCCTGAGCACATCCATAGACTCTGATCCCTCGTACCCATGTCACAGCTGAATTCCAGTTGTGCGCTCGTGAGGATGAACATATGTATTGCTGCCTGGTTCAGATCAAATGATCTGATAACGCTAAAAGTTTGCCAGATTCATCAAGGGTGCAATGAGATTAAGGGCCACTATCTGAATGATATCATAGATATATGTTTGTTCTTTTTATCCATTGTTGTTTTATTTGTACATTGCGTGTCTGTTGTTGCTATGGCTGTTGGCTATGCGAATAAAGCTTTTATCTATCTTGCTGCCTGGTTGTTGTTGTTGTTGTTGTTGTGTTGTTGTTGTTGTGTTGTTGTTGTTGTGTTGTGTTGTTGTTGTTTTGGGGGGTGTTCTGTTAGTTCTTTTGGGTTGTCCCAGAATAAAATTCAAAGCACTTTTTGGTGTGCTGCCCAATCCCTGCCCTGGTCTGATCATCCAACACTTGGTCCACTTGACAAATTGCTAATTCTGTCACAGTGCTCATGTCCTGTTTACAGGCTTCCCACAGCCATCTATCTGGCCGCTGCGGGAACAGGATAGATGAAACCATTGGCTTATTCAGCAAGTTCTTATGTTCTTCCTCAAAGCGTGGTAGTGGGGAGCTGATTCCTCCTCACTAACCACTACCTATAACAGGCACAAAGAGCCTACCATCCAAATTGGCAGGGACAGGGGCTTCTTATTCTTATTTTATTCTTATTATTCATTTTATCTCCTACCGCTATACATATTTAAGAAAAAAACTCAAAGCGGTTTGACAACCTACATTAAAACCCAGTAAAACAATCCACAATAAAATTACTGAAGAAAGTCAGATATTAAGTAACTTCAAAGCAAATAATTTACTGGAAGCTAAAGTATTATCGTAGAGATTTCAAAATAAATTTCAAAGGAGGTCAATTACAGAACGCACATTTAATGCAGCAAAGTTAACCATTTATTTTGTCTCAAACATTTCCTAAAGAAAACATTACAAAGGAAGTCAAATATAAAACACACATTGAAAACAGCATAATTAGCAAGAGGATAAAATTTATCAGCAGCATAGAACATATCAGCTGCTGTTGCTTCCAGTCCTGCCAATGGTGGTCCTTGGGGGCTGTGGGAGTTCAGGCTGACTAAGAGACAGCAAAGATGGTCTAATGTGCATGCAATTTGCAACAATGATTCAAATTTGCATTTTTAAAAAATGTGATTTTGCAGATAAATATACCAAGTATATGCAATTTAAGGGACGCGGGTGGCGCTGTGGTCTAAACCACAGAGTCTAGGACTTGCTGATCAGGAGGTTGGTTCGAATCCCTGCGACAGGGTGAGCTCCCGTTGCTCGGTCCCTGCTCCTGCCAACCTTGCAGTTCGAAAGCACAAAGTGTAAGATAGATAGGTACCACTCTGGCGGGAAGGTAAACGGCGTTTCCTTGCACTGCTCTGGTTCACCAGAAACGGCTTAGTCATGCTGGCCACATGACCCAGAAGCCGTACGCCGGCTCCCTCGGCCAGTAAAGCGAGATGAGCGCTGCAACCCGAGTCATCCACGACTGACCTTTAACCTTTACCTATAGTGGGGAAATGGTTGTGTGAACAGAGGTCTGGTGTTGTACGCCTCACAGTAAGCGTACTCATCAAACAGAGCTCTGTTTAAATGTTCGTGGGAAATGGATGACTAGATAAACAGAATGCATTTATGCCTATGCTTCTTGCTGTATTCATTCCGTGGTTGCTGAGAGGGAATGCAGAAAAGAAATACTCAGGGTTGAATAAACGTTAGCAGCAGCAAAACTTATAGTGAGTTGATACAACATCAAAGGGAAACCTCATGAATAATTAATCCCCACAATTGCATCTGCTCAGTGTGATAGCTGTTTAATAATAATAATAATAATAATAATAATAATAATAATAATAATCTAACTTAATTGACAAATAGCTGTATCAGAAAATGGCTGTGAGTCTTACTGGTTGGGAGATGCACTCCCCAAAGAATGTGGGGCCAGAAAAATCTAGAAATTTTCCTCTGAAGGAAAATAAGCTTCATTTGTTTACTTCCTTACAAGGAAATCCCACCAAATTGAATGAGATATCTCCAAGGTAAACATGCCTAGGATTGGGCTGCACATTTCTGTGGCTTTCAATGGCTCAGAGTGGGTGTGCAAGAGAGAAAAGTATGGTAGTTGAATGTCCGTGGGGAGAGAGTTCACTCGAGCATGGAACCATGACTTTCCTAGATGGGAGATGGGAAAGTGTTCAATTTTGTTTCGTATGTGAGCCATTCCTGGCACTTTTGTGTTTTACATGATGTCCCTTGACACTAACCACTTGTTGCATCATTTTGTTTGATTAGAGGTGGGTCAGGGGAATTATGTTCATCTGTCCAGGACAGGTGAGAATGGAAGTGGGACTGATGGCAGGTACAGAGAGAATGGAGGTGGGCAGATAGAGAGAAGGAAGACGGCTAGTTCCTTCAGGGTTCTTCACCTCTCTTTTGTCTCCTGTATTTCAGAAACTTGGGGTGATGGTCAGCCAATCCCATTGTCTGGTGGTGGTGTTAAATGCCAGGTCTGCCCAGAATAAAACATCTATCATCCAGTCTGATTGATGATGGGGCTGAGCTGCTGTGAGTAGCAGAGACCAGGGAGGGTAAGATGGATAGCCCAGCTATGTCTGCCTGATTGTATGGTACAATACCATTCCAGGTTAGAGGAGTCAGGTGAGAAGGGTTCTGCCATTGTCCAGTAAAATTCCACCCCTTCACCAGACAACCAATCAGCATTTTCATGGGTGGTTTGTGGTGCTGGGCCAGAAAGACAGAAGGGAGTGTTGTTTGTGTATTGTCCATCTTGCTGCATTCCAAACTAAATTGTTTCCCCAGGACACGCCCATCGCAGCCATCTAACGGAGAGGTTGAAGACTAGGCATGTTTTTAAAAATACATGTGTGGTTCTCAATTCCCCCCACCCACCCCCAGGGAATGAAGACTATTCACATTTTCATTAATATTCTTTGGTATTTTTTCCTGAACTTGTGAAACCCTGTGAGGAAATGTAAGAAACAAAGGCCGAGCCCTTTGAAAACCTTCTTCTGAAATGCTAGTAAGAATGTATTTCCGATATGCAGCTAATTTGAAAACACAAACTGAGCAATACAGCAGACCTGACTTCAAAGTTCATTTCCCTATAAAATATTAAGTCGGATAGCTTTGAAGTATACATTTTTTCTGCAAGATTTTGATATTCTAAGATGCTCAGAAGCCTACTAAATTAAAACGACAAGTTTTTTTCATGTAAAATATAATGATCCAGAAACTTTCAATAAAATATCGAGGTCTGCAACAATAGAAACATGGCGTTTTTGTACAGTGCACTATTCAACTCAGATAAGGGTTGTATGTACTGTATTTGCCTGTTTCCTTTTTTCAGTTCCACATGTATTCATAAGTCTACTCTATCCTGCTTCTAACTTAAGCTGTGATATATATATTCTTCAAAAGGGGGGAGGGGACCAGTTCAAATAGTATTTACACATGTAGGAATGGCCACCAACTTGGATGGCCTTATCATGAGTTGAACAAGATCATGGGACATAAATTTTCAAGATATGATGGTCATTTTACCTGTAGTATCAAGAGACTGTGCTTCTGAATACAAGTTGCTGGTGATCTGAGTGAGCTTTATACCACACTCGTGTGTCTTGTTTGTGGGCTTCCCATTGACATCTGGTTGGCCACTGAGAGTCCTTTGGTGTGATCCAACAATATAGTACTGTGAGATTTCTGATCATTGAACTGGTCATGTCAGAGAAAATGCCCTACCTAGATCTCTATCCTCTTCCCAACTCCCACCTGCTGTAGCCTTGAGATGGAGTGATACCTGTTCAGATGTATATTATCTCATCTCAGATGTGGAATTAAAAGGATAAAGGGACTACTGACCATTAGGTCCAGTCGTGTCCGACTCTGGGGTTGCGGCGCTCATCTCGTGTTACTGGCCAAGGGAGCTGACGTACAGCTTCCGGGTCATGTGGCCAGGATGACAAAGCCACTTCTGGCGAACCAGAGCAGTGCACAGAAATGCCATTTACCTTCCCGCCGGAGCGGAACCTATTTATCTACTTGCACTTTTGACGTGCTTCCAAACTGCTTGGTGGGCAGGAGCTGGGACCAAGCAATGGGAGCTCACCCCATAATGGGATCTGAACCGCTGACCTTCTGATCAGCAACCCCTAGGCTCTGTGGTTTAACCCACAGCACACCCGCGTCCCGATGTGAATTAGCACACTCTTATTTGCGGTTATTATTCTAAAATGGTTCCAAAGACCATAGGGCACCTATTACAAAGCCATTACATGATATGAGATGATGGGAAGCTATTTCAATGCAAATCTGTGGTGACCTTGTGACGATGACATAATGATGCGATTACAAAAGGAAGATATAAACCGAAAGCACATCTTGAGTGCACATATGTATCCCACGAGAACAAAAAATATGTTTCTTTTATTCTCTGTCACAAGATGATTTATTAGAGAGGCACCACAGCGCACAGGGAAAAGAGAACACTTTTCCATTTTAAAGAGGACACAAGTTTTGAAATCGAGTTGTGGAAAGACAGGAGGGTTGTCAAGAACGGATGAGCACTCCACTGTGGACAGCATCGGAGAAGTGACATTTTGATTAAGCAAGCTGTGGAGAAGGCTATCGTGAAAAGATGTTCTATATTTATATATGCAACATGCAAAAACCCAAAATGTTCTCCTAAGAGACTGGATCAAGCTGTACATGGAATGTGAATTGTAGAAAGTGCTTTCCAAGCTAACTTCTCCGTTATAATAGGGATGTGTAGAACGGCCTTGAGGGATTCTTTTTGCCTTGGGAATTTTGCCTTAGGTACAACATACCTTAGGTACAACTTGGTTGCCCTCTCAAGAACTAGCAATCTGATGGGAAGCCCAAAGAGGGATGGGGAAAGTGTGGTTCCATCAGCCCCAGCCAACATGGCCAGTGATCAGGTGTCAGGGACTGGGCAGAAGAGACCACCTCCCCAGCCTGAACCTTCCAGAGAAGAGAAAGGCAGTATAGATTTACAACAGTGGTTTGTGGGAGGTCAAAGCTCAGAGGCAGGTGAGGGGGAAAGCTGGGAAATAATGGGAGAGGGGAGGAGGAGCAGGAGGCAGAGCTGGAGCAGCTGGCTGACACATTACACTAGAAAGCATTCCAGAGAACCAACCCTTCTCCCAGAACCCGGTGAGCATTGGAAGTAGGAGAGCCAAGGCTCAGAGACAGATGGCCCCAAGACAACCATAAGGTGGGTGGTGCTGTTGACCAAAGAGGAAGTGAGAGAGAAGGGGTGTGTGTGGAGATTTACTTGGAACAACACCATTACTCCAAAAGGCTGCATGTTTAAGCCTCTGTCTTTGAATATTGAATAAACAACATTGGTAAGAACTTTCCTTGTCTTATCCATTCTGGCAACCTGCCATGGGGTGTGTGGATCCTCTGAAGTCTGACATCTCTACAATTCTATCATCCTATGTTGTTGGACAGCCTTCCTTCATCCCTGATATACTGAGTGAAGCTGATGGGAGCTGGAATCCAGAAAAATCTGGAGGGCTACCGTTCTCCATTCCTGTATTACAGAGCCCATATATCTGGGTGAATAATGTGCTGGAAAGCTCCAATATGTACGCTACTTGCCCAAAGCATCATAATTTTTCATGTCTGATTATCAAATTTATGGAAATAACATTTTTGTGATTTAATAAGTCAGTTATAGGTTGTTCATTTCACAGTTAGCTGCTTGAAACTCAATCAATAGCTAATAAAAAAAAATCTAGCCTGTTTCTGGTAGTGTACAGATATCCTGGAAAATGCATTAAGTATTTGGAGGTTTATTACATTGGCTATTAATTGGCACATAATGAGTCAGAGCAATTCACGGGGAACTTAATATAAGGGAATAAACTAATCAGTTATTAAATCACAAATACAGGGAGACAGAATATTACTTTAAATTACGCCACACAATACTGATTCCTGTTGTTTTGTACCTTAATGACTTTGATGGATACCGCAGGAGTTATAATTGCAAGCTTTTTCTTGCCAAAGGATAAAGCAAGTCAGCGCTGCTAAAATGAAACAACAGCTTTTATAGCTAGAATAGCGCGGCACTGTATAATCAGCCTGTTGGGCATTTAAACAGTGTAGAATATCACACTCTGATACATAGTGTAGGCATTATAAATCCATTTATGTAAGCAAAAAAACAAACGGCAGGCAGCTGTATCTGCAGTTCATTTATTTTATTTTATTTTGCATTGCTGAATTTTAAACATAATAAAGCACCACGGGAGTGAGATCACAAGAAAATAACGTATTTAAACCCCTGGAGGGCAAATATAAAGTATTTAAACAATCATTTTTAGGCCACAGGAAAAGAAATGTGTGTTAAATGGAAATCAGTAATAAATCACCACCATCCCAAGCTAAAAACTGTCCCCAAATCAGCATATTGCAAACTGAAGAACTGAAAATGTGTAACTGAGCAGGGGAAACTTATGCAGAAATAGATGGTAGATTTCTAGTCCTATCACTTCAAGCTACAGGTGAGGGGTCATATTTTTGAATTTTTCTCAGCATTAAAAAAAAGTTTTCTTTCTTTTGTACTAGTGCATTAGTGCATCAGAGGGGCATATGTGGTAGGGGAGGGTAGTAATCTGGTGGAGAACTTGTTGGCTCCTTTGGGTAGGTTGTCCACTTTTGGTCCTCAACCTAGACTAGCTTCACTGTGGCTCCTAGAAGTCTGTTCACCTTTTACCTGGTGCGGCGTTGCAGCCAGAGCTGAGCCGCAACAGTTTCTGGCGTAGGGAGAGGTATGCTCCCCTGCCCCCCACGTCACGGCAGGCACATCATATGTGTGGAGACATCTCCAGTAAATCTGCTGCCATGGTGGGAGTGTCCACGGGTCATTTGGGCGGTTAGGCATTGGGTAAGCCTTCGTCTGGTTGGAGGGGAGGCTGTTGCCTTCACCTGCCCCTCCTCAGTAAGGGTATCCTGTTAAAGGGATCTGGGTGTGAATACTGTCTGAAACAGTATGGGCTAGGGCCATGTCACAGCCCCTACAGGGACCCCTCGGGGTGGTGTTACTATCTGATGTAAGTTATAGGGCACCCCCTATCAGAACTCGTGGACTCCCTGCAGATGGGCAGGAGTCAAGATATACTGTAGTGTCATGAATGAACCAGCTCCCAGGAAAGGTTTGCAGCCAGCTCCCAGGAAGTTTTGCAGCTAGCTCCCAGGAAGGGTTAACTGCCAGGCAAGACAAGCATCAGCTCATGCCAACTCCACCTCCCCTTGGAACAAGGGAACAATCTCCAGTGAGCAGGATCTTAGCCAGGTCTCTCAGGGGGAGGAAAAGGCGCAGAAGAGAAGATTGATAGTCTGTAGTCTCAGGCTTGCACCCCGGGGAGGTCACTTCAGGGCTGCTAACACAGTGGTTAGCTTCACCACCAGAGATGCTCCCTGTTTTCATTCAAGATAGACAGATGCCAACTCTGTGTGTGCAGACACAACAGCACTAATATGACTGGACAACTCCAGGGCAACTCTAGGGGGGGCTGTTCTGTAGTTGTGATGCTATTTAAACTTGAGTGGCTGCTTAAAGAAGAGTTTGGATTTGATATTCCGCTTTATCACTACCCGAAGGAGTCTCAAAGTGGCTAACATTCTCCTTTCCCTCCCTCCCCCACAACAAACACTCTGTGAGGTGAGTGGGGCTGAGAGACTTCAGAGAAGTGTGACTAGCCCAAGGTCACCCAGCAGCTGCATGTGGAGGAGCGGAGATGCGAACCCGGTTTCACCAGATTACGAGTCTACCACTCTTCACCACTACACCACACTGGCGCTCTCTCTCTCTCTCTCTCTCTCTCTCTTCTCGTGTACAATATTATTTTTAAAAACTTTCATTACTATATTTGTAAAACCCTGTACTACTATGTACAAATTTGCTCTTAAACATTTCTCCCAGTATGTTTCCGGGCACAATTCAAAGTGTTGGTGCTGACCTTTAAAGCCCCAATGGCCTCGGCCCAGTATACCTAAAGGAGCATCTCCACCCGCATTGTGTTTTTAATATTCTGTTGGAAGACATCCACAGTGGCTGGGGAAATCCAACCAGATGGGTGGGGTATAAATATAATAATAATAATAATAATAATAATAATAATAATAATAATAATAATAATAACAGACCTGGATTATGGTGCTAGCTTTGCTGGTGCCTGTATCATAACAGCAATGTTTCAAAAGATAGAAGGTGAAGGGAGAAAACTGCTTTTAGAGTATTATTATTTTACAGTCAAGAGATGTATGCATTTTTTGAACGAAATAAATAACCACGAAGTGGAATCCACTTTGTGCCCTTACATGTGCTGGAGGACTTTTGATCGAATGGATACCATGTAATTCTTGCCAGTCCTCTTTCCCCTCTGCAGCTCTTCCATTAATGGTGGTGTCTTGGATGAAAAAGCCCTTCAGAAGTGCAAGGGCACCCAGGATTTCATGCCCCAAAATCAGACTTTTGCTTTTGGGGGGAATGCCAGGTAATTTTTTTCCATTGTAGATATTGTTATTCATTTTGCATTGTTACATTTGTTGGCAGTGATTTTTTCTGCTTCAAAGAAATCTGTTGTGTATCATTCCCGAATGGAGGACAAAAATGGAGGCTTAATTGAAGTAGCTGTTGCTCACTGTGTGTTAATTTTAAGGCATCCTGTTGTGACGGTGATCAATGTGGAACAGTCTATTCTCATTATTTAGAATACACACTCATCAGCAGCTGTGCTTAAAAAGAGATTTTCTACTAGCATATATTGTCCATAATGAGTTTACTCAATGGGAGCTCTACTATCTTCTTGGCAGAACTTGTTACTGGCAAACAAAATATCAACACCAATCTCCAATTGCCTGGCCCCATGATAGCACTGCTTGGTTTTGTGTTTGCCTTTATTTATATCAAGGGGGAGATGAAGTAGTATTTTATTAGGTTTTTTTTTTTTTTTTGCAACCTTAGGCACATTTCCACCTAATAAATGCATTTTGTATCTCTTTGGTGGTGAGAGTTGGAGAACGTGTAATTCAAAAAAGTGTGAATTTTGGAGCATAGCTGTGTTTTGGTTCACATATTGTTTCTAAAAGTGTGAATTAGGTAGGTAAACCAAATTTCTCCCCCATCTCCTAGATTGAAAGGGGATAAGAAGAAGCACCTGTCAACCATTAAAACCGAAGCTCAGGTATTCATTTAAAATAAAGCTCCCTCAAGAGAAAGCCTTTCTCAATCATGATTCTCATGAGGTCAACAAAGTGATTGGTTATGCTCTGGCCTATTAGAACCATCAGCAAATACAAGTCAGGTGTAATTTGGAAATTCAGAACCGTGAGATTATTTTTGTCAATTGAGGTGCTTGTTCTCGTTATCTGCGGTTTAATCAGAACAGCTCGATATTATGTGAGATTAAAACCTGAAAAACTGTAGAATAGCTAGAGAATGGCTCTACCTGAATGAAACTTCCACTGACACTCAGTAGCAAACACAGGATTTAAAATCCAATGTTTGCTACCAAATGTACATAGCAGGTGTGAAGAGTGGGGTGGATAAGTTGTCTGTGGGGCATGAATGAACCCTTTCCCTGCTCGCCACTTTGCCCCACATGCCTGAATTCTCAGACACGTTCTGGGCATAAACAGCCACTGCTTTGGAAAATGACTGCCCTTAAAAAGAAAAAAAGAAAAACCTTAACTACTCCCTTTTTGCCTACCATAGCTCCTATCAGGGCCGTCTTAAGCATATCTGGCGCCGTGGTACAAAGATCCCCCCGCCCTGATCCCCCGGGCATGGTGGCAGCGATCAAGCAGGAAAATGTGCTGGCGGATATGCTCTCCAGCCTCGGGGTGCCCGAAAAGGCAGCCCGGGAAGGCTGTGTGCCATCTTTCGCCAGGAAGCAGGAGGAGGACAGCGACTGGGAGCAGGGCCGTCTGTAGCAGATGCAGAGGCTTAGGAGGGAATCTGCATGCAGCTTCCATCCTCAGCCTCTGTGGGGATCGCTCTCCTCCTGTGGAGGCTTGGGAAGGAAGCTGCATGCCCGCCAGCCATATAGTTGGCGGGGCGCAGCTGGTGTGCATGCAGGACCCTGAGAGGCCGGTGCCCTGGCGCAACAAACCACTAAGACCAGTGGGAAAGACAGCTCTGTCTCCTATGTATGAACCCGTGTTCCCTTCTTTCTGCTGTCTAAAGGGTTAGTTATATTGTCTGAGTAATCCTGGATGGTTAGCCAAAAATTGTGCACAACAGCTTCCTTACCCATTCACATCAACTCTTTGAATCCATCTAGCTTTTGAAATATGTGTGTTTGCAGTCGGCTCCATGTCCTCTTCCTCTAACAGGTTTTCAGGATATTAAGGATAGTAGCAGCAAGTGGGGCCAACTCCAAAGGAGAATGTCAAGTAATAATAATGATGATGATGATGATGATGATGATGATGATGATGAAATCCCCCTATCACACTATTTTCTGCCCGTGCCCTGCACTTTACGCTTCTGTTTGAACTTTGCACCACTCAGCGAATCCTAATTCAAAAGTGCAGCTATGCACAGAGGTCCTTCCCACACGTCTCTGAGCATATTATGTAATTTTTTGGAATCTGGACTGCCAGCTTTTCAGCCCTGTTGTGAAGGGTTCCCTGCCCTCATGTCCCTATGAGAGCGATTCTAGGCAACGATAGCCTTTTTGCTCACCGTTGCTCTCCTTTATAGGAAAAGATGGGGGTGCTTGAAGAGCAGTCCTACCTTACCAGTGGTGGTGGTGGACCTTGGTTTCTCAAATTTCAGCAGCAGCCTGTGTGGTGGCAAATTTCAGCGCGCCCACTCTCACCTCCTATTTTGCGTCATAGTTTGTGGCGGTGTGAGGATGAAAAGACTAAAACCTTTCGCAAACTTAAAATGCTACTACAAAAAGTAGGGTGGTGCAGAAGCTGGTTCAGATGAAAACTCAAGTGTGCGGAGCCTGTATATAATAGACTTTACCCTACTACTTGCAATCCTCACCTAGGGTAGCCTATCCCAGGCAGGTTAAAAAGGTAAAGGTAAAGGGCCCCTGGACGGTTAAGTCCAGTCAAAGGCGACTCTGGGGTTGTGGCGCTCATCTCGCTTTCAGGCCGAGGGAGCCGGCGTTTGTCCGCATACAGTTATCCGGGTCATGTGGCCAGCATGACTAAATCGCTTCTGGAGCAACGGAACATCATTGTGGAAACCAGAGCGCACGAAAACGCTGTTTACCTTCCTGCCACAGCAGTACCTATTTATCTACTTGCATTGTTGTGCTTTCAAACTGCTAGGTTGGCAGGAGCTGGGGCAGAGCAACAGCTCACCCATCGTGGGGATTCGAACCGCTGACCTTCTGATGGGCAAGCCCAAGAGGCTCAGTGCCACCCACTGTACAAGAGGCCTACATTAGTGGTGGTAATCTGAAAGGGAATCTGTGAACACAGTGTTACTAAATGTCCAATGATCCAGTTTAGTATGGGAATCTCCATTTTTTCATATTCCTAATTTCTGGTTGTCTTGCTGGAACACTCATAGCTACTGGATTAGTTTTAGCCAACCTGAAGCCCACTAGGTGTAATTGGACTCAAAATCCCATCAGCCCCAGCCAGTATGGCTAAATAGTCAGGACTCAGGAGGGTTGGAATTTGTAGAAACCTTTGGAAGGCACCAGGTTGAAGAAGGTTGCTCTAGATGGAAATGATGTCCGTGTCAGTTCTCTCCCCATCCCAGCAACAGAATTCATTAAGATTATAAAGCATTAATCATATATAGATAGCATGTAATGGCAATGAGCGAGCTCTCTTGCTATCTCTTTGATTCCGCTGTTTGTGACATTTCCCCACTGGCTTGCACATGATTCTGCCTGCCAAGGAAAAAGTGGCAGTGAGGTTTCTGCAGTTATTTATCTGTTCTTTGCCCTCTCTTCTGGTGCCTCAGTTTTCTGTGGAGTGTTGGTTAATTAATTAAATTAATTTCCCATATCTTGCAGGAGACGAGCGTGCCACTCATTTGCTTTCTTCTGCGATGGAATAACTATTGAGAATTGGTTTATTTAAAAAAAAATAAAATAAATCCTGGGACTGTTTATGGGCGGAAAAAAGAATTGATATTATTACAATTGTTCTGTGAAACATGGTGGGATCAGCTTCATTACCAGCTTCATAATTGCACCAAAGACCCTTTGTGTAGAGATGTTTTCACGGTGGGGCAGTTTCCATTGTTATGGATTTATTAATTTATTCCTCGGTTTATTTTCAGGGCAAAGCACTAAACCTATTGAACCATAAGCCTTAGGTGAATAGATTGCTTTCTGCTTGCGGTATTTACTGCTCGAGTAAATTAGGTGTACATAATAACCAGCTGTCGACCTCCAGATGCAATGCAGCCAAGCTACATAAATCCCCTTCCTCCCTGACATGATGACTTCCCCTTGTGAAGAACTTGGTGGGCTGCTATAAATAACATCCTGCTGTGTATCCTAATTTCACGTCTGCTTTGTTTTTATTTTATACTTTTAATCATTCAACAAAAAGCATATTTTAGAAACAGAAGGTGACTGGGCTGAATGTGTCTATGATATGCTTTCCAGGGTTTTCAGATGTATTCAGCTGGGAATGTGGTATCTGAAATGCACTGAGATATCTCGAGAAAAAGGGCAGTGAGAAGCTTCGATATGAGTAGATAGTTCTCTCTGTCCAGTCTTCCGTTCAGTTTCACAACAGCTAGATATGAAAATATTACCCTGACTTATACTCAGCCAGAACAATGGTCCATCACATCCAATAATGTCTGATCCATTGGTCTTCGACTCAGCCACTGATCTAAGAAGGTTCCCAACATCAATGCCACCATATAATATATGGCTATAAGGTAAAATGTCTCTGTATAAATACCTGGGTTAAAGGTGGTTCCTGGGTTTGAACAAGCTGAAGAATGCTCTTCAAGATCCCAGGCAGAATTTTCAGATCTGCTTATCTAAGACCCTTTTCTCGGGAGATGTTGAGAATTGAACCAGTGCCTTTTACATGCAAGATGTGTTCTGTTGCTGAGCCATGTTGCCTTTCCACTGGGAAGCTCACAAGGTAAAACGTAAGGGACCCTTGCACTGTTCAGTCCATTCAAAGGTGACTATGGAGTGTGTTGCTCATCTCACTTTGAGGCCGAGAGAGCTGGCATTTGTCCGCAGACAGCTTTCCGGATCCTGTGGCCAGCATGACTAAACTGCTTCTGGCGCAATGGAACACCATGACAGAAACCAGAGCACACGGAAACACCGTTTACCTTACTGCTGCAGAGGTTTATCTACTTGCACTGGTATGCTTTCAAAGTGCTAGGTTGGCAGAGCTGGGATAGAGCAATGGGAGCTCACCCCATTGCACGGATTCGAATGGCCAACCTTCCAATCAGAAGCCCAAGAGACTCAGTGGTTTAGACCACAGCACCACCCACTTACAAGCAGAGTATGAAAGCAACAGCCCACTCCACAGTTTACTTCCAGCACCCAAAGAGGAAACCCATCACTGATGATGGGGTTGCTACTTAGGAATCATAGCTAGGCACAGAGCCACTCCAACCATTAGGCAGGGTGAGGCTATTACCCCAGGTGGCAGAATTCCTCCAGGAGGCATGGCCACAGGTGCCCTGCCTGTCCTACCATCTCTGCCAGAAGTGCTGGTTTTGGGCAAGATCGTGCCAATTTGGGGTGAGATCTCACCTGAAATAGTGCAACATCTCACTCGAAATTAGCACAGTATCTCACATGATCTCTGCCTTGGAGGGTATCTTTGGGAGAAGAAAAGGCTAAGGAGTAAATCCTACACAAATCCAGAGTGGAATCCCTAGACAGTTAGATGGTGCCTTGTACGCCTCCTTCTGGCAACTCCTGCAGCCAAGCTGGTGCCAAATTTATTGCTCTGCTTTCCTTTGGATCACATCAGCGAGGCCGAGAGTGGGGACCTCCCTACACACTTCCCAGGCTTGCACCCAGGTGAGGTGTCTTCGGTGCTTGGCTTCACTCCCAGAGGCATACTCCGTTGTCTATGGAGACAGACGGGTGCCAGCACTGTGTGTGCAGCATAAACATTTGTAGACAGGAGACTTTTCTGCATATACAGTGGAACCTCGGTTTCGTAATCCGTTCTGGAAGACCGTTTGACTTCCGAAACGTTCAAAAAAATGAGGATCAATGAGCTGGCTGCAAAGTCAATGGGAGAAAAAAATGGAAAACATGCCTCGGAAGCTGTTCAACTTCTGGAAAATGATTGGAAATGGAAGCAATTACTTCTAGGTTTTCAGCATTTGGGTTCTAAATTGTTCGGCTTCCGAGACAGTTGAAAACCAAGGTTCCACTGTACTTAGGTGCGCAGTAACTTCCATGGGATCTGGAACCCTGAATGATCAGGGTTCCTGAACTGCTGAAATGCTTATGCTGTTAATCATCCTGTGATCTTCAGATGAAGGGTGGTACCAGTATATAAATTTAATAAATGAATAAATAAAAAATACCTCGTGGGTTGCCATTTCATATGAAGTAGTGCTATATGGTTATTACTCAACACACACTTTACCTGGGAGTAAGCTCCGCTGAAAGCAATCAGACTTATTTTGGAGTAAGGGGTCTAGGATTGCACTGAAACTATGACACTTAATAGCTCTGCCGAAAGTATGTTAACGTCTTGCTCTTCATTTCCTCCCTGGGATAGATTTAGTATTGCCGAGTAAATTATAGCAATATTAAATTGCAAGGGTTGCCAATCAATATGATATTAAATAGCGCTGCCAGATGCTATGCTAAACGCCATTATTTTATTTTTATTTTAGCTTATGCCTTCTTTCAAATTGCAAATGATTTCACAAAGCTGGGGTCTGGTAAACTACCAGGGAAGGGCTGTGGCTCATTAGCAACGGTCGTACTTTTCATGCAAAAGGTTCCCGGTTGAATCCCTGGCATCTCCAGTTGGAAGAGACCTCACCTGAACTCTCAGAGAACTGCTGCCGATCAGTGTAGATAATACTGGATCAATGGTCTGACTCTGTAAGCAATTTCCTATGTCCCTATGTCATAGAGCTGGCTATTATTAACCCTTCAATATATTGTATAAACCAAACTTTTTTTAAAAAAATGTGCATATCCTTGCCTTAGATATGAAGCAGGTGATTTAAGGAAAAGCTGGAAGTCTTTGTGATATATATAGATTATTCCTTCCTTGGTCATGGGACTACACTGACTATAACTGTTGGTTGTGTTGTGTGACTCTTCGTGACCAATGGACCAGAGCACGCCAGGCCGCCTATCTTTCACTGCCTCCAAACTCATACCAGTCACTTCAAGAACACTGCCCAACCATCTCATCCTCTGTCGTCCCCTTCTCCTTGTGCTCTCCAAGTGTGGTGTAGTGGTTAAGAGTGGTAGACTCGTAATCTGGGGAACCGGGTTTGCGTCTCGCTCCTCCACATGCAGCTGCTGGGTGACCTTGGGCTAGTCACACTTCTTTGAAGTCTCTCAGCCCCACGCACCTCACAGAGTGTTTGTTGTGGGGGAGGAAGGAAAGGAGAATGTTAGCCACTTTGAGACTCCTTCGGGTAGTGAAAAGCGGGATATCAAATCCAAACTCTTCTTCTCTTCTTCCATCTTTCCCAACATCAGGGTTTTTTCTAGGGAGTCTTCTCTTCTCATGAGGTGGCCAAAGTACTGGAGCCTCACCTTCAGGATCTGTCCTTCCAGTGAGCACGGATAAGTTTGATCTTTTTGCAGTCCATGGGACTCTCAAGAGTCTCCTCCAGCACCATAATTCAAAAGCATCAGTTCTTCAGCAATCAGTCTTCTTTATGGTCCAGCTCTCACTTCCATACATCACTACTGGGGAAACCATAGCTTTAACTATACAAACCTTTGTCGGCAAGGTGATGTCTCTCTTTGTTTAAGATGCTGTCTAGGTTTGTCATTGCTTTCCTCCCAAGAAGCAGATGTCTTTTAATTTCGTGACTTCTGTCACCATCTGCAGTGATCATGGAGCCCAGGAAAGTAAAATCTCTCACTGCCTGACATAACAAACTGCATGTTGTATTAAATGCATAACATGCATCTTCCCTTCATTTTATACTAAGTATTTGCATGCATGATTTTCAACAGAATTGTATTACACAGGTGGGGAGGATGGGTATCTTTCTGCTTCCCAGCTGTGATCCCTATGCAAAGTGTCCTCATCAGATGCAAATATGGGGCTTCCGTTTACCCCAGCTTTTGTGGTGTGTGTGTGTTTGTGAATGGGTCATCAAGTGGCATTTATTAGGAGTGGATAACTGCTCTGTACTGGAGCTGAATAACAAGGTGACTGTACCCTTTCTAAGTTGAGCAATGATGTCAACTTGTGCCCACAGTTAGATACGAGCCCCCACAAATCCTCATGTCACTCTGTTGTCCTGTTTTTTATGTACTCTCTATTTTCCTGGTCACTGTATCCCTATGTTTGTCTATGTTTCTCTACTCTACGGTCCACGGGCTTCCTAAGAAATGAGGCTGTCTGAATGCGGCTTGTGGTTTATCTCTAGCCAGCATCACCCTCGACCCACTAATTGCTCATGGATTGCAGATATGTTCAGGGAGATTCGGTGTACAAACACACACATTATTTATCTGGGTCACATTTTCTGCTTATAGAACAATTGTGAGAAATGTGTCTCAAATATGCCAGAACAAGGAAATGCCTTATTATAGATAAGTTGGACACGTTTTGGCACAGTTGTGCTTATCAAGGGCTTAGCTGTGAGAAACAATACAACAGTTGCTCAACTATCCATTTAAAAACATTGGAACCTTTAAAAATGCACTCATATGTTATATAAAATAACTCATATGTTATTATATCTTTGCAAATTTGATCAAGAAACCTCTGTTACAGAAGAATGTGCATGACAAAAGCTCCTAAGAGACCCACTTTGAATTTCCATTCTGGTAGCAAATGTAGAAACTGACATGTCTGCAGCACTAGATTTGGGTGTTACAGAGAAATCTTGCAGAGTTGCACCTCCAAGTGTTGAACTGGGCACCTGTTGAATTGTAACACAAATCAATAGATCATTTCAGAGGCTAATTCTGTGTATTCTGGAGCTAGAGCACTGACTTGACCCATTAGGGTCAATGTAATTATGTAAATTTAGTAGGCATTATTAGTTGCATAAATATTAGCTGTATAATTACTAGGACAAATATGAACTTTCTGAAACCTTGGGTATGTTGATAAGGTATTTGGCTGATTCAAATTCTGTCCTGTTGGTTATATGGCTTCTGTAGATTTCAGTATGTAGATTCCAGGTGACTTTTAACATTTGGTAGTCATAATAGCCCTTAATTTGATTGTTCAGGTGCCATTATTAAAGCAAACCCTTGTCATCCAGATTACAGTCTGTGCATAAAACACCATTAAACTCTATTTAATTTTTCCATCACTATAGGGCAGGCAATGATAACATAAACATAAATCTTTATTGGTTCCAGGACTTGTCATTCCCATCATTTGTGTATTTTGCAAAAATCCTATTACCCTTCACACACAGTTTTTTGTTGACTCAAGCTCAGTGGTGGATTGATGATTAACCTATTGATGTTTATACATTCAGCCGCACATTCCCCTGAGTAGTACATTTTCCATCCCACCATGTCTCCAATTCAGAGAAGCACAACAGGAATGTATAAATAGGCACTTGGCTTATCATTTTAGGTAAGCTTCCCACTATAAATAGGCATGCCAGTTGTGTTGGGAGACAGTCCCAAGCACAATTAATTTACCGTTAGACTGCCAAACGTAGCTTGAAGGCCTGCCAGTGGTTCCCCTTGCCAAAATTAAATAGTTCACAAGTACCAGGGATGGGAGCCAGAAGTCATCAAGAAACAAGTAATGTAAACGTACAACTCTGATTTGTCTGTGGAGATTTTGAGCTGAGCATTGCGATCTGCACATATGCTTCATAGGGGTGAGGAGGAGAGATCTGTTTAGTTTCCACTTCAATGCAAACGTACCACATTCACACTTCTCGAACCTTTGTAACACACACTTTCTTGGAATTTGCAATGCAGCTCTCCAACCAAAAATGCATTGAGCAGTGGTTCCCAATTAGCTAAATACTGTGGACTGCTTATTTTCCAAAAGCCAAGCCATGGACCCCTACTTTTGAAAATTTTGATCTCTCTGGAGTAGTTTTTGTTATGTGAATGGTGCCATTGACCCCTTGGGTGGGTTGCACAGACCCCCAGGGGGTCTGTGCACCACCAATTGGGAATTAGAGAAATCTGTGAAAATAACATAGAATAGTAGTAGTTACAGGTGGTAGCCGTGTTGGTCTGCCATAGTCAAATCAAAAAAAAAAATCTTTCCAGTAGCTAGCACGAGACCAACTAAGTTTGTCTTGGTATGAGCTTTCGTGTGCATGCACACTTCTTCAGATAAATGAAACACAAGTCACTATATTGGACAAACAGGCCAAACCCTACGCAAAAGGATAAATGGACATAAATTGATATCCGGAATCACAAGATAGAGAAATCAGTAGGAGAACACTTCAATCTCCCAGGACATTCTATAAAAGATCTCAAAGTAGCTGTCTTAATACAAAGAAATTTCAGAAATAGATGGAAAGAGAAGTGGCTGAATTGCAACTAATCACCAAACTTAAAACCATGGAGAAACCTGGTCTGAACAAAGACATTGGATTTTATCTCATTATACATGACAAAGCTATCTTTAGCCATCTCACCCCTTGCCTTTCCCTGCAAGGCTAATTGCAGCCATTAAGAGTCATCAACAGGTTTTCCACACCTATCAGCTGATCACCCATTCCCACCACCCTTCTGAGTAATACCCCTCCCCACTCCCTCACTATATTTAAGCATCTGGTGACTTCTGTTTCAGTGTATCTGAAGAAGAAGTGTGCATGCACACAAAAGCTCATACCAAGAACAAACTTAGTTGGTCTCTAAGGTGCTACTGGAAAGAATTTTTATTTTGTATAGAATAGTAGTAGTAAGGAGCAGCAGCATGGAAATGATTACTCTCCTTCACAAGCAGGTCCAGGAAGTGTGCAGAAACTGGACCACGGTACAAGAGTAAGTTCTTCATTCATTGGTGTGTTCTCTTTGGGTATATGGTCTTATGAAAGTTGTCCAGAAGGGAATTTAGCCTTCAGTCAAAGAAGATACCACATACCTGCTGCAGTGAGTGCAAGTGGTAGATTAGCTAAAAATGTGAGCTTATTTAGAATCTGTCCTCTGCCACAAACTGCCTAGATCAGGGGTAGGCAACCTAAGGCCCATGGGCCGGAAGTGGCCCAATCGCCTTCTCAATCTGGCCCCGGACGGTCCAGGAATCAGCATGTGTTTACATGAGTAGGATGTGTCCTTTTATTTGAAATGCATCTCTGGGTATTTGTGGAGCCTGCCTCATGTTTTACATGAGTAGAATGTGTGCTTTTATTTAAATGCGTCTCTGGGTTATTTGTGGGGAATAGGAATTTGTTCATTTCCCCCCCTTCAAAATATAGTCCAGCCCACCACATGGTCTGAGGGACGGTGGACTGGTCCATGGCTGAAAAAGATTGCTGACCCTGGCCTAGATGGTATTCGGCAAGTCATAATTAATCAGACTCAGTCCCTCATCAGCAGTATGGAGAATACTGACCTACTTTGCGGGTTATGGTAAGATTACCGAGATAATAAATGTGAAGTGATCGCATTCCTATGTTATGTACATAATATGCATTATTATACGATTACTATTAATTTATTAATCACCCTCTAAACCATCATCTCAAGACGATTTGCTTGTTGCAAGTATTGCAAGTCGGTTAGAACACTACTTTAACAGCTAACATTTGACAAATAAGCAAATTTCTACATCACAAGTTGATTAAGGCTACAGGTCCATGTACATTTACTTGAGAGGAAATCCCATGGACTCATGAGATTTTTCTGAATTGGGATGGAAAATGCTTTCTTTGAAGTAATCATAAGAAAAGGAAGGAAGGAAGGAAGAAGGAAGGAAGGAGTCTTCTTTAACAGGCCTACCACTCTGAAGTTTGCAATCCTTTTCCCCTTCTCCTATAGGTTATTTGAATTGGCTCCCACCCCTGAACAATACAGATTATGTCTGATCATTAATCATTCCAGCTGCTGCTCTGGAGATCACATGAGTAGGTATTTGACCGACAGGATAATTTCAAACCATTATTTGTAGCCCTATTAACAAGCTAGAAAACGGGAGATTCGGGTTGATAATTGGTCTCTGCCCACTGCAAACTGTTGAAATTAATTTGGCTGCAGGCTGAGAGCTAAAAGCAAACCAATACATTAAAGTGGCTGGATCCATACTGCATTGTGTTAATATGCGCTAAGGGAGACTTTCTTCTCGGTTTCCATTTACGACTACCAAGCTTGTTTCCCTTGGTGTCTGCTCAGTCATAAATCATGCATAACTCCAATGAAGTTGCACTGATAAAACAGCTTAGACGAGAACACAGAATAATGAAATTACCAGGAATTTGTAATAAAAACAATCAAAACTGATTCCTTTCTAGTTTACACTATTTCTGTAATCATTGCAGATCTGCCAACTCACAGCTATGTGGGTCTGATCTGCTATGTTACTTCTGTTGACTTTCACAAACCTGTAAAAGCAATAACCCTCTGTAGGCCTCCGAATCTGAAGCATGGGAAGTACAAAAATTATAATTTGGCAGAATAGTTGGACTATTTGATATGTTAGTATAATTTGGAATATTTAATGTGATTTGATTGGTTTGTTAAAGTGGAAAATTCAATAAAAATTGTTTTTTTTTTTTAAAGGCTCTGTAGGAATTTTTAGGAACTATGGCTTCCTCTGTCTTTTCACTTTGGGGATGCAGGTTTATAGCTTCGAATTCGCAACCAGGGGAAAGGAGGCAGCAACAGTGCAGACTGTTGCCCCCTCCAGCAAAATTTGTAGATCCACTGTTAGAAGGACTCTGTGAAGTAGCTTGGACTACTGCAATGCGCTCTACGTGGGGCTACCTTTGAAGGTGACCCGGAAACTACAACTAATCCAGAATGCAGCAGCTAGACTGGTGACTGGGAGTGGCCACGAGACATATCACATGGTCCTTAAAGACCTACATTGGCTCCCAGTACGTTTCCGAGCAAACTCAAATTGTTGCTGCTGACCTTAGAGCCCTAAACAGCCTCAGCCCAGTATACTGAAGGAGCATCTCCACCCCCAGTTCTGCCTGGACACTGAGGTCCAGCTCCAAGGGCCTTCTGGTGGTTACTCACTGCGAGAAGAAATGAAGTCATAGAGAACCAGGCAGAGGGCTATCTCGGTAGTTGGGTGCCCACCTGTGGAATGCCCTCCAGATGTCAAGGAAATAAAAACTACCAGACTTTTAGAAAACATCTGAAGGCAGCCTGTTTAGGGAAGTTTTAATGTTTGTGTTTTATTCTGTTCTTAATATTCTGTTGGGAGCACCCAGATTGCCATCATTCCGCAGCAGGATCTGAGCACTTGTCTGTTTTTTTTATATTTATTTATTGAATTTGTATACCACCTATACACGGAGGTCTCAGGACAGTACACAGAACAAAATCCAAATCTAAAGCTACAAAATATATCAAAATAAAAAAAACCCAATAATGCCCCCCGAAACCCCCCCCCCACATTTTAAAAGGACATAGGATGTCAATCAAATCAACCAAAGGCCTTGTTAACAAAGGAATGTTTTTGCCTGGCGCCTAAAGGTGTATAATGAAGGTGCCAGGTTACTTCCCTGGGGAGAGCATTCCGCAGATGGGGAGTCACTGTAGAGAAGGCCCTGCTCTCTGTTGCCAACCTTCAGACCTCTTGAGGGGAGGAACACGAAGAAGGGCCTCAGAAGATGATCTCGGGGTCTGGGTAGGTTGATAAGGAAAGAGGCAGTCCTGAGGTATTGTGGTCCTGAGCTGAAGTTGGGGTCATTTTTTTCCCACCCATCTAGTGGACATTCAAAATATTAATTTACAAATTCTGAATATATACAGAATAGACATGGTGCATGCCCCTTGAATTTATAATTCGGCTCTGAAAACATTTCCAAATAATGAAATTGCATGCTTTTTTTTGAGAGAGAGAAAATGTCAGTCCAACCAAAGCACAGAATATGCGATGACAGGAGCATTTGCTTCAATTTCTGGGTTCTACAGAGCATGATCCTACAGCTATGTGCATTAATGATTTTTTATTGGAACTCTATTTGAAAGTTATTTCCAATAAACACGGCTTTTAAAAAGTGGGGGGGGGGGAGAGAACTGGGTGTGCCCATGGTGACATGGAATCCTTTTACATGATTAGTGTAAATCCATCCTTAAGAGAAAGCTTACAGCACACACTACATAAATCCTGGAATTACTATTACATTTGTTGTAAAGGGGCCTTGGAGCTTCAGAAATCTGGCATTAGCACAATGTGTTTTCATTACAATGACAAGTACATGGTGGAACACAAATCCCACTTGAGAGTCTAAGCTGTTTGAAGGGCTTTAGTGTCAGCCACTCATTTCAAGAAGGTTGGATTAAGCAATGGGAAAAGATGCTCCTTTTGCAGCATTATAGTTAGTCCTTAATGCACAGCTGTCTGTCACGACTTGGCTGCAATTGAAAGGCCACCATTCGCCATCTCAGATGACATTCATAAACATTTCTCATTATAATGAAGTGATGGTTTTACCGCTTTAAAAAAATAAATATGCTCGCTTGGCGTGAAATTGTTGCTATGTTTAATATATGGCATTTTTCCATAATAAAGCTTCAGTTAAGAAACACAGCACAAAGAAGACCTGAAGTTTTTCCATTCCACATTGTAAGCAAACCTTTATAAAGGTAAAGGGACCCCTGACCATTAGGTCCAGTCGTGTCCGACTCTGGGGTTGCGGCGCTCATCTCACGTTACTTACCTGGCAGGGGAGACACCTTTATCATCTCACGTTACTGGCCGAGGGAGCCGGTGTACAGCTTCCAGGTCATGTGGCCAGCATGACAAAGCCGTTCTGGCGAACCAGAGCAGTGCACGGAAACGCCATTTACCTTCCCGCCGGAGTGGTACCTTTATCACCTTGCACTTGAGTGCTTTCAAACTGCTCGGTGGGCAGGAGCTGGGACCGAGCAATGGGAGCTCACCCCGTCGCAGGGATTCGAACCACCAACCTTCTGATCAGCAAGCCCTAGGCTCTGTGGTTTAACCCACGCGTCACCGTGTCCCTAAACAAACCTTTGTAGGTATATACAAATTTTATTCATCTGAATGAGGAGTTATTTGTCAAAAGAAACATCAAAAAGGACCGTTGAGAACTTTTTGTTTCTGTTAGTCAAAATTGAAGTAAGGAGTAGATGGAAGTTGGGTCTATAGAAAAAGACCATTATTATTTAAGGTTTCGAAAGTATAAGCTGGTGTATTATTATTAATGTTTTATGTGATGGATATTTGTTGCTGTTATTGTTCTCCTTTTTTCCTGTGTATGTCAAAGTGAATAAGAAAGAAGGAAGGAAGGAAGAAGAAGGAAGGAAGAAAGAAGAAAAGAAAGAAAGAAAAGAAAGAAGAAAGAAAGAAAGAGAAGAAAGAAGAAAGAAAGAAGAAAGAAAGAAGAAAGAAAGAAAAGAAAGAAAGAGACTGAATGAGCTTACTTCTAAGTAGAGTGGGCTTGCTTCTAATACAGGATAGTTTGGAACTTTCTTAATTTGATGCCATCGTGGCCAATAAATGCATTCCAATGAGCATTAGAGACCAGCAGAGGATCACAGCATCTATGTACATTTTTAGAAACCCTTTGCACTGAACTTCAAATAATAATAATAATAATAATAATATAATAATAATAATAAATACCCTGCCCATCTGGCTGGGTTTCCCCAGCCACTCTGGGTGGCTCCCAATAGAATATTAAAAACACAATAAAACACCAAACATTAAAAACTTCCCTAAACAGGGCTGCTAAAAGCAGGAGACAGATGGAGATTGAAAACTACAAATCAAGGAAAAGAAAGGGCAAGATGTGGGCTACTTCCCTTGTCCCTTGACTACTCTGGTTTATAGCTGGAGACAAATGGGGCCATTTGCTAGATGGGAGGATAATTACGTTAACTGTTTCGAATTACGCCTGTCTCCTAGATGTATTTTCAAAGTAAGAACAGGTATCAAGCAAGTTTGTGGGGTTTTTTTAACATCTGGAAAAGAAAGACATTTACCCTACCACACAGCAGACTGACTGTCCATGAGAATCCTCCCGCTCTCTTTCATGGGCAGTGGAGTTGACAGCTCTTATCGCAGAGCGTTTAACACCAATAAAATAGGGGTTGCGTGATGACAACGCAATTCATTATATTTCCCTGAGGGAGTATAATGTCAGATTCCCCGCTTCCCCAGGGTGTCTGAGACTTGCAAAACTGTGGCTGAGACACGCATTAGCATTTCCTTTTTACTCCTTTGTTTTCAACTTTATAGATATTGATGGAATGGTAATTAGGAGTCAGAGAGAAAGGGGGATCTAAGTTGGATCAAACGATTTACCTTCGGTTAATGGCTTCATTTTGAATGCCAGTTCCCAATATGACAGCGCTCTTGAACCGCTTTTAAACCTTTACCCCACGGAAAATTGACAGAACAATGCTTTATAAATGATGTAAACACCAAATTAATTTAATTAACCAACCAGGAGCAGAGTGGACGCCAGCCTCAAAACTCAGCAGTGGAGGAGATATCTCACCACACGGTAGCGTTTCAGAAGACCCCCCCCCATTTCTCCTAAGGCTGTTCTGGTTTGTTACAGTGATTAAGGCCGTCCGTATTCTGCCAAATGCAGCCTACCCATTCATTAAAAGCCAGCTTCAGCTTTTGAGACTTGCATTCCATTTAAGTTTGGTACTGGGAACTTCAGAGTTAGGTTCAGTATCAGGGCTGCAGCCGCTTTGTAATTCCCAAATGTTTTAAAAATTGGAACTGCATTTATTTAAAGCTTTCATAACCATATCAAAGATCCCCAAATAGGGTAAAAGAAAGAAAGAAAGAAAGAAAGAAAGAAAGAAGAAAGAAAGAAAGAAAAAAAGAAAGAAAGAAAGTAGACAGTAGACAATAAAATAGCCTTAAAAGCAATTCTGAAACATCCCAGTCACAATACTGGAATCCAGAGGATGGTTAATATGGGACTTGGCTACATCAGTCAATTTATAATGTTATAAATGCTTTACAACAATGTGACACAAGATGACGCTGTAGAGCTGAAATCGAAAGTCAATAATAATTTCCATTGTGAGCTTTTATCATGTTTTTCATAGCGTTTTTTAATAGCTGTGTAGATCCAGCCATGCCTTGGGTGAAGGGCCACATTGTATAGCGGTCAACTTATTGTGGGCCACAGTGTGAAAGGCGGGGAGTTATGGCCCTTTTTAGATTCCTCATTACAGTCAATTGTGATGAAACGGAGATCAGATTTTGACCCAAGTAATTAAGCCAATCAGAATGACATAATGGAGCTCTGAGACATTTCAGGATGTTTCCAAATGTTGCAGATCTGATCTGAATCGTGCGGTAACTCCATCCCTAGTATAAGATAGCTTCCTGTGTTTTAAAATATCATTCCATCTCAAACTAGGGAGGTGCGGCAGCGAGGCAAAATGCCTTTTGAGTTGACACCTCAAGCTGTCACTGTCTAGCCCATCACATGACTGAAAATTATTTGCTGTCACTGGGATTTCTGTTTTTGATCATTATTTTATCTTTTGCACAGCCTCTTAGAACCTAACAGACATATGTGGCTCTCCAAGAGCCATTCATGCCTCTGTAGTGTTCTATTTCCTGGCAATGACAGCTGGGTCTCATTTTCTTCCCTTGTTTTCTAACTCATCATTAGATTCCCAGGCTATGTTGGCCAAAATAAATGTGAAGCTCACAGGGCTTAAGGTCCATATAAACTGAACCGAAGAAAAACAGACCAAGTTTCCATCTTAAATTGTCCTTTAAAAGCTAAGGACCTATGCAAACGTTAACATTATCTCTATTCACACCTGTCACAAGTCCATCCAATTGCTGGAGTGAGTGGAGAATAGTATCACGTTGAGGTAACCATGCCCCCAATGTTGTCATTAAAAAAATTATAATCATTATTTTTGCATTTTCTGTAATATATAGAAGTACAAGTATGGAAAACATACAGTGTAAATTCCCATCCCTGCAGTAAATAAATAAATCCAGGTGTACATATTTAGTTCCCAAAAATGGTAAGTTCACGGGCTGAATTTGGGATAGTTGTGACTGTTGAGCGTTGTTGTCTCTTCTGATCTGAAGAAGTTGTTTCAGAGAGAGCCATCAGCCCCTGATCCTGATGTCCATTCACTGAAAAGGTCTGTGGGCACTCAACTTCACACATACTTCCTTTGTGAAATTGAGTGTGGGTATGTATGAATAAGGATTGTATGAATGTATGTTTGTTTGCAATAGTATGTATAAATGTATTAATGTTGAATTATCTCAATAAAACTTATATTATATATATATAAAAGAAAAGGTCTGTGGGCTTTTACACACCCTAATCTAAACGAGCCTTTGTACACTAGGATACTTTAGATATGGTAAAAGGTAAAGGACCCCTGGATGGTTAAGTCCAGTCAAAGGTGTCTATGGGGTTTCCAAGCACAATTCAAAGTGTTGGTGCTGACATTATGTTGGAAGCCTCCCAGAGTGGCTGGGGAAACTCAGCCAGATGGGTGGGGTATAAACAAACAAACAAATAAATAAATAATAAAAAATATTATTATTCGCTTCTTTCTTTCTTTTTTTTTTGAAAAAAAAATTATTAACTTTTCCAATAAGACAAATACAAACAATAACAAAAAAAAAACAAATATCAAAAACTACATTCTACAAACATACAAAAATACTACAAAAAGAAAAAACAAAAATCTCATTGTCTTTCCCTAGTTTTTAACATTCCATTAGGACCTCCTCCCGTCCTCTCCTCTGCGTTCATTTCCAAACCTCTTTTAGTAACTTTGTAACATTGTAATATCTACTTTTCACCCTCTCATCTTAGTCATAAAATCCTACTTTATATCTTAAATCTTAATTCTTAATTTTCAACACATCTTAACTTCAAAAAGAAAAAGAAAAAAGTTTTTCTGTCAAACCAACCTCAAATTGCCACTCACTACCTCTTATATCCTTCTTAACTTAACTTAGTTATACTATAGATATATCTTCTGATTCCAATTCTCAATCTATTAAAAACTCAAATTAACCTATTCCTAAATATTTCTTCCAGTCTCATATTCCATTTTCCCTCTGGTGTCGGGTACCGTGGTCAATCCTCCCTTTCTAATAGTTCACCATTACCCCACCCCTCTCCTGCTCATCTGTTTCCCATTCTCCAACTTTCCCACACCCCCACAGTCTCCCCCCAACCTTCCACCAGTCCAGATTCTCCTTCTTCTGTTATCTCATCCAGAGTTGATTCAACTTCTTTCCCTTTCACTTCTGCACTTCCCTTCAGAAGTAACTTCTTCTCCAGAGTGTAGCATTCTTCTTTGTAACTTATTACAGTAAAGTCATAACAAAGTTTCGTTTTCCCACTCTCAAGTTTTTGTCGGATTCCCTGTTGTTCTTGAACTTCTTGAACTTCTGAGCTGCCACCCCAAAAGTCCTGTATAATGTTCCCGTTGGGGACTCCGTGCCTCTCACACAAAGGGAGCCCCTCTTGTTCCGAAGCCTGTGCTGATTCATCTCCAAAAATTCCACAGGATCCACTTTCACCCCTCTCTTCAAATGAGCATAAATCAGAGTTTTCCAAAGTTGCTGCAATCTGGGTAAACTTTTCTGCAAGGTTTTGCTGAAGTGTTTGAAATAATCTTAGTTCCAACAGTATTCTCTCCTGGATTGGTGTCATTGCTGGGTTTACAAAATCCATGGGAATTAGTTGGGAGGAAGTAATGAAGTTTCAGTACTTTTCCAGCTGCGCCAGCGGTCAGCAGCCGCCATTACCAAACCAACCAGGGACCCCTAGCCAGAGGGTTGACAGTATCACCCAATTCTTGCAATCCACAGGAAGAAATCAATCAAAGTCTCAGTTTTGCCCCAAAGACAGGGCTCTCTAAGTTACACGAAATCAGAGTTAAACTTCAAAACAAGTTTTAAACGGCTTCAGTTTCATTGACGTTACTGTCCTCTTATCGCAATGGAGAGAGACGGACTTCCTCACATCTCCCTCCGCAAGCCAAATTTTTAAGAAATTTAAGAAATCCAAATCCAGCTCTTTTACTTACAGAGTCTTTCTTTAAATCCAAATTGAGGAAAATGCAAGTGCTCAAAACTGGCAGATCCCGCTGCTTTGTGTCTTCGGTCTGCAATGGTTCTTCAGCGCTGTGCCGTTGCCCGGTTCACTCAAGCCTCCCCTTTACAGGAGTAGCCTGAGAACCAGGGCGACACATCTAGCGCCCGCTAGAACCGCAGTCCACTGGGCGCTCCACCAGTGGTTTTAAGGAGCCCGCAGCACGGTTGCGGTAGCTCCAAACCCGAAAACACCGGAGCCGTCTCGGAACGAAAACGGCTCCCGACTGCACAGAATGGCGCTGGCACCGGAAGTCCATATTATCTCGCTTTCACGCCAAGGGAGCCGGCGTTTGTCCACAGACAGCTTTCCGGGTCATGTGACCAGCATGACTAAAGCACTTCGGGTGCAACGGGACACTGTGACGGAAACCAGAGCGCATGGAAACACCATTTACCTTCCCACCGCAGTGGTACCTATTTTTCTACTTGCACTGGCGTGCTTTCGAACCGCTAGGTTGGCAGGAGCTGGGACAGAGCAACTGGAGTTCACCCGTCTTGGGCTTGCTGATCGGAAGGTTGGCAGTTCGTATCAGTGCAATGGGGTGAGGTCCCGTTCCTCTGTCCCAGCTCCTGCCAACCTAGCAGTTCAAAAGCATACCACTGCAAGGGGTCCTTTACCTTTGACCTTTTACTTTAGATATACACTTAAACAGCCTTCTCTGTCTTCCACCCAGCCGAGCAGAGAAATTATGAGAGTTCAAATACATATCCTAGTTTTGCGAAAACACTTGAGCTGATTGCATGGCCAGGGAGTGCGCGGCTGAGGAAGGGGTGGGGGGTTATCTATTGTGGTATTGCTACAACTCACTGATCTTCCTTATTAAAAAAACAACAACAACAACGGAGGGGAGAAACACACAATAAACCTCTTCATTTTTTTAAAAAAAAAAATGCTCTGGGAGCAGAGATTTCCGACCTTTGTCATCTCAGAGGAGCTATGTAATCCTCCTCTGACCGTGCAAAAACAACTATGAAATGAAGTACATTATTTTAATTTTCTACCTCCTACTCCAAAGTTATCAATTAAAGCAAGTGGTAAAGTGAAAGGACCTGTGGTTGATGTGTTGCTCCAGAGCAAAAGTCTCTCCTGGGTGTACTGACTGTTAAATAAATGATGCACTTAAAAGTTAACCTTTTTTAAATTGAAAGAATGGTTTCTACTCAATGCTCTATGAGATTATGTGGCTTCCCGAAGCCCCTAATGTCACTCACCTCACTAACGTCTGCTAAGGTAATGCATCTAACGGCACAATTGCTTTTATTAGAAGCACTGCAGAGTCTTCTAAGGTCAAATATGTCTTGGTGTTTCAGGGTGCCAAGAGACACCCAACCAGGACATTTCTAGAGTTGGCACTGAAATTTAACGCGCAACAAAATTTCAAGCAAAACTGGAGGTTCCAGCCTTTGGTGAAATATCTGTGAGGATTTCTGCAGGAAAGGCCAAATTTGGTAAGAGCTGTGACATTTTTCAAGGGAGGTATAAATCGGGGGCAACTGGAAGTACGATATATCGGTGATACCCACATGCTTTTATGGCCTTTTTGCAATGTCTATATCATTCCACATTCTCAGTCTGATGTCACTCACCATGCAGTCGCTTGCAGTAATTTTTCTATTCCATAATTTCCAACTTAATCCAATAACCAAACTATATGTTACATAAATCACTAGTCTGAATTTTTCATCATTCCTATCATATTTTGGAAAGCTGTTTGCCTTTTCTCTGTGTGTTTGGACACTCCATAAGATATAAATTTTGTGTGAAGGTTCCTTAGGGAAGGCACAGGATTTTGTCTTTGTTTGGATATGATGGGGTGCCATTTTGAATCAAGAGGGTGGCATATAGCTTTAAAAATGGCACTATTTTACTTCCTTAGAATTCCCAAGTAGTGTTGGGTATGAGGCTGCTAGGTAATATAAATAGGTTGTGATTATGTTTATTATTATTATTACTACTACTACTACTAGTAGTAGTAGTACTATTACTATTTCAATTTATATAACACCCTTTATCAAAAGATTTAGGGTGGTGTGCAACATTAGAAGCACATTACAAAACACCGATAATGAAAACATATTAAAAACATACTGCAGAATGAAGAACTGTTAGTTTGCTTTCATGTTCTTCAGTGCTTTTACTACCTAAAGCAGGAAGTCTCTTCAAATTTAAATTGTCCATGTATGAGCTAGGTCATGAGTTCATTATTTTGGCATTTTGGGTTGGGGATGCCTGTCTAGTTCTTCTTTTTAATATATGCAATAAAGTCATGCCAGATAAGTTTACTGATACCATTCCTGATTTTTTTTTAAGAGAATTTTATTATTTTCCATATGCATATATAAAAGAACAAAACATACACAGATACAATAAAAATACAAAATACAATAAACAATAAACAAATCAAACAAAAGCACAATGAACCTAAGAAGAAACATATACAAACCTGTCTAAACTCTTATCTTTATCTCGTTCTTATTTTATCTTCTAAACATAGAGGACTTCCCCCACACCCTCCACTGCATTGTTAATCCAAATATACTTTAGGTAGTTATATATATACTTTCATAACTATTAACCATCTTATTTATCCTTAGATTTCTTTATTAAAAGCATAGATCTTGATCTATTCTCAAATCTTTAGACATTCTTATTTGTATCATATACTATAAAATTCTTACCAAAACTTTAACATGAATTTATCTAGCTAAAGCCTATTCAACGCTAATTCTGCTCAAATATTCAATTTTACACCATTAACTAAGTAGTCCTTAAATTTCTTCCAATCCTTCGACACCTTCTCCTCCCTCTGGTCTCGGATTCTCGCGGTCAGTTCGGCAAGCTCCATGTATTCCATTAACTTCATCTGCCATTCTTCCACCGTTGGGATCTCTTCACCCTTCCAGTTCCTTGCCAATAAAATTCTAGCTGCTGTTGTGGCATACATAAAAAATACTCTATCTTGACTGGGTATCTGTTCGTTGGTCATGCTCAAAAGGAAAGCTCTGGTTCTTACTAAAGGTAATTTTCATTACCTTTTTAAGTTCATTATAAATCTTATCCCAGAAGGCTTTAACCCTTGGGCATGTCCACCACATATGATAAAAGGTACCTTCCACTAATTTACATTTCCAGCACATATTAGTCATTGACGGATGATTTTTCTTGCCGTCACCTGATGTTTGATGTACCACATGTCACTATGGAGGCAGAAGCCGGGGGGGGGGGAGAGGCAGTAATTTGCAAAGATCTTCTGCCAGTAAAAATCTTCCAGCAAAGTAAATAAGGTTTTCAATCTGTTGTGGATTCTATTGTATTTAAAAGGTTGGGAGTGAGACAGTGAAACACACACACACCCCTCCATGAGCACAATTCTTTTTTCCTGAATGGAAAATGGTTCCACTCCTGGTTTGGTTGTCTTGGTTGCCACCAAAGGTGTAAAAGTACTGAATTTTAGCTACAGTCCTGCAGAATTTATATGTCAAATTCAATTAGGTTTAATACTGAATAGACTGAAGGGACGCGGGTGGCGCTGCGGGTTAAACACCGAGCCTAGGGCTTGCTGATCAGAAGGTCGGCAGTTCAAATACCCGTGACGGGGTGAGCTCCATTGCTCAGTCCCTGCTCCTGCCCACCTAGCAGTTCGAAAGCATGTCAAAGTGCAAGTAGATAAATAGGACCGCTCTGGGGAAGGTAAAACGGCATTTCGTGCGCTGCTCTGGTTCGCCAGAAGCGGCTTAGTCATGCGGCCACATGACGTTTAGTTGGCTTAAAGAATGGTGTTTATTAGAAAATACTGATATTTAGATCTGGAAGGATTTGATAAGTTTTTGGATGGCATGCTTATTTATGGTATAATAAGATAAAGGCCCATGCGGTTTTAAAAATCATGTAATAAGAAAAGTTGTTTAATTTTGGAATAGATATAAAGATTATTAGAGAGAAGTACACCCAGGTGGATTTCACCACAGAAGCTAAGGGCAATAAAAGGTTGAATTGGAAACCAAGTGGCATATTATTATTATTATTATTATTATTATTATTATTATTTTAAAAGGAAGCTGTACCGGCTCCCTCGGCCAATAAAGCGAGATGAGCGCCGCAACCCCAGAGTTGTCCGCGACTGGACCTAATGGTAGGGGTCCCTTTACCTTTACCTTACTGAATAGAGATATAAGATTGTCCTTTATTAACTTACCACCATTGCATTACATGTGTGTATGTGTGTGTGTGTTTAAAAAAACTCACCACACAACTCAATTTTGAATTCAACACACTTATGAAATTATATATGCGAGTGGTTCAGCTTCCCAGATGGGAATGATTCTCCCTTCTCCTTACCCACATGCTGTTGTGGGGGTTCTTCTGTACCCCTTAGAGTCAATTTTGGGCAGTGTTTTTTCTCTGGAAAAATAGGTTACAGTAAGTGTCACACTTTTAACAACAGCAGCAGCAGCAAAAGAGGTGCCAGTACTGCGTACTCTTGAGTACCCCCTGAAAAAGCACTGATTTTGGGGGTGCAGGAGGGAGTCACATTAAGCTAGTGGAGGTCCTTGAGCAAGGGGTTCCACTGGCAGAGCTCTTTAGGCGAAGCACAAAATTTGTAAGTTCTTGTCATTCAAAATAAATCCTGGAAGGCTACCAAGTTTCTAATTTGTGTGAAATTCTCCTGCCCCCCCCCCAACCAAAAATATTGGATCATTCTGAAGAGTGCTGGTTTCACAGAAACTGAAGGAGACTTCTGCTTTTTTGTACACGGCATAGCAGACGCTAATTGCTTTTCTGTCTAAAAGGATTATACAATATTGCAAGTAATTCTGAGATTTCCTAATTCATCTCACACTTTTACACATACTCTCTCACACACATTTTTAAGGCAAATTCTTTTCTATCATCCTTCTCAGGCTTTACTGAAAGCCCTCTTCTCCCTCTCTCTACTTCTTGGTTCAATATCAAGTTAAAGTAAGTGAAAATCACTCGAGGGTAATGATATCAATGCTTAAATTTAACAACATCTATTGTGAAGAGAGTTAGGCAGTGCATTTAAATAAGGCAAGTTGCATTTTGCTTTTTGGCTGTCTTATGGAAAGAGATAGACATATGGTGATAGTTCTTGAAGTATTAATTTTGGAAGGAAGAATCCTAATCCATTCCTTGTGTGATATCTCGATAAAATTATGATGCATTTCTTCTGTTTCAGTTCTATAACCAAGTCTGTTGAAGCACAGAGGGAAAAATCCAAAAATGTATGTTTGCCTAAACTGTATGCAACCTTATAGATGTAAAAATGAAAATAACTTTATCTGATTGAAACTGCCAAGAAAATTTAGCAAGATGGCATGCAATTACCAGATAAGAAGGAAACTAAAACTAAAAACAACCCAAACACATTTGCAACCGATAACATATTTTGACTGATTGCTCTCGTTTCAAGTGCCGCAGAAGCTGGGTAGCTACTGCTGTCAGCAAAGTAGGAAGACTGCGCATTGATACAAATGAAATTCTCAGTGCAAATAAACGTCGGCAAAGTCTGATGAGTGGTATTTACATTTTCAACAGCCCATTGTCATTAAATCAAAGCTCGCGTTTCACTGGCCATCCATCCCACTTGATGGCAGTAACTGAGAATTTCATGAAGTGGGTGGTGAAATATGGCAAATCAGTCTGGCTTTTCCCCGTGTTTTGCACAAGCACAAGATTCAGTATCAAAATGAGGAAATGGGTGAAGGAGATTGGGGGAAGATTGGTAAAGCTCACCATTACTCTAGGGCAGGGATTGGGGGGGGGAATGCAACTCTCCATACCTCTCTGTATGGCCTTTGGATCTCCCTCTGGGCTACACACACAGCCACACCTCTCCATTTGTAATCTCTGTGAGTGTTTTTGCCTGGCCGGAATACCTCCTGAACTCTGATAATGCTTTTTGCTCTCCCAGATAGTAGGACAAGGGGGAAGTGTGAGTGTGAAGAATTATGCAGGGGCATAGGAAGGGGTATGTGGGAGATGTGGGCCACCCCGGGTGTCATGCTGAAGGGGGGTGACATTCGCGTGGCCCCCTCCCGCGACTCCCCAAGCCCAGCGAGCGGCAAAGCGGCAAGTGGCAAAGCAGCTGCTGCGTCTCTCCCCTTCCCCATGTCACTGTAGGCTTGGGAGTCATGCAGGGGTGCTGAATGTCACCCCCTTCAGCCTGAAGGGGGTGACATTAGGCCCCCCCGTGCCGAGATTGGCTCCCGGGGAGGATCGCGCAGCCGCACCGAGATAGGCCCTAGCTCCACCACTTAGCTCCGCCACTGGAATTACAAAGTTAATATTCACATTTATTGCTCTGCTCACTTTTGCTTCTGGCCCCATCCTATACTTGCACATGACTCTTGGAAGGCCTGTCCTTTTGGATATGTGGTCCACTCCATCTTTAGAGTGAGTGGTAAGAGCTATAGGCTCAAGCCTAGACATAGATCCTGCCCCCCACTTCACCACTAGGCTGCTAGTCAAAGAAGGGAACTGTAGACCTTCAAGCAAGGAAGGTATTCCAAGCCTGGTGTTGAAAATCCAGTGAATCAGAAGGCCTATGATGTCCCACCTGCATGTGGCAGTCTTTCAAGTCTGGATAACTCATCGCAAATTTGGTGGTCCTTTTGTGCCACCTGCCTACCTGTTTCATCTACAGGTGCAATTATTTTCTATGGGCAGGCATTTGAAATGTCTCCAGGAACTGAGAGCTCTACTGCACTAATATGTTGGCCTAAGTGCCTGGAAGCAACATGAGGTCTTCATGGAACTTCATGCACCTTACCTCAAAAAAATCTTCCCAACTTTATAGGAGAAGTTGGTAAGTATTATTCCCATGTAGAACGGGAGGGGATCAGCATTTGAGGATGAGAGAACAGTGAGTTCTTGGCTGGGGTGAGATGTGAACTGTGGATGTCATGGTTTTACAGCACACTCTTATTCTTTACACAGCCATCATTATCAGGCTTCATGGGAATCTGTTCCATATTACTGACTTTAGCGCATTGTTTTATATAATGAGAATGAGGTGTCATCCAGAAAGTGATTGGGAATAAGCATTTGTAGTTGTGACTCCTTCCTGTGTTTTTCTTTTTAAAATCACACTTGTGCCTCATTGATCTGAGGCGGGGTAGGCAACCTAAGGCCTGCAGCCCGGATGCGGCCCAATCGCCTTCTAAATCCGGCCCGTGGATGGTCCAGGAATCAGCGTTTTTACATGAGTAGAATGTGTCCTTTTATTTAAAATGCATCTCTGGGATTTGTGGGGCATAGGAATTTGTTCATATTTTTTTTCAAAATATAGTCCGGCCCACCACATGGTCTGAGGGATGGTGGACCAGCCCATGGCTGAAAAAGGTTGCTGACCCCTGTCTGAGGCCTGTATCCTTCTCACAAAGCATAGAACTGAGAATCTCTTCAGGCAAACATGTGCAAACAGACCCTCCGAGGTCCATGCTTCCCTGTGTTTGTGACTACTGCATGAGGTGCTCCAGATACGATTTTGTTAGCTCAGAAAAAGAACATTTGGTGAGGCTGGAGTGGGAAGAACATGGGCTGTTTTCTTTTCTCTTAGTGTCACAAAGGGAATAGGAGAAATCATGACTAAATTGGCCTACACTTTCCCCACATAAAATAAATGATTGTAAAAATGACTCTGGTAGTTGTCCGGCTGTAAAAAAAAAAGAGAATCGTCCAACCAAGCGTGTATAAACACAATGATACATATCACCTTAGAGGAAAATGCATCAGCAAACGATTCTCTCTTTGTTCAATTCCTCAGGTTGGCACTGCAAAATAAACAGCAGCCTCCCTCTTGCTCTCTCTGATTTACCCCAAGGCATCCCAAATGGAAGATTTTTCTGTGTGCCCGTCCAATTATAAAACTCTTGGTCATTCACTCTCCTCAACTCCATATGCTATTTTTAGAGGGAGCAAAGTAAAGATCAAAGGAAGGATACAGACTCAGTTCTACATCAAAGGCTGTCATTCTGAAGAAAATTTGCTCTCACCGCCACAGCCTGTTCTCAAAGTCTGCAAACCCAAGTCTCCTATGCTGCACCTGCAATTACTTTTTCACCTAAAGCTATATGGGGGGGGGGGAGTGTGCCAAGGGTTGCACTGCTATTTTAATTAAGAGCTGCTGTCAAAATCCAGAACAGTACTTAGCCACCTAAAAAACCAAGTTTACAACTAATTTGTGACGTTGGCAAAGTTCAGAAATCCTTGGGTCATAATATGAACTTTGGTAACTTACGATGCCTGCCTTCCAACTGAGGTGAGCATTGTGGCCTCTGAGTTCCTGTGCAGCTTGGATATTAACCTAGGGAAAATTACCCCTCTCAATCAGCCATCTACCTGGCTGCTGTTGCTATGACAGCTGTGACTGGGACGGAGAGAAGTAGATCTCTCTCGATATCTCTCTTCTCCTCCTCCTCCTCCCTCCTATCTGGCACCTGGAACATATCAATATATGGAGGGAAGGGCATAGGAGAAAGAGGCAGAATTAAGGAAGAGAGCCAGTGTGGTGTAGTGGTTAAGAGGTAGACTCGTAATCTGGGGAACCGGGTTCGCGTCTCCACTCCTCCACATGCAGCTGCTGGGTGACCTTGGGCTAGTCACACTTCTTTGAAGTCTCTGCCCCACTCACCTCACAGAGTGTTTGTTGTGGGGGAGGAAGAAAGAAGAATGTTAGCCGCTTTGAGACTCCTTCGGGTAGTAAAAGCGGGATATCAAATCCAAACTCTTCTTCTTCATCCTTTTCAGGCATCTCCCCTGTATCCCAATGCATGAGGGCAATAAGTTGAGGTTGCTGTCTCCATTGAATTCCCAGTGGCCTGGCCCCACAGCCACAGCATGCATTGTGACTAAACATTTGCAGCAGGGAGCCTGCTCTATGCATGCAGGTTTCCATCATGTCCACACATGGTTCTAAAAATCAATGGTGGCGCCACATGTGCAAAGCAGGTTTCCCATTGTAGAAGTTCAACCCCAGCAACCGGTGAGGCAACAACTCTTCCAAGTGGGCACTGCATCTGAGAGAATACTAAAAAGGGCTGCTTTGCTGGGAAGCTTTTGTTTGCTACAGATGATAAATAGTGCCAAATAGGGAAGTTTCAGTCGGCAGAGGACAAGACTCACTGCAAGAGTAAAAGGGGAATTTCCTGAATATTTGCACAAGCACACCAAGCATTGCATTTTTCAGAGGATTGGCTGTTGTCACCCCCCCCAAAACTTCATAATAAACAGCTGTTGGTGTCCTTGAGGAACAATCATATGTGATCGTATATAGCCAGCGGCCCCTGCCCTGTTCTGTTCAGATCCCTATTGATGGTATTCATAGGTCAATACAGGTCAATGTTTGATGTCACAGCAGTGTTTAATTATATATCAGGATTTGGTCACACCACATAACAGAAACACCATAACCATATAGATACTGCCAGTACTATTTTTATAGGAAAATAGATGCCAGAACTCACTTTTCCATTGTTTTCTTATAATGGCAATGGCGCCCACCTGAGAGGTGCCGGAACTGAATTCTGGCTGAAAAACCAAACAAAAAACCTGGATACCACACTGTGAGCAGGCTAAGGCATCGAACAAATGCGTAGAAAATATGCTCAGCCAGAAAAGAAATTAGTGCATGCCAGCCACTATAAAATGGCCATATGTAAACAACCTGGTGCCCTTTATAGTGTATGTTGTTAGACTATAGCTTCCATCATCCCCAATCATTGGCTGTGCTAACTGGGGCTGATGGGAGTTGGAGTCCAATGACATCCAGAGTGCGTTACGTTGGCTAATCCTGCAGCCAACTCTTTAATTGTCACATATGAAAGCTCCCTTACTCTGGAGGAGACCTCTTCCATATTCTGGCAACATAGATCAAGTGCTTCCTGTGTTGACAAACCTATAGAAAAATGTAATGAGAAGTGTAAATGTGGAGGGCGACTCCGTTTAAAAGGGAGTAAGTATCTGGGATGTGGGTGGCGCTGTGGTCTAAACCACGGAGCCTAGGGCTTGCTGATCGGAAGGTCGGCGGTTCGAATCCCCACGAGGGGTGAGCTCCCGTTGCTCGGTCCCAGCTCCTGCCCACCTAGCAGTTCGAATGCATGTCAAAGTGCAAGTAGATAAATAGGTACCACTCCAATGGGAAGGTAAACGGCATTTCCGTGTGCTGCTCTGGTTTTCAGAAGCGGCTTAGTCATGCTGGTACATGACCCGGAAGCTGTACTTGGCCAGTAAAATGAGATGAGCGCTGCAACCCCAGAGTCGCCTGCAACTGGACCTAATGGTCAGGGGTACCTTTACCTTTAAAGAGCTAGCTTAAAATGCTTTCATATTCCTTTTGGTTCCTCTGCGTCACACCGTAAATGCTGTATGGTACCATGATGGGTGGCATGCCCTGCGCGTCATTTCTGAGTTTCTTGTGACTCATCGTCCTTTTAAGTACAAGTGGCTTGTCTGAATTATTTAGTCCCAGCATTACAGATTCTCTGATTATATTAGATGCCGTTAATGTCTTAATACAGAGTAAAAGTTTCATGATCTCATGTTTTATTTAGGGTATCCTTGTTGGCAGGAGATATTAGACTAAAGCAGCTTCTGGTTCTCTCCTGTCAGCACAGCTGACAGTCATGACAGGACAAGAGGCAATCCAGATGTTTCTAAAATTCGTGAACATGATGCTGAGGGACCTTGCCATTGGCTCATTGCCCAAATTCCCACCTTCTGAGATTCAAGAACCATGTGATATTCCTACCCATTTCAGGAATAAGGATACTGTACCCCAGCAGGCAAGGGAAGTGGGTGGCACTGTGGTCTAAACCACAGAGCCTAGGGCTTGCCGATCAGAAGGTTGGGGTTCAAATCCCCGCGATGGGGTGAGCTCCCATTGCTTGGTCCCTGCTCCTGCCAACCTAGCAGTTTGAAAGCACGTCAAAGTGCAAAGTAGATAAATAGGTACCGATTCGGTGGAAAAGTAAATGGCGTTTCTGTATGCTGCTCTGGTTCGCCAGAAGCGGCTTAGTCATGCTGGCCACATGACCTGGAAGCTGTCTGCAGACAAACGCTGGCTCCCTCAGCCTATAGAGTGAGATGAGTGTGCAACCCCAGAATCATCCGCGACTGGACCTAATGGTCAGGGGTACCTTTACCTTACCTTTACCACAGCAGGCAAAGAACTTTCTCATGTGTCCATCTGTCTTCTTCACTTCCAACTTCTGCTGCCTCAAGGCACTCATCAAACTCTCTTTCTTTCTCTTTCTTTCTTTCTTTCTTCTTTCTTTCTTTCTTCTTTCTTTCTTTCTGTAGATGTCTAATTAGCCAAAGGCCTAGGAGAAGAGGAATATCCTCACATGTCAACTAACGATATGTACTGAAGGTGCCAGACGAGCCTTCCTGGGGAGAGCATTCCACAAATGGGGAGCCAAAAGGCCCTTTCTCATGGTGATACCCTCCAGTCCTCTTGCTGGGGAGACCCCAGACGCTTCAAGTGTCCCTATTTTCCAGGGGTGTCCCTGATTTAGAGAAGCCACAGCAATTTCTGATTTGATCCTGGAATGTCCCACTTTTCCTTAGGATGTCCCTATTTTAATTGGAGAATTATTGGAGCGTATGGAGATATTTGACCCCTGAACTATCTGAAAGAAATCCTGTATAGGGAAGTGGTTTTTTTTTAAAGTTTAATAGTGGTATTTATCTACTTGCACTTTTTGGTGTGCTTTCGAACTGCTAGGTTGGCAGGAGCTGGGACAGAGCAACGGGAGCTTACCCCCATCACAGGGATTCGAACTGGCAACCTTCTGATTGGTTTAGACCACAGCGCCACCCATGTCCCTAAAAATCTAGGTATGGCCTTTGAAAACATGGGTTCAAATGCCTCCTCTATCAAAAATCACTGGGGATCCTCAGGGAAAATGATTCTCTCTGCTTGAAGAATTACTTGACAGGGCTTTTGTGAGGGCTAAGCCCCATTCTCTGAACTCATTGGAGGAAAAAGTGGGGAAACGAAACGAAACCATGAAGATAAATTGCGGCAGATTTTACAGCAGACAAATGTAATATGATCCCCATTAATATGAATGAAATGTGTAATGTACCACATCCTGCAATGAATGTGAGAATACTTTGGTGAAAAGCACATCGTTCACTCAAGCTAAGCACACCCAGAGGGTTGCCCACTTTTTGCTGAAAACTGAGGGTCAACTTCCCAATTAAATCCTACATACCCCTTGCAACAAAATCCTCATGTACAAAGATTTCCAGAGAACTCTGCTTCTAGCAAAGTTCATGGCTTTCTAATGAGAACAGAATTCATAAAAAATGAGATTTGGGAGGAAAGATCCTTGTTTGGAAAAACTGTCTTCTCAGAATCTCAACCTCTGTAGAAGCCACTTGGTACATCGTTCAAAGATTGAATGCTTATTTATTATTGGAGCTATTTATATACGGCTTCACCACTGGAGTTTGTAAGTAGTGACTAGTCATTTGATTAAAGGTAAACGTAAAGGTACCCCTGACCGTTAGGTCCATTCGCGGACAACTCTGGGGTTGCGGTGCTCATCTCGCTTTATTGGCTGAGGGAGCCGCCGTTTGTCCGCAGACAGCTTCCGGGTCATGTGGCCAGCATGATTAAGCCACTTCTGGCGAACCAGAGCAGCGCACGGAAATGCCGTTCGCCTTCCCGCCAGAGTGGTACCTATTTATCTACTTGCACTGCGTGCTTTTGAACTGCTAGATTGGCAGGGGAAATGATTGAGATATCTACATATAAGAAAGCAATGCTTATTTTCATCATGCAAGGAATATTTACAGGAACATCTGAATACCCTAGTCTCTGCAGTGTAGAAGGGGCACAGAACAGTAAGAGTCATAATGTGATTCTGCTGATAGTGTAGCTGAGCCTTTGTGTCATTACAGAATCAGTCTGGAAATGACTTCTGTATGAAAGTTATTTGTAATGAATGTGGTTACAGGTGTGTGTGTGTGTGTGTGTACAACCTTCATTTTGAAAAGATTCAACAAAACAGCCAATTCTTCCCCTAGTGCTTCATCTATTAGATGTCAAATTATAGAAGGAAACATGAATTGGAACATAGAATGAGGGGTATAATTGCTGTGATATAGTCTTTAGACACTGAAGAGGCTAATTTTGAAGAATGTGAGGTTTATGAAATGTGTAATTTCTAGAAGAATACCTTACAGCTGCTGCTTTGAACTAAAGTTTGAAAATAGTCTTCCGTGAAAAATAGCACAGTAGAATTCTCTTATTCATGATTTTCAAACATTTGATCCACTAATTTTAAACACTAGGATTAACTATGAATGGTCCTTTCAGTACTGAATCTAAATGATAAAAAACTAATTTCGTTGCAAGGATTCTCTGTAATTGTTGGATAATTTCCGTGGTGTTGTGTGGGTGTGTGTGTGTATTTTGTTTTGTTTTTTTCAATCCTGGAAAAGCATATCTAATTGCATACAGTGCATCTAATCCAGAACTCTTAGTATTAGTTTGGGGATGCTCTTCACCTTATGATGTTTACTGGAGGCAATGAGCATCCTTCAGCTATGCCAGCTGAGACGCTTCCTGGATGGAGATAGCTTAGCCACAATGACACGCTTATTGGTAACTTCTTGGTTGGGCTGTTTCAGGAGTGCCTGCAGGAGCCAGGCCCTGTGACTGGTAGGGCCTCGCAGGACTGAGGCCTTCCTGAGTTTAGCCTGGAAGGGCAAGGCGTGGTCGCACATTTGAGGCTTGACAGAAGACTCATAGCACCTGGTGGCAAGGGCCGGCAGTGGTATATATGACCAGCATTTCCCTCTGGGTCTTGGCCACAGCAGCACAATACCCACCTAGCTGTGCTTCGGCTTCCTGACTCCTGGTATCTTGACTCTTGGCTTCCTGACCTGGATGCTGACCCCTGCTTCCCGACTTCTACCCCGGTCCCTACATACCAAGCCAGGACTCTGACTGCCTGTAACCTGGACCATGACAGACTATTGCAGTGCAGACCATATGGGGTTGCCCTTGTGTTTTGTAGCTGCTTCTTAACCTCAACAGCTAAGCCACTCTGGAACTGTGTATCACGTACAAATAACCAGTGGCGTAGGAAGAGGGTTGAAGGGGGCGGCGCGACCCAGGTTCCACCCTGGAGGGGGTGACACTTTACACACACACCCCGGTGCAACACCCAAGCCAGCCCCACAGACGCCCGGTAAAAAGCCACACTCGCCGGCGGTGCTCGCAAACCTGCTCGGCGGTTTGCTATTTCCAGCTCGGGCGGAGTTGATCCAGAATGAGCTGAGATCACATTTCCGGGAGAGATCCACTCATAATGGCAGTTTACGTATGCCTCATGCTCTTGTTATACCTTCATTTTCACTTTAGGTGAAACTTTGGGGAACACGAACAACGTAAAGTATCACTGTGGTGATAATATGAACCATAAACAACAAAACCACACACAACGGCTGAAAATGTAATGAAAGTTTTACTGGAACACTCTTCTAAAAAGCCAATGTTCCTTCAACTAAGCCACATGATAAACAAAGCCATGTATAGGTCATATAACTGAATACATAACGTAAGAAAATGTTCACGCAACTGAACCATTCAGCAGTTGGTTGGGTACAAACAAAATCTTAATGCCACCAAAAAGTTCACAAATAGTTTTTTTTATATAAGAATTTTATTGGTTTTTACAAAACAAAGAACAACAACACATACAACAACACAAACACAACAATCAAAACATAATGAAAAACAAATGCAAACCCCACTGAAACACCAATAATTCTTTTTCTTGTTTAAAACAAACAAACAAAAAAAATTCTTGTTCGAATCTATACTGGGTGACTTCCCCGTTTTCTCTCCTTTGGTTCCAATTCTAATTTACTTTAATAACTTCTCATCTCTAAAGTTTAAATCATCCAAAAAATCTAAACATACTTCTTAATATTTAATTTTTACTTCAAAATAACCTATTACTTCTTAGCTCAAATCATACATCTTATTTCACTTAAACTGCTGCTAATAAAGAAAATTAACATATCTCTTCACTAGTTCAAAATCTTAAATTCTTAACACACTGACTTCAGGGTACCATAATAAGCCATCCTAATTATATTTTATATATTCTCACCCTATCCCTTTTCTAACCATTTTCCTTCGCCATCTCGGGATCTCCCCCCAGACATTTCTCCATCTCCCTCCAACACCATTGTCCAGAATGTCCTCTTTTTCTATAAATCCACAGGTCCAGACGCAGTCCATAATTGTCCTTGCAGGGAGCTTCAGGATACACAAATCATCTCCTTCCAGCATCTCCGTTTCAAAGTTCCAATCATCTTCCGATTGCAGATTCACAAATCTTCTTCCCATCATTTCTGGGCTCTCACCCCAGAAATTGGATATAAATTGTATTCCAACCCTGCGTCTCTCACACCAGCAGGATTTTTCAACTTCTCAGAGTTGCGCAGTCACTGTACTTTGTTTTCCAAAAACCTCAAGTTCCCTAGCAAGATTTTTTTCCAGTTTACCAAAGTTCTCAAGAGTCTTTCCTGTAGCATATAACTTTTCTTCGACATCCTGGTTCAACAAAATTAACTTCTGGTTTAACAGTTCCAACTTTAAAAGAATAATCCTTTGTTCATGTGTCAGTCCGAGTCTAGAGCCAGTTTGAAAACGAAACCAAGCATGGTAGAAATAGGCAGAGGGTTTCAAGTTTCAGTACTTTTCCATCTTTAACCATAAATTTTGGCCGCCATTTTCCCCCGAGTCAGGGTGGAAAGATTGTAATCCAACAATTTCAAAAAAGAGATATTTCCGATCTCTTAATTCCCCTAAAAGGGGTTCAGCCAGTCTCACTTGTCAAAAACTCCGTAGAAACTTTGTACCCGCTACTCCAGTAGCAGCTAAAAACAATGTTATCTTCCATTAAACAAAGGGAGGAACGGGCTTCCTTTTTCACGTTCCTCCCGGAGTGCCAATTAGCAAAGATTTAGAATCCAATTAACTCCATACTCACGGCCTCCGTGATTCTTTTTTTCCTCTCCAATCAGGTAGAACGACGCGCTCAGTGCCGGCAGCAGCCGCCGCATCACCGGCCCGGTTGGGGCATGCCTCCAAAGCCCGGCTCTGTTGTCCCTTCACTCCCGTGCCCCTTTTACAAGGGTAACGGGAGAAGGGTTCCGCGCCATAATGGGGGCTGGAGAGCCCGTGCCGCGGGACGCTCGACCCGCGGTTTAGCGGAGCCCCGCTGTGTGGTAGCGGGGCTCCTACCCCCGGGCCGGTCTGGGTCGTTTCGCTGCCGAAACGACCCACGACCGCCCGCAATGGCGTCCTCGCCGGAAGTCCAAAAAGTTCACAAATAGTTGATGGTGAAATGATGGTAGAATTCTTCCAAGGTTAGGAGTAAAAATCTCCTGGATGTAATAGTAGATGAAGATTGTACATATGAGTCTTGCAAAATTACCATCCAGACGAAATCAACACAAGTGGCAAGGGAACAAAGAACACCTGTCCTCCAGATTACTCACAGGTTTCATCAGTTCAGGTTAAACATTGTGATCAGCACAACATGCAAAATACTCCACAGGCACAGCTATACATGGCTTTGTTTATCATGTGGCTTAGTTGAAGGAACATTGGCTTTTTAGAAGACTGTTCCAGTAATCTTTCATTACATTTTCAGCCATTGTGTGGTGGTTTTGTTGTTTATGAAACTCTGGGAAACCCAGCCAGATGGGTGGGGTATAAATAATAAATTATTATTAGTAGTAGTAGTAGTTGTACTCTGCACTTCCTTAACATCATGTGTGTGTTCTCTCCACCACCACCCTTAGTTTTTTAATCTGAATTTTACAATTCTCCTCCTCCCCAAGGTTCAATTTTTTTAAAGGGAGCATCACATGCAGAGGTTGCATGAATTAAACATCTGCAAAAGGAATCCCGGCTTCAACGTGACTTTAGTGGTTTCTTACATGGATGCTTTCACATTATTATTGTTTATGTGTGTGCTGTGCATACATTATTACTGATCTGAGTAGATGTCAGTGCAGAATGATAATAAGGTGATAAACCTTGCCGAGATATTAGATCACCCTGCATTCTATTATCGTACTACCCTGCAGGCATTTCATCTTTTTAAAGAAATGAAGAGTGGAGGGGAGTGCAGTTTTAAAAGAATACGGCGAGATCCGTTCAGAAAAGAAATAAGGGCTTATTTTGTTTAATGCACAATGTCACGCAGCTTTCCAATATACCAGAAATATCTCTTCTGGAGAGAAGAGTTTTAATGCTTGGCAACAGCTGCCTTCAGTTTTTGTAAAACTGAAAATCTTTCAATTTGCATTGATCCTCATGCCTAGGGCTGGATAAGAACCTAAGAAGAGTTATGCTGGATTGGACCAAAGGCCCTTACAATGCAATACCCATTCTCACAGGGCCATCCAGAGGCCCACAAGAAGGACTTGAGTGTAGTCTCTCCACTTGTGATTCTCAGCAACTGATAGAGGCGTTCGAAGGTAGAGCTTCACTATCACGATAAGTAGCTCTTGATAGATCCATCCTCCAGCAATTTGCCTAATCCTCGCATTAGAATGCTCCCCTGGGTTGGGAAACATGCCTCCAATTTGGGAAAAGCAAAGATCATAATAATTCCCTCATAAGTGGAGGAATACCCACTCTTCCAAACTTTGACAGTATGTGAAACAAGAATTTTTGACACATTCCCTTGTATATTTTATTGCTTGGCTAATTAAAGGGGAGTCTGGTCCTGTATGAAATCAATGGGACTTAGCATGCTGAACGAATGCCAAATACTTTAATTAATGGGATTTCCTAGCAGTAAGTCACCCCCAGCAATATTCATGGATGATGTTGAGTCTGCCAACGTGCAACTTAACTGAAGCTCCCGATTATAGCTGGATCAAAAGATCACTGCATAGAGTTTCCAGGCAATTTTGAGTGAGATTTCTACTGAGGTTGCCTGTTGCCTTGTGGGGCATCTTTAAGGGGAAGAAAAGGCTAAGGAGTAAACCCTACGCTAATCCAGAGTGGAGTCCTAAGACGGTTGGATGCATCTTGTACGCCTCCTTCCAGTAACTTCTGCAGCCCAGCTAGTGCCATATATATTGCTCTGCTTTCCTTGGACCACATCAGAGAGGCTGAGAGGCACGTCTAGCCGTCTGGGCAGCCAGGACCTCCATACACACTGCCCAGGCTTGCACCCCAGAGAGGTCACTTCAGTGCTGCTAATTTTGCAGAAACAATAAGGGAGGCAGCAGTTGCAAGTTACCAGTCTTTGAACCCATACCAAGTGCTGTGATTCTCCAGCAGTTTGACTCGCCGGAGATGTATGTTAATGACAAGTGAAAGTGAAAGAGATCTACTGCGTAATGTCTGAGAGACATGAGATGAAATTTGTTTCTTGACTTCTCATTGTTGGCTAACAATTCTGATGCTTTTTTTGGTTTGACCATTAAACATGGTGACATTTCAGGACCCACATGGACCCTATTCGTGCAATTAACACGTGAAGGGAGTTAGAGTGATTCCCCACATTGCAACCTGGCAAACCCAATATTGGATTAAATAGCTCAAGGGTGACAGCTTAAAAATCACATTTGCGCTGCAAGGGCAGTAGCACATAGCAGCATCAGCAAATTATTTTTCTGTCCCTTCGCCAAAGTTTACCAAACTGTAATTAAAACAACACAAGCAAATAACCTTATGAATCTCTTCCTCCAGATGTCCAATTAGGAAGCATCATCCTCCCTAATTAACATTGGTAATTGCACCCAGATTGGGAAGCTAGCATCATTTTATTCTTTAGGCGAGGCAGAAAACTTGGCTACTGCCCTAATTAACTGCCTTCCGGGATATCTTTGTCCTGTTTTATAAGCCCTTCTGTTTGTACAGATGAACCACCAGATAACAGAAGTAGCCATTAGTCGAGAAGCTGCCAATTGGGCTACTGAAGAGAGTAGACATTCCTTAGGGAACTTGATGTGATACATTTGGTCTTTCAATATACGGTGAAATATATGAGAGGTATTCTAAATCCAGAGGCTATTCTTTTAAAGAAACAAGAACAACAGTGCTACAATCCCTGTAGTTATTTGCTAACTGGATTTACTAGATAGCCACACTGCGAATACTATTATTTTGGATATCTTTTGTTTCAGTTCAGAAATTATTTTTCTAGCTAAAGGCGATTACAAACATCTAGTAATAGTATTAATAAAACAACACAGAATGTAGATCCATAATATAATCCACCATCCATGATGTAAGAGAAGTAACCTGAGACACTAACAAACTCAAATCCAGCTTGATTGAACCTCAAAATCACCATAACAAATTATATAATTTATCTAACACATTTCCTATTATTATTATTATTATTATTATTATTATTATTATTAACCAGTGCATTAGAGGGCCACACTGTGTGTAAAGAAGCTATTATTGTCACTCCAAAGAAATAGAACCATTTCTGCCAGGGTGCATCTACTTTCTTGTGTGAACAAAGGTTCCAGAAAGCCATCTCTTGGGTTTCTATATAAGGGACAAGCTAACAGTAATAGGAGTGATGTTTTCCCCCTGCAGCTGACCACAAATGTCTGTCTGTGTATGGGACCTTGTTGTAGCAGCCATCCAAGACTGCAGTGGGCATCATTTGGTTACGCAGCTTAATAGGGGCGTTTCTTAAGGAAACTGGTGAGAATTTGGTCAGACGACTGGCTTTAAAATGCTCTGTTCTCAAGAGTGGATACAAATAAGAAACTTTGTTGTTTCTGCTTAGTGGCAGGTCCCTTCTAGTTCTATCCAGAAGAGCCGATCCTTTTGTTGACACTTATTCAAGGTCAAAGCAGAGCTCAGTCCTGAAAAAGAATAGTCTAAAACAGCTTAACATGTTGCTTTCCAGAGTTGGTCATCCCTCAATTCCATATAGCACAGCACAGCTACTAGGCTCAACGGGCATAGTAGCAATTTTTTCCAATATACTTTCACTGAGCACAGTCTTATCTTGCCTTAATTGTTGGTCAACCAGATTCTGAACAGAAAAGAGCTCCTGGTGTTCCTTGTGGTAGAGAGTATATCTTTCAATTTTATTTTATTTTCTATTCTACACATTTAAACTTCAAAGGAGTTTGAACCAGAGCTGCATATTTCAATGGCATAGAGCATTTGAGTAAGCACTTTGCTACCAATATCTTAGAGGGGGTTCAGCCATCTGCTCTCTCTTATTTTAATAGAACTCCATCAAGGCCCCATGATTTCCAAGTTCAATATTGATAGGTGCATTTAATTGTTTGGTTATTGAATCTGATATGGACTTGGTGAGCACAGACCTACCAACCTCTGATGTACCTTCAAACTATCACCAACTCCCATCTCTTTGCTGGTAGGTCTTATCTGCAGGACTACAGTCAGAATTCCTGTCTGCCACTACCTGACCAGTGTATCAGTTATGGCATTCAGACCAGAAACTTCCTTTCCTGGTCCATCAATTCTGCTAAAGATCCCCTCTATTGTTGTTGTTTTTTGTGTGGAACACGGGTGGCACTGTGGGTTTAAACCACAAAGCCTAGGCTTGCCGATCAGAAGGTCGGCGGTTCAAATCCCCGTGACCGGGTTGAGCTCCCATTGCTCGGTCCCTGCTCCTGCCAACCTAGCAGTTCAAAAGCACATCAAAGTGCAAGTAGATAAATAGGTACCGCTCTGGTGGGAAGGTAAACGGTGTTTTCCTTGCGTTGCTCTGGTTCAGCAGAAGTGGCTTAGTCATGCTGGCCACATGACACGGAAGCTGTACGCTGGCTCCCTTGGCCAATAAAGCGAGATGAGCAACACAACCCCAGAGTTGTCTGCGACGGACCTAATGGTCAGGGGTCCCTTTACCTTTAAAGGTAAGGTAAAGGGACCCCTGACCATCAGTCCAGTCGTGTCCGACTCTGGGGTTGCGGCGCTCATCTCGCTCTATAGGCCGAGGGAGCCGTCGTTTGTCCACAGACAGCTTCCGGGTCATGTGGCCAGCATGACAAAGCCGCTTCTGGCGAACCAGAGCAGCGCACGGAAACGCCGTTTACCTTCCCGCTGGAGCGGTCCCTATTTATCTACTTGCACTTTAATATGCTTTCGAACTGCTAGGTGGGCAGGAGCTGGGACCGAGCAACGGGAGCTCACCCCGTGGCAGGGATTCGAACCGCCGACCTTCTGATCAGCAAGCCCTAGACTCTGTGGTTTAACCCACAGCGCCACCTGGGTCCCTCCCTTTACCTTTACCTATTGTTATTTTAGACAGGCAACATAGGTTGTGTAAAATTTCCCACAGTGAGAGAGTTTCAGGGTCTGTTGTGGCTCAGTCTATTATGCAAAGATTGTTATTACGTACAGGTATAGTTGAGGTTTCATTATATGGAGGAAGCTGAGTTTGCCTGGGACTGGAGCATATATATCAGTTGCTGACAAGTCCAGATCAATTGACCACTTAGCTAAGTTTTCATCAGAAGAACCGGAAGCAAAACCTCTTACTTGAGATAAGGCATCTACAGCTGCAATACTTGCACACCCAACATATAACAACCAGGGCTGCACAGGAAGTCATATTAATTACATCTTGCCGCAATTGCTTTTCAGTTACCTCTGCCTCCATTGCTCCAGTTGCTGAATTACAATACTGTAATCACAAAAGTTCAGCAAAAATTTATGGACAAAATGTGGCAAATGGCATTCTGGACAATGTATCTTAAGCACTGCCTATCTGTGCTTGTGCGAGTAACAATGTTAAAACTGTTGAGTATCCTTGACTGTTGTATTTTCTTGACTGCTCTTCAATGGCCAACATCTCTAGTGTTTTTTTTATATTGACCATCAACATGGTGAACATTCAGGACCCACTGCCTCTGTCAACACAGAGACCCCCTTCATGCAATTCACATGTGAAGAGAGTTAGAGTGATTCGCCATATTGCAACCTGCGACATGGATGGCACTGTGGTCTGAACCACTGAGCCTTTTGGGCTTTGCCAATCAGAAGGTTGGCGGTTTGAATCCGCACTACAAGGTGAGCTCCCATTGCTGTGCCCCAGCTTCTGCCAACCAAGCAGTTCGAAAGCACACCAGTACAAGTAATAAATAGGTACCACTGCGATGGGAAGGTAAACGGCATTTCCGTGTGCTCTGGTTTCCATCACAGTTTTCTGTTGCATCATAAGTGATTTAGTCATGCTGACCTGGAAAGCTGTCTGTGAACAAACGCCGGCTCCCTCAGCCTAAAAGCGAGATGAGCGCCACAACCCCATAGTCACCTTTGACTGGACTTAACCATCTAGGGGTCTTTTACCTTTACCTTTTTAACTGAAGTACATAGCTTAAAGGCAGCAGCTTAAAATAAAATTTGTGCTGCAAGGGTAGTAGCCAGAAGGCATCAGCAAATTATTTTTCTGTCCCTTCGCCAAAAGTTTACCAAACTGTAATTAAAAACAACACAAACAAATAACCTTACAAAACTCTTTCTCCAGATGTCCAATTAGGAAGTATCATCCTCCCTAATTAACACTGTAATTGCACCCAGATTGGGAGGCTAGCATCATTTGTTGTTTAGGCGAGGCGGGAACCTGGCTACTGCCTAATTACTGTAACTGCCCTACAAAGATCTCTTCTTCTTCTTCTTCTTCTTCTTCTTCTTTCTTCTTCTTCTTCTTCGTCATTCTGTTTGTACAGATGAACCACCAGATATGAAGGAAGTAGCCATCAGCTGAGAAGCTGCCAAATGGGCTACTCAAGTGAGTGGACATTCCTTAGAGAACTTGGTGTGATATATCTGGTCTTTCAGTGTATTGTGAATGATATGGTTGGTATTCTAAATCCAGAGGCTGTTGCATATTCTTCTAAAGAAACAAGAATGTCAGTGGTAAACTATCCACAGTTGTTTGCAAACTGGATCTAGAAACCCAGAGCATGAATTATATTATTTTGAGTTACAGGTGGGTAGCTGTGTTGGTCTGCCATAGTCAAAACAAAATAAAAATTTCTTTCCAGTAGCACCTTAGAGACCAACAACTACTTGGTCTCTAAGGTGCTACTGGAAAGAATTTTTATTATATTATTTTGGAATTTTTTGCAGGTTTTTTTTAAATAGCTATGTCTATTTGCATTGCTGTATTTTGAGAGCCATGCTCCAACTAATTCCAATTTATTCTATTTATTAAGGGATTATTCCTTCTGAAGCCAAACCAAACTTTCAAAATACTTGCACTTTTATGCTTCGTATCTACTCAAGTGGTCATTTTGTGCAAAGCTGAACAACCTTTCTCCCCAGGAACATGAAGTAAAGTAAGGCTGCTAGCCTAACTTCACTTACCTAGGAGTGGTGCCCATTGAATACAATAGATTTTCTTCTGAGTAGATCTGGTTAAGAATACACTGTAACATGTGAAGTGGATGATCCACATAAGAGGGCTTTATGTGTGCAAGTGTGCCAACTCTATAGGGCCAAGGTGTCTTCAGCTCCCTCAATATCTGTTGGCAAGGGACTGTTCCCCCCTCAATGTTGAGGAGGCCAAGCTCAGAGCTGGGCACCGAGTGGGCTCCTACTAAGTGTGAGAGCAGAGGAGCTACCAGCGATTGATGATGCACTGCTCTGTGCTCCACACTTGGACTCCTGCCAATGATGCAATGTTATGTGTGCATCGCTTGCTGTGTATATGATGTCACACATGCACAACATGCTATGGGTGCATGGTGCCGTACACACACAGGGCACTCTTTAGACACATGATGTCACACACACACACACACACACACACAAAACGCACACTGGGCCCCTTTAATCTTAGATGCAAGATGGCGCCTCTGTATGTGTGTCTTCACATTGGATGCCAACAACTGGGAAACAGTGGCCTGTGAGTGCTCCAATTGGAGAACAGCCTTTACCAAAGATGTCATAGGCTTTGAAGATGCTCGAACTCAGGATGAAAGGGAGAAACATGCTAAGAGGAAGACAAGCTTGGAAAAGCCTCACCGTGATCAACTCCCACCTGGAAACCTATGTCCCCACTGTGGAAGGATGTGTGGATTCAGAATTGGCCTCCACAGTCACTTACGGATTAACTGTTAAAGCCGTGTTCGCCACGAGTAACGAGTGATCTCCAAAGAAGATGACTCTAGCCAAGTGATTGGTTGCTTCCCTACCAAGTGAACATATCACCACTTGGGTATGAACTTATGTGCCATCTCTACAATACCAAAGGGGGAGGGGAGAATAAATAAATATGTGGGCATTGAAATTTCATGAACCAAACAAGCTAGTATGTAACCAGTTCATTACTATATAATACATTTCCTTTCTCCTTCTAATGCCTTATTTACTCTGTATGTTTGGGTTCCTTTGTTATACCTTTGCAAATAATGCAACACACTCATGTATTCTGTATTTGTTCATACAGACAGCATAATTGTAGCATTATTTTACAATCCCTTTCATCTACTGTTTTCTTCACAATTGCATGGAGATTTATGTTCTGATGAAGAATGCTGGGAAAGCAGATTTGTTTAATTATAGATTGTTGGAAATTCCAGTGAGAAAGCGACATACTTCAAGTACCGTTATGCTAATTGAGATCTCTGCGACTTGGGGGACTGCTATATATGGAACAGCCTTCCAAATGTGTCTTTGCCTGAATGACTTCCTTGATGAAATATAAATGAAGAAAACTACTTTGTGCAATCTGTCTACTTCCATAAATATGAACAAGTGTGCCTGAATGCAGCAGGAACATTCAAAGAACTCCTAAAAACCTGTTTCACTCTAGAGAAGCCCAAATTGCAAAAGCAAACACCAGAACTTGCAATGGGAGGGGCTGAATCATAGTTGGGGAAATTGCCCATGGTTTAATATTTGCCCCCATGCTGCCATTTTGTTTTCGTTAATGTAGGTCAGAGGTGGTTCCCCTCAGATGTTGTTGGAGGGCATCAGTGCCAGTAATTATGGCCGGTGGACAGCTGTAACTGGAGCTGCAGTTCAACAACATCTGGAAAACACCAAATTAGCTACCCTGATGCAGGTAATGGGGATAAAAAATATATAACTCAGTGTACAAAACCCTGAGCTCTCTGGAGAAAAGAAAGGATACTCATGTGATTAATAATAACAATACAAGTAATAAACAAGGCACCATGGTATAGGGAGAGAGAGAGAAAAGGTATGGTGAATCTGTTGCCCTCCATATGTTGCTGAAGTACAACTCACATCATCGCTGATCATTGGCCATTCTGGCTGAGTCCAGTACATATGGGGAGCCCACTCCTGCCCTAGGACCACAACACAGATTGTATCACAGTGAATTAGCTTTTGCAGTCCTGTGGGATATGTGTGTCAAATGCAAACCTTTGAATTATGCAGGTTTTTCAGCTTGCTGCCACAGAAATGTTTTCCCTTGAAATGCTAAGCAATGAAGAACATGATTGGCTTTGGTAACCCTTTGTTAATGGATGTGGACAAGAAGCTTGTTTTGTGAACTAGAGCAGACATAGCAGCACGAAGCTGCTTCAGCGGTGCTCAGTCTACATATGCAAGACTCAAACAATATGAATTATGCAAGGAACAACGCAACAAAATGCCCACCATCTCATTGGTTGTAAGAGCTGAGGCCTGCAGCTCGTGTGTGTGTGTGTGTGTGTGTGTGTGTGTGTGTGTGTACACATACATATACATACACATACACACACACAAATTAAAAGCAATTTGCAATTTCACAACCAGAAATCCTGCAGTCAAATGAGATGTTGAACATGAAAAACTAAGAGAAAAATGTGTTGTTCTAAATAAATAATATGATTCCTGAGGATGAGTATCATGGGAACTAATTCATCTCAAAATCTCTGTTTTAGTACAGCAATATTTTTTTTTTCATTGAAGGTGGAATTCAATGGCAATATGAGGTTCAAACAAATTGAACATGAAAATACATGTACAGTGGTATCTCGGGTTACATACACTTCAGGTTACATACGCTTCAGGTTACAGACTCCGCTAACCCAGAAATAACGCTTCAGGTTAAGAACTTTGCTTCAGGATAAGAGCAGAAATCATGCTCTGGCGGTGCAGTGGCAGCGGTAGGTCCCATTAGCTAAAGTGGTGCTTCAGGTTAAGAACAGTTTCAGGTTAAGAACGGACCTCCGGAACAAATTAAGTACTTAACCAGAGGTACCACTGTATTTAAATTTTGATTTGCTACCTTTTTGGGGGAATGTTGGAGAGGGGCATGTGTTTAACCTGTTCCTGTGCCTGCAAATTTCTTTTGCAGTTCACTACAAAGGTTTCTTCTGGATGGTTCATGTGCATCTTTATCCTCACAAATGCAAACCCGGAATCCCATGAAAGCAAAAACAACTTGATGTGGGGATGAACTGGAAAAGTGAGGATGTGTTAAGCACTCCCATGACTGCTCTACTGAATGTATTCTTTTCCCTGGAACCACCTAGGTTTTAATACATTTGTATGTCATGTGTAGTTTAGACCTGAGAGGATGTGACCTCTACTCTGGGAAACTTTCAATAGTCTTTTGTAGCATCCTTGTGGTAACCTATTATAAGATGGTGCTAGATCACAAATAGAGATGGGCAAAATATCCCCAAAACAGATCTCTCAAAGTCTTTGCAGAAAATTGTCAGAAAATCTCATGGTTCCCCCCCAAGAATTCTCCAAAGCAAACCAAATTCTTCTCCATCCCTAAACATGTTATGACATTACTAATAAGGTTATTCCAGCCTCGAGCTTTTTTGTGGCTCCATTTACTAAGCACTAATGAATCACCCCTGAGAGAAAGAAAACCTTGAGGGAAGTCTTCCAGTGGCAGCAAAACTGTCTTGTCCAGAGTCTGATGGCTCTCATATTGCATAGAACTCTTGTCTATTTCACTGCATCAAACAAGGCTGCTTAGACTCTTCTCAGAGCATCTAGTATTAAGGTTAGATTAGATACTATAGATAGATAGATGATAGGTAGATTCAGCAGGAAAAAGACACACAAAGTTTACCACAAGAAATCATACTCACAAACCATATTCTCTATTAATTTTCTCTCATACCACCCAAAAAGCCTACTGGGCCAAGAAAGATTCCCACTAACTTTCTCCAAATCAACAGATCTAACTGGAGAGGCCATTTTGGAGAAGTAGATTTGGGTATTTCCTGAGGGTGCCACTGCAGAAAACACCCCAGTCATGGTTGCCAACCAAAGGTTCATTCCAAAATTGGGAGAGGTGCAAAATTTGAAAGAAAACCACCTTCAAATTCACATTATCCAGGAGGTGCAAGCCAGCTCACACCAGAATTCTCAGGTAAATTCCTCAAGCATCCTTACCCTTGACCAAACCAGTGCCAGTGTGGTGTAGTGGTTAAGAGCGGTAGACTCTTCTTCAAACCATATTAACCCCATTTCTTTGATGAATCCCCTTCCTGTCTTTGCTTTCCCAGCATCCAATATTTTCACATCCCTTTCACTTTGGTTGGCACCAGATTTTTCCAGATCCAATAAACACATTACAACCTTTTAGACTGCCATATTCTGGAAAACAACAAAAAACACACCCTCACAATTGTCTATAAAAGTTTAGCACAAGAAGGGTATTTGAAGTGAAATCGCTACAACTTCCCAGATTGCTGACTGAATCATTCCTTTGTCTCGCTACTGGTATAATTTATGGCTTTTAAGCATCATTAGTCAACTTTTTGATTTCACATGGCTTCCAGTAGTTTTTTTCAGGTATGGCAAGTTTAATGGTGCCTTCATTATAATTGTGCGGGGCTGAATGTCAATTACTACTTGATCAATACGAAATTTTGCTTCAGTCATCTATTTCAGTCTGCCTGTTTGTTTAGGTTTACTTCTAAGGGAGGTTTTACTTTAGTGTCTACTTGTATTTCAAAAAGAATTTTCTTTGAAAATCTCTTGCCACAATCCAGAGAAGGGCCAGTATTTATGGATGGATGTAAAATCATGTGTGCTAATTAGGAATGGATCAGGCCCATGCACGGGGGGGGGGGGCAGTTGGATATACTTTCCCTGGGCCTCAGAGGACTGAGCTGGCTTGTGGGGGACACCAGGGGCCTGCTCAACATACCAAAAACAAGACTCCCATCCTGGGCTTCGGACAAACTCTGCATGAGCCTGGAATGGATATACTGTATCATTCTATTCATGGTCCATGACAGATTCACATGTATTCCTTCATTAAGTCTGCTCCATCCCATTTTTGTAAAATTCAGTGGTTTTCTTTTTAAGCATGAAGATTAACATTTGGGGTATGCATTTTACCTTAAAATATGTGAATTTTTGCACCCAGATATACATCTTTGTATACCTTTGGAACACATCTTTGTATACCTTTGGAACTTGCAACTGTACTGCAAAATTCCAAGAGGCTTTAAAATGGCATTGCAGTGAACATTGCAACCCTAACCTTCTCTACTAGGAAATAAGTCCAATTAAATTCAACGGGGCATTCTCCCAAGTGGGTTAGGATTGTAGCCTTTGTCTTAGAAGTTCAACTCAGGTTGGTTTCCTTAAAAATGGGGGGGCTGAAGAAAATCCTTCAGCATTTCTAGTTTCAGTGGATACAGCATAAGCAGTTCCGCCCCTCTCTCTAGCTGCCAAGACTGTACATACAGAACCATCTTAGAATATCATGTCTAGCAGTTGTCCAGAGCAGCAATAAAGTGATGGGGAAGTCATAGCTGTAGCCTTGACCCAGGAAAATTTCTATCTTTCTAAGGAGTCTCTGAGTGCACAACCAATTCAGGGTGACTAATTAGAAGACTGCTTTTACTTGATTGAAAGTTCACTGGGAGCCTGAAGTTTGAAAATGAGCATTGCAGGAGGTGGAGTAGCTGAAAACAACCCTCCCATGATGTTGCTTTGGATGCTATTTAATTCATACAGATTCTGAACATACCATTAAAAAATTCTAGAAATTTATAATTAGAGTAACATTTCCAAAACTGGAGATGGCCACCACTCTGATGCCATCAGCGCTGAACTTTATCTCTCCATCTGCTGCATCCCACCTTCAATAATTTCAACATTCCAGTGGCATAAAGGTAAAGGTAAAAGTTCCCCTGACCGTTAGGTCCAGTTGCGGACAACTCTGGGGTTGTGGCGCTCATCTCACTCTATAGGCCGAGGGAGCTGGCATTTGTCCGCAGACAGCTTCCAGGTCATGTGGCCAGCATGACAAAGCCGTTTCTGGCGAACCAGAGCAGTGCACAGAAACGCCGTTCACCTTCCCGCCAGAGTGGTACCCATTTATCTACTTGCACTTTGACGTGCTTTCGAACTGCTAGGTGGGCAGGAGCTGGGACCGAACAACGGGAGCTCACTCCGTCGCAGGGATTCGAACCGCCAACCTTCTGATCACAGACCACAGCTCCACCCGCGTCCCTTTTTATTCCAGTGGCATAGGATATGTAATTTGATCAAAGACTTCCAAGACTTCATACCAATGTGCCTGGATATATAGATGGAACTTTTATACTACAGTATCTAAGCATCCAGACTCCATTTATAACTGGGGTGCGGGCATGCTTAATTTCCTGTGCCTGGTTCTCATCTGTCACAGACAGGGAGCGCATTTGCGTATACTGTCTAGACTGTGTTTCCCTCTTGGGATTCTCAATTTAAATGCTAATAAGCTTTGTTACCTGATGGGGTTATGATTACTCAGCTCCAGTGCCTGATGCCATTCATAACTTTCTCAGCTCTAATTGGCTCATGGACCTGAAGGCGTGGAGATTTGATCTTGTTACCGCAATGGGGCATTTTGTTTTCCAAGGAGGTGGATCTGACATGTCTCTCCTGTCTTGCATCTCCCCCCCCCCCCACCCTCTGGTTTCCTTCTAATGCCGACATAAGGGGCACTTGGAATGTCTGAAGCTTCTGGCTGTGAATTTGCAGGTTCACATAGGTGTGAGCTGGGACTATGTGAAACAAATTAGACTCAGGAGTTTTGGAGCTTGCTAATTTGAGCTAATTCATGTATATCTGTGCAGCAAAGCAAGGCACCTGAAAAATCATTTACTCTGCTTTTATGCCACATCTGTCTGCTTCTTCTGAATGAAAAAGAACATTGTCAGAACACGAGTCGGAGGTTTGCTGGTTCCTGCTGCAAATTGCTGCAGTTGAACACTTTGTATGAACACCAAACTGCGATTTTAAAATAGATTTTTAAAGCTCAGCAAAGCCGTTTCTACTCACGTAGACCTAGTAAGCGAGGTAGTTTGCAAATGGCTAGAAGTGCTCTTTGTACCAGCACACTTAAGAAACACAAAAATCTTCCACTGCCTCCCTCTTTACACGTCTTCCTTTCAATCAATCAATTTATTTATTGCATTAGCCATATAGCCATAGCACATTGTGAGAGACCAGGCAGTGACCTGACACGATTATACATAGAATACTACGAACACAGTTAGAACATTAAGTGTAAAATCGTGCTGGGTAATGCAGATGAGATAAAGAGCAATAACAGGGCATGTCAACTGTGTCTATGTCAGAAAGTTACATAGGACTAGGGCTGAGGTAAGTTAGCCCAAAAGGTGGCCCTGAATTTCAGGGCCTGTAATATGTAGATGGCCACTCCACGTGATATCAGTGGGTTGGCATCCGCCAGTAAGTATTTCATGCGGTCATCGTCCCGGGCGATGATCGGTGGAATTAAAAGGAAAAGCCTGGGTCTTACTGAGACATATATTGGGCAGTAGAAGAAAAAATGAATCAGGTCCTCTATCTTTCCCTTGTTGCATGGGCAGAGTCTTCCTTTCAAAACTCGAAATTGTTAAAAAGGGCATATAACATCCTTTTGGAGTGGGAAACTAAAGATGAAGAAGTAAAATCGGTAATGATTAAATGGGCACAAGATGTAGGTCGCAATATACAATTTGAACATTGGGAAAAATTGTGGAAAGTAAATTTGAAATTTATGGACTCTATGCTGTTGAGAGAGAACTACATGAAGATGATGTATAGAAGGTATATATCACTGGTCAAATTGACAAAAAATGTATAAAAATGAAAAGAAAGAGTGTTGGAGGTGTGAAGGGGAAGGTACTTTTTACCATATGTGGTGGGAATGCAAAAATGTAAAAGTGTATTGGGAAATAATATATAATGAATTGAAGAAAATGTTGAAAATAACATTTGTCAAACAGCCAGAAGCTTTTCTGTTAGGCATTTTAGGTCAAGACCTGCCGAAAGAGAAGAGGACATTATTTATGTACACTACTACGGTGGCAAGCATCTTGATAGCACAAAAGTGGAAGACTGGAGAAATGCCAACTAAAGAGCAATGGAAAGAAAAATTGATGAGCTATGCAGAACTGGCTAAAATGACGGACAGACTTCGAGAAAAGGACAACAGTGACTGTGAAAAAGAGTGGGAAACATTTATAATATACTTGCAGAAACAAAGGAAGACTATCGGCTTGATGGCAGGATTTAAATAAACACATCTTTATTATTAACAAAGGAATAGATAAAATGATAAAGGAATGATATAGTGGACTTTTAAGAAACAGCAGTATGTAATAATAGGGAAACAAACCAGACGTGGAAGTTGGGGGAAGCCCAGGAGGGGAGGGATGATGTGATGTGATATAAATGTTATGGATATGAAATGTATGTAATAATTGAAAAAGAAAATTGAACAAAAAATAAAAACAAAACAAAAAATACATGTTTTCCTTTCTTCTTTGTTTATCTCCCAGAGGGAGGCTGCTCTGTCCACCATTTTGTTTCTTTTTCTATTATGCATCTTCTTCAGACCGAGAAGTAGTGGCAACATTTTTTAAATTTCCCGTTCAAGTATCTTATCCTTAGGCTGCCTTTTCTTTGGCTTATTTAAAAATAAGATAAAATTCTGGATGGTGTGGTGTGTGCGCATTGTGAGTGAGCAATGACAGCAGTGAAAGGGGAAGGTGATAGACCTGACGAATGTGGGGAATATATGAAGAAGATCTATGTAGAGAGTTAGTCAAAGAAGATGTCACGGCCTCCGTCACCTAGACCAGGGGTCAGCAACCTAAGGCCCATGGGCCACAAGCAGCCCATGGGGGTCGTTTAACTGGCCCATGGACCCCCACCACCCACTCAGTGACCTCCGCCGCCCGCTCGGTTGGCTCCTGTGCGCCATGCTAAACCGGTGTGGAACAGAGCAGGGACTGCCCTCCGCAACGTTGGCTGGCTTTCCATTGGCTGCAGGAAGGTCCTGCAGCCAATGGGAAGCTGTGCATGCCTCCTCCATGCCGGAAGGAGCACCGAAAATAGCATTTGTGTATGCGTGTGCACGCATTCCGGCCCACCACAGCATGTACGGGACCGTGAACTGGCCCAAGCCACAAAACTTTGCTGACCCCTGACCTGGACCTTCACCTCCCAAGATTATCAACCAGCAATTGCCCATTGAGAAGGATTGCAGAAGAGAGATGAAGGTAGGTGGAGATCAAATCTGAGCCCGTTCCAGTTGAACTATCCCTCCCCATCTCCCAGTGACAGGAGTGGCCAGTGTAGAGGGGCAGTAACATTCATCTGGCCTCTCAAAAATGCCTCTTCCCTAACACCTCTTCCCTAATTCCCTGTTTTCTCTTAGCGCATACGGATAAAGTGTAGCCCTTGTAGTTTTGATGTTCATGTTCAGAAGTCGGGTTTCTCGAATTTCAGGAACAAGTTAAACAACCCAGAGCACGATCATTTCCACCCTCGATTTTTGCTGCCCCTCATTCCTGTTTCCATTAAGGGCAGGATATTTCCCATTAGGAAAACGGCAAGCAGTGAGCTCAAACAGCTCAGCTGAGCCACCAAGAAAAAATATAAGGATCAATGTTAAATATGAACTGATTTCTAATAGCTTTGCCTTCAAAATGTTAGTTATATAATAACTTATTTACTTGAAGTACAACTCTTCCTAGTTTTGTCTACATCTGAATTTATTCACGAAATTATTTCTATTTTTCATTTTAAAAAGACTAATAATAATAATAATAATAATAATATGTTGCTCCTCATTGTTTTGTTCTGTAACCTATGCATGTTTACTTGGAAGCGAGTTTTGCTGTGTTTCATGGGACTTCCTCCCTAGTACATGATTTCTGTGAACCACCCTGAGACCTCCAGGTATAAGGCAGTATATAAATTCAATGAAGAAGAAGAAGAAGAAGAAGAAGAAGAAGAAGAAGAAGAAGAAGAAGAAGAAGAAGAAGAAGAAGAAATAAAAAAGCCAAGTGAACCAGGCAACATAAAGCAGCATGCATATTTTTGAAACATTATTCAAGGGAAGCCATTGCATCCAGTGGTCTGCTCCACAAGAGCATTTTAAAAGCTTGTTAAATTTAGATTTTGCATTTTGAATGCCTGCAACTACCGCAAGCTTCCAAAGAAAGCTGACAATCATATTAAGCAGAGCATTTGTATGCAACAGTATTTTCAACACTGTAAACACTGTGGAAAAGGAGGAGGGAGATGTGAAGGAAAGCCATCCATTTTATTAAAAGAATGAATTATCAGTGGAGAGCAGCTTATAGGACAACATCTCAACAAAATGACAGTGGTCCTTCTGCAAAGCACAGTGTTGTTGATGAGAGGACCCAGGAGACCATTGGTACCACCCCCTACTTAGTAAAGTTGGTGAAAAAAATTAAGTTACTTTAAAGCAACTTTGATTTTTAACTAACTTTTAAAAGTATTTTTTAAAGTGCAGGCATTCTCCCACCTTACCCAGAATTATTTGGTCTGAGGAAGAACCCTCAAGGCAGAGGAGGGGGAAGGAAACACAGAGACAGAATGATAACTGTTGGATCAATCCATCGACCTCTGATGGATGATTCAGAGGGATTGTGTCCGGCATCACTTTGAAGAAGAAGAAGAAGAAGAGTTTGGATTTGATATCCCGCTTTATCACTACTTGAAGGAGTCTCAAAGCGGCTAACATTCTCCTTTCCCTTCCTCCCCCACAATAAACACTCTGTGAGGTGAGTGGGGCTGAGAGACTTCAGAGAAGTGTGACTAGCCCAAGGTCACCCAGCAGCTGCATGTGGAGGAGTGGAGACGCGAACCCGGTTCCCCAGATTACGAGTCTACCGCTCTTAACCACTACACCACACTGGTTCTTTGGTTACGTGTGTATGTCAATATCCCTACTCAGCAGAGTTACATCTCAACACAGCTCCTTCCTTGGAAGCATCTTTGGAATTGAAGGTATACAGTAGTCAATAAACACTCATGGACGCCATAAAGACTCAGTCAAGTGTAGAGTTTTACTTGACAGACAAAAAAGCATATTGGTAGCAGATATATACAGACATTCACCACTGTCATGGTCAAGACATGCTTAGAGTCCAACAAGAGTCCAAGACACTCTCTCTGCTTCTCTCACCACAAGACACAAGCAAGAGATTCACAACAAGTTACAAGGTTACACAGAGCCGTTGTTATCAGTACTTCCTGTCACATTGTGCATGTCCAAAGAACAGTTCCCACAGAAAATGTCCTTGCATAGACAAAACAATCTCAGCCTTCTGCTGCTTGTTGAAACTTCTTCTGGAACAAATGATTCTCTCACACACAGAAGGAGAATATCCAACAGATAACACCCCAAGTGCAGTGGCAAAACAATACCAAGTAGCAAGAGAAGGAGGTGAAAGAAGTGGAGTGCTGGGTGGCACTGTCTCCTGCCTCAGGTGGCACAATGTCTTGCACCAACCCTGTCCTATTCCCACCTAAATTTATCCAACCTACTCCCCTGTAGCCTTCAGAAGGCAATATTCCAGGTGGTTATTACAAAAGGTAAGGGGGAAGATTTCCTCCATCCTTTCCCTGTAATTTGAGTACTGGAAACACCAGCGTAACATTGAAATAGACCTCTAAAACACACCTGCAATGTAAAATGAGCAAGCTAGATTGGGGGGTCCATGAGATTCCTTAAAACAGTGAGAGTTTTTTTAAAAGATTAGCCAGCTCCAAGGGCTGAGGCAGTCACATATCACTTCTCCTGTCAGTTCCTAAAATACCTTGGACCTGCCTTCACGTGGTGTGCTTGCATGCACACAGACACAAATGTGTGTGTGTGCGTGCACGCACACACACACACACACACACACACACACACACACACAGCAATTAAGCCAGTCATTGTCACTTCTTAGTTAATGGCAAGTGGCACAAAAAAGCCTGATTGTTGCTGTTACACCTCACTAGAGGTCTGAGCGGTCCCTACTCTCCACTTTTTTTTGCATTAAGCAGGCGATAGTGTTGCTATCGCAGTCCCTGGGTTGGCATTGCAGCACTTCAGTGGCTCTTTCCAAGGCTAATGAAGCTTGAGTATATTCAGAGCAGCCCAAATGGAAGTCCCAGGACTGCATTTACAACACTTATGCAATACAAATTGTTAACAAGGAGGATTTGGTTTAGGTTTATCAGCAGCCCCTTTGTTGCTCAGGGACCGCACTTCAGCAATTCTGGTTGCCAGAGAGGAGGAAAATGTGCTGCTTCTAAATTGTGCTCTGCAGACAACTTTTACAGAGAGAGAGAAACATTGAATGTCTGAGAGCAAAGAATAGCCTCGTGACACCTTAAATGCAGGGAACATTTCAGACGTTTACTCCATTTCAGATCCAGTATAAAAGATGGGAAAGCTAAGGTTAACCGGTAGAAGCTATTGTGGTGCCTGTACCATCAGTGGTGGCAAACAGAGTCTTTGGGGCATCATGTTGATTGCGGGAATGGTAAGGGAGGAAATAATAATAATAATAATAATAATAATAATAATAATAATAATAATAATAATTTATTACTTATACCCCGCCCATATGGCCGGGACTCTCCAACTGCTCTGGGCAGCTTCCAAGAGAATATTAAAAACTTCCCTAAGAAGGGCTACCTTCAGATGTCTTCTAAAAGTCAGATAGTTGTTTATTTCCCTGACATCTGGTGGGAGTGCATTCCACAGGGCGGGCACCACTACCGAGAAGGCCCTCTGCCTGGTTCCCTGATCATTCGTGTTCAGTTACAGTATGTGAGCACTGCTGCTTGAATTGCTAGGAGCAGAATCTGAAGGTGGACAGCATAGATTGAATCCACCGGACAACGAGACAAGTGGAATAAACCGCAGGTATGCTTCAGGGCTGGGGAAACTGTGGCCTTCCAAAAGCTTTTGGACTCCAGTTCCCATCAGCCCAAGCTAGCACGGCCAATGATGAAGGATGATGGGAGTAATTGCCACCAATTCTAAGGGCACCCAGACTCTTAGGGCACCCCAAATATTTGCCCTCCAATTACCTATGCTGAACCACCCCAGCCTCATCCTTTGCCACATGAGAGTGCAGGTAAGGTGCCCAATTTTCCCCCCAATAATTTTTTTTATTGATTTTCACATATTGAAACAATTTAAACTTATTTTCTATAACAAGAAAAATACATCTTATTTCTAAAAACATATATAAAAACTTTCTTATTCTTTCTCACTTTGTTTCATGACTTCCTCTAATCCCTCTTTGCTGATTTCATTATAATACATCTTTAGCAGTCTTCCAAGTCATTTAAAACATTCTTATTTATAATCCTCTAATTTATATTCTTTCTCTATCATTGTCTAGATTTACTATCTAATTTCTGATTAATTCCTATTCTAAATACACACCTAAGCCTCAACTTCTTCCAAAAACTTTCCCTTTTAACAAATATTACAATATGTTTTTAAATACACTCTATCGTCTCCTCCTTCTGGTCACGGATTCGTCCAGTCATTTCGACCAGTTCCATATATTCCATCATCTTCATTTGCCATTCTTCTATCTTTGGTATATCCTGTGTTTTCCAATTTTTGGCAAGGTAAGGTACCCAATTGGTCACCCATCTCCCTCTCTCCCAGGGCATCCTCCCTCCTTTCCTCCTTTCCAGTGGCCTCAGCTTGGACCTGGTGCCCACAAGCCCCCTGCCCTGGAGGGGCCTTCAGGAGGGGGCAGTGTGCAGGCTCATCCTGCTGTTGTCTCCCAGTGAGCCACCCAGCTCAGCCTCTCAGTGTCAGCCTCAGCCTGGGCAACGTCATCTCCCATGCCCAGAGCCCAGCTGCCCAGGTCTCATAAGTGTCAAACGAGGGAGGGAGGTGGCACAGCCTCTGCCAGGCTGGTGGGGCTCACTCTGGTCTATGCTTGCTTGGCTCCAGCCTCTGTCCGTATGTCCATCCTTCCTGAGACCTTCTGGCATGTGGCAGGATGGTGAGCTCTCCCGATATTTTATTCAAGTTGGTGCCACTGATGGGACTTGTCAGCCCAGGGTGCAAAGCTCAGAAGGACACAGTGCTAGCCTTTGCGGGGCACAGTTTTATACAAATTTGTTTTTGTTACATAGTCCTGTGCTTTTCATTTTTGCCTACAAGGTATCTGTTTTTGAAAAGAGAAGTTATTGGGGGGGGGGGGTTGGGGGAGTATTTAGCCTTGCCTAGGGCACTAAACATTAGGGACACAGGTGGTACTGTGGGTTAAACCACAGAGCCTAGGGCTTGCCGATCAGAAGGTTGGCGGTTCGAATCCCCGCGACAGGGTGAGCTCCTGTTGCTTGGTCCCAGCTCCTGCCAACCTAGCAGTTCAAAAGTACGACAATGTGCAAGTAGATAAATAGGTACCGCTTCAGCAGGAAGGTAAACAGTGTTTCCGTGCGCTGTTCTGGTTCACCAGAAGCAGCTTTGTCATGCTGGCCACATGACCCGGAAACTGTACGCCGGCTCCTTTGGCCAGTAAAGCGAGATGAGCACCGCAACCCCAGAGTCATCCGTGACTGGACCTAAGGGTCAGGGGTCCCTTTGCCCTTTACCTTTAGGGCACAAAACAGTCTGGCACCAGCACTGATTGTCGGCGGGCAATAACTGGTGGGGGACAGATTCCCCACTCCTGCTGTCATTGGATGCAGCTGCAGTCTGGATTGGCATTGTGAGGTAGTGCAAACAGTGGATCCTTCATGTTGTTGATTGTCAGGTGCACAACAAATGCAGACACCTTTAATGCCATGCCTCATTTGGCCCTGAGATAAATTAACATTGGGGATGGCTACTATTCTCTGCTTCCATCTGAGACTGTCAGATTGGGGGTGAGTCACAACTCATCCCTGTGGTTATGGATAGATACCCCAGGCACGAGAGTTTAAGATACAAAAAAAGAGGTTGAATGTTGGAGGGATGTGATTTCCTGAGATTAAAGTTCAGTTTTATACAACCTCCTACTTGCATATAAGACGATCAAAAGTCTGAAGGATAGCCAGTGGGCTGAGCTAAAACAGCAGCCCATCACTACCAATCTGACAGACTGGGGCGCAAGCATGAGGGTGTTTTGTTTTGTTTTCACCTCACTGACTGCAACAAATCCGAGGAATGAAAAATAAAACAAAAACACTTCCCATACCTGCATCTCAAGCAGTTACAGGCATCCTGTGCCTGGGAAGCTCATTTTAAAAAGGAATTTGTGCTGGTTTGTTCACCCCTTCCGAAAAGAACTTCCGGCTCCTACTGACACCCAGAATTATTTTGACGGGGACTAATTTCTCCCTCATCCCTTCTTTGAAACACCACACACACTTAATTAATTCAAACCTTCTCTGTCCTCAGCCAGCAGGACTTTATGGAGTGGTGGGACCACTGACAAATTATCAGCACATGGTGGCCAGGGTAAAAAATGGATAGCGGACAGTAATATTAGTGTTCCAGCCTAGAGCTGGTGAAGCAATGGTGCCCAGTACCATTTTACAGTGGCAATGAGACTGCCTTCTGGTTCCATGGATCGTGGAGTGACTTGGCCTACTCTGCCCCATTTTGGAGACTTCAGCCGGCTCCAAAAGTACTCTTGGCTACCTGAAAAATCAGTGAATGGAAACAGGAATATCCCACCATTGGAGTGGTACAAAGATCAATCTTAGATGGGAGAACTGGGCAAAGGGACTCCTGACAACTCCCTTACTTCCCAGTCCAAGTTGGGTGGGTGGGTTGGAGGTGGTTGGGTGGGTTGCACTTTTGCTTGAAATAAACAAACAAACAAAATTCCTTCCAGTAGCACCTTAGAGACCAACCAAGTTTGTTATTGGTATGAGCTTGGTACTTTGGCCACCTCATGAGAAGAGAAGACTCCCTAGAAAAGACCCTGATGTTGGGAAAGATGGAGGGCACAAGGAGAAGAGGACAACAGAGGATGAGATGGTTGGACAGTGTTCTTGAAGCTACTAACATGAGTTTGGCCAAACTGCGAGAGGCAGTGAAGGATAGGCGTGCCCGGCGTGCTCTGATCCATGGGGTCACGAAGAGTTGGACACGACTGAATGATTGAACAACAACAACAACAACATGAGCTTTCATGTGGTGTCTGAAGAAGTGTGCATGCACACAAAAGCTCATACCAATAACAAACTTAGTTGGCCTCTAAGGTGCTACTGGAAGGATATTTTTTATTTTTTATTTTGACTATGGCAGACCAACACCTGTAACTTTTGCTTGAGTAACAGCCAGGGTTGTGTTTCTTTTATTGCTCTCTCCCATCCCAATAATTTCAGTCACTATTCAGCGAGCTACCATCTGTGTACTGATGGCAATTATGTCATTTCAAGACTGGATTATTTATGCCTGTTACACAGATTTTGCAGGGCTTGTTAACCTTTATTTTTGCAACCGAGCCTGAAATTGGTATCTTGTACACAATTTTCAGTGAAGTCATAGTGAAAATGGTGGCAAATTGACATTTCAAGGATCCCTGTTTCTTTTTCTGTCATTAATTTGTATTTATTTATTTATTTATTAAGCAACAACATTGTACTCTCTGACACACCTCCTATAATGGGAAACAATAATTTTTTTATGGTGTAGCCCATTAGTTTTTCAGCTGACGAAATATGCTTGTAACCTGGCCCACTCAGGGTCAAACTAAATGTCATGTTCAGTATTGTAGTGTGCTGGTTCTTTTCTTTTAACTTAAAAAGTAAAAGCAGACACATTCTGGATTGGGGCCACAGCAAGTGGAGACGTGTGGATTAGTCCTTCCCCGCTGTCGTCCTTCACCTCAAATCACCCCTGCACACCAAATAGCAAAAAGAGAAAGAGAAAGAAACTCTGGTTGGCAAATCTTTAAATAGGTGTAAGTCAGAGCTTGGTCATTAAAGGCCCATTTGAGAAGGCCCAGTCTCAGATCCCACCAATGATTTCAGAAGGGCACGTTCCCATTCATTTTCAACCATTCATGAATGTCTCTGCCTCCAAATAAAATAGATTAGATCATGGGTAGGCAAACTAAGGCCCGGGGGCTGGATGTGGCCCAATCGCCTTCTAAATCCGGCTCGCGTATGGTCCGGGAATCAGCGTGTTTTTACATGAGAAGAATATGTCCTTTTACGTAAAGTGCATGTCTGGGTTGTTTGTGGGGCATAGGAATTTGTTCATTATTATTTTTTCCAAATAATAATGGTTGGACAGTGTTCTCGAAGCTACTAACATGAGTTTGGCCAAACTGCGAGAGGCAGTGAAGGATAGGCGTGCCTGGCGTGCTCTGGTCCATGGGGTCACGAAGAGTCGGACACGACTGAACGACTGAACAACAACAACATTTTTTCCAAAATATAGTCCGGCCCCCCCACAAGGTCTGAGGGAAAAGTTTGCTGACCCCTGGGTTAGATCCTGAGAACTGCAAGTTTCAAGGTGCCTCCACCAACTCTGGGTGATTCCTATCGGAGTTCAGCCCTGTCCAGAACTGGAATCTGAAGTCACAAGAGGAGCCAGGCACAAGCACATCGACGGGAACCCACAATCCTGAGAGTGAAATGGCTCCCCTGGTCTTCTAGCCTCAAAACAAACCAAATGATAGGGAAATGCGCATTAAAATCTGACACACAACATAAATTGCTTTTCTTAGTGTTCTGTGCTATAAAGAAGAGGTGATATACCCCAGAGAAGTACAAAAGGAGAATGAATAGCCCTCATTGTTCATGCCGTGAGGATCACAGAACCAGCAAGTAAAGCTGTAGAAAATTCTGCTGAATAGCATGATATTTTAGTGGTCACAGATACACGCTGGCATTTTTTTTAAAAAATAATAATTATAGAGATAAATATAAAATACTGCCTTTCCTGACACAGGAGTTCTTTTAAATGCAGCAGAGGAAGCAGAACATTTTCATATAAATAAGTGCCAATTCTTTAAAAAGTCCCCCCTTAGGTCTGATTTTTTTTTTTTGTCTCTGTCTCCCTTACACACATTTATGAACAATTCCATACATATACTATGCATCTAGGCTGCCTACACTTCAAGAAAGAACTATGGTAGCAATTTCAATAGTGGATATAATATTATTCCCAAATTTGCCATTTTCTTTTCTTCTACTTTTTTATGGTTGTAAAGGTATGGAGTCAAAAGGTAAAAATGCACCAGGAAACTTAAACGATTTTTTTCTTTGCCTCACAACTTTAGTGAATAGATTAAATAGAATTGCTGAAAAGAGCCTGACTTGGCTTCTCCAAACAACTGCATTTGCGGCCAAACCTTTTGAAAGTTGGCCTTTCCATTTCAAATCATGTTTGCACAACTCGGCTAAATGTTACATCTGATCACAGGTCACCATATAGCTTTCACAGTTCTCCCTTTGCTATCCATACTATGTCATGCGAATGTGATAACTAGGTTGCGTGTCGAGGTTCCAGGACAGCTCCCCATCCCCAATAATTCAGACATCACATAGTCATTTAAGTTTTAAGGTTTTTGGCATAATTTTGGCCACAACTTTATTTAAATACAACCAATGTGAGTGGTTGCTTAGGCATTGGTTCCCACTATCTGTCCCCCGCCCTGGGACAGAACTGATATCTGCTAGCCAGCAAAGTCAGTAAGGGTAAACACCTATAGGGGTGAGATCAGGAGCTGGGTGCCAGGCCCTCTGCTCTCCCCCAAATGCTCCCAGGGGCTCTTGCATGGCCCCAAGATGAGCCCCTGGATTCCTTTAATGGAATACCCTTGCAGCAGCATCTCCAAGCCCTTGTCTCGCCTGGCTGTTTCCAGCCTGCTCCTCCCCACTGGAGGAGGTGCCGCTCTTACCGCTTGAGGAGGTCTCACTACTGAGGAGGTGTCTGGGCTCTCGGTACATCAACAAGACCTCTCGCCCTGCCAAGGGCAGTTCCCTGACAGGATGAGATCCCCAAGTATGCTGATTGCATTAAAAGGTTTTTTTTTAAAAAAAATAAAAAATAAAAAACAACAAATTTGATTTTTTTTCAAAAACTGTAGGCTTCTTCAGTTTCTAGCCTGAATCATTTTTCTTTCCCGTGACCGTACTGTGTACCTAAACAACACCTGAGCCTTTCGAGCCTTCTGTGTCCTTAATTCTCATAAAATTTAGCTAGTTAAAGTTTTGTTTCTTGAATGTCTTTTAGACCAAGAATCTGAAATAAGGCATATCGAAGAATGCCAAGAACTTTATCCTTGTTAAAATTGGCCAATAGGACTTGTGTTCAGGTATAAATGATGTTTTAAGAACATCATTAACATTACACATTTGGATTTCTGAAGGCTTTCTGGAAAGCACATGTAGAAGCTGGCAGATATGTGAATTTGTCTTCTTCCATCTAATTATCAACTGGGAGGCTGTTCCAAACACTACACATCTTCCTCTTAGCTGTAGAATGTTTATGGAATGTTTTATGCAAGTAGGTTAAGCAAACATGTGGTAATTGCTTGATTGCTTTCTACAGCTCTGTTTATCCCTCAGAGTAATACCAGCCACTAATCTTGTTATCACACCAAAAGAGCAAGTGAAACAAGATTACATCCATTGTCTCCTCCTAACTCTGGCGTAGGCTATTGGCAGGAAGTATCTAAGTGTGCCAAAGATGAATGTGAAAGAATGTACTGCAGTGTTTTTTATGAAATATATGGTTAATTTGTCTTTTCAAAGAAATAGAACGTTACAGGCGCTTGGATATTTCAGAGTATGACTGTTTGTTTCACTTCAGCTGCTTCTTGAGAAAGATGGATAGATCTGACATTGTTTTAAAGTGCTAGAAATTGCTTGCAAATGCATGACTAGCTAAGCAAAGTGACTGTTTTATTAGAAATATGGAGCCGGGTTTTCATCGCAGACACTTTTAACAGTGAAAACCGAAAGAACACCATTGGTCGTTGGAGTCATTCTGGATTTATGTTCCCACCCCTCCTGCCTTCTTTCTTGACTTATTTTACACCAGAACATTCAACATTTTCCATTGTTCCCTGAATCCCCTCTTTATTCATGTTGCTCTGTTTTCTAATAGGCACAACAGGAGCAGGGCTGAAACAAGTGTTCGTATGTGTTTGATATTTGACCCAATTCCCAGTTTTGTGGCTCAAATATTTCAGAAATTTTGGGATTCGACATTCAGATGTACCATTTGTGATGCTGCACCCCAAAATTGTAAACCTTTTAGGAATGCCGACATCTATGGATTGCTTTCTTGGCATTAAATATGCTTTTTGGAATTTACTAGGGGACTTCAGTCGAAAGTTTTGACTGACTTGCTGGAGTAGCACATCAAAAGCCTGCAAAAGAATTGTACTGCTCTGGAGGTGGTGTTAATCATGCTGAGAATAGAAATTACCAGCCCCAAACACCAATGATCACTCCAGTTCCTGAGCCAATGAGTCCCTCCACCCTTTCCTCTCCTTATCCAGATATAGTGCTTAGGGATTTCTGGAAGTAGCTTAATAATGTAACAACATCTTAGGCCCAATTGCCACATTTCTTCATTTATTTCCTTGCATTTAAATCCTGCTTTACTTCTGAATTCCCGCAGGCCAGTGTTTCCCAGTTGTCGGTGTTTATACGACATTTTCTTTAGATTTGCCTTGAGAGAGTCTCTAAACCTCTTTTGTTGGCCACCAGCATTACATTTTCCATTTCTAAGTTCGGAATAGAGCTTTGACAACAGAGGATGAGATGGTTGCACAGTGTTCTCGAAGCGACTGGCATGAGTTTGGCCAAACTGCAGGAGGCGGTGGAGGATAGGGGCGCCTGGCGTGCTCTGGTCCATGGGGTCACGAAGAGTTGGACACGACTGAATGACTGAACAACAACAACAACAACAATCAGGCGTCCACACAGCATGACCAGTCCAACAAAGCTAATGTTGAAGAATCATTGCTTCAACGCTGGTGATCTTTGCTTCTTCCAGTACACTGGCATTAGTTCGCCTGTCTTCCCAAGTGATGTGTAAAATAATTTTGGAGAACCGTTGATGGAATCTTTTGAGAAGTTGGAGGTGGCCTTTATAAGTGGTCCATGTTTCACAAGTGCACAGAGCACACCACCATGCTGTCCTCTACTGTCTGGAACTATAAAGTCAAAATTTTGTGTGAAACTTGAATTAAAGATCAATCTACTCCCAGACTTGCCTGCTTGCTTTCAAAAGTGGCAAATGCGGTGGGGCAGAACTATGGAGCTGCGCTCCCCAAACCAGTGTCACTTCTACTTCCCTGGGATTACAGTCCCATTAATGCACCTTTGTTTCCTTATTTAAAATATTTGTTTCCTTATTTAAAATCTTGCATGCAGTGCTGTGGAGTGATGCCATGAAGTGACAATTTTTCCAAAGCGGAAAATTTCCCAGTGATTATAATTTTTTTTTTCCTGCTGAAAGCTTTCCATTTCATAAGTTCATCAGTAATATTGAATGGATGCCAATAGCAAATAAATACTTGGCAAGAATAGGAGTTTCAAAGTTTTTAGCTTTGTTTACTAGATGCAAGTAAAATAAACATTTCTCTTAGAGCCTCAGAAAATGTTCCGATGCAAAATGAAAAATATTTTGATGCCAATTACCCTAATATTTCAAAAAAAAAAAAAATGTTCCTATTCGGAATTTTCAAGAAAACCCACATCACTGCTTACACATAAATTTGGTCACCTCTGCTTCATTTTACTGAAGTATGCAGTCTACAATCTTGCTAAAAACTAACCCAAAACATACAGGACCAGATCAGCATTTGTAGTTCCTTCCCCTCGGATCTTTAATCTTAGACAATGACAAATTTATCATCCTCAGCTATTCAATATGTTTCCAGCCCTACTCCCTCCCCCCTTGTGCAAAAGTCATGCTCCGAACAATGGTAGGACTCAAGATTATGTTGCCACAGCAAGGTATCCCAATTATATGTTGTGTGCAATTTGTTCTCGTTACATTCTACACTTGCTTCTTAATCATCTGCTCATTTCCATCTGCCTTATATGCATATTCATTTCTACTGTGTCTAATGCAAGTTCTATTTAATTCCATGGGGCTTACTCCCAGGCAAGTGGGGTTAGGATTGTGGCCTAGATGAGCAGCACTCACTGTCCAGCTGCAACTCAGAGCTGGTTTATACATGCAACTTGAAAACTGTACATTTGATTATTGGAAGCTGGATGTGTGAAATGACAGAGTCTATGGAGTCATCAGAGAAATGTTGGGGGGTATGCTATTGTGTTCAGGATGGTTTACTTCCAGGAAAGAAGCAACAGTGCAATCCTAGACCCATTACCTTGAAGAAAGAACCACGGGGGACTTATTTCTGCACAGATATTCACAGTGCTTTTTTTCAAAAAAATAAATAAATAGGGATACTCTCATTTTGTCTCAAGAAAATCAGCATTTTATAGTTCAAATCGGGGAAAATAAATACAGTAAGTGGACAAAAGTACAAAGATTCACAAAATGTTTAGGGGTGTGCGTACCCCTGAGTACCCCCCCCCCACTCGCCCCCCAACACTGGATATTCATAGGATAGCACTGTAAGATTCATTGAACTTGTGAATTATTTTCAACTAAGCTTTCAAATGTTTGGCCTGTTAGTTCATATAGAGAGGCTTCTTCCATGCTAGTTAGGGTTATTCTAGTTTACTTCCTTCCATAACATGCTTTTAAAAAGGGAACACTGCTATTTTTCTGTATCGGCCCAATACAAAGATGTGACAAAAGAGAAGCAACAAAGAGGAGAAAGCGCCTGAAAAGATTTATTGTCCGAGCGTGCAATTTCCTGAGAAGAGAGGTAGTTTTCCATTCTGCAAAACCTGTTACCACCAAGAGCCCTTGGGATATGTTGGGCCGTGTATCTAAAGTTGCAATCCAGCACCTGCGTACCTGGGAATAAGTCTCATTAAACTTAATGCAACATACTCCTGAGTTGACATATATAGGATTGCTAGGCCGGTAAATCAAAGGATTAAAAATAAGAGTTTTGCCCTGTATATTCGTGTTGTGCTTGGACGGTCCTTTCCCAACATTCTTTCCGTTGCCTGTTTGTCCCAGTGAATTGAAGTGGATTTTCACTCTGTAGAAATGACAGATGATCGATAAAATCACAAATTTAGAGACTGTAGAATATGATCTGTCTGAAGAAGAAATATCGACATCCGTCATGACAGCTGGCTGCTGCACTAATGGCGGTTGTAAAACATTTCAAAGCCAGAACAAGAATCACAGCACGTGCACCAAGTTTATTTGTACAGAAGAAAAATTGGATTGCTCTAGCAGCAAACAAGCTTTCAGAGAACTTAGGGAGACATTTCCAAAGCCACCCAACGGGGATTAAATTATATCAGAAAAAGAACCCTGAAACTTGTCCTTAACAATTATTATAGCTATAACAACTGTGACCTTTCAATGCAGGCTTAGCAAGACTGACTGGGGAAATTGATTGCATGATCAAAAGATATTCAGGATTTCACTTCCTTGTCGATGTCAAAATCTTGAGCATGCATGTGGTGGGGACTTGCCACTATACATCAAAAAACACACACATCTGACCATACACACACTTGAACAAATTCCTCATGCTATTGCAGACTTACAGTGACATCATTTAGTTTCTGGGTGCCATGGGAAGCATTGGTTCTCTGCCTGTGGGTGTGGAGACTCACCTCAGAGAATGTTAGCTGACATCAGATTTCCCTTCCTTACCACTTCAGAGACTTCCATGGCTTTTGCGCTCATGACATCTGAGCTCCATTATTGGTAGGGCTGAAAGGGGACTTTGCTGAGGGTACGTACTGGAGGAGAAGGGACATGGGTGGTGCTGTGGTCTAAACCACTGAGCCTCTTGGGCCTTCCGATCGGAAGGTCAATGGTTCAAATCCCTGTGATGAAGTGAGCTCCCATTGCTCTGTCCCAGCCCCTGCCAACCTAGCAGTTTGAAAGCATGCCAGTGCAAGTAGATAAATATGTACCGCTGCGGCGGGAAGGTAAATGGCATTTCCGTGCACTCTGGCACTCGTCATGGTCTTCCGTGCACCAGTAGCGGTTTAGTCATACTGGCCACATGACCTGGAAAGCTGTCTGTGGACAAACGCCAGCTCCCTCTCCCTGAAAGCAAGATGAGCGCCATAACCCCATTGTTGCCTTGGACTGGACTTAACCATACAGGGGTCCTTTACCTTTTTTTAACCTAATGGAGGAGAACTGGGGGAAAGGTTATATTCAAAAGATCTATTGCCCTCCCAGTCCTCTGACACCTCCCTCCCAATGGAGATTAAATTACACCGGTACTGCAGTTATCCTAGTTGATTTTCCTCTCATTATTTCCAATGGGAGGCTCCTGTGCCCTCAGTGTTGTTACCCTACTAGTGAAAACATGGCAGGGCATTGGATGATCCCTTTGGTCATTCTCTTCCCACCCCTACTCCCGCCTTAGAACTGCAGTCTTAACAAGCTGCGATGGTTATTGGGTATTATAGGAACTGGTCATGCATTTGACATTGGTGTTGTCTACTGGGTGGCTGTGATAGTTAGCCATCATGCCATAACATATTAGAAAACAAATATGACCATGGTTCATACTCACTGTATATGTGAGAATCTCACTCGCTGGATCATCACCTTGTCATGGTGAGTGGGCTTGCACATTCCTATGACCCTTGTCAGCGAAGCTGACAGGAATCTCGAGCTCCCAACAGGGTCACCCAAGGTGGTAAGGTCAAAGGAAAGGAGCTAGACAAAGAATGATCCAAGAAGTCCTCAACGACAGAACGGGCGGATGATAACAAGTGGTATGTTACAACGGCTGTGAAGGCAGATGAAGACTGCAGCAGATAGGATCTACCGGTTCGCTGTAGCTACTCATGCCATCGGAACAGAGCCCTACTGCGAAGACTGTGCATTGATCAGCGTGCACTGATCTACACACATAAAACAAATTCATGCACAGGCGTCTTCCAAAAACCCAACCCAAACCCCAAAAATCCCATGGCGATTGGCAAATGGTAACGGGGGCAGGACCATGAAATCTGGAAGCCCTTAGTCATGAACCGGCACATGGGCGGTGGATACAGATTCAGTCATTCTGACTCAAGGAACGAGGCAGTTGAGCAGCTCGGCAGCTGTATCCATGACTGAGCAGCCCTTTTTAGGATCCACTCTGCTCACCCCAAAAAGGGGGAGGGGCTAGAAAAGGTGCCCTAAACATAGTCTGCTTCCCTTTTTCCCTGACTGGATTACCATGCCCAGTGGGGGGATATGTGAGAGTGTATTGAGAGCCTTCCTCTCCTTCAGCTTGCCCAGTGTTCTGCAGGTCATAACTCACAACAGGAAAGCCTTGAACACCTCTCATATAGTCATACTGACACTTCTTATCCAGGAATCCAACCCACAAGCAAGTCATGCTCTGGGCTACATATGGGAGTTGTGCACAGGCTTGCCATTGTAAGTAATGATCAATATGTTGTGGTCTTCATGTGTGCCTAGCAATGGAGAGAGGGAAGGGAGTCCATTGTGACTTATACCAATTCCTTTCTGGGAACAAAATTGTGTGTGTGCTTGTTATCATGCCCTAAGTTTATTTGAGTTGGCCTTTCGTGGGGGCTCATTTTCCCCTCGTTTACATTTGGGGAATTAGAATTCTGCCAAAGTCTTAGAATAAATATATACATATTATGCAACAATATTAAAGCCATATGCATAAAATTGCTTTACAAAGAAAAGATAATGCATTTTTACCTTTGCAATACTTGGTTTTCTTGCTAGCACTGCTACTGGCGATGCACCAGTTTGATCTCTTATAGCTTCCCCCCATGACAAAAAGACTTACTACATGTTTCAAAACACTATGATCTGTGCAACAATTTTGTCTAATTATGGCTTAGCAGAATTGCTCATTCCATCATCTTAAAACGCACTCCTGGAATGCTTCGATAAATTACTGACAATAAATAATAATGAAAGGTTTGTCAAGGCTGGGTAAAGAAAACACCCTGTGATATAAACAATGATGATCAAAGTACAGTGGAGTTCCTGGAGCATTTTTGAAGAAGGCATTAGGCTCCCCTAGCAAAAATCTCTTGTCCTTTGGGTCTCAGCGCTTGCATCCGTCACAGAGTTTTCCTTGACAATAAACACCTTTAAGTGCCAATTGCCCAGTCCAGGGAGGAAGCTGAGCACTGTAATCTTGCAGCTGAAGGTACAATGCCATTATTACAGCCATACGAGAGGCAATTCCACATGAAAATATAGAAACAACAAAAGGAAATAATTAGAGCTTATGGGATTTTGGGGGAGACGCGTATGCCGGGGGCAAAAGAAATTCATAAGAGTCAATTGAGATTTTCAGTTGTAAAAGGAAAAGGAAATAGCTACTAAATCAGCAGAAAGAATGCACATTTGGATGAGCCAGAAGGCCTGCTGCCATTTATGAATTATCCAAGCAATAGAGAATGGCAAGGAGCATTGTGTTGCTTTTAAAAGACTTGGGAGTCGCTATCTTTTCCTTCATGCGTACTTGCGTACATCATACAGGCTTATTAGCACAACTGGCCGTGTGGATGGAGAAAGTATTCTTCAGGGAAATACAAGGTTGCTTTTGTTGCTTTTCTGGGGGTGATATATACCTCACAAGCACACAGAGATGCATAAATGTAGTCTTGTGGGTACATTGGTGGTCGGGCAGCTATCCAAAGCCCATTGCTTGGTGGTAAAAATCCATGCATTGGATGCAGAAGGTCTTAAACTCAATCCTTGATATCTCCAATAGAGGACTTCCTACACTTGCCATGCTGAAAACTACTGAAAAGTCATGTATGGAGTCTAGCATGAATGAAGAAGTGAGAGAAACGAGGGGTGGAGATTCACTTGGGACAACGCCATTATCCAAGAGGCTGGGTTCTATAGCCTCTCTCTGTAATATTGAAATAAAAAAGGATGGTAAGAAACCTTTTCTTGCCTTTATACTTTCCTGGGCAAACAGCTGGGAGCCGCTGACAGCATCCTGCCAGGGAGAGGGAATGCAGAACAAAGGGGGAGGTGGGAAAACTTCAATCCAAACCTACTGTATATGTATGTGCATAAACTAACAGCAATGAGATAATAAAGAGAGAGAGAAGGGTAAATTGAGTATGTTTCCTTTGGAGGGAAAAATGGATGTCATTTTTATGCTGTCAAAATAATTTTGCATAGGAGCAGCAAGCATTCAAATAAATATTGTGGCTATGTATACACAAACATAATCCTTGCATAATTACCAAAGGGGCAATAAAGATGTTCAAGGAACATTAAAGGTCTTAATTGTGGATATAGCTCCCCCAACTCTTTCCCAGAACACACACACACAAAATTTGGCTCATGCCAACTGCTTTGCAGGTACATGGCCAGCAAGTATCAGCAGTACGTTTAGCCAATCCTGAAGTTATTGAAAGCTCAAGTGGCAAAATATACCATTTATTTCCTTTATAAGTGGTTCTGATCACCACTAAAATATTTATCTGCATTCATTATATTTGTGGCTGTACTTAGCGCATGAAATTGCTACCACTACTAGCTTTGTGAAAGATTCATAGAGGGAGTGAGGGGGGGAGCCAAACCCCGTGGTTAATTCCTCTATATCGTGAAATTCTTCACAAGAGTAAAGCAAAGGGAGGGGGAAAGCCTATTCTGCCGAATCAGATTTAATGGCTAATTTTGATTCAGAAGAGTATCTGGCCCGCACTACTAAAATGTTGACTGTAAGATTTCCACGCTGCATTACACATGGATGAATATACTCTGCAAGGGGCTACAGCTTTCTACTCACATGAGCATGAAGGGATGAGTTCATTCAGGCAGAATGACCTGCAACAACAACAAAATCCTTACGGTGCAATCCCTTGCTTGTCTACTCAGAAGTAAGTCCCACTGAGTTCAATGGGATTTACTCTCAGATAAGCGAAGATAGCATCGTGCCTGCATCCATATAATTTATTTGGGTTGTATGTGAATCTAGAAATGCTAAGCCCCCGTTAGCCAAAATGTATTTTTCATTGCATTTTTCATGCGGTGTGCTATGCTATTTTACAAGCCATTGCACATACAACAGAATTTTTCTTCCTGAAACATCAAATGGCACTAATGTGCAGGAAGTGTCCTATTGCTGATTGTTAACAGGTATGTCCTTTAAGAGGACAGAGACTACGGCTTCTCCAGCCTAGCTTTGTAGGTGAAAATTCTTTCCAGTAGCACCTTAGAGACCAACTGAGTTTGTTCCTGGTATGAGCTTTCGTGTGCATGCACACTTCTTCAGATACACTTCTTGTAGGTGAAGTTGACCCTCCCTCAAATCTAAAAGTGAACTGAATTGAATTTCTGCCCCATCCCTAGCTTTAGTCCAACAATGTCATGAGATCTACAAGTTCCAATCCCAACACTAGAATATGATGTACTGGACTGTTAGAAATCCTCACAAATACACATAAACTCACAGACACTTATTTATAGATGTTCATGTGCACGGGGTTTTTAGAACTCAATCAAGACACTTAATCTTATTGACAGAAGCAAACATGGGAACCTCATGAAATGACTTTTGGCAACACTAAATAGTTATGACAAACATATTTCTTTACAAAGGAAAAAAAAAGGAGGTTCAAATGGAGTTTGTCAAAAGAAAGGCTCAAACTGGATGACAAACTGAATTTCACAAATGATTAAACCCTCATGTTGGAACTCGTTCGTCTAATGTATAGGACAATTGATCAAATGCACCTTCTGTTTCCTTATTTGGATTTGAAAATTGACTTTCTATACTTTCCCAAAATTAATTTGATCAATGTTTTGAGAATGAGACGAAATTAACCAACAGAACAATTGCAGTCTGCAAAAAAAATGCACTTTAGGACTCTGCAGGATTCATAACAGTGATGGGAAAGTGACAAAAGGCAATGGGGGGGGGGAGAGATTGACAGCCTGCTACTGTGGAAAGTAATCGTGAGCAAAAGAACCTTCTGTCAGTCAGTCTTCTTATGCAAATAAAATAACAAATAAGGCAATATGGAGAAGCCTTAACCAGATCATGTACCGTGTAATGGGGACAGGGGCTTTAACTGTTTGCACCTGCAAGCAATTGGAATTGGGCAGTCCTGGATATACTTCCCCCATTCTTTATTAAAGTTTGATTCTTCTTGACGCCTAACTATTCCGGTAAGTTTTGCAAATTCAGCATAATTTGTTAATGTTATCTGCCACCTTAGTCAGAACTGTATTTTCTTTCCATTTCTGAGCTAACAATATCCGGGCAGCTGTGGTCGCATACATAAACAATTTCTTCTGATCCTTCAGGATCTCTGCACCTATAATTCCTAAAAGGAAAGCTTCTGCTTTCTTAGAAAATGTTATTTTCAACTTCTTCTTTTCAACTCGTTATATATCATTTCCCAGAAAGCTTTTATCACCTTACACTACATGACCGCCACATAAGATAAAATGTGCTTTTTACATTTACCTCTTTACATTTCCAGCACATATTAGAGTTTGGTTTATACATTTTAGCTAATTTACTCGAAGTTAAATACCAACAGTACATCATTTTCATATACAGTAGTTTTCTTTCAAAGTATAACATGCTGTAAATTTCAGATCTATGGTCCATAGTCTCTGCCATACTGCTAACTCAATATTACAGTATATCCAAATGCCCAGTGTATTATCACTGATTTGACCTGTTTGTCTTTCGTTTGACAATCCAATAGAAGTTTATACATTTTGGAAATAGATTTGTTTGAATTTTCTAGCAACTCTTTTTTCAAATTGGGAGGTATTATTTGAAAAACCTTTTTTTATCTAACCAAATTACTTCGTTAAGTGTGTGGACACAATGCATCTCCATCTCCAACTCCATCTCTGGCTCTGAGCTGAAGGAGAGTGCCAGAGGCATACTGTCTTGCCTCTGTTATTCTGAGCCTAGAAGGCCCTTCAGGTGCAGGTGTAGAGCAAAGCTATGTGCCTCTGATTTCCTGCTTTTGCTCAGAACTACAGATGAAAAGTGGAGGCATGCTGGCTTGCCCTTGTCAGCCACCAAGGCAGAACAAGCCTCTGTTTCGTGCACTGTTGGATGAAGACCGGTGGAAATTTTGTTGCCTCCTCTGGATAACTGTCTTGAACAAGCAAGTTTTCGTTTTCATTGCATGTGCAAAAAAATAATAATTGTGCAAGGAGCTGAATAATGAAACAGGGGCATGCATTGCACAACAAATATTAGGCTTCAGTCCTATAAACACTCACCTGAGAGTAAGTCAGGGGAGGAGGAAGGCTCCGCGCTATCCGGGGTGGCGAAAAAAGGCGCCCCTGGGGGCGGGGTGTCATGACGTCACATTGTGACATCACAAGGGAGTGTTCCTGCGCAAAATCTTGCACAGGCGCACTCAATTGGCAGGCCGCTGCCGCTTCCGCAGCCCCCTTTTAAGCCGCAGAGCAAAAAGGCGGCAGCCCCATGAGCCGCCTTTTCGCTTTGCGGCTCAAAGGGGGCCATGGAAGCGGCGGTCCGACGACAGAGTGCGCCTGCGTGAAATGTTGCGCAGGCACACTCCGTCATTGGGCCATGCGCTGCTGCTCCCGGGGTGATGGAGGGAGCAGCGGCGCGCGCGAGTGGCGGGAGGGGCTGCTGCTTGTCACCCCCACGCGCCGCCGCTCTCTCCGTTGCCCCGGAAGCAGCAGCGGCGGAGCGAGCAGTGGCGCATGGGGGTGACAAGCAGCGGCCCCTCCCGCCACTCCCCATGCACCGCTGCTTGCTCTGTCGCCCCGGGAGCAGCAGCACTGCATAGACAGGGTGCCGGGCGGCAGAGCTACCCTTGGGTAGTGGTGGGAGGGGGCGCCGCTTGTTGCCACCCCTCCCCTGGCACCCGGGGCGTTCCGCCCCCAACGCCCCCCTCGCGACGCCGCTGGAGTAAGTACCATTAAACTCCCATAATCATCACTTCCAAGCAGTGCATTTTTTTTGGGGGGGGGGACGCAGGGGTATGCTATACCCCTAAACATTTCATGAATCTAAGTTTGGACTCATTGAGGGGCAGTATTTCAATATGAGTAGGAAAATGAGAGTATCCCTAGACCATAGCCGTCAACCTTCCCTTTATTGCGGGAAATTCCCCTATCTGTACTATAGTCTATAGTATAGTACTGATAGGGGAATTTCCTGCAAAAAAGGGGGGGGGGGAAGGTTGACAGCTATGCCCTAGTCATTTTTAAAGAAAATAAAGCACTGCTTCTAAGTAGACATGCATAGGGCTACAGTTATTGTCTTTATACTGCTTAGAAAGATTTTACAATGGAAAGCAATGCTAAATTAAGGAAACTGCACATGCAAATAATTTTGGAAGCCTATCTGTATTTACAAAGACGTATCCCAAACATGAAATGCCAATATTTGGGAAATCTGTAAAAAATCATGAGGGAAAAGTGGGGGAAAGGTTTCATCAATCCTTAGATTAAATCATATTCAGGCATCACATAGAACAAAGGGTGCCAAAATGTGTGTGTGTGTGTGTGTGTGTGTGTGTGTGATAACTACAGACCCCAGCTAACTCTTCTTGTTGATTTGTAGAAAACCTCTTGATTGAATTTTTGAGCCATCTGCTGCTGAATTGTTCCGTGCAAAAATGTCAGCAGAAAGAAAGTGCAGGGCTGTCAAACGTAGCTGTGGAAATGCTGATTTTTGGCACGCCTGTTCAGGAAGGGATGTGTTCAGCATTAAAGTGGTCATCATCCTCTATAGAAAGCAAATAAATATTTTTGCTTACTCTTTCCTGAAATGACACGGGAATCATTAAAGCGTTAAATTAAATTTACATATTTTCATCACAGTTTGCAATCTCAAATCAAGCAGCAGTGAGGAAAATACAGCTGGGATGAAGTCTAACATGTCTTCATGGAAGTTTATACTGAGTTGTCTGCATTATCATATCCCTCACACTATTAACTGCATGGTAACAGCTCTGCTCATTTTCTTCTCCAGCCTTCCTTTGCCAGATGTGTCTCTCTCTTGCTTGTCCTTTTCCCTTCATTTGATTGGAACCCATAAGCTGCCTTATGACAAATGAGAGCTTTGGCCCACCCTAAAGGATCTTCACTGGCTCCCAGTACATTTCCAAACACAATTCGAAGTGTTGGTGTTGACCTTTAAATCCTTAAACGGCCTCGGCCCTGTATACCTGAAAGAGTGTCTCCACCTCCATCGTTCAGCCCAGACACTGAGGTCCAGCTGTGAGGGCCTTCTGACAGTTTCCTCACGGTGAGACGTGAAGCTACAGGGAACCTGCCCAAGGGTCTTCTTGGTAGTGGTGCCTGCCCTCTCTCTCATGACATGTCAAACACATAAACAACTAATTGACTTTTAGAAGACATCTGAAGGCAGCCCTATTCAGGGAAGTTTTTAATGGCTGATGTTGTATTGTGGTGGTGGCGGTGGTGGTGGCTGGAGTAGCCCAGTCAGATGGGCAGCATTTAAAATCAACAACAAGAACAACAACAACACTCCTTTACCTTTAGCGTTACCTCCTCCTCATCTAGTTCAGTATTGTCTTAATTGACAGGCAGCAGCTCTTCAGAATCTCAGGCAGGGTTTTCTCCCACCCTTGTTTTGAAATGCTGAGGGTTGAATCCACATGCTATGCCACTGAGCTGCAACCTTTCCCCATCCTTTTGGAGGCTTCCATGCATCCTTGGACCAGCTCTTTCTACCTCAGGCCCCTGCCCATCTCCTTTTTGAAGTTCTAGATACTCTTCCCATTTCTCTAGCATGTGAACAGCTCAACCATTGGCAGCCAAAGGTCTTCTGCTTGCCCTTGCCCCTCTGTGAGATTAGGTTACCTCAGCCACTGCCATAAATAAATATTATTGCATTATCCAACACAGGCTGGACTGACAATAGCTAAAAGGCTCGGCTGATCCTTTCTGTGAGAACCTGTTCAAATCGCATGCACTCTGCTCTCCTGAGTCTCACCAACAAGCCTTCCCCCCATCCTTTACAACCCGCCCATGTTATGACTAATGCTGAAATATCCACGGATATTAAATTCAATGAGCAAACAGCTGGTAGTAAGCATGTGTGGAAAGGATGCAGAGCACAACCAACCAGGCAAAGTGTTTTGGACTCTTACTTCCAGTAGCAACAAGCAACTACTTTACCCAAGTTCCACCATGCTTGAGTAAATGGAAGCAAAATGTGTAACTTTTGCAAGAGATATCCACACACCCTTTCTTCTCTATATGGCCTGACAAAGTAGACCTCCATGAACTCATTTCTGGAGGTTGGGGGTGAGATGTTTTCTGCTGTATCTGAACATAGAGAGATTTTGCTGCATTTCACATTAGCTGGCACATCAGAGGTAGCAAACAAAAGAACATAACATTTCACATTAGCTGGCACATCAGATGTAGCAAACATAAGAAGCACTTGTGGAAATGTTCAGGGGGGCAGGAGAGGATATATTGTTTATTAATATCCTCCCTAACTTGCACTAGCAAGTTCCTTTATGTAGCAGAGTTACATTCCCCTTTTACATGCACAGTGGATAGCTGGTTGCAGGCTCTTGTGAGCCTCTCACTATTATACAACTCAATCTGTCTCAGATTGAATTGTACGTTCCTGGTAAATTCCTTTGAATCCCTCTTAAAAGAATAAAGACCCCCACAATCTTATTAAAAGTCAATAAAAGAAGTTTACTCACATCAGTTCACAGTTGGATTCCTGAAGGCAGACTTTGTTACAAATATGTACATGTGGATCTACCCCATATGGGGGAATAATCCTAGTGCTTCTGCTAGGTGAGAGCTAGCAGAGCAGTCCTAGCTAAAATCTGGTCAAACGAAGAAGGAAGTCAAAAAAAGAGAAGTGTGCCACGTGACTCGTCCTTTTGCTACCTGGACAGGTTAGGTCTAGCACATGCAAAAGGAAGGATGCTCCAGCCTGTCCATGCTCCAAGTTTTGACTGGCTGGACCAAACATTCCCTCACATGTCTTCTATCTAGTCCTGTTCTTCCAGTGGCCAACCAGAAGGGAATAGGAAGCAGGACCTGAGTGCAACAGCTGAGCTTTCCTCTCAGATTTTTGAAGGCAAAGCACTGTGCAATAGTCTTCATAGTTGCCCTCCCTTGCTATTTGCAGCAATTTAAAATTACTGGGTTTTCAACCTTATTTGTGTCAATGAATCAATATGGGGAAATTATACCCTGCACAGTGCGTAAAGGTAAAGGTAAAGGGACCCCTGACCATTAGGTCCAGTCATGTCCGACTCTGGGGTTGCTGCGCTCATCTAGCATTAATGGCCGAGGGAGCCGGCGTACAGCTTCCGGGTCATGTGGCCAGCATGACTAAGCCACTTCTGGTGAACCAGAGCAGCGCATGGAAACGTCATTTACCTTCCTGCCAGAGCAGTACCTATTTATCTACTTGCACTTTGATGTGCTTTCGAACTGCTAGGTGGGCAGGAGCAGGGACTGAGAAATGGGAGCTCATCCCATCATGGGGATTTGAACCACCGACCTGATCGGCAAGCCCTAGGCTCTGTGGTTTAACCCACAGCGCCACCCACGTCCCTAGCACAGTGGGACAAAGGGGTAAAAAAAGAGATCGCACTGGTATTATTTTCTATATCCGTGAATGGAGCCAAAACCTAAAGGTAACATCAAATAAATAAATCCTTGAAAACATCAAGGTGCCAGCAAAAGTAGTCTTCCATTTTTCACCCACAATGCATTAAAGTTTCCAGTTGTCCAAACAAGCATAAACTAAAATCATAATTTACAATTAGGTCTGGCATGCCTGGTGAAATCCAAGGCAACTTATCTTTTAAGCAGTCACAATTCTACCTCCCTTTGACATTTAATCATGTACAAAATAAGTTTATTGCCCGGTACGTTACAGTCCCACAAAACAGTGTCCCTTAATCAACTAGGAAAACTGTCTCTGTAGGAAGAGATGAGAGAAGAATACTGTGCATGCTTTCTGGCAATAGAAATGGGGACGTTTTTCGGGGTGTGTGGGGAGGTAATCGTTGGTGCTGAACCATCAAGAAAGCTGAAAATACCTTCAGACCAATAGCACTTATCATTATCTTCCACTGAATGCTGCAAGATTTTTTTTTTTCTTATTGATAAACAGATAGTTACCAATATATTTCACTTAAGGGAAAATATTTAGGTGAATTTGGGAGGTCTTCCCCAGTAAAATATTTTGAAGGATGCAAAAATAAAAAATAAAACCCTTGACAGATGTGTAGCAACTGTCTCATTTTTCTTTTTTTAAAAAAATGTCTCTAAGTAACTCCCAGTTTTCTTTTGTTTTTAATGAAAATTGGCTATGCAAGGCAGCTACAGAAAGTGGATAAATAGCAGCAGGCAGCGCAACTCATCGTTTTCCCTTCAAGGCCATTTTGCTTCTCAATATGCATCCCTCCACCCGCAGCTGTTTTTCCACCCACTGGGAGAGAAACAGCTTGAGCAGTTTAAAAGAGGAGAGAGAGAAGCCTTCTGCCCTGTTCCTCTTCATCACAGCCTCCATGACTTTCATTCATTTAAAAAAAAATACTAAGAAATAGTTAAGAACATAATAATTTAAGAAGAGCCTGGTAGATCAGCCCAATGGACCATCTAGTCGAGGATCCTGTTCTAGCTGTGTCCAAAAAGATGCCTGTGGGAAACCCACAAAAAAAGGATCCAAGCACAACAACACTCTGGAAACTGGCATTCAGGGTCATTACTGCCTCCGACCATGGAGGCAGAGCATGGCCGTCATGGCTAAAAGCCACCAATAGTCTTCTCCTCCATGAATTTAGCCAATCATCTTTTAAATCCACCCAAGTTGGAGGCCATCACTAACTCCTGTGGCAGTGAGACCTACAGTTCAGCTTGGCAATGCATGCCATTTCTTTTATCTGCCCTGAATCTTCCAACACTCAGCTTTATTGGGTGTCCACAGTTTCAAGTGCTACGCGAGAGGGGGGAAAAACTTCTCTCCATTCACTTTCTCCATGCCACACATAATGTTGTAACCTTCTATCATGTTACCTCTCACTCAGGGCCAGCGCGTCCATTTAGGCGAACTAGGCAATCGCCTAGGGTGCCAAAATGGAGGGGGTGCTGTCCAAGCTTGGGCAGGGGTGCGGGACGGGCTAGCAGCAGCTTCTCTGCTGTAGCGGAGAGGTGCTGCTTGCCTCCTACACCACCCCCCGGCTCCCGCTAAAGCAGGCTTTGGTGGACTCCAGAAGGTGGTCTCTCCTAGGGCGCAAGAAGCCCTAGCACCGGTCCTGCTCTCACTCACCTCTCTTCTAAACAAAGAAGCCCCAGAAGCTGGAACCTTGAGTGTGTCCACAGTGTAAATCACCGCTTTGCTTCCAAGACTCAAAGTTTCTCAGGCAGAATTTCAACTACCGTGGTACCTCTTGTTACATACTTAATCTGTTCCAGAGGTCAGTTCGTAACCGGAAACCGCTCGTAACATGAGACGCATTTTCGCTAATGCCACGCCGCTGGAGTGCAACTTCCGCTCACATCCCGGGGCAAAGTTCGCAACAAGGGGCATCTACTTCCGGGTTAGCAGAGTGCATAACCCGAAGCATTCATAAGGGGGACGGTACGTAACACGAGCTACGACTGTATTCTTGCACATAGGGAGTTCTCAGAGGGCTATAGCTGTTATTATAGGTCCAGCGGTCTTGATTTCAGAACCTCAGACCAATTTCTCTGTCTCACAGACCTTAATGTAAGTTTCATCTATGAATCCTATTCCCCATGATATTCTGAAAGGTGAAAGAAAGAAGTGCAAATCACTCGTTCTACTTCCATAATAAAACCGGGCTCCCATTTTGTCATTGCAATAACTTTACTATGATGAATATACTACATTTCCATGGACTTTAATTCTCATGCTGCTGAACAGAGAAAACACAGTTAAGGATAAAATGCTTAACAGAGAGTTACAAACATTCAGATATATATATTTACTATTCCACAAACTAAAGTCAACACTACAAACACATCATGATAATGTATCTGTAGTGTTGATTTTATTTTATGGAATATTAAAGATCTACAGTACTTGTACATTTGCTGATCATTTTATCCTTACCTTTCTTTTCTCTATGGTTGCTTTTTTTAAGGAGAGCACCATTTCACCTCTTAAGTTTGTCTACGGCTGCTATGAAGCCCGGTTCATAGTTTAGGGCTCAATAGCAGAGTCACAGTTTTACAATATTCATTGTGATGCCCTCTGTCAGCTGGATGGAGTTAATAGGCCTGCAAGCAACTGAACTCAGTGAGGCAAGGCCTCCATCTGTAAGCTGCAAATAATTTTATTTCGTTTTCTGTTCCTGGATAGATAGGTGTCGGGAAGCTGTGACCTTCCAGGTGTTGTTGGACTATACAGTAACTCCTACAAACCCTGGCAATTGACCATGCTAGCTGGGACTAAGAGGAATTGAAGTCAAACAACATCTGGAGGACTACAGAGTCCTCATCCTATGCTGTGGAGAAAAGATTAATCTTCTCGGTAAAATTTGCTCCATAAAACTGAACCCCTAGTACTGCAAAAACCATAGAAGAAGGAGAGTGACTCTTACCTTAAGTGGCTTGGGAAGGGATGGGTGGGGAAATAAATAAATTTCCCTTTCATGATAGATCACAGAACCTCCAAGTGTCCCTATTTTCCAGGGACAGACCTGGATTTATAGAAGCCATCCCGGTTTCTGATTTGATCCCGGAATGTCCCGCTTTCCCCTATTTTCATCAGAGAAATGTTGGAGGGTATGGAGTTATCGAACCCCCAAGCCAAAGAGATAGGTAGCTATGCAACCCTTAGAAGACATCTGAAGGCAGCTTGTATATGGAAGTTCTTTAATGTTTTATTAAGCTTTTATATATGTTGGATGTTGCCCAGAGTGCCTGGGGCAACCCAATCAGATGGGTGGGGTACAAATAATAAAATTTTCTGCTGCTCCAGAGAAGCGGACACGGGGCAATGGATTCAAACTACAAGAAAGAAGATTCCACCTAAACATTAGAAAGAACTTCCTGACAGTGAGAGCTGTTCGACAGTGGAATTTGCTACCAAGGAGTGTGGTGGAGTCTCCTTCTTTGGAGGTCTTTAAGCGGAGGCTTGACAGCCATCTGTCAGGAATGCTTTGATGGTGTTTCCTGCTTGGCAGGGGGTTGGACTGGATGGCCCTTATAGTCTCTTCCAACTCTATGATTCTATGATGATGATGATGATGATGATGATGATGATTTAGGGTGTCCCTATTTTCATTGGAGAAATGATGGAAGATCATGGGATGGAGAGATATTTATTTCATTTATACCCCACCTTGGTGCTGGTGCTGAAATTTAAAGCCCTAAACGGCCTTGGCCCTGTATACCTGAAGGAACGTCTCCATCCCTATCACTCTGCCCAGACACTGGGGTCCACCTCCGAGGGCCTTCTGGTGGTTCCCTCACTGTGATAAGTTGAGGTTACAGGGAACCAGCCGGAGGGCCTTCTTCGTAGTGGCGCCCGCCTTGTGGAACGCCCTCCCACCAGATGTCAAGGAAATAAACAACTATCTGGCTTTTAGAAGACATCTGTAGGCAGCCCTGTTTAGGGAAGTTTTTAATGTTTAATGTTTTATCGTATTTTTAATATCCTGTTGGAAGCTGCCCAGAGTGGCTGAGGAGACCCAGCCAGATGGGCGGGGTATAAGTAATAAATTATTATTATTATTATTATTATTATTATTATTATTATTATTATTATTATTATTTCATAGAGCTCAAGGCCGGGGCAGTCTTTGGTCTTCCATTGCCTTCCTCCTGCCTTCCATTCTGCTCAATTCACTACACCATAGTTGCCCAGTGTGGCAGAACTGGTCATACAGCCCTAAATCCATTGCTGTTCTCCTGCACCCCACATCCCCACAACAAACCTGCAAAGAATGCTAAGAAATGCTAGGATGTGAACTAGTGACTGGCCCTGGGTCACCCAGTGGGTTTTTATTGGTCCCCTATAGTCACTACACAAGCTCTCAACCGCTCTTTCACACAAAGGATAACAATAATAATAACCTATATCCAACTTCATGCTGCCCAACTGTCCTGGTTTGAGCCACATCAGGCTCGGTGCCAGGAATGGCAGGCCCCACGCAGCTGTGGTTACTTCTGCCACTTGCTCTGCTGCTCCTCGGATGCCCTTCACTGCCACTGAGCCAGAGACCGGTGAGGACCAGGAATCATGGCCACCAACTCAGCAGGATCAGAAGGAGCCACCTCAGCTGCAGTCTGTGGTGCAGGGGCCAGAGCTGGCCAGGGCTGAGGTGAGGAAGTCAAATACTATCTGAATATTCAAACACACATCTTTTGGTGCTGGGAGCATGGCACCAAAAGACACATGTCCCAATTTTCATTAGCAGAAAGTTGGAGGATATGCAACAGGGCACTGAAGAAGAACAGTTCAAGGCCTTTGTACTTGAGGTTAATTTTCTCCTAAGCTTCTAAATTTCTGAATATATTGCTTCTCTTTGGTTCAATGTGAGTTTCATGTGTAAAAACATCTGGCTCTGTTGCTCTTGATGCTAAACCTGTAATCTCCCTTTCAGACAGCTTGAGATCATGAGCGTTGTCCTTGAGAGCAGCTGATGTTTGTTGGACTGTAAAGCTGAAATTACCTGGAGCAGAAGGTATTTTTAAACACATGTTATTCCAAGGTAGGCAGCTTCTCGCAGCATGAATCTTTTACTCAATGCTGCGCTCAGCAGTTCCCTTCCCTTCCTGGAAGGCACCAGGGCACAGAAAATCACCTCAATGCATTGTATGTTTGTGTGTGTTTCGAAGCTAACTGTTATGAGCGATCCCCTCAATATTATCAAAGTGGCTGTGTTTTGACAGCAAAGAAGTGGTATGACCACAATAGGAAAGGACAGAGGAGATAGAATTTAAGAGCGAACAAAAGCATTTTCAGTGCAGTCCTGTGTACGTGTATTCAGATCCACATCTTATTGCACACACAAGTGGTGCTGTGGTTTAAACCACTGAGCCTCTTGTTCTTGCTGATCAAAGGGTCAGTGGTTCAAATCCCCTCAACAGGGTGAGCTCCCGTTGCTCTATCCCATCTCCTGCCAACCTAGCAGTTCAAAAGCACACCAGGGCAGGTAAATAAATAGGTAGCGCTGTGGCAGGAAGGTGAACAGTGTTTCGGTGCACTCTGGTTTCCATCATGTTGTTCTGTTGCACCAGAAGCAGTTTAGTCATGCTGGCCACATGACCCAGAAAGCTGTCTGCAAACAAACGCCGGCTCCCTCGGCCTGAAAGCGAGATGAGTGCCGCAACCCCATAGTCACCTTTGACTAGACTTAACCATCTTATTGAATTCAGAAGCAGTGTGCTAGGTGGGACAGAGCCAGGGACAGTGTGCCCTGTTTTGTTGCTTGGGCAAAACAAGAATGTGCCACCCTGCACCAGTAGAATCCTGCCAAATGCCATTCTGCCATGCCACGACTTTCCCATACCTCTATTGCACGGCAGCGCCCATGAGGCACCTGTGAATTGTTGACAGTGGTGTTAGCTTCTGGCAACATCTCAGCAAGATTTTGCAAGATTTTGGTGAGTTCTCATGTGATTTAAGTGAGATCACCAGAAACCAGCACAGCAGGCGGCACTGCTTCTCTGTTGGTGGTGGGTCTAGTGGGGCACACATGGGGCAACACCTCTTTGGCTTCCACACCCCACCTCAGGGGCAGGCTAGACCTTTGCAGAGCCACTCCTCTTGATTGCCAGCAGGTGAGTTGTTGCTTGCCAGGAGGGAGAGGGAAAGTCAGCACAGTGCAAACGCACTGGCAGAGCCAATCTGCTGCTGCTGCCTGTGCATTTGTGCCACATCAGCCTCCCCGCTGCCTCTACCTCCACCCTTTTGGTAAATATTGGTGACTCAGCTGCCAGGAAGGTAGCTCCACCCAACTCAGAGAGCTGCTTCGGATTTAATTCAATGGAACTTGCACTCAATTAAGTGTGTTTGGAATAGCAACCTTTGTTTTTTCAGGTTTTTTTTAAGCCATAGAGCCTTTAAAAAAAAATAAAAAAATAATGGATTTCATTTTAGTCAGAGAAAATGGCACACGCCTAATAAACTGTGTTTTAATTCTCTTTATAAACATGCACGCACGCACGCATGCACACACACACACTATATCCTGTACATATAACACACATATTTAAGAGTCCCATGGACTGCAAGAAGATCAAACCTATCCATTTTGAAGGAAATCAGCCCTGAGTGCTCACTGGAAGGACAGATCCTGAAGCTGAGGCTCCAATACTTTGGCCACCTCATGAGAAGAGAAGACTCCCTGGAAAAGACCCTGATGTTGGGAAAGATAGAGGGCACAAGGAGAAGGGAAAGACAGAGGACGAGATGGTTGGACAGTGTTCTCGAAGCTACCAACATGAGTTTGACCAAACTGCGGGAGGCAGTGGAAGACAGGAGTGCCTGGTGTGCTCTGGTCCATGGAGTCACGAAGAGTCGGACATGACTAAATGACTAAACAGCAACTATAATTTATTATATGTTAGTGTTGTCAAGGAAGGGGTCACTTTCCCAAGTCCTCCCTCCAACCTACTAATCAATCACATGTGAAAAGGTTATCAGGCTTTATTGGCTGCTTCTATGGCACCAGCCAGCAAACATCAAACAGCAAGTCTAAAACACGGTGTGTTCTGTCCTTCCCGCTGGGCAGGTTAACTCAAAGATTTATAGGTGCTGGGGAATGCTGGCAGCCAACCATCCCCATCATCACATGCTCCCACTTTCGGGACTAATTGTTACCACCTGCCCATGGGGCTCAACTCAGAAGTACTTGCTCACAGGATTACTACTTCATGACAAGTATAAGTTATTCTAATTAAGCAAAAGACCTACAAAAAGTATAAATCAGCATTGGCTTCTAATACTTTTCTTCTTCTTCTTTTGCAATTTTCCCATTTATTGTGAAACAACCCCTCAGAATGACACTTTCGATTAATCGCTTTATTGATGCTTGTGAAAACTTAGAGCTGGACAAAAGCTATACCTTACTTAGAAGTAAATATGCACCCTCGGAGGGTTTCCCATGTGCCATAATGTTTATATCAAATGCTGACTATTCTTTAGTTGCTATGAGGATATTTAATATGTCCAGAATGTGTTTCATTGAAACACATTTGCCAGTTGATCACCTTTGTTTCAACGGGACTCATTTTCAAGTTAAGGCTCATATGATTGCCACTCATAGCATGGTACAACAATCTGAAAGACGGGAAGTCAAAAAGCACTACACTATGAAACCTGAATCTCAACAGTGCCTGAATGTCTTAACCTGGTACAAAAATGAAAACAAATTTGGTGCCAGGGGAATGCATTCCGTAATTGGGGCATCATCATGGAGAGGGCTCAATCACACACTTGTCATCATAGATGCTGCCACAATCAATAAATTGTATGGATTGCCACTGAGGAGGAATATGAGATATTGTGTTCAAAGTCTACGACTAGGGGGGGGATTAAGCTTCACATCCTATTTCAGGTTTTAAAAAATACTAACATGTTATTAAAGAACTTTCAGATATGAAGTGCAAAGTGAGGTCTGTCCCATAACCTCAGGGCTTCTTTCTCCTGGGGCCATTTGGATCTAGACTGCATTCAATTTCTCATTGGAACCTGATTCTGATCCCCAATTTAGAGAGAAAATAAATAATTATTGAACTGTAGGGTTAAATACCTAAGGTTTATAAACTGTGAATTGGAGTCCCCTTTTGTGACCTGCTATCTGCACTGCAGCAAAAAATATTTAAGTCTGAGATAAGCGGAGGGAAAGCAGTTTGTTCAGATGTTGGGCTGTTTACTTGTAGTAAATATTATCAAAGCAAAGTACATATTTTCTAATTTACATTGACTGTAGTGCACGACAATTAGGCATGTTTAAGTTCTATTAAATGAAAGTGTGTTGTAACAGGGGATTGGATTGTGGACAGAGGAGATTATGGGATAAACAACGACAGAAAAATACAGCCAACAGTAACTTTCCAAAATGTCTTGTTAAAATAAAAGCCGAAAGCTGTCAGAGGAGACTTTTGCTTTAAAAACTGTGTGCCCCCCCCCTTAAGAAAACAACGGAGCACAGCCTCTTAAAATGTCTTTAGGAAGAGCTTGCTCTTTTATCATCACTGAGTACCTCCAGAGCACTCTGATGTAGCAAAGAAAATCACCTATGACCCTTCTCTAAAATACCACTGGCAATGAACCTTTTTAAAACCCTCTTTCAAAAACCCAGTTCAGCCTTGCTCCCCCATAAAACCATCACAGGTAGTTTTATATGCCACTTTCACAAAACCACAGAGAGGGAAATGACCTCTTAAAAAACCCCAAAGCCCTAAATTTCCCCTTTAAAATATTGAATCTTTTGTTTGTTTGTTTGTTTGTTTAAGGTATCACCTTTGCTAGATCTAAAGAATGTTTCTTGGGAATCAGCATTGAGACTTTCCAACCTACTCATATATATCTTTTTATACTGTGTAAAATTGGCATAATAATAATAATAATAATAATAATAATAATAATAATAATAATATATTATTTGTACCCCGCCCATCTGGCTGGGTCTCCCCAGCCACTCTGGGCGGCTTCCACCAAACATTAAAATACATTTAAAATATCACAGTTTAAAAACTTCCCTAAACAAGGCTGCCTTCAGGTATTTTCTGAATGTCAGGTAGTTGTTTATTCCCTTGACTTCTGATGGGAGGGCGTTCCACAGGGCGGGCGCCACTACCGAGAAGGCCCTCTGCCTGGTTCCCTGTAGTTTTGCTTCTCGCAGTGAGGGAACCGACAGAAGGCCCTCGGCGCTGGATCTCAGTGTCCGGGCTGATTGATGGGGGTGGAGACGCTCCTTCGGGTATACAGGACCGAGGCCGTTTAGGCATGCTTCTTAGACTGCACTTCTAAGGATGCTAGCTTGGAAAAAGCTCCATCAAAGTCAGAAAAACTCATTACCAGTCTTCACTTTACCTACTTTCCGTGGAGACCACTTGGAAAAAGAAATCTGTGTGTGATGGCTTGTCTTATGGTCAACTGCCATATTGGCTGGAGCCTGTTCCTTTATCAAGCTAAATGCCCCATCCCTCCTGTTTCGCTCTGGGTTGGAATCTGTTCTTTGTCCCTAGATTGTATTTGTGGTGCTAGTTGTTCAGGCATAGTAACCAAACTGTCCCCTTAGGGCCTCCTCCTGTACTGCACTTAAAGAGAATTATATGAAAATGATGTACAGGTGGTATTGACGCTGTGGGTTAAACCTAGGGCTTGCCAATCAGAAGGTCAGCGGTTCAAATCCCTGTGGCAGGGTGAGCTCCCATTGCTTGGTCCCTGCTCCTGCCAACCTAGCAGTTCGAAAGCACGAAGTGCAAGTAGATAAATAGGTACCGCTCCAGCGGGAAGGTAAACGGTGTTTCCATGTGCTGCTCTGGTGCGCCAGAAGCGACTTAGTCATGCTGGCCACATGACCCGGAAGCTGTGTGCCAGCTCCCTCGGCCAATAAAGCGAGTTGAGCGCCACAACTCCAGAGTTGTCCACGACTGGACCTAATGGTCTGGGGTCCCTTTACCTTTACCTAAATTAGCAAAAAATGTATAAAACAAAAGGAAACAAGTGTTGGAAATGTAAAGAAGTAGAGGGTACATTTTATCATATGTGGTGGCAATGTAAGGTAAAAAAAAAAGGAAATGATTTACAATGAATTGAAAAAAATGTTTAAAATAACCTTTAAAAAACAACAACCCAGAAGCATTTTTTATTGGTATTACAGGAAAGGATATACCGAAAGAATACAAGAATCTGTTTATGTATGCAACACGGATATTGTTAGCCCAACACTGGAAAGAGAAACAAGTCCCTACTAAAGAAGATTGGTGACTTAAATTAATGGAATATGCCGAAAAGGCTAAATTAACTGGAAGGCTTAGAAATCAAGATGACAACAAATATAAAAAAGAATGGAAAATGTTTATTGCATATTTACAAAAGCATTGTAAGAAGTTAATAGAGTAACATTTCTTTAAAACCACTTGTAAAATAAAAGAGAATGTTTAAATTCGGAAACAATTAAAGATAAGAAAATTATTGACATGCATAAATTAAGATAATACAAAAGAACCAGGGGAGGGAGTGGGGGGAAGTCAAGGGCTCTAAGTAATCCCAAAATATGAATTTATTATGGTGTGAAAATGTTTTGTTTTCCTTTTTTAATCTTTTTATATTTTATCTTCTTCTTTTTGGCTTATTTTCTCTTTTTATACCTGTGTGATTAGAATGTTTGATTGTGAAAATTAATAAAAAAAATATTATCCCCCCCCCCAAAAAAAGAACAGGGCCTCCTGATTTCCTCCCTCCTCTTGGTTTAGGACAGTGTTTTCCAAAGTTGGTTCTCCTACTGGTTTTTTGTGTTTTTTTTTACTACAGTTCCCATCATCCTTGACTACTGGCCCTGCTAGCTAAGGATGATGGGAATTGTAGTCCAAAAACAGCTGGAGATCCACGTTTGTGAACCACTGCTTTCAGGAAAAACCCTGCCAGTGTCTACTATTGACAACCCTGCCATGCACAGTGCCAGGGCCCCATGAATGAACCATATGCATGAAACCTTGCTTCTCTATGTTCTCAATTTTTAATGGCTATTATTTATTAAATTTGCATGCCATCCTTCATCCAAAGATCAAAGGGTGGTTCGCAGCATGCAAATATAAAATGAGAACACGAAACACATAATAAAACAAGAACAAAAGCAAGCCGATAACCACAAACACATTAACAAATATTATTTTAATTAGCCGTATGCATGAGAGAAGAGGGGTTTTTTTGCCGGGTGCCTCAATATATGTAACAAAGACACCAGGTGAACCTCCCTGGGGAGAGCATTCCACAAATAGGGAGAAAAGGGAGCCACCACAGAAAAGGCTGGATTGTTGTGTTGCCACCCTCCAGACTTCTCATGGAGGAGGCATGTGAAGAAGGGCTGCAGATGATGATCACATGGTCCAGGTTGGTTCATATGGTGGTCTATGAGGTATTGCGGTCCTGAGCTGTTTAATTCTTCCATACTTATAACCATATTTGGGCCAGTCAGGGCCTACATCCCAACAGATACTTGCTTCTTTTAACAATGTTCCACCAGTCAGTGTAGATAAGCTAGCTAAACCCATGGTCGGAATCAGTATACCTGAAGGAGCATCTCCACCCCCATCGTTCTGCCCGGACACTGAGGTCCAGCGCCGAGGGCCTTCTGGCGGTTCCCTCACTGCAAGAAACGAGGTTACAAGGAACCAAGCAGAAGGCCTTCTCGGTGGTGGCACCCACCCTGTGGAACGCCCTCCCATCTGATGTCAAGGAAATAAACAACTATCTGACTTTTAGAAGACACCTCAAGGCAGCCCTGTTTAGGGAAGTTTTTTTAATGTTTGATGTTTTATTGTGTTTTTAATATTCTGTTGAGAGCTGCCCAGAGTGGCTGGGGAGACCCGGCCAGATTGGCGGGGTATAAGTAAACAACAACAAATGGCAGTTGCCTATGTTCTAGTCTGTGCCAACTTCAAATGTAGCCTGTTTTGTTTTTTAATTAATCTGTGGGTTTTTTAAAAAAAGAAGAAGCAAACATTTGCATTTAAATAATTATTGAAGTATGTTTCCCTAGGGGTTGTGCTGCTCTCCATCCCCCTGCCATTCCCCTCCATATTAAGCTAGCTCCCAGACCTCCCCCTTCTCTGCAACTCAGCCACAGCTCCTTGCAAAGCATTTATTGTGTCCCATCCTAACCACTTATCTGCTCCTGCAGAAGCCTCATACACTTCAAGTCATAACTAAGATAGACTATAAAGGTTTTTTTCCCACATGAAATTTGCTATATAAGTTATAGCACACTATCTACAAAAATGTTACACTCCGATCATTGTCGAGAAATGAACAGATGAGAATCTGTGGCCTTTTCTCTCCCCCCGCAATCTATGAATACAAGCATAAAGCATAACCAGCCATGCATCTCAATCTGTAAATACAAACATTTCATCTCTGTATCTGCTTTTTTTAAAAGGGGGGGGGGATTTTTCGTTGCGTCTGTCTTGCGTTGGGTATGCTGTTCTCAGCTGAATACTCTTCACTCCCCTCCAATCAATTTGTCTTTGAAAGGAGCTAAAACATTGCCAACAAAAAGCAAGCTCTCCTCTATATTGTCATCTATAAAATATGACTTTCATTGATAAAGTCAGCGAGCATATTATCAGCTATCAAAGAAGAGATTTGAAACTTCTGCCTAAAGACAAAAATCCAAAGGCTGCAGATAAAAGCAAATGCTTCAAGTTTATCTCCTGCAGAAAATATATGGCAATCTTATTTATCTTTTGGGTGAATAGAGGTTTATAAATCCACAACTGGATTACACACACACAAACACACACACACACACACAGAGAGAGAGAGAGAGAGAGAGAGAAAGAGAGAGAGAGAATGGAGAGCTGTTCCATGTCCCCTGCCCCCAGTATTGCTTAAGCCATTTCTCATCAGTAGAAAAAAGGACAATCTATCCTTACATCAAACTTATATATTTACTCACTATCGGGAGATGTATTTTGCTAGAGATGTGAATAATAAAATTACAAGAGTCTTGGTAGACTAAGTCCATCTAGTCAGCACTGTATTTTCAGCACTTGCCCACAAAATGCATCTGGAAAGTGCATGAAGGCAATAGTCCCTTAAGACTGTTGACATCTGGCATTAAGAGATACAGCTGCTGAGGCCCAATATTGTGGGTAGGCAAAGTTGGGCACCCAATGAGGCCCACATGCCAGCAAGGTGCCCAACAAACTTTCCAGAGCAGCTTCTCCAACCATGAGTGGTCAGATGCCGGGCTACAACTCCCATCAGCCCCAGCCAACATGTCCAGTGTTCGAGGATGGTGGGAATTGTAGTACAACTACAATTGTGCACATTGAGCCAGGAAGAAGAATGGATACTTACCAAACTTTGGGGTGAGTGGCAGTTGCTGCCCGACGTGACACCTCTGGCATGCCCCACAGCCCTGCCCCATTTTTCTGGGGCCATTTTTTCTGTTCTTCCCAGGCAACATGGAGGCTCATGGGTCCCCACCAGACCGTCCATTCAATCCAGCCAATCCACAGCAGACTGGGGGGTGGGCGTGACTTGGGAAACGGACCTGGGGGATGCAGTCTTCACTCAGGTCCACTCCTGGGGCATATATTCTCTGCAGCTCAGTTAGCCGGGAGAATGGCTTTGAGTGGGCAGTGGTGCCTTGGAGAAACCAAGGGGAACTTGCCAATACATCCCACAACCCCCTTTGGTAAGCTCTGATGCTGCCTTTCTGCACTATTTTAAAAATCCAACAACTTGCAAGCATTTCTTTCTTTAGCTCCCCCGACTTAAAATGAAGACGTGGGAGGGAGGGTCGGCTTTTAATTACAGGCAAATACAATCCACGGATAACATTTGATGCTCAAGCCAGTACAATTCTTCAAATGGAATGTTCTAAAAGTGTCTTAAAATGATAATATTCAGACTTTAGAAAAAAAATAGATGGCATACTGTGAACCTTTAAAATGTTCAGTAGCTGTCACATTTTCAATCTGTTCCTTCTAATGCAGTAGTCTAAAAGTTATTTAGGACCCATAGTTGTTGGCACTGTTGCAGCCTAATGATTTCAGATAAACTGTTTCTGAATTGTTATTTATTTCCTTTCCGGTGCATACAGTGAATTCCTTTTTTTTTTTTCATTTCTGTTTGCGTTCACCAATTTATTTGTTTTTAAAGCAGCAGTTTTTGTGTTTAGATTTATTATAAATCCAAACAAACTTTATCAGGCAATAATACAATAAAGGTAACAAGACTGTCTCTTCCTCTTTGGATTAAGGACTACAACCAGTGACATTCCCTTGTTCTCAGCCTATTTTAAATTGAGATAGGGATTTATCAAACTTCTAGACTGGAGCAGGGAAAGGGATTTGTGTGTCGAGACCCCGTGGCCGCCCCCTCTAGGATGAAATAAAACACAAGGACACAGGATATAAGGTTAATGTTACTGGGCAAAATTTGGCCACAACTTTATTGGTTACAGAATGTGAGTGGTATTGGCTTAGGCATTGAGTGGACCTGACTATATCTGACTCCTGCCCGCAGAGCAGGAAGTCAAGTAAGGGTAAACCACTGGTAGGGGGAGCTCCGTCGATTCAGACCAACTTGAGCTCCCCCTGGGTTCCCACAGGGTCGTGGCATGGCCCTAGCCCTGCCCCGGGCTTCGGACAGGATCCACACCCCCGGATTCCTTTAACGGAATACCCTTAAGCTTGGAGGGGCAGGCGATGGCCAGGCCTCCCCTCCCCCATCCTAAGGTCACCCAATGCCTAACCGCAACACCTTATAAAGTTGTGACAGTTGCTAAGCGGTAGGCGAAAACCACATGGCCAAGCCAATCTGCCAAGTGGAAAAATTCCTACCAGGCCCCTGACAAGGGCAGGCGACCAACCGAAGTCCAGAGCAAGGCCATTGAAAGAAAACCTGCAAGTAGGGAGGGAGGGTGGGAGATTGAGGAAGCGAGCCGAAAGGAACCCCTCCGGCTCATGCTTCTGCTTTTAAAATGGGTCCCGGCCACGCCTCCCCAGCTGGCTGATTGTCTGGCTGCTTGCAGACGTGGCCGGGAATCCTCTGGGTGGACAAAGTCTCCCGCCCACCCAGAAGCGGCCACGCAGTCCACCACGACTCCTCCCCACAGGTAAGTGGAGCGGATATCTTAACTCTGCAATATTGTGTGTGAGATACACACAGTAATGATGATCCTGTGTTTTTGAATGGGAAACAATACACTGTTAAGGCAAATGTGTACACAGCACGGAGAAACGATGATTCCAAATCTTAAAGTTGTCCTTATTACAATTTTATACACATTTTTATCAAAAGTATACTGAACATGTGGAATAAGAACAGTGGTACCTTGGTTCTCAAACTTAATCCGTTCCAAAACCAAGGCACATATTCTCATAGAAAGTAATGCAAAACGGATTAATCCGTTCCAGACTTTTAAAAACAACCCCTAAAACAGCAATTTAACATGATTTCTTTTACTATCTAATGAGATCATTGATCCATAAAATGAAAGCAATAATCAATGTACTGTACTATAAAATAAATAAGACAGTACTGTAGAGGATTTTAAAAAAAAATATTACCTGCACTGATGATAGTCATTGTTTGGATGTGGGGGCTTTTATCCATTTCCACAGTCACACAATCAATCAGTTAGTAGCTGTACTGGGTTCCACACAGTCACAAAAACAAATTAACCAAAAAAGCCTCAAATACAAAAATGCAAAATAAATAGCAAAAACAAAAGTGCCAAACTTAATCCATTCCAGAAATCCATTTGACTTCTGAAATGTCCAAAAACCAGGCGCCCTGGAAACAATAGCCGACAGCCGTATTGGACATTCGGATTCCGAAAAATGTTCAAAAACCAGAACATTTACTTCCAGGTTTTCAGCATTTGGAAACCAAGGTGTTTGAGAACCAAGGCATTTAAGAACCAAGGTACCACTGTATTATAAAATGTGAATATGATTTGATTTTGATTTTATTTTTTGCTAACAATAGCAAAACCTATGAAAGCTGCTAATGCAGAGAACCAGAGTAATTTAAACATTTTGGAAGCATTAATACAATCTTGTCTTAGCCCTTTTTAAAAATAGCCCCAAGTAAACAGCATCACACCAAGCTGAGCAATACATGGAAATATCCTGAAGAAACATTTATGATGTTGAGATTGTCAGTTGTTAGGCAGACAAAACAACATTAAAAAACATTTAATGTTCATAGTGGGGAGAATTACTCTGTGGCTTAGGCCCGGCAGAACATTTCATAAGCTAAGAGCATTAAAAGGTTTGATTCCCACAGATTCCCTGATAATGTTTCTAAAACCATGCTGTGACTCTGATATTTTGTTAAACTTTTGAGAGAGAAAAAGAAGAAATGATTTATTAAATGGAATATTGTATTTTCAGTCATTCCTATATGCTTTCAGTGTATCTGTAGGGCACACTTTTTGAGTGATTCATATCCCATCTTCTCCTTCAGGATTTTGTCATGCAGGTTTTATGATTTCAAATAAAATTGCCCTCTGAGGCACAGTTCTTTGTGGATCAGCGAGGAAAGGGAATTGAATCAGCTACTTCTTTTTGTAGATCACCGTGGAATGAAACATTACCTTTGATCTTCAAGAACAGACCTTACTTCTCGGTATTTTTTTTATTTTTTTATTTTTTTTTACAAATCCTTCAACAAGCTAATTTTAATTTGCAATGTGTCCTGAAAATACTATTGGGTTTTGTTCTCAAAAATGGGTGGTTCACACGTCCAGACTCATTGCTAGATTTCTTACCACTTGGTTATTAATGTCAGATGGCGCACCGATGAAAAAGTGAATTGAATTCACTGGAACATATTGTGTGTGTGGTGTGACACTGGGTGTTAAATTCTGTCTGATCTGTAATGCTTCATGTTAGAGATTTCAGAGTTGCCTACGTGCAGAAATGCAGCTGTCTATCTCCAAGCAATTAACTAGTTGGCAGAAAGCCCAGATCTGCTCTCTCTCAGACCCTTAGCAACGACCTGTGATTGGTCGATGAGTTCCTAAAGAACTGAGCTCTGTGTGAGAGCTTTGTGGTTAGTGTGGTTAGTGTGTGGTGCAGGTGTTGGTGTGAGAAAGTGGTCAGTATAGAGAGAGAGAGACAGAGAGGAAAATATTTTATGTTTTGTTTCTTTTATTTTGTAAAGTCTGTACATAGTAACTTATGGATGCTAGTTGCTTCAATCAATAAATACTGTATATAGTTATCCAGTGAGTTGCTGAGTTCCTGCGTTGTGCTGTCCAGTCAATTACACAACAGCCAGAAGCTTCCAGAAAAGTCTGCGTCTAACTCTGCGGTGTCCAGGAATACGTTATATCCTGACACTAAATCTTAAGACTTCATTCACACATGCAAGTCACCACTTGATGCTGAATGGAATGATGAAAGTGGATGTGGCAGTCATAACAATGTGAAGCTAATATAATAATAATAATAATAATAATAATAATAATAATAATAATATTTACATGCTGTCCATCTGACTGGGTATCCGATATATGGAACTGGTCAAGGCCACACAGCAAGTCACACATGATTGGAATGGTATGGGAGCAACCACTATGATCAGTGCTTTTTAGGGGGGGGGGAACTCCGGGGTATGGGTACCCCTAAACATTTTGTGAATCTAACGGGAGAAGAAACAATTTTTTTAAAAAAAAAAGTTTCTTCCGTAGCACAGTGAATCATCAGTTCCGTTGAATAGCACTCGTCAGTTCCATTGCTACTCCCGATGGTGGCCTCCTTTCCTGTCCCGGTGTTTCCTGAGTCTCAGACGGAAGTGAGAGTTTATTGTGTCTCATGCCCATGCGGAAGTTACCATGAGCGCTGTCAGCTATGTAATACGAGGTAATGCATGTTCTTTGTACTTTTATCCATTTGCTGTATTTATTTCCCCCGATTTGAACTATAAAATGGTGATTTTCTTGAGTCAAAATGAGACATATTTAAAAGGGGGGGGGAAGAAGAAGAAGAAGAGTTTGGATTTGATATCCCGCTTTTCACTACCCTAAGGAGTCTCAAAGCGGCTAACATTCTCCTTTCCCTTCCTCCCCCACAACAAACACTCTGTGAGGTGAGTGAGGCTGAGAGACTTCAGAGAAGTGTGACTAGCCCAAGGTCACCCAGCAGCTGCATGTGGAGGAGTGCAGACACGAACCCGGTTCCCCAGATTACGAGTCTGCCGCTCTTAACCACTACACCAAACTGGCTCTCTGGAAGCACTGACTAGGATAACATACGCAAAGAGAACCCAAAGGGTTCAGCTGCATTGGCATGTTCTTGTTCTTGATTTCTTCACACCAGTACAGCAACAAGAAACAGATCACAGGGTAACCGTTCCTTAAGTGCTCTGGTAACATACAATGCAAGCCCAAAATTCCAGAAGTGTGATTAAATCCAAGTGTCCAAAGCCTAACAGAATAACAATGGTTTTCCTAACATGCTTAATTCATTATTCAGTACAGCATAGTATCCCGCTGCTGCCAAGGGCAGCAAAAAATAAATTAAAATCCTTTTATTGCCCTATTGAAAATGGCACAAAACTGAAACTCCACATCCTCCCATATGAACCTGGCCACAATTCAAAGTGTTGGTGCTGACCTTTAAAGCCCTAAATGGCCTCGGTCCTGGATACCTGAAGGAGCATCTCCACCCCCATACTGAGATCCAGCGCCGAGGGCCTTCTGTTGGTTCCCTCACTGCAAGAAGCAAAACTACAGGGAACCAGGCAGAGGGCCTTCTCGGTAGTGGCACCCGCCCTGTGGAACGCCCTCCCATCAGAGGTCAAGGGAATAAACAACTACCTGACATTCAGAAAATACCTGAAGGCAGCCCTGTTTTTAAACTGTGATATTTTAAATGTATTTTAATATTTGATGGAAGCTGCCCAGAGTGGCTGGGGAGACCCAGCCAGATGGGTGGGGTACAAATAAATTATTATGATTATGATTATGATTATGATTATGATTATGATTATGATTATGATTATGATTATTATTATTCTTGCTTTTGGGGGCCCGGTCTTTATCACACCACCTAAAGAGATTTGGTAGGTGAGAATTTACAGCCGGGCCTTTTCTGTGGCTGCATCTTGGTTGTAGAATTCCCTCCTGAAAGAAGTTCAAACATATTCCTAATGGTTTCTGGGCAGCCAACAGAAACACCTAATTTCATCTGTTGCTCAATTATTAAAATATGTCTTATAAAGCTGCTCAAGATTTCATTGCTCTGCTCACTTTGCCCTTTTAAACTCTGTTATAAAGATTTAATTCGATGCCACTGGTTCTGAGTGCACTGGAGGTCTTTTAAAAATAAAAAAAAGGAATGCAGTACATACGCATTACCAGTGGCATCAGATGTTGGGACTATTTTGTCCACATTGAGGTCTGCATTCTGTCCTCCATGCGCACATATAAAAAGGGCGAGATCTTTTAACTGAGCTGCATGACAGCATCTTGCGGACAGATACTGGGTGATTTTTGGCTAGCTGACATAGACAAAATCCAGCATATGTAGCGTGCTTAACTGTACTCTCAAAACAATCCTCCATCTGTGTGCTCTTTCGCTTTTAGCATTCTGCTTAAGCTTAGGAAAACAAAGCAAAAAAAGCAAATAATTTCCACTAACTGGCTGTAGTTGCTAAGCTACGAGAAAAATATATTGACCTGACTTTGGTAAATGATTTCTTTTTGCATACATCATTTACCAAAGTCAGGTCAGTATATTTTTCTCGTAGCTTGTAAAGTGGAAGTCCATAGTGGCCCCATGATTAAATAAAGCACTTAATGTTATTCAATGGAGAAATGTCTTGGCGACTTGATAAGATGAAACCCCATCAGCTTCGTTCATAATGGTTCTTCCACTATCTTTATTTGGATATGTAAACAGGCCTTCTCAAGTGATGTTTATTAAGCAGAAAACGGAAATTAATCTATTCATTAAATTACAATGGGGAACGATAGCTGCTTCTCTGTAATAATATGGAATCTGTACAAATACATTGTTTGTTTGTTTGTGTGTGTGTGTGTGTGTGTGTGTGTGTAACTAAATTTATGTGTGAATCTTGGTTTGACACTAATTGCTAAACACTAATATATCTATTTTCCTGCACTGGGTGCTGGAATTTTCTGAAGAATAATGAGAGGACAATCTCATTTTCTGTGTGACTTACATCCATGGGGCACTGGAAACAATGTTTATTTTGATGTACGCCACATTTGGCAAGAATAATGCATTAATGTTCAGCATGCAGACTGCACAGGATTTATGGAGTCTTTAATGTTTCATGGCCTTGCTTTTATATCCTCAAGTTCTTCACATGTTGCATCAATCAAGAACTTTTGAAAATGTGATGTTCCTGTTTAGGGGAATGCCAAAGCCTGTTTTACAGATGCCCCATTTGATATAGTATATAAAGATGAAGTTTGTAGTGATAAATGGGTGAGTGAATGTGACAAAAAACATGGGTAATTCAGGGGGGCGGGAGGACGACCTTATAGATTTGAAAATTTTGCCCAAACAACAGGAGGATTGGTGCATAATGAACTCAACAATCAAATATGATTATGATTGTGTATTTCTAGCACTAAGCCACACACCTAGAAAATATAACAACACAAATGAGAGTTTCCTGGAACCTTTTTTTGCTACCTAAAGCTACATTCTAATGTATCTGGGGGTAGTAAAATGTCTCAAAACAGCCATGTGTGTGTCAGTAGAATGGCACTTAATTCTGTTTCCCTTGATCAGTTTTTGTTTGGAAAAAGCAACAAGACATTTGTTATCCCCATATGTTAATATTAGATGCGGCAAAAAAGCAGTCTAGCAGCAAAAAATCAAGAGATTTCTTGGGCTATATACATATTTATTGTTGCAGGCTCTTTTAGATTCTGAAAAAGAAAACTCTATCAGAAAACTTGAATTTATATAATCGAATCAGTTTTTCTTGGCTTTTATTTTTTTTTACCCCTACATGCTACAATGGCTAGGGTAAAAAACAAAAACAAAAACCAACCAAATGAAAATCACATCACATGTAATATTAATTTGGTTTTCTTGAAACTTTCCCCACTCCCTTGATTTGTGTGTGTTTGTGTGTGTGTGTGTGTGTGTGTGTGTGTGTGTGTGGGTATGGAAAGAAAACCATAAGTAGAAGTTGGCTGGAAGTATATAAAAGCTTCTAAGTATATAAAAGCTTGTGCTTTTTATCTTTGAGGTGCCACCCCCTTGACGACTTGCTGGTTGAGGTTGTATCACACTGACCTTACAATGCCTTAATAAATATCCCATTTGGCTGGCAATTGAAACCTGGATTTTATTGGCCATCTAGACTGGACCCACATGTTATTGGGTATTGAGCCCCAATATTTACCCAACACATTTGCATTCCATCTTTCTTCTGTCATGGAACCCAAGAGGTAGTTCCCAGGAAGTCTCCCAACCAGACCTGCTTAGCCAGTGTGGTGTAGTGGTTAAGAGTGGTAGACTCGTAATCTGGTGAACCGCGTTTGCGTCTCTGCTCCTCCACATGCAGCTGCTGGGTGACCTTGGGCTAGTCACACTTCTTTCACAGAGTGTTTGTTGTGGGGGAGGAAGGGAAAGGAGAATGTTAGCCACTTTGAGACTCCTTCGGGTAGTGATAAAGCGGGATATCAAATCCAAACTCTTCTTCTTCTCTTCTTAGCATGAGAGTAGTCTCATATGCCTTCAGACATATGAGGCTTGGACCATACAATTTCAAAATTCTTTCTGTGGTGTTATACTATATTTGCAATGGCTCATTCACATGCTTAAGTCATTACTTGGTGTTGCATCATAAATGCTCTTGACAGGATGGTGGGTGAAGATTGTATTAAAGGTGTTAAGGGATCAATAAAATGTGTTCCCTGTCCTGAATATGTTATATTGCGTTGGGTTTGCATCAATATGTTGGAAACTTGAGTACAGTTTGCAGTTGCTACATAGCAGATGGCAATGAGCTATTGAGTTGCTCAAGGTTGGGATATTGCTACACTTTGTTACAAAGGATTGGTGCTCTGGGAAAGAAAGAACCCCAATGGTTGCCTTTGTGTATAAATTTTATCTCTGCTCTCAACTTAAGACTTTTAAATGATGTCAATGCACAGAATACATTATTTATGAGGATATATTGGATGGGTGGGAAGAAACAAAATTAAAATTTTAACTATGATAAATATATGGCTCATAGAGAAGTCAAAGAACCCTAAACAAGTAATTATGTTTTAAGTGACCCCAGCCTACTCCTCCAAGTCCTGGTCTCAGGAACTGCTGTCATAAAAAAACAATATTCTGGGAAAGAATTACTGAAACAATTAGCATAACAAATGTACTAAAGGAAGTGTACTGGCTCAGAGCTTCCCTGCTTGGATGCCACTAGCTGTTCATCGACAAAGATAGCCCCCAAATGGCTGCGAGGACAGCTGAATGCAGTCGTCACACCTCATAAACAGAAAAGCGAATTAGTCCTGTTTCAAAGTCCCCCCCTTCCAGCTTTTCAGAATGTCCCCTTTCCTGCAAAAGAAGCTTTGATTTTTCTGCTTAATTTTCTGGACACAAAGTTTAGAATTCCAGTCAGTGCAGGTTTATGAGCTTACTTTTTCCAAATGTGTTTTATAATTATATATTTTATTAAGTTTCAACTTTGGGAAAGAAGATAAAACACCAAACCATCAAAACCCAGCCTGGGTTAAAACATACAAGGAATTTTTGAAGGCAGGAAATTCCTCAAAAGCGTTGAGGGGCCTGCATTCAATGATAGTCTTTCATGGAGTAGACACATTGAAATCAATGGAGCTAAGTTAATCTATTAACTTCAATAGGTTACTCTGAGTAGGACCAGCGCTAAAGACCAGCCATGGGTTTCCCCAAATCTGCAAGCTGGCCAAGCAATTTCTCTTACGGTAAAAATTGCCTGGTTAGGAGAAACATCTGAGGGATCTTGAAAGGTGGAGGAGTTTCTTTTTTTATATATATAAGAATTTATTGATTTTTTATAACAAACAAATAAAACACCAACATTAACCCAACACCTAACTAGAAATAGACAAATACAAATACACCAATAATTCTTCTTCTTGTATCATATAAAAAAAAAAATTCTTGGTTGAATCTTGGCACAGACTTCCCCTGCCTTTTCACCTTCGGTTCTAATACCAAGTATTACTTTAATAACATCATATACTGAAAAGATCAAATTCCTTTTAGAAAATTAACATCTAAACATTCTTCTTAATAAATCTTGTTTTATACTTTACATTATTTTCCCATTCTTAACTTTACAAAGATCAAATCATATTATAACTTCATATTAATTCCACACAAAATTCTGATTCTTAACACATTATACTCGAAATAAATCATAACAAATATCCTCTTTCACTAAAACTGCTGTTAATAACAAAAATTTAAATATCTCTTTTCTTAATCAGAAGCTTAAAGTCTTGACACACCGGTTTCAGGTTACCATAATATCTCATTTTTCCCTTTACCCTTAGTACAATTCACCGTATCCCCCTTCTGTCCATTTTCTTTAGTCGTCTTACTCCAGAGCCGCTCTTCGCCGTATCTTTTTTCCTTATAAGTCCACAGATCCAGACCAAATCCAAAACAAACCTTGTACAGAGCATCAGGGTACACACATCCTCTTCTTCCAGCTTCTCCAGTTCACCATACCATTCCTCTTTTATTTGTATGCATAATAATTTTTTGACCAACACTCCCGAGCTCTCACCTCGGAAGTTAGATATAACAATTTTTCCCGTCCTGGGGCTGCCACCCCCGAAGGACGTTTCGATTTCCCAGAGTCGCCAGGCCATTCCGCCCTGTTCTCCAATCATCACCTTCAGCTCCCTGCCAAGGCTCTCTTCCAATGCAGCCATTTCCTGTAAAGTCTCCTCTGTGGGGTATATCTTTTCTGACATGTCCCGGTTCAGTATTTCCAATTTCCGATTGAGCAGTTCCAGTCTCAATAAAATAATCCTTTGTTCATCACTCATCTCACGGTTCAGAGCCAGTTCAAAGATAGTACCCAGCATGGCAGAAGCGGGCATAGGTATCACATTACAGTTTCGATTTTCACACTTCTCCATCTTGATGTCAGTAACTTTCCACTCAGTCACAGTCTTTCACAGCCATTTTCCCTGAATCCAGGGCACAAGAACCACAAATTTTAAAAAAGAGATATTTTCCACAGACTTGCTCCCCAAAGGGAGATCAAAGAAGTCTCACTTGTCAAAATTCAAATACTTTGTAACCATCGCTGTAACAGCAGTCTCTTAAACTGGTTATTTTCTTTCCCCCGAAGGGAGGGAGGCAGGCTTCCTTTCCAAATATCTCCCGGATCGTTAAAAAAGCACAAAAATTAGTCCAATCGAATACTCACGACCACCGGACTTCTTTAGTTCCAAACTTGACAGGTAGAACTTTGACGCTCGTCGCGGGGGTGACCGCCGCTCCACGTCCCGGTTGGGGCATGTCCCCTATAGCCCAGCTCCCTTGTCCCTTCACCCCCACTCCCCCTTTACAGGGGGAGCGAGGGAAGGGTTCAGAGCCATAATGGGCACAGCCGGGGAGCCCGGATTGCGGGACGCTCTTCCCGCACCCCACCGGAGCCCCGCTTTGCGGTAGCGGGGCTCCAACCCCCGGGACGGACTGGGTCGCCTCGCAGCCGAGGCAACCCACGACCGCTCCGCGATGGCGTCGCCGCCGGAAGTCGAAAGGTGGAGGAGTTTCAACAGGACTGTCAAAATTGTTCAGTATGTCCATAATTTAAACCCATCCTAAAGAATGTAAGAATTGGTGTGCCGGGTCAGAGCAAGACAAGAGTTGCTATGTTCCCCTGCTGCCTGTTCTTTTCAGTCTTCCGAGGGAGGAAATACAGAATTAGCAGCTGCTCCATTTCCTGCCCTGATGCTCCATTAACCCCGGCCTAAACCTTCTCCTGTTGGGCCACAGCAGGGGAGGAACCAGGAGGACCAGTAAGCAGTGAAGTGGGAAATGCAATTGCTGCCTTTCCTCCTGCTGCCTCGTAAAATTGAGAGGTGTAGGCACAGCTTCTGGGTGAGGACCTTGCAGATGTACTTCAAAGGTCCATGTCATCTCTGAGATGATATCAACCAGCTGGAATAAAAGATATCATTTAACATCTTGCCCCCGTTCCCCATTCCCGCTGCCTCATATCACCCCCTCATGGAATTATACCCGAAGACAAGAAAGCAGAGGTTTCAATTCATGTTCCATATGGGCTTAATATCCACAGTTTATGCTGTTGTTCCTTGCCTTCATATATTTTCCTTTCCAGCTTTGGAAATCGTCAATGAAAAATAAATGCCATGAACATTAAAAAAAAAAAAAGTCTTTAGTACTCCTGCACGAAGACATGGCATTAAAAAACTGTCTGGCAAATGAGCTTGTGTAGCAGACAGGTTAACAAAACACAGCCTAAATAATTTAGACGGCGCCACTGTTATGCTCAATTTTCTCAATAAAGGGTTATATAAAGAGAGGCATCTCAAATACACAAGGGCAAGGAACTTTTCCCCCTGTTGAGATCTGCGTTACCTCAGCCAAAATCTGTCAAGGTGGTGTGGCCAGAACCCAAAGTGGATGGAGCTACAGATTGGTGGACCATCTTTCAGCATTAATATAAGTCATGTTTCCTTCCAAAGGACCATAAAAGATTACATACCAATGACGAGAAGACCAAGCAGTACAGTACATGGTAGGGCAGCAATAAGATAGGAAAGTCTTAACTCTTTTGCAGAAGTCCAGTGACACAGGCAGCAAAATAACCCTCTCTAGGCAAGGAGGTCTGAAATATGAATACAGCAACAGAATATCTCCCTTATTCTGACTGAACATGGGTTTGGAACTGATCGTGTGGATGACTAGAAGCAGGGAAGGAGAATCTACAGCCCATGAAGCAATCTTGGCCCATCAGTGGGTCCAATTTGGTCCCACTAGGCTATTTCCCCCAAACCATGCCTATCTGCCCATCAGCTGACGTCACTGGTGATGTCAGCTAATGGATGGAAGACAGGGTCTATTCCTGCTTAGGCTGCTTTGGTTTTGTACTGTACTTATTCATCTTATATGTGAATTGCCTGTAGTCTTAGCATTAACAACTACATCATCATCCCATTGGCTACACAGCCCTGATCCCAGCGGTGAACAGGCTTAAACAGGGCATATCTAGAATTTCACTGCTAAGCAGTGCTGTATCTGCCTGTCACCAACACTAGGTATGTTTGGGGGAATCTGGGAAGAGTGAAGAAGCCAGTTACCTACTAATTTCTCCTGCAGTGATATTTTGAGAATTTGGATTTCCTCCTGTGAAGACACATTTGATGAAACAAAAAGAAATTCCAGTTCAACCGGAGAAATTTCCCACACATGCATATCCCCAGCTAAGGAAGTGCTTAACTCTCTCCCACTCTTATCAGTAAGACTTAAAATATACTTAAGTTTGGTTGAATCATTCTGTTTCATAGTTATTTCTATTACAGAGAACATTGAGAATAATGCAAGGAAACAGAGGTTAGAAACAGCAGCGCCACTTCTTATTCATCGCCAAATGCTGTGTGGAATAAAAAATAAGCACTTTGTGCATAACTGCTCTTCAAGGTAGAATTCTTATAAAATAAATTATGCATAACCTGATTCCAATGCAGTCTTAGGAACTGATTGTATTTCTCATTGGAGACATGTGTATTCCCCCAAGTTGAGAGAAAATGTGCCATGGCACTGCAGGTTTTTCTATCAAATATTCAGGCAAAGAATCCTACAGGAGAAAATAACGACCTAGCCATGTAACTAGTAGACCAGTTGGCATTGGGACATGGGGGGGGGGGTGCTGTGGTCTAAACCACTGAGCCTCTTGGGCATGATGATCAGAAGGTCAGTGGTTCGAATCCCCGCAATGGGGTGAGCTTCTGTTGCTCTGTCCCAGCTCCTGCCAACCTAGAAGAGTTTGGATTTGATATCCTGCTTTATCACTACCCAAAGGAGTCTCAAAGTGGCTAACATTCTCCTTTCCCTTCCTCCCCCACAACAAACACTCTGTGAGGTGAGTGGGGCTGAGAGACTTCAAAAAAGTGTGACTAGCCCAAGGTCACCCAGTAGCTGCATGTGGAGGAGCGGAGACACGAACCTGGTTCACCAGATTACGATTCTACTGCTCTTAACCACTACACCACACTGGCTCTCTAGTAGTTTGAAAGGATGCCAGGGCAGGTAGATAAATAGGTACTGCTGCGGCGGGAAGGTAAACAGTATTTCTGTGCACTCTGGTTTCCTTCACGGCGTCCCATTGCACCAGAAGTGGTTTAGTCATGCTGGCCACATGACCCGGAAAGTTGTCTGTGGACAAACGCCAACTCCCTCGGCCTGGACGTGAGATGAGGACCAGAACCCCATAGTCACCTTTGGCTGGACTTAACTGTCCAGGGGGTCCTTCACTTTACCTTTATTTAGACCAGTTTGCATCTTTCTATCTATAGAAAGGAATGGGACCTGGCAGAACAGGGTTCTAATCCCCACTCAGCTATGAAGCTCACTGGGTGACTTTGGATCAGTCTCCCTGTGCCCCCCAGCCTGCCTCACAGGGTTGCTTTAAAGCAGGGGTAGGCAGCCTAAGGCCCATGGGCCACAAGTGGCCCACATGGGTCATTTAACAAGCCCACGAACCTCCCCCAAACCGAGCCGCCCACTCGGCGAGTCCCTGCTCACTGCGCTAAACCAGCACAGCGCAGTGTGGGGACTCGCTTCCGTGGTGCCGGAAATCACATCTGCGCATGCTCAGACACTAAAAATTGCATCTGCTGAAAATCATTTCTGCATAGATGCAGACGCCATGATCTGGCCCACAGAGGGATCTCTGCTGGAGTGAACCGGCCCAGGCGAGGTAAACTTTGCTGACCCCTGTTTTAAAGATAACATTGGAAGGGAAGAACAATTTTCACCACCTTAAGCTCCGTGGAGAAAAGGTGTTCCAGCACATTTTTCCAGAACCCCCAAATGTCAACTCCTGGCCCTGAACCCTGGCAGGAATCAACTCCCGAACCAATGGCCCTCCTCCTCCTCCTTCCACCATTACACATCCCCAACCCTGAAAGGGATGTGCCATTGCTCCTCCCCACAAGCGGAGGCCACTGTGGGCAAAGCCAAGCCCTACCCGTAGGATGCTGAGACATCCCTTCTACCTCTTCACTTTGGCCGCGCTAGCAAGAGGAGGCGGGAAAGCCCATGGTGCTGGAGGAAGTGAGCAGGGACAGAAAGTGTGGGGAAGGGGAAGCCATGCCACAGCATGAGGGGATCACCATAAGGAGGAAGAGGAGGAAAAAGAAAAAGAGGCAATGGGGTGGCTGAGCAGGGGTAGAGTGGGGGGCCAGGTGGCCAGAGATGGCAGGGGTAGCATGGCCTCCAGCCCAGCCAGAGGATGGGAAATGTGAATGAGGGAAGAGCTTGTAGGGAGTGTGGTGAGGGGGGGAGGACAGTGTGGTGGTGAGGGGACAATTCTGGCACCCTTTTTCTAGGGAAAAAACGCTGGATGTAAATACAGATAATTAAATATCACATCTTTACGGTGTTATGTATTCAGTGGTCTGTGTTTGCCCGAGCTTGAGCCCAAACTAAGGATTCTGAGCTCCTGTGTTCTGATTCAATACATGATATCCAATCACAGAGCATTTCAGGATTTGAGCCTCTGCCATTGGCCCTTAAACTCTGAGTCATGATTCGCAGCTTGGAAGTTTAGACAGCCAATCACGTTGGGAGTGGGAGTGGCCCAGGCCTTCAGAAATGTATATAAGCAGTCGCTTTGCTCCTGTTGTCCAGTTCTGTTAGTTCAATAAAGGTTCTTGCTGTTATCACTGTGTCTTGCCCCATGGGAACCCACCTACACTTCATTTGCTCTACTTTTTGGTCAAAGTTCTCCAAGGATGTTGGTTCAGAAACAGCAGCAATAGCTAAAATAAAATAAAAATAACCATAGATTAAACAGATCAAAATTTAATTAGAACAAGACAACAATAAATAAGAATCCTTAAAACTCAGCCAATTTGATCCAGAAATGATTGCTGGTATTTATAGGTGGTAAAATACCAATGCCCACTTCTCTTTCTTCCTCTCCACTGTCAGTTACCTGTTTATTGTGTTGTGATTGTGTTGCTGCTCCCTGTTGCTGCTGCCCTTTACTGTCTCCAAAGTTGTACCAAAGTCGCCTACTGTTGTTGACGGAAATTGTCCAAGACTTTGAGCATTCTGTACATTTCTGCTTTGGGCTGCTGCTTGTGTCGTACTGTAGCCTTTTCCAGTGCGGAACAAAGACAACTTTAAACTACAGGTAATGAGAATCTTCTTCCTGCCTTTAGCCAAATCGAAATTGTTGAGAGACGGTGAGGCAACTCATCTAAGCTGTTATTGATTTTCAATAAAATTCACTTCTAATTGAGAAAATTCCTCCGCACACAAACACACACGCTGTTGAGCTTGTCGTAACCTAACTGCAACATGGTAACTTTTGTGGTCATTGTCTGAATTTTAAAGAACTGGTCTGACACATCTTTATTTAAGAGTGAACATGCCTGAAAGAAAACAATTACACTGGACGGGGCCAATGGCAATTGATTTACCTGATCCATCTAAATCTTGTCGTCTTTGTGTGGCTAATTGGATCAACTTGCAATCGCTGCACCTGTTATTCAGCTTAGGCCTGCAGCCTCTGGTCTAATAAATAACGTGTTTCTCTGTGTGGGGAGAGGAAGATAGCACTTCCACCTCTCCCCGTGGATTCAGCCTGACATACAACTCAAAATGGTATTGACTGGGAGTCCTTTCGCATTCATTTGTTTTGAGTTGTTCTGTGGTTCACATTGTTCTCATTCACACCTGGATACAAAAAGAAGGAAAAAATCTTCCCCGAGGCCGATTCTACAGCCAAAAAAATTATGAAACCAGCTCCACCAGAATGCCAAGAGGGGGGGGGGTTGGCTTTATCCGTGTGTCCTCCACCCTCTGCAAGCCGAGGTTGACATCACAGTTGTGGAAGGGGACCCATTTTTGCCCCAATGAAGGATTATCTGATTGTCAGTGTTTACTCTCTGTAAGCCTTGACAATCAGCTCAGCGCCAATTTTCAATCAGCCCTGTCAAGACTGAGCATGAATTGGCAAGCTCAGACTGTTGAGGGGGATGAGGAAGAAACAGAAGGATGGTGAATCACCACCACTGATAATTGAGTGGTGAAGACTAGCAAAGGTAAAAGGTAAAGGTAAAGGACCTCTGGACGATTAAGTCCAGTCAAAGGCAACTATGGGATTGCAGCGCTCATCTCGCTTTCAGGCTGAGGGAGCTGGCGTTTGTCCAGAGACAGCTGTCCGGGCCATGTGGCCAGCATGACTAAACTGCTACTGGTGCAATGGGACACCATGACAGAAGCCAGAGCGCAGGGAAATGCTGTTTACTTTCCTGCCGCAGCACTACCTATTTATCTACTTGCACTGGCATGTTTTTGAACTGCTAGGTTGGCAGGAACTGGGACAGAGCAATGGGCACTCACTCCATCATGGGGATTCGAACCACTGACCTTCTGATCGGCAAGCCCAAGGGGCACAGTGGTTTAGACCACAGCACCACCTGCATCCCATATTGGAAGACTATCACTCTGATGTGCACCTAGGGCTCAAAGCTATGTTCCCTCTGCAAGGTCATTGGATGGTCTTGGGCAACTCACTACTGCTAGACCTAACCTAGGGCTGACATGGAAGGCCTCTCGTTCTATGTTTGAAATTAATGTTGAGAGACCATTCAGTGATCTAGCTACTTCGAATATATGCATGGTTAAGCAAGCTATTAAAAGATTATACCATATATTTGAAGTGGCTTCATATGGATGCAGAAATCTCTTTAAAAATACAAATACTTTAAAATACTTCTTAGCGTCTACATTTTTGAGAGGAAAGAATCATGCACACGAAAGCTCATACCAAGAACAAACTTAGTTGGTCTCTAAAGTGCTACTGGAAGAATTTTATTTTATTTTATTTTGTTTCTCCTTGAGACTTGGCTTTATTGGAAGGCTTGGCTTTTCTTTGCTGGCTGAGTGGCAGACAGAAGGGTGTAACAGCATTTCAGTAAAGGCCTTCACTGCTCATGTGCTGGGATCTGTTGGGCTGGCTGTTAGTAGTTCTATAATTAACAGAGAGACAGTTTACCTGACCCTGGAACAGGGGCTCCTCAGTAGTGGCACCCCAGTTCTGAAACACTCTCCCTCCCCAAATTAGACAGGAACTGACAACAGGGCGTGTATTGCTGTCAGTTTAAGACATTTCTCTTTTGTTGGGCCTTTGAATAAAAGAGCTGCTCATGTAACTGCAAGATAAAGAAATATACCGGGTAGGTATTTTTGTTTTTAACTGAATGTTTCCAGATTTCTCCATGCTACTGCAGCACTCCTCTTGATTGATATATGAAGCAAGGCACTCTTGGAGGTGGAAAGCTTATCCTAAGGAATGTTGCTGCTTTTATCCAAACCCTCTTAGGTTCCCTTGAAGTCCCAAAGATATTTTCCCCAGGAAGAAAATATCTAAACTCACTAAAAAAAAAATTGCACTGCGTGTGAAATAAAGAATGTGCAGAATCAAGCTGAAAAAATCCACTAGGATTATGAACATATGAAGCTCTTATATTGAGTTGGACCTTTGGCCCTTGTAGCCCAAGACTGACAAAAGCTCTCCAAGGACTCAAGGCAAGGTCTTTGCCACCCCCAAATCCCACCCCCCCCCCTTTTTGCTGGAAATCCTGTGTATTGAATCTGGATATTTCTGCGTGCAAAGGCTGAGGTATTGCCTAATAATAATAATAATAAATCATGCTTATCATGTCTAAAAGTAACAGTACGTGTATCTGATGATGCCAAATTATGTCATTATGTGGTCTGCAATACAAATTCGTCCAGTTTATAGTGCCCACCAAAGTGATGAAAATAGCTTTATTGCCCTGAAAGGATCTTCTGCACCTCAGATTGTGATCTGAGCCAATTGCCGCCCCCCCCCGCCCCCCGCCCCTGGTAGTTAGGACATTGACTTGGCAATGACACAGGTAGCAGGATACCCAAGTCCATTGTATGCATCAAATAATCTTCTGAGTCCATTTAATTAATGTGCAGAGTAGTGGATTAATATGTACTGTTTTGTTTCATATATATCAGCTTCTTATTATACAGAACACCAGCTATTACAGAGTCTTAACAGACTTTTTTATTGTCCACCATACTACTCTTATGCAAAGGGTTAACAATCATATTTGCCTCAAATATCACTTTTGGCAATCGCCACTCACCACCACTTATGGAACTACCTTCTCTTTGAGCTCAGATAGGCACCAGTACTGATGGCATCTTGGTGCATATTAAAGATGTATTCATGCTTGCAGTCCTCTGCAAGTGTTTAATTCTAGTAAGTTATCATGATTTTCACTCCGCCCCTGACTATTAGCTGCACGTAACAAATATAAAAATTTGGATAGTGTATTTTAGAAAAAAACATTGTTGTGCATCTCAAGACAGATGTGGTAGGCAGCATAGAAATGTTTCCATAAACATTTTTCTCCAAAAAAAAAATGGAAAGGGGTTACAATGAAACACAATAGGGTATCTGACTACATATTCACTGACAAAGAAGAGGAATGATTCTCTGCTCATTTATGACAATGTAGAAAATAACTAACTTAAAACTAGTTCAGTTGGACTACTCTGATTTGACTTAGATGGAAGGGTGTAAATGGGTTATTTTAAAATTGGTTTTGTACCGTATTGTTTAAATTTGTTAAATTGTTTTATTTTGCGTGTATTATGATGAATGTGTTTTTGCTATGTGATGTGGGCCAAATGGCCGAAATAAACTACCTACCTACCTACCATATGCACTGAGTGTGGTGTGTCTCAAGTTTGCACAAAACCAATCAACCCCAGCATCAAACAGAAAAGTTTTACAACTTTCCCCCCCTTAACAGCAACCCCATTAGCTTGAGAGTGCTAAGGTAGGAAACTTTTTTTTCTGCAGTTGGATTTGCCTGTTTTCTAAAGTTATGCAACAAGCTCCTTATTGCTGTCTTAATTGGAATGCTGTAAGCCCTCTAACCCAAGGGCTATTGGATTGCTTTCTCATGTTTTTTATATTTCCCATGCGGTAACACTCAAGAGTTCTGCACACATTGCTTTGCGCACTGCAATTGGGTCAGGCAATCCCAGTAAGTGAATAGCTGCGTAGACCTGCCACCCTTTACTAGATTTCTATGGCTGAAACGTTGCCCTTCCAAATGTACAGCACTGTAATAGTTTTAGTTACAAATAAACAGAAAAAAAGAGGATATCCAGCAGATTTCTTTTTCTGCTAACTCCCCTGTAAGCACAAGCTCATCAACCCTTTCAGGCTGGAGATAAATTGACTGGCAAATTATTGCTGTCAAATGGCAGCAACACCCCCAAATGCCACTTATATTAGCTTTAATGAATAGTTCCTAGCACCATCCCTGAGGCTATAGCTCTTACTCTGAATCTGATATAGAAATGGCAACCTACATTCTGAGAGCCTAATGTGTGGTTGCCTCATTGCTATATCAGAATAAGCGACTCGTGAGGGGTTGAGGTGATGTCTTTCTCTTAACTTTTGCAAGTTATGGTGTTTACTTCTCTCTTTTTGGGGAAAAAAAGAGGACAGATTTAATTGCAGATCTGGTCATCGCATATAGGACTATTTAAAACTGCTTAAAGAGCCTGGTGTATTAAAACCTATGCTTCTAACAGGCGCACCAAGTACTGGGGTCAGGGGTCCCACCCGAAAATTATCAATAAAGGGGCCAGGCTCCCTCAAAGTTCTGCAGTGGCCATTACACTTACAGACCCCGAGGTTTACTTTATTTTTATTTTTAAAAATACATTTTTTATTATTTTCTTCTTTAAAGAATATTTTCAACAATACAATAATTAACACACATAAAACTTTCTGCTCTGCCAAGCATGCGACTTCCCTCCTTCCCTTCAGCGGGTTTTCCACTTTCGAATCCTGTCTCGCATTTTAGTTCTTTCATCCGTTGTCCACATTGTAGGATTTATTTCAATCCTGCTAGTGTCTTAAAAAGCAAAGACATCACCTTGCCGACAAAGGTCCGTATAGTTAAAGCTATGGTTTTCCCAGTAGTAATGTACGGAAGTGAGAGCTGGACCATAAAGAAGGCTGATCGCCGAAGAATTGATGCTTTTGAATTATGGTGCTGGAGGAGACTCTTGAGAGTCCCATGGACTGCAAGAAGATCAAACCTATCCATTCTCAAAGAAATCAGCCCTGAGTGCTCACTAGATGGACAGATCCTGAAGTTGAGGCTCCAGTACTTTGGCCACCTCATGAGAAGAGAAGACTCCCTAGAAAAGACCCTGATGTTGGGAAAGATGGAGGGCACAAGGAGAAGGGGACGACAGAGGATGAGATGGTTGGACAGTGTTCTCGAAGCTACTAACATGAGTTTGGCCAAATTGCGAGAGGCAGTGAAGGATAGGCGTGCCTGGCGTGCTCTGGTCCATGGGGTCACGAAGAGTCGGACACGACTGAACGACTGAACAACAACAACAACAGTGTCTTCAAATTTCTGCAATTACGATTCAAATGCACAGTAAATTTACTCCGGTCCCTTTGGAATTTTTGATCCTCCTGGCCTCGAATCCTGCTGGTCAGTCTGGCCGGTTCTGCAAAATCTATCATCTTCGCCTGCCACTCTGCAATCGTAGGTACTCCCTGTAACTTCCACTTTTGGGCCATAAAAGTTCTCACTGCTGCTGTGGCGTACATAAATAGTTTTTGATCTATCTTCGCAATCTCCTCTCCCATCAAACCTAGCAAAAATGCTTCCTTTTGGGGGGGGGAAAGGTATATCTAAACATCTTTTTTAGTTCATTACAGATCAATTCCCAAACTGTTTTCACTTTATCACAGGTCCACCACATATGATAAAAGTCTCCGTCTGATTCTTTGCATTTCCAGCATGTTTTATCTCTCATTCTGTACATTTTAGCTACCAACTTTACTGGTGTCAAATACCACCTGTACATCATCTTCATTACATTTTCTTTTAATGCAGTACGTGCTGTAGATTTCAAATTTTCATTCCACAATTTTGTCCAAGAATCAAACTCAATATTATGCCCAACCGAGGTTTACTTTAAAACTACTTCTTATCATTGATGTGGTTATTTCTATCAGACCTGAAAAACACTTTTTTTTAATGAGTTAATGCTGGAGAATTTTACATTGTGGAAACTCTGTTTTGCTTTCCTCTGCTTATGCGCCATTTCTCTGCAATCATTTCAATTAGTTGTGAGGGCACGTTGCTTGTGCCAGGGAAACCCAGGCAGTTATAGAGTGGCGCTGGCAAATTTCTACATGAAAGTGGTCTTGAGGGAAATAGCATAGCAGTTAAAAGAAATTATCCAAAGGAAGTAAATGTGTGGCAATTTATCGAATTAATCTGGAGTGCAAATTGTAGGGGGAAAGCTTGTTTTCAAAGCCAAGGAAGCCACACCAATAAATAAAGGGCTTGTTAAAAGGGAAAAGCTCACATTATGGGATGTAATAAGCAAACCTAAAACCTAAAACGTAACAGATGCCCTGTTTACTTTGATTCTCAATTGGGACCATCCACGTGAAGGTATCTGGGAAACCAGGAATGCATGTGGCAATTTAAATCTATTCATATCTCTCTTGCCTCCCAGACTCCACATAGCTGTCTTCCCTATTCCACAATTTCAACTAAGTCATTGCATGATGCAAGGGGAGAGCAAGGAAGTTCCATTTCAAGAGCAGAAACCCGTCCACTCCCACAGTGACTTAGCTGGATTCAACCCTCTCCTTGTTGGTAAGCTTATAAGAATGGGTTTTGTATTTTCCCATGCACCTGCAAACACAATGTATGTCGGGCCTGTGTGCATGTTTAGGAAACACCTGTATGTATATTCTATGGCAGCCTTCTCAACCTTGGGTCCCCAGATGTTGTTGTACTACAACTTCCCTCATCCCTGACCACTGGTCCTGTTAGCTAGCGATCATGGGAGTTGTAGGCCAAAATGGGGTCCCAAAACTCTCTGGAGTTGATTTATTCGTGATGTTGCATAGGGGAGCAGAAATAAGGACAAAAATGGCCACTTTTCTCTTCCACTAGCTGATACCTCCACTGGATTAATGAGTGCAATTGAATTCCATCCATTCTATTTGTGTTCATATGAGAACATGTGAGCCATACATACATACATATCCTTTATTCGACCGATAGTCAGAAAGAAAGAAAAAAAGTCTACCCAAATCTAGCACATTCTGCTAACGTATGCAGAACATTCGCACTTAAGACTCTGCGTGAAACAGCCTGAGTTGATGTTGTTTTATTAAAACTTATCAGATGAGAAAATTTAAATATTTCATGTGCACCCATTGTTAGTTATACAGGGGAAACAACAAGTTTTGATATATGCACTGTGGAGAAAAGGAAGGAGAAGTCAATGCATTCAGTGACGAGGAAACCATTCATAGGAGAAAGGAAGTACTGTACAGCATTGCAGCACTGGTACAAAAGTGGTACTGGTACATAGAGTGCTTTTTCTGGGGGTATGCAGGGGTGCCCCTAAACATTTTGTGAATCTTTGTCCATTTGTCCATTTACTGCATTTATTTTTCCTGCTTTGAACTATAAAACGGTGGTTTTCTTGAGTCAAAATGAGAGTACCCCTCAACATTTCTCTCTCTCTCTCTCTCTCTCTCTCTCTCTCTCTCTCTCTCTCAAAAAAGCACTGGGTATATATGATGAATTTTAAGTGGGCTGCAATGGGTGTTGTTTGATTTACAGTGAATTGCGTCTTCCAAATATCTTCAGTCAAGATGTAGACATGAATGATGATGTGGTTGAAAATATATTTTATAGAACGAGTCAAAGTGGAGCCAGTTCATGACATACCACGGAGGCCTGAGGATCAAGAATAGCCAATGCCCCTAGTCGCCCATCCCACGAAAGCGTCATGTTTCAGAGATTTCCACCTACTGTCACTGTTAGGAGAGCTGATGGATGGTAGCTTTCTTCCCCAATGGGTACAGTGGGGGACCTTCACTGTGGTGAAACTGCCAAACACCACCAACATCATGGCTGCCCCTATCTGTCAGTGGGGACCAACAGAGAGCCACCAGTGGTAGATCTTGTGATCAACCTTGGGACGTTAGGACGGCATTCTTCCTTCCCTTTAAATGTGCTAATAAACGTGGTTTCAATGGGCTATTCATAACTTTAGAGAAGTGTGAATGTCTTCTGACATCCAAGTTTGTTGGTTAATAAAAACTTGTGCACTTCCTTACACCCCCCCCCCCAAGGAGCTTAGAGAAACGAAGATATTTCCCCCAGATAACAGCGGAAGAAATTTCAGAAAGAAGAAAGGCAAAGCTCAGGTTTGTGCACAAGCTGTTAAAAATATGAAAGTCCTGTGCAGCTTTTAAAGCTGCTGGGCTACGTATATCCTTGCTGGACTTTCACCGGGGATTTAATTTGGCCTGGTGAGTTAAAAGCATCAGCAGAGGAGGGAGGGAATCTTTTCAGGCAGGTTCACAGGTGGAGCTTACAGAGCTATCAATGACATCCAGAGAGCCAGCTAAACCTGGAGGCCATTGACGAGCCGTGTCATTCTCCTAAGTAACTGTCACAAATTTGAGAAGGATCCCTCCGTGGATTTTGCAGGTTGAACAAAACCGGGTGGGGGAGAGAGAAAATGCCCCGAGGCAAAATCTGGGAGGTTGTCAAAGAAGCTCCTGAAAAATTGAACAAATAAGCGCTCGGTATATATAGCCTTCAGGAAGCTGTGCCTGTAAGGATTCACCAACACAAGTTGAGTGTGATTGAAGAAATAAATGGGATTGTTCTTGAAAGTATTATATTTCCTCTTTCCTCATCTGTTCCTTTAATGGAGGAACTAAACAACTGTGAGGGGGGGAGGCAGTGAAAGGAAGAGACTGGAGCCAGCTCAGTAATTGAATTGTGAAATGATTACCTCTCATTTTAACCCTTTGTAATTCTTTTTTTGAAAAATGCTTATTATTGTTATTATTGTGTGTGTGTGTGTGTGTGTGTGTGTGTGTGTGTGAGAGAGAGAGAGAGAGAGAGAGAGAGAGAGAGAGAGAGAGATCATAGCCCCAACAGGAGAACAAAAAAGAGTTCTGAGGTATGGCGGTACTTAAAAGTATATTTTTTTAGTTTCCCCTCTTTGTTTTGTGAAGCTGAATATACTGAGGTTATTTTTGTTTATCAGGGCTTGCAAAAAATGTATATATTAGTCAAAACTACATACTAAAGTTTGTTTCTAAGAAGAAATTCATTTCTAAGAATGATGAAGTTCTTCAAGGATTTAAGCACACACACACACACACACACACACACACACACCAGAAAGCACCCCTCGAGTTGCTGCAGAAATGTGGAGAATTGAATTTCAGATTGGAAAAATGAGAACCTGCACCAAAATTGACAGATCCTTCCATCCCTACTGCTGACCAATTCACACTTTCTTGGAATATGCAAATTCACTACAATTTTTATTTCCATCTCAGTTTTTGGAAATAATGTGGTCTTGCTAATTTTGCTGGGTAGGAGTTTTCATGAGTATTACTTCTTAAAAATTACTGGATTTCTAGCATTTGATATGATATATTGATATATAGATATATAGATATATAGATATATATATATAGATATATATATATATATATATATATATATATATATATATATATATATATATATAGGTTTGATTCCGTCACCAGCAAACACTTTGAATTCAAAGGAAGAGAATTAATTTAGGATTGCAGCCTTAAACTGCTTTAGGTTTTCCTGGATTGCGCCCTTGCTATTAGAGCCATTTGGTCTGACAATAGTGTGTCAGACCTATGTGAAATCTAATTGCAGTTGAAGTACTTAAGAAATGGCTGAAATACTTATACCATGAGTGAAGATAGGTTCCCTGAGGGGAACGCAGCCGTTGTTAAGTACACACCTAAGTCCAATACTTTTCAGTATCTAGAAAAGTAAACAGGACATCACATCACATAAATAGAAAAAGTGGGCACTTATTGCAAGTGCTCAGCAGTGTGCAAGTGCCGTTTCCTTGAGGCAAACAAAAAGATAAATCCTGGCTGTGAGATTCATTTCCTTTCTTCTGAAAAAAAGGGACTCTTGGCTTCAGCCTTTTAATTAAATCTATAATCCCACTACTACCACCACTGCGACCATGTGGTCAATCAATCTGGCTGGCAGAACCAAGGTTCTTGAATGTTCCACCCACCCCCCTTGCCGACTACCTGCCACGAAGTTGCCTATCATCTCTCCTTCTCTTAATCACACTTGTCACCATAGGGTTGCTTTTACAGTGGCTTCTATGAAAGCCACATTTTAAGGCAAGGGATGCTGTGGGAGTCCAGCTACCATCAGCTTGAGCCAAAGTGGCCAACGGTCAGGGTTGACACTGAATGTTCTCTCCAACAACATTTGGAGAACCAGAGTTTCTTCACTCCTGCTTTAAGGAGTATGAACCTGTTGCATTAGAAAGTGGGCCATGCTTCTATAGCCCCCAAATGAAATATACCACTCCAAAATACAGTGGTATCTCTACTTACGAACCTGATCCATTTCAGGGTGCCGTTTGCACCCCGAAAAGTACATAAGTAGAGTACCACTCCTGCATGTGCGCAAAGCGTGATAGAGAGCTTCTACGCATGCACGAAGCATGCAGGTCGCTTCTATGCATTCATGTTCGCAACCCAAAAATCCGCAACATGAACCATATGCAACCAGAGGTATGACTGTACAGGTTTGGGTACTGTATGGGTGAACAGCCCTTGTCAGCCCTTCAGTTTTCACACTCATGGAGTCAAATGTCTGCTACCCATGTGTCTTTTAAATATAACCTGCAAAATGGTCCTTAGGTTAGATTCATAAATTGTGGCTATGTAGAGAACACACAGTGATTGTGCATGATTTTTCCATGTTACAAGGCTTTAGAGCTGCACAGTTGCCTTCGACGAGGAAGCACAAGTAGAGAAGAGGATGTGGAAGAAGCTGTTCCCAAGAGTTCTCTGATCGTAGTTTGCTATCTTTCTGTTACCAGCAGGAGTAACAGTGCCTAAAGAGTTTCTGAAGTTGGTGCTTGGGGTGGTGCTTTGATTTCAGCAATATAAGTGACCGTCCTTTCTATTCCTCCTTTTTCTTGTTTCCCAGGTGTTGACAATTTTAGGCTAGAGACGAGGGAATGTGGCCATCTGTTTAAAAAGATTCCCTACAGCCATGTTGGTGTGTGCGTGCACAATCCGACTCATAACCCATTATATTTGGTGAAAGAGGGTCATTTCTTGGGGGGAATCCATGCTCTTTTCCTCCACCAACAACCCACCTCCTGAGATTCCTACTGGACCCTTCCCAAAACTGCAATGGCTTGTAGGATAATTACTGCAGTTATCATTCTGAAATTGGGCAGGTTTCATCCCCGAAGGAGACACAAACATCCCTGCAAATTGAACCCATTCTGGAAAATAATATAGACATTTTCTTTGGGGGTTTTTATTATCAAACTTTAAAGGTCCCTGCATTAAAGCCACTGGATGTATCTGCCACAATTTGCTATGCTTATTCCACCTTGGAAACTGTGGCACTGTGGGTTAAACCACTGAGCCTAGGGCTTGCCGATCAGAAGGTCGGCGGTTCGAATCCCCGCGACGGCGTGAGCTGCCATTGTTCAGTCCCTGCTCCTGCCAGCCTAGCAGTTTGAAAGCACGTCAAAGTGCAAGTAGATAAATAGGTACTGCTCCAGTGGGAAGGTAAACAGCATTTCCGTGTGCTGGTCTGGTTCACCAGAAGTGGCTTAGTCATGCTGGCCACATGACCCGGAAGCTGTACGCCGGCTCCCTCGGCCAGTAAAGCGAGATGAGCGCCGCAACTCCAGAGTCATCCGCGACTGGACCTAATGGTCAGGGGTCCATTTACCCTTTACCTTTTTCTTTGGGGGGTTTTATTATCAAACTTTAAATTTGCTATGCTTTCTCCACTCCGGAAGGGCTCCTTTGCCTGTACAGTGGTACCTTGGTTTTTGAGCATCTCAGAAGCCGAACCTTTCAGTTTTCAAATGCTGAAAACCTGGAAGTAATTGCTCCCATTTTCGAATGCTTTTTGGAAGTTGAACGGCTTCCACTGAGGTTTTTTTTTTTTTCCATTTTCCCCATTGAAATTGCCCTTTGCGCCTCCGTTTTTGAATGTTTCAGAAGTCGAACAGTCTTCCAGAAAGGATTACGTTCAAAAACCGAGGGACCACTGTACATCTCATCTACTTTGTCCAAAAAAAAGGGGGGGGGAGAGATTCTGGCCATTTTCAGATCCGGCATTATAGTGCATGAGGAACACAGAGCTTCCTATTGTAGATAATGGCTTAAAACCCAAAGCACAGACTGAAGTTTAGAGAGCACAAAAATGCTGATGAAAATTTTAAGGAAGGACAGAGACCAGGCAAACTCATTCCATTGTAAGGTTGGCCTGAGCATTACAGCAAAACTGGCATGGAGGACTTTATGGAGAAGTGGTGTCACTCAAGTTATATGGGAAATGGCTAGTTTTTGATGCTAGAAAGGAGCAGAATAGTTATTAATGTGCCTGCTTCTGGGCTCTATCAAGGCCACAGCTTGGGTTGCCAAAGATACATCAGAAGAGATGGGGGATTTTCAGTCTAGCCAAGTCTTGTTTCCTTAGCTTCGGTTACCAACAAAATCTTTGGGTTATTTTTTAAAAGGTTTTGTTGTTGTAGTTTCTGAAATGTGTGAGCAAATCTGTTCTTGTATGGAAAGGTCACACATGACTAATGACAGGATGGCAAGACAGATGATAGCAGTTTTCAAAATGTAATTAAAATGGGGAGTTTCTCAAGGTCTGTGGTATATTTTGCTGTCCTGCCCCCCCCCCACCTGCCGCCCAACAGAAGCTGATAAACTGAATTGGCCAGTAGCATATCATTCTAATATCATATTAAGAGCTATTTTATGTTGTGGTGTGAATTATTTTCTAGATGTAGAAAGAAATTGCTTTTATTTTGCATTGTGCTGTTAGCATGCTATGCATATTCATGGTGAGACACAAATATCTATGAGAATTTTATGGGGAAAATAATCTGCATTCATCATTTTCTATTGACTATTTTGGTTTCTTTCCAGCTTATCAATAGTTTTAACAAATGGATGCCTTCAGACTGAAACTTCGGGATATATATCCCTCCATCTTTCACTTTAATAATCTACAAGGCAATACGTTTCTACTGAAATCTGTCACAGATGACAATAAAAATTGGCTATACCCTTAAAATGATTGCTTCCATTCGTTTTGCTGACTTCCTGTAAGGAAGCCAGTGGATGTGAACAAGCTTTATGTAGAAGAATTACCGGTTGCCCCCCCCCCCGCCCTCATATTGGTGTATTTCCTTTCCTCTCTGGTTTAGAATGTCAGTCCTTTGGAAGCAAGTGCATATAGAGAGTTGAAAACTAGCTTTCTTTGTTCTGTCACCCCACCACTGCCAGCCCCTCAGCCATTGGCTGAAATGTTATGATGTCACAGAATGTTCACAAACTTTCTAACTGTTGCAGTAACGGAAAAGTGTAACTGTTCTGAACAAAGTCAAAGGTTATCTAGATCAGGGTAAAAGAGACTTTGGGTTTGTGAAATCTGCTTCAAATTTTGTTTTTGTTTTTCAGAACCCTAAAATCTAGCAAGTGGGACCATCTTAAAGGATGGTCCTGGTTGCGGGCAGGTCCTCAACCCAGTTCCCCTCACCCTGGCATGGGTGGAGTTATACCCTCTCGCCAGGGTGGCACCATGATCACCCCAGGCCTATTGGCCAATCATTTCATGTTGGGTGATCGTGGGGGGTTATAAACGTGACAGCGCAACATGTGCCAAACACCTGCTTCGTGCTGCCGAACACCCTCCCACCCACCCTCCCTTTAATTTAGGTGTCATTTGGCCTTGCTTTGGACTTCGGTTGGTCGCCCGTCTTGGGACGGGACTGGGTAGGATTTTTTTTTCCAATTGGCAGATTGGCATTAGCCTTTTGGTTTTTGCCTACCTCTTATTAATCGTCACAACTTTGTAAGGTTTGGCGGTTAGGCATTGGCTTATTGTTGAGTGGGGGAGGGGAGGTCGGCCATCGCCTGCCCCTCCATTGTTCAATGGTATTCCGTTAAAGGAATCTGGGGCCTGGATCCTGTCCAAAGTCCACTTGAGGGGCTGGGGCCATGCCAGGCCTCTGGGAACACCAGGGGAGATGCAGGTGGGTTCCCCCGAAGCAGCTCCCTCTTTAGGTAGTTTACCCTTGCTGACTTCCTCCAAAGGCGGCAGGAGTCCAATATAGTCTTTTGCCAATGCCTAAGCCAATACCACTCACATTTTCTGTAATCGATAAAGTTGTGGCCCAATTTTGCCCATTAACTTAAACCAAAATTCTGCGTCAGTGTGAATTTCTTGATTTCTAATGGGGGTTGGCTTGAGGGACTTGACGCGCAACCAGAACCTGGTGCAAAATACATGAATTCGAATTAAAGAACACCAGAGTTCACAGACCTTTCTCACTTACGCATTAATTCCAGGTCATCACAAGCTTTCTTTGTATGAGTAGTAAAATGTTGGTGTTTGGGGGTCATTTTATTGCTGCTATTGTTAAACATTTGGGAGTCAGAAATCCTTCATCTACTGCAAATAACCCAGAGATCTATAGCAGCTACCAATCTACTTTCTGTATTATATTGTGCTTGCTTGTGGCAGTGAAGCCTCTGAGATTCACTGCTGAGATTACCAGTGACTAAATGCAATAAAGAGATCGCAGGAGGCAGAGAATCTATGAGCCAAACTATGTTTTATGTTGCAGCTTCATGTACTTTTATTCTTGTAAAAGGAGCTGCGAAGTTGGTAACTTATTTTGGGGTGGTTGCACATTGAAGAGCTCTATCCTTACCCCCATGTCATAGCACCAACCGTGATTGCTCCCCCTAAGCTGCTATTAGCAGAGAAGAGAAATTAAAAACCTCCTGCAGGTTCTTCTTTCTTTGGCTGCCAGTCTGTCTTCTTCTTCTTTCTTCTTTGGTGGTCACTTGTAGCTGAGTAAGATTGTCTTCCATAAACACGGTTTTAAAAGTGAGTCTGTAAGTGAATGTTGAGGCCAGTTCTGGATCCACACGTCCTTCCACAAGCCTTTTGTCCTGAGTTCGAGTGTCTTCAAAGCCCACGACACCTTTGGTAAAGGCTGTTCTCCAATTGGAGCATTCGCAGGCAAGTGTTTCCCACTTGTTGGTGTTTATGCTACATTGTTAAAAATTTGGCTTGAGATTTGAACCTCTTTTGTTGACCACCAGCATTACACTTTCCATTTTTAAGTTTGGAATAGAGTAATTGCTTTGGAAGATGATAATCGGGCATCCGCACAACAGGACCAGTCCAACGAAGTTGATGTTGAAGAATCATTGCTTCAACACTGGTCATATTTGCTTCTTCCAGTACACAGGCATTAGTTCGCCTGTCTTCCCAAGTGATGTGTAAAAATTTTCAGAGACACTGTTGATGGAATCTATCGAGGAGTTGTCAGTCTGTAGTTCCCATGGACTGCAAAAAGATCAAACTTATCCATCCTTAAAGAAATCAGCCCTGAGTGCTCACTGGAAGGGCAGATCCTGAAGCTGAGGCTCCAGTACTTTGGCCACCTCATGAGAAGAGAAGACTCCCTGGAAAAGACCCTGATGTTGGGAAAGATTGAGGGCACAAGGAGAAGGGGGCGACCGAGGACAAGATGGTTGGACAGTGTTCTCAAAGCGACTGGCATGAGTTTGGCCAAACTGCGGGAGGCAGTGGGGGATAGGGGTGCCTGGCATGCTCTGGTCCATGGGGTCACGAAGAGTCGGACATGACTAAATGACTGAACAACAACAAAAGTTCATGATTGGCACACATATTGGAAAGGGAGCACATGGTGTTCCTAGGCTGGAGCATGACAGACCACAGAACTGTCATAAAGTGAAACCTGCACTCCTAATTTTTGAGGTTTAGGGCACAAGAAGCCAAACTACACTAACTGACATTTTGCATAGCACCCAAAAGTGGCAGCATATCATTCTTTGACTGGAACTTTGGTATTACTTACCCAAAAGGTTGACCACCCCTGGTCTAATCTTCACAGAAGGCTATAAAGCTAAACATTTTTTGCATCTTAGTTTCCAAAACCCAGCTCCAGAGAAAGGAAAACAAACAAACACTAGATCTAGTCAGTATCTCTGTTTTTCAGAGACAATGCTTGTTTTTATAGTGAAACATTCTGCCAGGCTCTCTGGCAGCCTGATCTTAGAGATCGCCTTTAAGCGTATCAGAACATGCCACAATTTCTACCACTGCAGCTCAGCTGTGATTATATTTCAGACAAGTGAAGCAGGCTTTGCAAGCTGCACTTGCTTCTAAGAAGCCCTCTGTCCCAGATGCTATTACCAATGGAAGAGGTGTGTGTTTACACCAGCCTCTGCAGCTCCTGTAGGTATTTTGCAAGGGGGATGAAAAAGGACTTTTACTTACCTTCTTATCCTCTGACACTACACACTAGTGTGCATGAGCAGACCGAAATAACTCCAAGGCATCTTCTCTCACCCTTTTACTAAATAAAGCTGAATGTTCTTCTTTGCCTGAAATTCTTACCTTTACATAGATGTAAAACCAGAGGTGTTTACACTTTCGATAAAAGATCTTGAAGGGATGCCTGAGGAATTCAATATTTGTGAATTCTATGAAATGGTGGTCCCCACTTCTCAGGCTAACGTGCAGACTGGAATTCAGCTACCAAGCTGATTTCATACTTCTTCAAGTGTTGCCATACAGTTCTCAGGAGTAGTAGAAGAAGAAAAGTTTGGATTTCATATCTGTGGGAATGTTGAGGGATGTGGGAGAGGATATATTGTTTTAGATATCCTATCCCAACTTGCGTTTACAAGCTCGATAATATCAGCAGAGCTTACATTCCCTTTTTACCTCACACGCACAGCGGATAGTTTGCATAGACTCGCTAGAGTCATAAAAATGTTGTCCTGGTGTCTTCCCCTTTTGATCCCTCTTTCATTAAGACACTTCACAGTCTTCGGTCAAGTGAAAAACGTTTACTCACAAGTAATCATCTAGTCACACATAGGATCCTAGAGGCAGGCTTAAAAGTTGCTAAACAATATACATGTGGTGACTTTCTCCTTATGAGAGAAAGTCCCCCTTTTCTACTTGGCCTAGTGCCAACGGTACATTTTTAGCAATGCTGCTTTTAAACTGTCAGAGAGAGAGATCAACACGACAACTGACCAGCGACAGAATGGAGCCCGGCCTGAGCTACAGTTGGCCGCTCCCAACTGTGGAGTTCGCTCCCAACTGTAGAGTTCCATATAAGGAAGTTTTGTCTCAGTCCAGGAAGACAGGAAGTTCCGGCTTGAGGACTGAGACAACCTTCTAGAAAAAAGTTGGGTTTGACTGCCCCTGTTCTTTTTACATCCCACAATATCCTGTCGGAGAACCTGCTCCAACAACTGAATTAGGTCATGGGTGTAAGAGAGACAAAGGATTTGAGGGCAAAAGCAGCGGAGGTCGCAAGAGCAGAGAAACGGAGATCGCAGAAGAAACGGGAGACTGCAGCCTGAGATCTGGTGTGCACACAAACAGCGAGCGAAGCTCTCTCTCCCGCTCACACCGAGGCGGGGACTTTTATTGTTAAACCTTTTTCCTACGTCATATATACATCTAACCAATTACAACTGGACACCTACAAGCACTTCCTTGGCGGGAACAATTCTGTACTTGCGCAGTATTACCTTTGACAGTTCATGCCGCGTCTGCAGTTTGACAGTTCATGTCGGCAAGTGCAGCAAGCTTGTTTCCCACCAATGGCGGTCGCGCACGGGTGCGCTGAAGCTAGCATATTCCTACAATATCCAGCTTTATCAGGACCCTAAGGAGTCTCAAAGTGGCTAACTTTCTCCTTTCCCTTCCTCCCCTACAACAAACAGTCTGTGAGGTGAGTGGTGCTGAGAGACCTCAAAGAGGTGTGACTAGCACAAGCAGCTGCATGTGCAGGAGCGGAGAAGCGAACCCGGTTCACCAGATTACGAGTCCACTGCTCTTAACCACTACACCACACTGGTAAACGTAGCCAAATATGCACACATACACACACAGAGAGAAAGAGCAAAATCATTTAGTGTCCATGCTTATGAATGTAACATGCATATGCACTTAAATAATGATGCATTCCACCCATTCACAAGGGGAGGTGGGTTGGATTCTGAAGACCAGAAATATTTGTAATCCATCCTAACTAAAATCTTAAATGGTATCCACAAATCTCCACAACATAGGGTGCTCCAAATACAATTTCTGCCCCTTCCAAGTCAAGATACGTAGGGCCCAAGCCCAGCTAAATTATTTTGGCACCCGAGGCAGAAAACTCTATAAGCGCTTTACCTGCTCTCCGGCCATAAAAATACAGCAACAATATTAATAAATTATGTCTTACTATTTATTCTTATTTATTTAATTCTTATTTATTATTTATTTAAGCAAGAATATGCTGTGCTTCCATGACACCCAAAATGAGGTGGCTCAGCTGCCTCACTCTGCATAAAGGCAAAATAAAAATAATAATAATAAAATGGACAGCAATTTACTTGCAATGTCTACCAAGTTAAATAAATCAGGTTGAAGTAAATAGGGGGCACTAGAGAATATGCCCATCTCCCGTATTTGTATGTTTATGACCATCCTTTTAACTGATTTTGCGGTCTGAGCCCAGGAGGCCAGAGTCTAATCTCGAAAACTTGAGGTCTTTCAACAAATATGCACTGGAGGTTCCCTCTTTTTCCTTTGCCCCAATCTTCTCTTCCTCCCTCCAGCATCTTTCCTGGGTGGAAGATATTTAGGACCCAGCAGGAAATGTTAAAAGTTGCCACGCATCCAGCAGAGAGGAGAATCAATTGTAGCAAATAAGATATATCACGGCTACATTAAGCGCTGTGTTTACTCCATAAATTATTTCCTGTTGTTAGTTAAATATATCATCCAAGACTGCACATCCATCTTCACTGCAACAGCAAAAGGCAAGGAAGTGCTTTGGAGAGAGGACAAGGTATTCAAGTTAACAAGAATAAGATGGTGAAGCAGACTAAGCCCGATAATGGGAATGGAAAGAAAGTGGCTCCCTGCGAGGATATTGTGCTGCACAGTAACAAATATTCTCTTAAAACGTCAGCCATACATTCCTTGTTCCCTCATTGCAGCTCTCCAGTAAATATAAGGTTTAGATTCTTCTTCTCGTGAGCAGATTATTTGGTTTCTGCTTGAAAAGTTGATGCAGCGGGATGGAAATATCGCTGCTTTAAGTGGTCATTTTGGAATGAATTGGGACCTGTGCTTTTTAACTTGTTCATAAATGATCAAGGGTTAGGAATGAGCAGTGAGGTGGCCAGGTATGCTGATGATACTAAATTGTTCAGGGCCATTTACAGAGACAGAGAAAGAGACTGAGACAGTGAGGAGCTTGAAAAGGATGTCTCCAAACTGAGTGAATGGACAATAAAACGGCAAATTCAATTCAGTTTAAACAAGTGTAAAGCAATGCATGTTGCCGGGGGTGGGGGTGGGGGGGGAGCTTACTTTCACATATTCATTCATGGGAGTCTGAACTGTCCACGATGGGCCAAGAGCGAGACCTTGGGATCATAGCAAACAGCGTGAGGAAGATGTCGTTCCGGTGTGTGACAGTGTTGAAAAAGGCAAAACTGCCAATACCATAATGCCATTGTACAAGTCTACGATGCAACCACATTTTGAGTTCTGTGTAGTTGTGGGTACCTCACCTCAAAAAGGATTTCATTGTCAGGGACTGGACATCAGAGGAGAAATGGTGGAGACCACTTCCCCCTCCTCCTGAACCTTCCCAAGAAGAGGAGGACAGTATAGATTTACAATGGTGGTTTGCAGAGGGTCAAAGCTCAGAGATGGAAGAGGGGCAAAGCTGGGAAATATTTGGAGAAAGGGGGGAGAAGCAGAGCAGGAACAGCTGGCTGACATGTTATCACTAAAGAGCATTCCACTTGGTTTTCGCCTAAAAAGGTAAAGGTAAAGGGACCCCTGACCATTAGGTCCAGTCGTGTCCGACTCTGGGCTTGTGGCGCTCATCTCGCTTTACTGGCCGAGGGAACTGGCATACAGCTTCCGGGTCATGTGGCCAGCATGACAAAGCTGCTTCTGGCGAACCAGAGCTGCGCACGGAAACACCGTTTACCTTCCCACCGGAGCGGTACCCATTTATCTACTTGCACTTTTGACGTGCTTTCGAACTGCTAGGTTGGCAGGAGCTGGGACCCAGCAACGGGAGCTCACCCCTTTGTGGGGATTCAAACTGCCGACCTTCTGATCAGCAAGCCCTAGGCTCAGTGGTTTAACCCACAGCACCACCCGCGTAGCAGTTGTCACATCTTTGTATGGTTTGGTGGTTAGGCATTGGAATAGTGATGTGGGGTGGGGAGGTATGGCCATCACCTGCCCCTCCATGCGTAAGGGTATTCTGTTAAAGGAATCTGGGGGTGTGGATCTTGTGTGAAGCCCGGGGAGGGGCTAGGGCCATGCCATGACCCCAGTGGGAACCCAGAGGGGCTTGAGTCAATACGCATAGGCGGAGCTCCCCTTACTGGTGGTTTACCCATACCAGACTTCCTGCAAGGTGGGCAGGAGTCAGATATAGTCTGTTGTTGCCAATGCCCCTAAGCCAATACCGCTCACATTCTGTAACCAATAAAGGTGTGGCCTACATTTGCCCATTAACATTAACCTGAATTCTGTGTCCTTGTGTCTTTATTCCTGGGGGTGGCTTGGGGGTCCTGAAGCCCAATATTCATTTCACGCTCATTGGGTCCCTAACATCAACCAGCAGTAACCCAGAAGAGAGCCACATTGGGGTGCGAACAATGCACATGAAGGAACTGTCGCATGGATTAAAAGCATTTTAAATGAGATGCAAGGATGTGTGAAACCCTGTTCTGGTGAGTGCCCTGCACCTTGCATAAATCAGTTCTTCATTGCCTGGGAAAGAAAGGCAGACTTGCAATTCCTGTCCTTCCCTATTAAATAAGTTAAAAACAGTGCCCAGGAGCAAAGATGCCGATGCAGGGCGGACAAAATAAAGCCTGCTGCATGCTGGAGATTAATGGAATAGGCGAAATTTAATAAATGGGAAGTGCTTCCTTGTTATCAGATAGAAATAAGTTATTGGAATATTACAATAAAACTACTAAGTTGGGGCAAAAACATAAAGAAGCTATTATTGCTAGCACCATTTGTTATATGCAACTGAAAGTACCCTAGGAAAATATAAAATATCTGAATGCATAGAAATGACCATACGCAGACAGCACTTTTATTTATTGTGACGGCTGAGCTGTCATTAGCCCTCCAGATAAAGAGCAAATAATGAATCTGGTTAGCTACACAACAACATCTCTATGAAATATTGCAAGTCCTGGCAATTTGTCTTCCATTTGTAATGCTTTGTTTTACTTAGGAAGAACAGAAAATGAATGTTTAGTAGCAGACGCAGGAATGCTCGAATGCTGTTCTCGCCCTTCTAAAACAATTTTCAGTGTTATCCTATTATGTCTACTTGGATGTAAGTTCCATTATGTGCAATGGGTAGGTGGGTATCAGACTGCAGACTTTTTCATTTAGCTTTAGAGAGGTCATCTCACAAACAGAATGCATAGCTTTATCAAAAGTGCTACAAAACTGTTGTAGTGATGTGGTTGAAATGCCAGGCTTTTATTTTTGCCTGAAATACAAAGCGCCGTTGAAATTTTGTTGGCTTTGCTTGGAACGTTGCCTTTGCGTAGCGACCATCATGATCATCTGGTGATAGCAAAAATAAGAAAGAAGAGATCTGCAACAAAATATTCTGATGTATCGTCTTGCGAATTTTCACCAAAGATGCAGTTCAGTTCACCACTATGGATAGTGGGCCAAATCAGAGTGGAGTGCTTCTGGCCCAGAGGCAGTGAGGCTGCAGGCAGCAGGGGCCAAACATTGGAAAGATGTAATAACCACAAGACATGCAAAAAACTGCAACTTTATCAATTTAAGATGTTAGTAGGCTTTGGCATAGGCATGTGTGGTACTCTGAATCAAAGTGGTCTCCATACTGCCTTAGCCCTATCCTGTTGTTTCTTAGGAAATGCTGCATTTTGATGCACTTTCCCCCAAACACGCTTTGATCTGAATTAAGAGCAAGAATGAGCTAGCTGTGTTTTAAGCCAGTAATGTGTAACCACATGTATCTGTCCCCCATTAGGGGCAAATGAAGCAGGCAATGGGCATTTGGAAATAGAAAATACTGGTCTCCCATTGAAGGTTACTGCCCGAGTGACTGCTGTATTTATTTATGAAAGCAAATCCTGGGGGGAACCAACCTCACATGAATAAATGTCATGTGAAGTCTAAGTCTATGCTAAGATACCTTACTACAGTTTTAAGTGAAAAAATCATTAGCAAGCAGAGGTGCAAGCAGTACAAGCTTAGCAGATGATAATGTGACTACTATGCATTGCTAATAGCCCACTCTTGTGCAAAAAGTTAATTGATTCTGATTAACTCGGCAGCTACTAAAATACTTTTTACATTTTGTAAGATTCAGCTGTTGCTTCTTAATCACAGAATCATTTCCTCGGGGTGAGGTGGAAAGACAAAGAGGGAACAAGCCTGCAAAAGTTTGCTGGGTGACTCAGGGCATGCTCACACTGCCCACAGCTTTTCCGTGCATCACAGAAATCGTGTCCTCCATCATGGAGAGCACATGTTGCAGTGAGATCACCTAAACTGCCTCCTGTTTGTTGGGGCGGGACTGTTTGGATAGCCCAAACACCACATTGGATGCCCCTCGGTTGTTGGGGCATAAATTTGGCTTTTGGGATTGCTATTGGCTACTCAGGGGCTATTTAAGCTGCTGCATGTCACATGGAGCTTCCTCTTGATTGTGATGGACACCGGATCACCATCCCTCCCTCCCTATATTTAGGGCTGTTCTTTGGACCTTGCTATTGCGTGGCCAGGCGGAGTCCCCCGAACCCCGGGCAGCCCCTGAGGGAAAGAACGACACGTAACAACGTTCTATGCGATTAAATTGGCCACAACTTTATTAATATTCAGATGTAGGAAGACCTTGGCTCAGGCATTGGGCATTTATCCTTCCCAGCCCCCCAGCCGGGGTTCTGGGTAACTTCAGGGTTATCCAGCATGAGTGGGGAGTGGGCTAGCTCTGGAGAACATATCCCGGGTATGACTCAACTTCTATTTTGTGCACTGCATAATCCCTCCTTCTACCTGGCCAATCCCCCCGGCAACACCTCCCCAGCCAGCATTGGACGGCTGCTAAAGTAGGTGGAGTCCACAGGTATCCAACCTGGGAAGATGGTGCCAGGACCAACTGCCAGGAGCTGCACCGTGATCCAAGAGGGCTACTCGCGACCACACAAAAGGCACAACCCATTTGATGTGGGGAACGTTCATGCCTGTCTAGGGGTTGTCTGTTTTGGAGCAGGGGCCTGGTAGGAATTTTGCCATTTGGCTGATTGGCTGGTGCCACTTGCTTTTTGCCTACCGTGTAGCAAATCATCACAACTTTGTAAGATTGGCAATTAGGCATTGGTTCAATGTTTTGCGGAAGGGAAGTGGTTGGCTGTGCCTGCCCCTCCATTGCTGCTGCTAGGGAATTCTGTTAAAGGAATCCAGGGGATGGCCTTGCTTTTGTCCAAACCCTGTCAAGGGGCTAGGGCCACGCCAGAGCCCATGGGAGCATCTGGGGGTGAGCTGTGAGATCAAAGCCAGCTTCTTGCTCCCCCAGGATGCTTTCCCTTACTGACATATGGTGGTGCCCAGTTGTCAGTCCTGTTCCTGACACAGTGCAGGTTCAGGTAGTTGGGAACCGATACCTTAGCAACCACTCACATGCTGTAATCAATAAAGTTGTGGCCAAATTATTGCCAAAAACCTTAAACTAAAATTCTGTGTCTATTGTGTATTTATTTGGGGGTGGTTTGGGGGGTCTTCACACACAAACACACAGTCGGGAGTCTGGATGTACCTGTTTTCCAGGTCATTGGGGGCTGATCCATTTGGGTGTATGGGTGCTGTCCCATCAATTTATTCTTTACTTAGCCAGCCCCTTACCTTTCCTGCCCCCTTACTCACATCTAGTTCAGGGGGTGGTACTGCCTTACAGTACTGCCTTGAACCCCATCTCCAACTCTTTGAAAGATTCCAGCAATGGTGTCTCCAACATCAACTTTGTTGGACTGGTCATGTTGTGCGGATACTTGATTATCATCTTCCAAAGCAGCTACTCTATTCCAAACTTAAAAATGGAAAGTGTAATTCTGGTGGTCAACAAAAGAGATTCAAAGACTCTCTCGAGGCAAATCTTAAACTGGGAAACACTGGCCTGTGAGCGCTCCAGTTGGAGAACAGCCTTTACCAAAGGTGTCATGAGTTTTGAAGACGCTTGAACTCAGGACAAAAGGGAGAAGCATGCTAAGAGGAAGGCATGCTTGGCAAACCCTCACTGTGATCAACTCCTGCCCAGAAACCTATGTCCCCACTGTGGAAGGATGTGTGGATCCAGAATTGGCCTCCACAGTCACTTATGGACTCACATTTAAAACCGTGTTTATGGAAGACAATCTTACACAGCTACGAGTGATAGCCAAATAGGACGAAGAAGACTGCCTTACAGTTCCCTCCTTGGTCTCGGGGCTATTCTTATATAATTCAACAGGGAGGAGGATGAAGACAGAACTACAATTATTCGGCTAAGCCTTCTGTTAGCTGTGGCACCACCTGCTGTTGGGCTCCTTGCCTTCTGCTCTACCAATCCCAATAGGTAGCAGCTGCCACAGCTCCTGGGCAATGCACACACACTAAAAGCAAGTCTGGCTGCGACTTTGTTCTCTTCAGCCATGTGAACAGGTGTGAGGCCACTGTGCAATAATCCTATAGTTGGATAGAAAGTTTTCCTAAAGCAGCCCTTTTGGGATTCCAGAATTGGTGCAATATAGTTGTGTCATATATTTCTATGTCCAAAGCGAATTTAAATCACGTTGAGAAGGCCAAACTCTGAGTTGGTTTGCCACAATACTCTCTTAATTGGTCTGTATGCACCAGAAATGTGTGTAACTAAATAATATACCAAAATGGAAGATTAGAACCGATGGGTGTTGAAAATAAATAAATAAATCTGAATCCACACAAAGTCCAGCATAGTTACTATTGCTTATCGCTGCAGACCACATTACGCCTTAAGAATGCAATGCAGGTTGCTATAGGAAATGTAGGCGCTATTATTGTCCCAACATAATAGATTTTCTATTCTTAGAATCTTTGCACAGAAAACAAATTAAGCCATTTCGTAGTACAAGATAATAAAAAGTAAAGCATTCCAAAACTGTATTAGAGAACTTGGCTGTTCACAATAATATTTTGTCCTATAGCAAATCCTAACAATGTTGAAAAATTATCCACAGAGGACAGAGCAGAGAGAACGCCTTAGGATAACCCACATCTGGGTACCACACAGAGGTCCCTTTACCTTTTTAATGGGACCCAGGTGGCGCTGTGGGTTAAACCACAGAGTCTAGGGCTTGCCAATCAGAAGGTTGGCGGTTCGAATCCCTGCGACGGGGTGAGCTCCCGTTGCTCGGTCCCAGCTCCTGCCCACCTAGCGGTTCGAAAGCACGTCAAAGTGCAAGTAGATAAATAGGGACCGCTCCGGCAGGAAGGTAAATGGCGTTTCCGTGTGCTGCTCTGGTTCGCCATGCTGGCCACATGACCCGGAAGCTGTCTGCGGACAAACGCCGGCTCCCTTGGCCTATAGAGCGAGATGAGCGCCGCAACCCCAGAGTCGGACATGACTAGACCTAATGGTCAGGGGTCCCTTTACCTTTTTACCCCACCATCCCTTGCAGTATCCAGCTACTCAGTACATCCCCTGCCACTCTGATTCGTGAATAATCCAAGAAAGGATGGATTGCCAAACCTATTTGTCATCTAACTCTGGATGACGGAGGAAATGTAGGCCTCAATTCACTGCCAGTGGCATCTTTTCTGTACCCTTCCTTGCACAGGTCAAATAGCTGTGTGGAGTTATCCAGAGCACCAGGGAGAGTCAAAGCTGTACCCGGAGGGGAGTAGCAGCTTTGGGGTTCTCAAGGAGCCCAGATGGACCAAGCCTTAATAATCTCTGGGAAAGCTCAGATCTTTCAGTGCCATTCCAGATATCCAGACCAACTCACACTACCCCAAACTGGCAAAAGGGAGGGTTCTAGCTCAATTGGTTAGAGTGTGGTGTTGATAGCACCAAGGTTGCAGGTTCGATCCCCATATGTGACAGTTGCATATTCCTACACTGTAGCAGGTTGGACTAGACGATCCTCAGGGTCCCTTCCAACTCTGGAATTCTATTATTCTAAATGGAGCACCCCAGCCAATCCTATAGCTATCCTGTATATGATTCACATACACATCCTTTCTGCTCCCATCGCTTGATTACTTGCTTAATTGTTCACATGTTACACTCAACACAGGTACATGCTTTCTCTACAGTGTTTGTGTGAGAGTATACACTTGTTGTTTGAATGGCTCAGCTATTGTGTCCATGGCGTTGCGGCGTTCATCTTGATTTCAGACCAAAGGAACCGGTGTTTGTCCACAGACAGCTTTCCGGGTCATGTGGCCAGCATGAATAAACCACTTCTGGAACAACAGTGCACCGTAACAGAAACCAGAGCGCACAGAAATACTTTTTACCTTCCCACCCCAGTGATACCTATTTATCTACTTGCACTGGTGTGCTTTCGAACTGCTAGGTTGGCAGGGGCTGGGACAGAGCAATGGGAGCTCACTCCATCGCAGGGATTCGAACTGCCGACCTTTCTGATCGGCAAGTCCAAGAGGCTCAGTGGTTTAGACCACAGCACAACCCACTGAGCCTACACAACTGCTTGGAGGCTTTCCATTTCAGAAGTTCATCATCCACAGACTGGAAGGTGATAGGGACAGCTCATTCCTGCTATCTTCCTTAGGTTTAGTTTGTTTTGCCCACCATTCTCCCTGCACTCATAAACAAATGCATATAGCTACTGTGTCTTCTGTCTTCAAACAATAAGGAAGCATGTTTGAACGAGACCAGTTCAAGCATTTTAACATGGCACTATGAATTAGCCGTGATTCCTCGATTGCAGGGGGTTCAACTAGACGACCCTCTGAGTTCCTTGGAACTCTACAATTCTATGATTCAATGATAAAAAAGGCTTGAAGGCTTGGACCTATGAGCTCCATGCAGGGCCATGGAAATGTGCTACTAATATTGCTTATTTTTAATACAAAGTATTTTAAAGAAGAAGAAGAAGTAGCTTAGGACAGACTTTCTTTTGTACTGTTTCTGCTCTGCCAGTTTTAAATATCATTTTACTGTGTGCTTGAGATGATTTTGTTTTGTTCTGGGTTTTGGAGTTCTGAGTTGGCAGTTGGGAGTTTCAGCCAATGAAAGGAAAGCATGCAAATGCTTTTAAATAAGTAAATAGGTAACTACAGAAAAACAAATAAAGTGCTAAACTTCCCAATTAATCTTTAAAATGTACCAGCCATGCATGGTACGCAGTTCACTTTCCAAAGATGAGGAGTATACCCATCTCCATTGTTTATAAATGGCATATTTGATCCAATGCCATGTTTCCCCCCAATAAAAGATGTCAATTGTGTATGTTCTCTCTACTTCTCCAGAGACTTTAATGAAAAAGCTGTTTGTTGAAGAGTCTGTTAGTGTTCCTTTGCATAATGCGACTTTCTGAGGAAGATCTGTTGAATATGGAATGAACTAACATTGCTCATAATTACAGCTGTAGGGGGGAAATGAATTGAAATGAGATAACAAAGTTTTCCAATAAGGGTGCCTTCTGTATTACAGGCTTGCATCTACCCAAGACAATCTCCCTCTGTTTCTATATATATGGTGCTTTATATAGAGCTCAACAAAGGACCTCTTCTCTTCCCTTTCTGTTACTGCAAAAGTGAGTAGTAGAAGCTATTAAGCACCCACAAATTATGGCAAGTAGTAGTAGTAGTAGTAGTAGAGTTTAGATTTGATATCCCACTTTATCACTACCCTAAGGAGTCTCAAAGTGGCTAACAATCTCCTTTTCCCTTCCTCCCCTACAACAAACACTCTGTGAGGTGAATGGGGCTGAGAGACTTCAGAGAAGTGTGACTAGCCCAAGGTCACCCAGCAGCTGCATGTGGAGGAGTGGAGACGTGAACCCAGTTCACCAGATTACGAGTCCACCACTCTTAACCATTACACCATGCTGGCTTTGTTTGGTTTGTGAATCGCAAGTTGTGCAGGGGTGGGCGAGTCTGCCAATTTTGGTTTCTCTCCGTTTCTCATTTTGCCATTCTTAAACTCGGCTTTCCATTTTTCTGTGTCATTTTTTTGGTTTGTTTTAGGAGTCCTCGTGAAAATTCACCAGGAAATTTCTCTCAAATGGGGAGGGGAGGCTCAGCCCACGTGCTAGATCCACTTTGAGATACTTGCACTATCTGCCCAATCAAAAAATCATCCTACCTTCTCCCATCTGTTTTGCACCCATTTCCACCTCCACCCCATGTCTTCTGTTCCCAGCTCCCTTTGCACAGTCTCCCTTGCACAAAGACCACCCCATGGAAACCTCCTGCATTGTCCTCATGCATTGCAGCTACTAAGCACCATTGTCACCTCCTGCCTAATTATGAACACACCATTCCCTCCTATTCTGCGGCTCCTTTCCTACCCCCATTTCCTCTTTACTGGTAACTTGTGTTTTCATTGATGCTGTGAACTGGTTTTGCATTTCCAACTGAAAAGTGGTTACTACGTTTGAACGAACAAATAATAAAAAAGCCAGAGTTTTAGCCATTTTATTTAAAATCCCACGCAAGTCACAGAATTCCATGCATTGCTTTGTGTTTTGCAATTGAATCCCACTTTGCCTCTTTGAAATTTTTGCCCTACAGCCACAGCCATCTGCTTTCTCATTCTGTCAGGGGAAGATTTATTTTGATACAGTTTTTTGAAGTCTCTTAATTTTCTTTGGTGCCCGCATTGTATCAAATTAACGGATAGCGATATCTGATTAGACAGAAGTTTGCAACACTGATCAGTGTCTTTCTGACATGAACAAAAGGTGTAGTTGGGGCCCAATTAGCTTACCACCTGTTAATATTTTTACCGGAACTTGCAGCGCTTTGATGAATCTCCCAATCCACTAAATGTAAGAGCAAAGTGTCATATCTGTGAGTATGAATATCACCATGACAGCCAATGCAAAAGTCTCTGCAGCTGGATCAGATTGTATGGCTGCTGTTCTAAGCCATGCAATCTAATGCCATTCCCTCTGGAGAAGGAGGGGAAGTGTACCTATCATTTCTGGAAACTCACCTGTGAGCAACTGCCAGTATGTAGACTTTTCCCCGTTCAGTTGGCATGGAAGCATGGCCACGCCGAAGGCCAGGGGCGTGGATCTATTGTTCCAGGAGGGGGCTTGAGGGGAATTAGCCCTGGCAATAAGTTCACCCAAGGCTCTGCCCATCTTGGACCTCTGTGAACTAGCTGGAAAAGAATAACCACATCTTTTCATCACCGCCAGAGACGAGAACATACATAGGAGTGTTTTTGAGGTATCTTGACTTGGGTGATGATCCCGCCGCACTTGTATGGAGAAAAAGAAGACGTATCTCCAACTTCCAAGCTACAGGTTCCTAAACAGACACAGATCACAAACATTAGGTCTGTTCTCTTAGTTGTTCAATAGGACTGAAGTAAAATAAAATGATATAAACCCATTCTCTGCAAGGTAGACACCTGCATTTCTTCTGGAGGTCTCTTGTCCTATCAGGTGCTTTAATACTCACTAGTGAAGTCCCACAAGGTTTCTGATAGGAGTGACATGATGCTTCTTTCCCCACAATGAAGTGCCACCCCATCCTTCTGTCAAACTCCACTCTCATAGTCTTTGCCTGTCCATCTTCCTCCTATTCTCCTCTGGCATTATTGTTCATTATTATTATTTATTGAATTTATACACCACCCTTTATCAAAAGATCCCAGGGCGTTGTACAACATTGAAAACACATTACAGAACATCAATAATAAAAAGGCGAGTTGCGGGTGGTGCTATGGTCTAAACCACTGAGCATCTTGGGCTTGCCGATCAGAAGGTTGACGTTTCGAATCCCCACAACAGAGTGAGCTCCCGTTGCTCTGTCCCAGCTCCTGCCAACCTAGCAGTTTGAAAGCAAGCCAATGCGAGTAGATAAATAGGTATCGCTGCGGCAGGAAGGTAAACGGCGTTTCCGTGCTCTCCGGTTTCTATCACGGTGTTCCATTGCGCCAGAAGCGGTTTAGTCATAGAATCATAGAGTTGGAAGAGACCACAAGGGCCATCCAGTCCAACCCCCTGCCAAGCAGGAAACACCATCAAAGCATTCCTGACATATAGCTGCCAAGCCTCCGCTTAAAGATCTCCAAAGAAGGAGACTCCACCACACTCCTTGGCAGCAAATTCCACTGTCAAACAGCTCTTACTGTCAGGAAGTTCTTCCTAATTTTTAGGTGGAATCTTCTTTCTTGTAGTTTGAATCCATTGCCCCGTGTCCGCTTCTCTGGAGCAGCAGAAAACAACCTTTCTCCCTCCTCTATATGACATCCTTTGATATATTTGAACATGGCTATCATATCACCCCTTAACCTTCTTTTCTCCAGGCTAAACATACCCAGCTCCCTAAGCCGTTCCTCATAAGGCATTGTTTCCAGGCCTTTGACCATTTTGGTTGCCCTCCTGCTGGCCACATGACCTGGAAAGCTGTCTGTGGACAAATGCCAGCTCCCTCAGCCTGAAAGTGAGATGAGTGTCGCACCCCATAGTCGCCTTTGACTGGACTTAACCTTTAGCTTAAAAAAAAACTTAATAAAAAACATACTGACAAACAGACATGTAACGATGTAAAGGATGCCTGAACTGTTTGTCTTTACACCTAATGAACAAAAGAGCGTTAGAAGTACGTGCCCTTTCCCATAACAGGGAACGGGATGTGTGGACAAAGGACATCAGTGGCATTAGTTCCCTGAACTAAATTCTCCCCACATGGCTTCTAAAAGTGTGTGGGGGGGGTGTTATAACCCCATACTAGTCGTATACCATGCTGAGGGATAAGACAACATGTCTCTGATTGCCACCAGCTTGGTATCATAAATATGGAGATGGTCCTTCTGGTGGGCTTCCCATAAGATATCTGGTGGTGCTGTGATACTAGGTGGGCTTTTGGTCTGCTCTAGCATGGTGCTTCTTCTGTTCCTCTGGCACCTTCACACAGAGAAAAAACCAGATTGCTGAGCCATAGATGTGTGCACTAGTGATGATGTCTGCTTCATTTCCCCTTACTCTTGAATTATCCTAATGGGACAAGGTGTTTATTGTTTCATTCTTCATTTAGCTGGTGCTCTTCTTTCTTTCTTTTTTGTGGGTGGCGGAGGAAGAGACTCTGGGGAGAGTGTCTACAGCAAAACGTTTGTGAATTGAAATTCCTGTTTCCTTCTTTATGCTTTCATTTCCATTTTCTTGGCTAGTGTTTCAGTTCTCAGTAGAATGCAATTATGGCATGTGCCAAACACATGCACTGACTCAATAGGCAATGGAATCCATGTGTGCTGGAATCACGACCGAAGTGTAATTATAGACTTAAATCAAGGGGTGTTAGAGCCACAATGCATATAGCCTAGGCTATCAATGCAACATAAAGTGGAGAGTTTTAAAGGAATCTACAACTATGGGAAAGACACCAGCTTCCTCGTTACTCAGGAACACTGCCCAGCTCAGTTTTGATTATCTCTCACAAATGTGGCTGAGTTAGAAAGGTGTAATCTGATTTCAGATGAACTTTCAAAAGAGATGGGTTTCCCCCCCAAAAAAGATAAACCGGTCAAGGTTCAGCAGCACCTTATAATTATAAATGCCAGAATAGTAGGGGTGGATTGATATTTCGTTGGTCATTGTTTATAATAGGGCAACGTATGACTATGGAGCAAGGGGAGTTCAAAATAATGTCAAATGTGTAACACTCTTTGTGGAGAGTCCCTTACCCCAGACAGGCCACCGATTAAGTTCACCAAGAAGAAGAAGAAGACATAATTAAAGTTAGTTTTGGAAGACACAGAGTCTGTAGCCTTTATTTTGTCGTTCAGTCTAAACACCACTCTGCCCCTTAAGTCTCTGTTCATGTTGGGTGCGCTTGGTTCATCTCCATTTTCCTGCATGGAGTGGCATGGTCTGAAGGGAGCTTCTACATGCGCTCAACTGAATATGTTTAGAAGCTTCCTTCAGTTCAGCATGTTTGATGGCACAGACTTTTTGCACAAAACACACAGAGATGAGAAGAGGAGGAGGTGAGGCCAGAGTACATGGAGATGTTGAGGGTAGAGCCAGAACGGGAAGTTGTGGCTCTCTGGAACACTTTTTGGCCCTCATGGTGTTCAGGCTGAACCTCTGAGGGAAGCTCATTAGATGATGTATTCTCACCATTTTGAAACCCTCATCTGGAATGTCATTGGCAGTTTTTTAATATCCCTGTGGGTTTTGATCAGCTTCCCATCTCCAGAGTCCTAAAGGGTTTTGAGGGTAACAGTCCTCTTCAGTCACACAGGTTTCTCTTTCCTTGGCCTTGTGTATGCCAAGGTGTGTATGCCATCAAATGCCAACAGTGCCCTTCAGCTCTCTATATTGGACAAGCAGGCCAAACCCTACGTCAAAGGATAAGTGGACATAAATCTGATATCAGGAATCACAAGACAGATAAACCAGTAGGAGAACACTTCAGTGTCCCAGGACATTCTATACAAGATCTCAAAGTAGCTGTCTTACTACAAAGGAATTTCAGAAATAGACTGGAAAGAGAAGTTGCTGAATTGCAACTAATCACCAAACTTAAAACCATGGAGAGACCTGGTCTGAACAAAGACATTGGATTCTTATCTCATTATACATGACAAAGCTATCTTTAGTCAACTCAACCCTTGCCTTTTCCTGTAAGACTAATTGCAGTCGTTAACAGGTTTTCCACACCTATCAGCCAATCACCCATTCCCACCACCCTTCTGAGTAATACCCCTCCCCACTCTCTCACTATATATAAGGGTCTGGTGACTTCTGTTTCAGTGTATCTGAAGAAGTGTGCATGCACACGAAAGCTCATACCAAGAACAAACTTAGTTGGTCTCTAAGGTACTACTGGAAGGATTTTTTTTATTTTTTATTTTGTTTTGGAAATGAAGTTAGTGTACCAATATCACAGCTGGGTATATAGCGATCAACACACGTTGCATTCCCTTCCTAACCCTTTTTCATTCTGTCAATGTGTCTCAGGCAGGAAAAAGCAAATTAAACCAAGACAATAGTAGCTGTGCTAGATCCTCACATGGCCCAAATTTGATTTCATTTTTTTCACCATCTAAAACTTTTTTTTATTAAAAGAACACTACAAACAGTATGATCTTGGTAGAAAGTTAATATTCCCATCGGCTATAAGGAAGCATTCCCTGGACATTTCTTATTAAAGTCAATTTATCGTAATAGAGTTCAAAAACTAGAAGCAATGTGTGTTCCCTCCAAAAGCCAATATTAAAGTTCTCATTAACTCTCATCTAGAGAGGAGGGAAGTTGCTTTAAAAAAAATGAACCCCAAACCTTACAATATTCTTTCATGGCTTTTACATTCATTTTTATAAATATATATTTGCTGCCTTTTTTACAATTTCACACATTCATAATCAATTCTTTCTTTTAAAAAGCCACTTACGCCACTTTCACTCCCCCCCCTCAAATCTGTGAATTCTTAAATGGCAGACATGAGGAAGATGCAACAGGCATGCACCCTTCGAATCAGACCTGTTGGGCCAGGGCCAGATTTAGGTTTGATGAGGCCCTAAGCTACTGAAGGTAATGGGGTCCTTTATTTGTCCAGCTGTCCTTTGTCAACAACAAATTGACGCTGTTTTTGCGTTGAATATTTTAGGGAGCAGGCTAGCAGGCAGGGTCCGTTACTTAAATCAGAGGAACCTACACAACACACAAAACACTGTTGCTATATGTAGATTTTTTTTATTTATTTTTTATCTTGTATTTTGGAAATGTACATCCAGGTGTGTGTGTGTGTTTTATTTAGTTTCTGGGGGAGGGGGGCCAAGAGAGTGGGGCCTTAAGCTATTGCTTGTTTAGCTTATATGTAAATCCGGCACTGTATTGGGCTGATTGGAAGAGCACAGGAATGCCTTGCTGTGTCCTCCTTGTGTTGCCCTCTGCATCCATCTTCCTGGGTGCTGGGAAGATACAATCCACTGCTGGGAACCCCCTCTAAAACAACAACAACAACAACAACACCCATTTGTCATCTCTGCTTGGGGTTCAGCCAGGAATCAGGGTCTTGTCCAAAGATATAGGCACAGTACATCTTCTCAAACTTCTCAGGCATTATTCAGTATTTACACAGAAAAACTTAGATCATCTCATTTCCCCCCCATCCATGAAGCAAACAGGGCTCATTATTAATGTTGGGGTTCTTTTTTTATACTACTTGGCCTGCAGAGTGGGTGAGAATCTTAATTTTACACTTTCCCCAACAGCCCTGTGAGGTAGGTAACTGACGTTGACAGGTAATGAGTTGCCTAAGGCTATCGGGTAATTCCGTGAATGACTATGCACAGATAATGCAATCACACTGCACTTTAATGTATACCTGGGCCTGTGTGAAAATGTGGAGGTTTCAGCATTTATAATAAGAAAATGATAAGCATTAAAGCTAAAATCATTATTCACGGTGAACACTGATAAATTTCACAGATTAATGTTGTGAGGATTCAGATAAGGTAAATGAATGCAGCGAGACCACAGAATGTTACGTTCTTCAGGCACGGAGGTTGATTATAACTTTGAAATGTGTGTAAGTTTAACGGGGAAAGTTTTCACCTCCAAATCTCTTGCCATTCCTCATCCCCATTTTCAGTTTGAACACAGGCAGTAGCTTCCAGGGTTTCAGGATGGAATCCTTCTCAGCCCTAACTGGTCATGTGAAGAATTGAACCTGGGAACCTCCGGAAGGAAACCCATTTTTATATGGCATCTGCAGATTACTAAGTTCCCATTAGAGCTTGCCAAAAAAAAAAAAAATGAAATTCAAATGGACATGAATGATGACAGCCAATATATGTTCATGATCCTTCTTTGCTACATAAAACTGAAAACAGAAACCTGAAATATTAACAACATAATGGGACGATCTGAAACTATAGATCGTAACACCCTCTAATGCATCTACGGAGATATTGTTTTTGACAACACAACCGACAGATCCTTTGTTTAATCTATTGCCATTATTACATTAAAGGAAGATTTGGTAATGACACCAAACAGTATTTTAAAGCCAACAATTTTTTTGTTTCCCAGCTCTCTCATATAAAATTGTAATCAGTTTCATTCCTGTGGAGCTCATCTCGAGAGCTCCAGGCACTTTTTCTCATCAGAGTTTAAAATGTATTTTGGTGGTGTGCTAAAGAAAAATGCAAAGATAGGGGGGAAAAAACAATCCTGCTGATCTAATTATTTCTTGGATTATTTATTCTCACAAAGAGGTCAGTTTTTGCATTCTTGCTGGGGAGGGAGGGCTGAATACACATCTTTCTGACCATGATGTGTACATATAAATTGGAATAAAATGAGGTTTTTATTATCCTTTCTAGAGTATGAGGGAAGACTCCTAATGTCAGAGAAAGAAGCTGCTTCTACCAACATGTTTTCCTCATCTTGCCCTTCCTTTAGCATACTGTAAAATACTGTAGAATAGGGGTTAAGATCAGTAAGAGCTTGTAGTCGCTGTTCTTGCTGTTATATAATAATAACCTAATAATTGTTTTAAATGAAGGGATTGGTCTAACAATAGTCCCCCCCTTGTGGAATGATAATCAGTTATTCAGGGTTCATACTCCCAGTTTACATCAATGTAAACTATGGAACGTAAACAAACTGTTTCTGAAGAAGTGTGCATGCACACGAAAGCTCATACCAAGAACAAACTTAGTTGGTCTCTAAGGTGCTACTGGAAGGATTTTTTTTAATTTTTTATTTTGTTTTGGAAATGAAGTTAGTGTACCAATATCACAGCTGGGTATACAGTGATCAATACACGTTGCATTCCCTTCCTAACCCTTTTTCATTCTGTCAATGTGTCTCAGGCAGGAAAAAGCAAATTAAACCAAGACAATAGTAGCTGTTTATTTTGTTTTAACTGTAGTGAATTACTACGCACAATCAAATTCAATGTTACTCACAGCAAATGAAGGTAACTATAGTAAGAGTAAAGGAAGGAACAGAAGTTCACCGAATGCTACTTAAATTAGGTTTGCAAACAGTATCAAATATGGCTAAAAATGGGAGGTGCTTTTAACATTCACAACACTGAACATAAAAGTATGCAGTTTTGTTGTTCAATCCTAATCTCGCATCATGTTTCGAGGAAGCTATTCACAAGTTCACGCAGTGGAATTCACAAAATGCAGTAGCGTAGGAAGTCCAGGTAACCAATACTTGCAGCAAAGTAAGCATCATGATTAATCTTGCCCTGATGCTTTGAACTCACAGGAAAAGCTCATTCTTCCCTGAGCTGTCCAATTGCTGATGCTTCAAATTTCCTTTACAGACTCTCTGTTGCTGTTTATTCAAATCGCAACCAAAGTGGTGATAGGAACTACCTTTCGCAAGGTTCAATTTCACACCCATGTAATTTCAAAGGAGCGTGGAATTGGGGGAGGGGGGGGTTGAATTCCTGACTGAGAAACGTATAGCCTGTACCACAATCACTGAAATTGTATCCTTCAAAGTCTGAGCCAATTTCCAAGAATGCAGGCATAGCCTTAACATGTTGGGAAACGAGTTTTTGACTTAGTATATACTGTAATAAGATAATCTTCTCAGCACTGATAGCTAGTGACATTCAAATATAATACAGTACTCAGCTTTTAGTGTCTAGCTGGCCATTTCTTATGCCTTTCTCTTTCTTTTACCTCGGTTAACTTATTTTGAGCTTCACATATATTGGACTCATTTTAACTCCAATAGTCAGGTAGGAAAACCATGTGTGTGCGTGTGTATGTTTATGTTAAATTCCACAAACCCATTATTATTTGAAAAACAGAGTTCATCTTATCCTTGGAGTTCTCAGCTAGCCAAACAATCGTGGACATGATAATACAAGGTGTGACTGGAAAGTTTGGTGAACGGTCACAGAAATCGGACAGCGATAAATATTCGAACGTACATGCCTTACAGGCCTTCAAAGTAGCCCCCCTCTGATACAATGCACTGTTGACAACATTAATAGAACTGTTGGAAACTTCTGGAGAAGTCCTCTTTTCGTACTGCTTTCATTTCCCTCATCACAGCAGCTTGGATGTGTGAAATGTTGGAAAATCTGTGCCCTTTCTGTGCAGATTTCAGTTTTGGAAAAAGAAAGAAATCCGGTGGGGCCAGATCGGGAGAATATGAAGGGTGGGACAACTCAGTAACCTCAGTAACGATTTCACATGGAATATGCAATTCTTTCGCCACCATTCGGACAGACAAACTCAGATCCCACATCAATAACTCACGAACTCTGTCAACATTTGCCGCAGTTCTGCTCAACAGTCTGCCAGACCAAGGGTCATTTTCAGTGGTTTGCCGTCCTTCATGCAAATGCTTAAACCACTCATACACTGTCTTTCAAGTTACACCTTCATCTCCATACGCAATTGTGAGCATTTTGTGGGTTTCCACTGCCGATTGTATGTTCGAATATTTCTCACTGTTCGATTTCTGTGACCATTCACCTAACTTTCTGGTCACACCTTGTATTCCAAAGGGCTGGCTCACATGTTAGTTTCTTAATGATGTTATCAGTACATTGCTTTTCTCTGATGATTTCTTTTGAGAGTTTGCAGGGACAGAAGAAGAAATACTAGCTGGCTATAGACCAATTAGGCAAATCCCCATGTCTTGTGATGCTTAGTCATCACATGCTGCTGAGTCAGCATTTCCACGGCACAGAATGTTAACTCCTTGATACCCACAACACTACAGCAGCGTTGGAGTCCAACAATTTCTGTAGAGCCACAAGATCCCCTCCACTGTTGTAGGGCAAAGCTATCTTTTTTCAAGGGGAAACATGTGGATAGCAGCCACAGGGAAGACAGTGGCTGGTCTGCAGGGGCTTAAAACCTCTCAGCTTCCTAGTTTGAGTGACTATATGGTTTTACAAATAGCAAATAATAATTGGGGGCATGTGTATGTGCAATTTTTGTCTAATACTGGATAGTTTCAGCATACCCAGGAATCATAGGAGCCAACTGCTAGGGGCCAAGGTCCTTCACCCCCCAACCCCCCCCCCCAGTTGATGGGCAGTGCCAAACAAAAGCTGTGTGTGCCCTAATGTGGGGCAGGGCTTACCTGCCCCCCAATATTTTATTCCAGTAGGCATCCCTGCCAGGAATCCAAGCTTTTCTCTCTCTCTTTGGTAGGATGTGCATACTTTTTTGTGCGTTCTGCAATTTCCATTGGGAGGGGGAAGCATCATTCTCTCTCCCCCATATAACTCAGTTCTGAAACAGATCGCCTCCCCCCATGCACTTATTATTTGCAAAATTAAAATAAAATAAACAACAGAAATGGATTCACACACCTCCATTGTAACAGGTACCTTTGGCTTTGCGTTTGGTGTTTTCAGTGGGAAAGCAAACGGAGGATTCTTCCCGCGAATGAGTCTTTGTCAATCAAATTTTATAATTGATATCACTTAGGTACAATATTAAGTTGTTTCCTCTACACCAGGCAGTGCAGAGAGAAAGAGAGAGCAATAATTTATTTCTTCCCAGCCACTTTTATTCAAGCATAATTCAAATTTGCGTTAACAAGGAGTCTTGGGTTGAGCCTCTCGCTGCATGGAAATAATTCACTCCCCATTATAATGAATATGAGGAAGAATTTTGAGATGAGAAATTGCTTCTCTTTATTTTAATAGATGAATGGCAAGTTTATGACATTAAAACTTTATAAAGCTGTGATATCCTGTTAATTATAGTTTATGGGGCTCTTAAGGATTCCATAATCCCAGCCACAGTACAATATATTTTCCCTTTATTGCAGCATGTATTGTAGTAATGCACAGATCTTACTTATAATGCCACTGTCTGCATTTCCTTAATGACTGCCTGTCTTTCTTTCAAGACTTCCTCTGTGCAAAATGCACTTGTTGTTGCTGCTGTTCTTAGGAACAGTGTGAACACTTAGCAAAAAACTGCATTGCCAAGCTGACAAACAGCAAAGAGTTGAGGATAGTTTTCTTGAATCTTCATGTTCATTGTATTATTATTAATTTAGTAGTAGCAGTAGCAGCAGCAGCTATATGTGGTTTGTAATTAACTCATTCAATCAGTGCAAGGATTTGTCCTTAGGCAGTGGAACTCCCCCCCCGTCCTCCCCATGACTCCACCCCCCCTAAAGATGTACTGAGAGTTTTTAGAAGATCCCTATTTCCCTCACTGAGCTATTCGCAGAGTTTTCTATGCAGATGAATTGATTGCTAAGCCACACTGAAAATGGTAGCTCTGCAAGGCAAACAGGGGTCTCCTAATGATACTCAGCACCCTTAACAATCTTCAGTTCCCAGTATTCTTTGGGGAAAGCTTGGGCTGTTAAAGTGTATAAAAGGTAAAGGACCCCTAGAAGGTTAAGTCCAGTCAAAGGTGATAATGGGGTTGCGGCGCTCATCTCGCTTTCAGGCCGAGGGAGCCGGGTGTTTGTCCACAGACAGCTTTCAGAGTCATGTGGGCAGCAGGAGTAAACCGCTTCTGGTGCAACAGAACACCGTGATGGAAACCGGAGTGCAACGAAACGTTGTTTACCTTCCCACTGCAGCGGTACCTATTTATCTACTTGCACTGGCGTGCTTTCGAACTGCTAGGTTGGCAGGAGCTGGGACAGAGCAACGGGAGCTCACACCGTCGTGGGGATTCGAACCGCCGAACTTCTGATCAGCAAGCCCAAGAGGCTCAGTGGTTTAGACCACAGAGCCACCCACATCCCACCTGTTAAAGTGTATAAGAGTGCTTTAAATGTATGGTGTGTATACTGATTCTTATGATGCCTTCCAAGTACTTTTACAAAACAGTATTTTACATGAGTCAACCTGTTAGGAATTGTTATTGGGCAAATCGAAGAAGAAAGTATTGGATGTACCATACCCTCCAACATTACTCTGATGAAAATAGGGACATCCTATTCAATAATAATAATAATAATAATAATAATAAATAAATAAATAAATAAATAAATAAATATATTCTTTATACCCCACCCATCTGACTGGGTTTCCACAGCCACTCTGGGCAGCTTCCAATATATATATATATAAACTTAATAAGACATCAAACATTAAAAAAACTTCCCTATACAGGGCTGCCTTCAGGTGTCTTCTAAAGGTTGTATAGTTATTTATCTCATTGACATAACTCCATATCCTCCAACATTTCCTTAGGGGCACCCTAAGGAAAAGCAGGACATTGCAGGATTAAATCAGAAACTGAGACATCTTCTGTAAATCTGGGACCATCCCTGGAAAATATGGACATTTGGAGGGTCTGATACACATTAAAATAAATTAAAAAGTGAAGCAGCTTGACTAGGTTTTGAATATGCAATCATTGGTGTGGCAGTGAACAGCTGCATTCGCACCAACTTTCCTCTTTTTCAAGTCCCTTGACTTCAATGGAGACTGCTGAGAGCTACCTTGCAGAGGGAACAGGTTTTGTTTATTGGGGAAAATGCTAATACGCTTTGCAGCAATTTGCACTTCTTATGAATAATTAGTAAGGATGGCAACATTTCACCTCAAGATTGTCTTTGTGCAACAGTGTAAATTGGTTGAGTTTGCAATTGGTATGAAACAGATTTAGAAACTCAATTAACCGGCAATGCTTGCTAGGTAACGGTATCCAGTTGTTCCAACACTTAAATATTTGACACTGGTGGAGTAACGAGGGAAAGGGAGAGGGTCAGGAGACAAGATATGGAGGACGGAAAATGCAGCAATTTCCGGCCTCCCTTCCTCAGGTGGATGGGGTTTGCGGCACCGGGCACAGTCGCCTGGCCAGGTTCACTCTCCCAACTCAGGTGGGCCCTTGGACCAGCCCCCAGCCAAGGAGGACAAAGGACAGTGGCCGGGGGTGCGGGTGATTTGGGGTTCCTGTGGCACACAAGCTAATGGTAGCCAAGCCTTAGTATAGAAAAATGGTTGTTCTGAGCCCCAGAAACTTTTCTGGCTATTGATAAATGGTTGGGCATTTCCTACCATCCGAGTCAGGCTAAATCTGGCTCTACCTCTTTGGCCCTACATTAAAATATTTGGTTACTAAATGAGAAATTGCAACCTTCCTTTCTTTCTAATTCACTATGGTGAAGTTCACAGCACAAATATTAAATGTTCCCATGACACAAATAGGCAAGATGGGAAAACTAAGGCCAAAAGCTTAATTTACAACGCAAATCGGCAGTGATGTAAAACACTAAAAAATTTGGTTCGGGGCCCTGAAAGGGTCCGCTATGGTCTGAGAAGATAGGTGATGTCCAAACAAGGAAAGAAAGAAGCAAGCGGCTTTTTAAGAGGAAAGATCCTTTATTCGGTTGCAACTGGGTTCCCTACATAAAGGTGACAAAAGTTATGAGGAACCCCGCCCAAAGGTAAGTCCAGTATTTTATACAGTTGCAATTGTAGGTGATCTTAGGTTTGCCAATTTACAAGGTAAGGGAGAGGTACAAGGGTGCAGGGTGCAAAAGGGAGGTTCGGGTGCAAGATACAAGGTGGGGTGGAAATCCTATCTACATGAGTAAGGTAATACCTAGAAATCCAGGAAGAGATGACAAATGATATGGTAATCTGGTTTTTCGAGAATAACAGTAGGGATGAGAGTTTTATCTAACACCTGGGTCCAAGGAAATGGATCTGGTCCTCTGGCACTCTACGAAAGAAGGAAGGGGAGCTGAATGGAAGTGATGAGGTTGAGGCTAAAAATAACATTTATACTTTGATGGTTTCAATAAAGTGATGCAGTTTGAATACATGGGTTCCAGTTCTTATTTTCCTGAAAGTAGTTACAATCATTGAACAAACACTGATAAGGCACAAGGATACAAAGGAGCCAAATCCAATTGCAAAGACGCCACATGTAACATTTGCATAAGGGTCACAGTAAGGATACACATTTACAAGTAGTAAAGACACAGTTACAAGAAAAAGAAGAAATATTACCTGGATACAATTGTTTAAATTTTTGGGGGGATACAATTACAAAAGAATACATGGATACCAACAGAGATAGGGTAAATTGAGGAAACAGGGCAATGGGCAGTGCAGGGAAGAAAGAAAAATGCTTTATTTGACAGAAAGTAAAGAAGGGATTCGAAGGAGGGGAATAATGGAAAAAGCGAATTAAAAGGAGAGCAGACTAGAACGTCAAATTGAGGAAAAGGTTTATATATAACTCTTGGGTTGTCTTCATTTGGTTTATTTGGTCTTGGTTTTCAACTTCTTTAGCTATTCTTCTACATCAGTAGTAAAACTCTAGATAGTTGTGTGGGACTCAGGTTTAGATTAGATTATTATTATTATTATCATTATTATTATTAGTATGTATTATGAAAAGTATTGATAAAATTTTGTGTGATGAGCATCCATATGTAGCTATGGTTCTACTGAGCCCTCAAGCTGTGATTAGCTGAGCTTCCCCCAATTACATACAGACCAGCCACACTGTACTATACATGGAAAGCAGTATCATGTCGCTTTAAAGAGCCATGGCTTTCCCTTAAGAATCCTGGGAACTGTAGTTTGTTAAGTGTGCTGAGAGGTGATCCTTATTCCCTGCACAGTGCTATAATTCCTAGAGTAGTTTAACAATCAATCCCTCTTCCCAGGGAACACTGGGAATCGTAGCTCTCCAACGAGAATAGGGATCTCCTACGACTCTCAGCACCCTTAAGAAACTACAGCTCCCAGGATTATCTGGGAGAATCCATGGCTCTTTGAAGTGGCATGATATTGCTTTAAATGTATCATATAAATAACACCTTAGCTGTAACAGAAGCAGAGCTTCCATGTGTGATACATATGGTTCAAGTTTAGCTTGACCCATTTTTTGACTCCCTGGGTTGTTTCATGAGCTTCTCACCGCTGATAATAATAAAAACACAAGGCATAGGAATATTGCAACAAAGCATTCTGCCAATCAAGATTTGTGAATGCAACACCCTTCCACAAAGTCATATAAACATGGTTTTCAGTTTAATATCTTTCCACCTTAGTGAAACTCAAATCTACAAAGACTCCAGTTATGATATCAGTTCCTCATGAATACAGTGGTACCTCAGGTTACAGACGCTTCAGGTTACAGACTCCTCTAACCCAGAAATAACGCTTCAGGTTAAGAACTTTGCTTCAGGATAAGAACAGAAATTGTGCTATGGTGGCGCAGCGGCAGCGGGAGGCCCCATTAGCTAAAGTGGTGCTTCAGGTTAAGAATAGTTTAGGTTAAGAACGGACCTCCAGAATGAATTAAGTTCTTAACCCGATGTACCACTGTACTGATTTATGTCACCTCATCTAGAAACATTTTAAAACAACTTGTTCAATCAAACTCAGAAGAATCTTATCCAGGTGTCTTCAAAACTTCTGCCCTCCATACAGTGCGTACTAAGAAAGCCCTACATTGCACTGAAAGTTACTCTCTCAATCCTTTGCATGTTTACTCAGATGGGAATTGCACTGTGTTCAGTGGCCTCCGAGGTGGACTGGTTTTTCAAATTTCAGTGGCACCCTGTGCGAGGACAAAATTTGGCACCTCGGCCTCTCACCTTTTGCTTAAATAGCAAAATTCGCTGTAGTCCCTAGTGTCTGTGTGAGTGTGTGCACACAATATATTATTATTATTATTATTATTATTATTATTATTATTATTATTACTACTACTACTGTTGTTGTTGTTAATACCCTGCCCATCTGGCTGTGGCAACCTAACATATATAAAAACATCAAACATTAAAAGCTTCCTGATACAGGGTGTTACACACACACACACACACACACACACACACACACACACACTTAGAAAGGATTCATCACTTTATACAGAAAACAAGAACAAAAATGTTAATACAACAAACAATGAAAATATCTGAAAATTGTCAGCATCATTATAATTAACCGACACAGATCAAATAGCTACTGGGCCTGGCTTTATCTACAAATAAAATATAATTTCTATTGTTATTTTATTTATTTAAACCATGAAATGTTACTGTATGGAGATCAAAAAGGTTTTCTGCTGGGATAAAACCATATCCAAATTAGTGTTTCCAGATTAGCGAATCTGTTTCCCAACCCACCACACACACACACTTTAAATGACCTGACACAGTAAAGAAACAGAAAACTGAATGCACTATAAACATGCAACACCAGAATGTGCTAGAGAGCAGGAAATTTTAAAACACAGTTTTCCATAGTGATTTTCCCCCCTTTTGTTAAAATGATATGTTTTCTTATTTATTTATAGCTTGTGTGTGCCCCCCCCCCCATGTTTAGATCCACCTACAGTCAAGGAGATGGAGTTGGAGACAGCATTTGGCCACTTCTGCTGAACAATGGCAGGCATTCACATGTGGCATTGCAAGCCAGCACTACCCTGTGTGGCCTACAGACCTTGGTGCCCCACATATATGTTGGGTGATTCAGGAAGTTGCAACTGAGTGCCTGCAAAGCACTGAAAACACTCCCCTTGCCTTCCAGCACCACTCTTGACAGCTGTGTTTGACAATTTAAAGATGAAAGATCACCTAGGTAGCTGATCTACATCTTAATCCAAATCAATACAAAAGTTGAACATGAGACAAGATCCATAATCATATTTCAGGTCTGTTTCAATGCCTCTTAAAAGCAGCTGTGGAGATCCCTGAACAAGATGACATGGGACAAAGGGTTAACCTCCACCAATAACTCTGTACTACCAACCCAATTTACCTGATTCCTAAATGGAAAAAAATGCAAAGGGACTGCTGATTCAATCACAGACCTCAAACATCTTGTTGAATTTGGCAATCATTATGGTCTATGCTTCTGGTCTTTCTCCAAGCAAAGTGTTAAAATCATTTCTGAGTAAAATTGCTGGGTTGTTTCTTTTTTAAAAAAAAAAAAAAAAATAACAACCAAAAAACCCTGTAGATCTGAAGGTGCTTCTCATCTTCTGTTCCTAATTTTACTCCTATGCTCCAGAATTTTTATTCTTAAAGCTCAACTGATTTCCCCCACAAAAAGCAGATCACATGTACATTTAATCACATAAACTACATAACTGCTGCTGTAATTAGAGCAAGTATTCAATTCTAATTTCCCCCATCTCAGGGATTAATGAAAAAAACTTTAATTATAATATCCCACAGCCCTGGCATCTAAAATGGCCGGGAATAATGCCCTCTCTCCTATTCACACTACAATTAAATTCTCACTGTAATAACATATCCTTTATATCTCTCGTTCCATGAAAGCCAAAGATTGGCAATTCAGAACAGCTCCAAAGGTTCTCGAGTATGTGTCGCTGTTGCAGCACAATCCTGATAATATTGCAGTTCAGATTATTCATTTGAATAGTCCACAGTCACTATGCTTTATCCAATCCTCTAATATAGGTTTTTGTTTGTTTGTTTGATTGTTTACTCTCATTATGAAGCCACCCTTAACTCTCACTGAAATGTCACCCAGAAATGCTTTGCTTGCACTCGGTTGGCTTTGGTGTGTCTTCTGTAACAGATTAAGTTGTAAACTGTCACTCTTAAAATTTGGGCATACCCTCTGAAATCACCCTCCAAATGGTCCTATTTTACAGGGACAGTCCCGCAATTATGAAAGCCATCCTGGCTTTTGATTTGATCTCGAAATGCCCCCATTTCCCCCACCAGTGCTGCAACAGCTGAGCCCAGGGAAGAAGATGAGCTAGCACTTGGCCGTGAGCGATGGATGGTGGCAGTTGTGGTGGCTGTGAGGGAGCACCTCCTTGCCTCTCTATGGCCGCTGCTGCTTTCCTCCACGCTCATGCAGTGTCAGGGATTGGACTCAAGAGGGTGAGATGGAGGAGGAGGAGGAGTGCTGGATATCACCCCCCCTTCTCCTGGTGCTGCAGGAGAGGGGGGAGGCAGCACTGAATTACAGCAGGGCTTTCAGGAGTTTGAGGGAAGTCACAGCTCTGAGATAGACGGACAGAGAAACTGGGCAGTGTTGGAAGAAGGAGGGGAGAAACTGCAGAGGGACAGCCAAATGACGCTTGAGAATATTTCTGATCCCCCTTCTCCCAGAATGTGACTGAGAGTGGAGGAGCAACGAAATCAGAGGCATTTGACCACGAGTGACCACCATAATGGAAGGTGCTGTTGCTAGGATGCAGGAGCCCAGTTTGGAGCAACGCCATTTTTAAGGCTCATTGCATTCTTTTGACTATTTGGATGGAATTGTTGTTGTTGTTCAGTCGTTCAGTCGTGTCCGGCTCTTCGTGACCCCATGGACCAGAGCACGCCAGGCACCCCTATCCTCCACTGCCTCCCGCAGTTTGGCCAAACTCATGCCAGTCGCTTCAAGAACACTGTCCAACCATCTCATCCTCTGTCGTCCCCTTCTCCTTGTGCCCTCCATCTTTCCCAACATTTGGATGGACTAAAACTCATTAAAAAGGACCCTCCTTGTCTTCTCTGCTCTTGCTGCAACTGGGCGGGGGGTGGGGTGGGGAGGAATACCTTTCTGGAAGCTTTGGCCAAGCCTTGATAGGCAGCTCATAGCAGCTGCTGGAGAGCAGGCAAGGAGCAGGAGAGGCTGCCACTACCAAGGCCCAACCTCGTGTGACGGGCCAGCTCTGAGGGGCAGGCAGAGGGCAGGGGCAGCAAGAAATCTTTGGCTTTCATGGAACAGGAAGAAAGGGAGAACAGAGCAGAACAAAAAGTGTCTTAGAAACGCTTTGGGTATGTATGTCTAATCTTGCCCCTTTCTAAAATTTATTTATTAGTGAGTGTCTTTCTTTTTGTAAATCTACCAAAGAGTAAAATAAAATAAAATTGGCTTAAGGGTTTGTTTGTTTTTCCAGGATGGCGGAGGGCCTATGTGCTGTGTCCCATTGGTGGAGTGGTGGTGGCATTTGCCCTTCCTCTGATAAGAAATGTTCGGGGGGGGCATGGAATTGGGGGTTGAGGAGGTTCGTTGGGGAGTGAGCTCTTACACATACAGGCTCCGTACAGAAGAGGTTGTGAAACCCTATATCCGCACATTCAGGGCACCCCATTTAGTCTTGTCAAACAGGCTACAGTGTGCAAGTAAACACGAGATATCCGCCCCGCTCCACCCCAAGCCAGCTTGCTAAAACAACATGGTATGTTAAAAAGCCCATTTCACCAATCAATGTGCAGGTGAAAGAGACTGCCATCTTGATTGCATTTTTTGAGCCTGATGAGGGATTTGATTTCTTTCAGCAGAAAGCCAATTCTTCAAAAAACGAGGGAGCAAAAGAAAACGGCGTCGCTGATTGGGCTGTATCAGCTGTTAAGGTTGGAAAGGATTGCTGTAATTTGCCACTAATGCGGTGTGATAGCATAAAATGTACCATTTAACGGGCAGTTTCTGATTAATAAATATAGAGCATTTGTAATCCGACCAGCTTATCCTTTATGCACTTTAGTGGGTAGTTTTTCAGGTTCTCTTGCGAATGGGATCCAAATGGCAATACATTGAGATAACAGGAGCCAATAAACTGTTAATAACATTATCCAGAGTTCTTCAATTTGGCTTTCTTTAACCATTAGATCAATGTGAGGGCCATTCATTATTTCGGTATCACATTTTACCTTACAGACAAATAGTTATGGCCTTGTGCCTGTTTTGTGAATATAATGGTAAAGGCAAAAACACTGGAAATTGTATTAATAATAATAATATTATTATTAATAATAATAATAATAATAATATTTTCAAATAATGTTTATTAAATTTAAAAGTTATACAATAATAAGGAATAATAGAATAATAACGAAAGGTGATGAGGAAAAAGAGGGGGCAGAATACATAGAAATAATACATTGTGGCAGAGTTAAATTAACACAAATAATTTATAAGAAACTGTCATTCCAAAATATGGCCCATCTTTCAATAGATTCAGTAATTGTTTTATACTCCTTTCCTAATATTTGTTTGCTTCATCAGCAAAACAGTCTCCTGGGAGGTGGGTTTCAGTCGTTTTGTCAATGCTGAATGAATTTCACTTTTCCAAAATTGAGCTATACAGAATTTTGCTGCTGTCAGTAATGTTCCATTGAACGACTCTGAAGGTGTCTGACTCCAGAGATGGCAACTGGAAAATGTGTTGAATATAAATTGGGGTGCAATTTGAAAATTGGTGCTAGACCCGGATATTTAAGAAGGTTGTTGTTGTTGTTGTTGTTGTTGTTGTTGTTATTGTTTTAAATACAAAGAAGTGGTGTTGATATTTATTCTGCCCTTTCTTCAAGAAGCTCAAGCAGCCTACATGGTTCTATCCATTCTCACTTTATCCTCACAAGAACCATGAGGTGGGCTAGGCTGACCCACAGTCAGTGAGATGACTAGGGAATTGAACTGTAGTCCCCATAGTTCAGCAACACAGGACTCCAATATTAACATAACCAGTCAAGTAGTCTGACCTGCCAGGTCTTTTTGAAATTATCTGAACATAAATAAACAGGAGCAGCAAAATAATACAACCAAATTGAAATCTAACCCGTCAATAATCGTTATGTATCTCTGGGAAGATATTTAACTCAGAGATCACACAACGTGAATATTTCAGAGAAAGAAAATTTAAAAATTATTGTTTGTACCTTTAATCAAAGGGTCTAATAACACTTGCTGTCTCTCAACTTGATCTGGGACTAAGTGGTTTGGATCATCATCATCATCATCATCCCTGAAGTAGTGTAATATGGTGGCCAAAGTGGATACTGAAATTATGGGCAAGTCATTGGGTTGTTGGTTAACTGATAGATGCATACTTTAAGATTCCACCTCTAGCTTTTTTAAAATTCTAAATAGGAAGCAAACATGGAAAGTGATTTGAAGTATTCTTTTTTTAAAGCAGCGGTTGAGAACCTGTGATCCTCCAGATGCTGATGGACAACAACTCCAAGGAACCCTGATTATTAGCCATGCTGCTGGGGGGTAATTGGAATTGTAGTCCAACAACCTCTGAAGGTTCCCCTTCCCTAGTTTAAAGCCTTTATTTCTTCACTAATACCCACTGAAATTCTGTTTAAAACCATGTTGCAATTTGGTATACAAAAATATGTATGAGTATTTTTTTAAAAAAAATAATAATTCCAGAAATACTCCTCACCTGCCCCCCAGCATGTTCATACCTTTCAAATGTTTCCTGGAATGGGAGGTGCATTTGTGGAGGGGCTGGGTGTTAATTTGTTCTTTGTTTAGTTCAGCTAGCCTCACATCCAGGCTCCTCTGCCATCTCCTGGGTCACCTCTTTCCCCAACTAATCATTTACCTTTCCTTTTCTGGCCTGAATTTTCCAGGTCATCATAATCCTACCTTAAATCTACTTCTGTTCTCACCCAGCTACACCATCCATATCCCAGATTTCTACATGTTAGATCTTAATAACTATGGCCATGATCCTCTACACACTTTCCTGGGAGTAAATCCCATTAAAATCAATGGGGTGTGCTTTGGAGCTGACGCGGAAAGAATTGCACCGTAAGCCGTCCATCAGTTATCTTCATTTCACCATGCCTATTTATGGCTCCTTCCAGCCCTTATTACTTTGAAAATCATTTATTTAAATCATAGTGCAGCTGGTCGTTCAGCTACGAAAAAGATAAGTAGCTTCTCTTCAAGTACGTTCTGTGTACAGAGGAAGCCTGGATATCTACAAGGTGAGGGGCGAGTTGCTTTGAATATTTGCTGCCCTCTGTCCCCCCCCCCTTGCATTTCAGATATGCACCATCTATTTGTTATTGCTTTAGAGCAATCTGTTTTAACAAGTGTAGCAGGCAGTGTTCTCCAATTCCACACCACATTGCTTAAATGCAAAATATTTCTCACTGCGGGATCATTTTTGTGGGCTCATGGTGACATCCACTGACAAGTTGGTTATTACAGGCTGAATGATATATTCTTAACAATTTCCCAGCAGAAATAGCAGACCTTTCAATTTAAGCAGAAAAAACAAACTCACCAGCAAGTTTCTCACCATTCTATCATGACAGCCAAAGAAAATCAAGATGGTGAGAAGATATCCAGTGAATATCAAGTTATACAATATTAAATTGAATTACTTATAGACTTCAAATGGAGACTTACTTCATGTTTCTGGAAAACAGGCTGTGTGTGTACTAAGAAGAAAAATGTTCCTCTTCAAAGGACTTAGCCTGAAATCCATGTAGTAAACTTCATTAAACAGACTGGGGAGTTGCTGCCATATTTACATGTACAGGAACAGGCTATTAATTTATAAGTAATTTCTCTGACACATACAATTCACAGGTTGTTCATTGTAGTGAATTTCGCCTACGTTTCTTCAGCTGGTGGTGGAAGACTGAGAAGTGTTGGCGCATAATGCACCCTGAAGCAATCTTGTGAACAAACTTTCATTGAAATTAATGAGGGGAAACACCATTCCCGGCTGAAACAAATCTCTTCTCGCATATTTGCCCTATTTATCTGTACATCTGTACTCTACTCAAATACTTGCTGAGTCCTCACCTGTATTTGATATTGCTACATTATATTGCTGTGATTTCAATATTTGATCCTGGACATTTGACAGGATAATATAGCAAAAGTGTAAGGATGCTAGCATTTGCATAGCTGTCAACACTCCCTGCTGTTTCCCAATGCTGTAATAATGGAATTTCCCGCAAAAAAGGGAAAAGGTTGACAGCTATGAGCATTTGACTGTTTTTATGAGTGCCATACAAGAGTATTTCATTACTCATATTATTTGACAGACAGCATGCAATGTTGTTTTGTGATAGCTAACGGATGGTGAAGTTTCATATTTGATGCCTGATGAAGCAATCAAGAGATGTAAATAAGTCTAGAGCACTTACACTTCTTATGCAGAGCTAAAACACATTCAGAATTTCATTGGTCTTATTCAAAATGCTGTTGAAATGCATATAACACTGAGCTAGATAGACAGACCAATAGCCTAAATTGGTATAAGATCGTTTTCTATGTCATTGGCAGATCTTGGTCCCCCTTGTTTATTTTCTTTTTCTTTTTTATTAAGAATATAGATTTTTTATTATTTTACAAAATGTACAGTAATAAACAGTAAGTTGCAAATAAAGATAAAGAATTATACAACACAACCAGTTACAATTATTGTGTTTCTTAACTTCTAATACACTTGCTTCTTTTGTTGTTACCCCTATGCGGTATCCAATTCCATGTGTTTATACAATTCTGAATATTTTATATACTGCTGCATTCTGCATGGTAACTTATCTTAACTCATAAAAGAATTACAAATGCAAAATACATAATAGAACAAAAAAGAAAAGACAGGGGGGAAAAGGAAAAGCCCGACCTCCCCCCACCCCCCCCAATGTTGAAATACCAATAATAGATAAACAGTCCCAACACTATCAACAAATTTTCCAATCCCTTCCGACTCCCTGTCATACCCAACCGTATAGTTCGCTCTTATTTATGAGTGTAAATCATCCTGTCCACATATCTTCAAATAAATCTTTATAACACTACAATTTTGACCCATACCCTGCTTTCCCCTCGTATCCTTCCTTCTCCATCGACTTTCTGGGCTATTGGAAAGCTGGCATGGCTATCTGACCCCTACTATATTTCTGAACATATGTTGTATATTTAAACCACTTTTCCTGAAACTTTTGCTTTGATCCCCCCCTTAAATTATTGGTTAGCTGGGCCATTTCAGCAAATTCCTGCAACTTGTTTTGCCATTCCATTATTGATGGTGGATCTGGTTCTTTCCACTTCATCGCTATTAAAATTCGGGCCGCCGCCGTAGCATACAAAAAAAACCTCTCTTAGTTTAGTTGGCATTTCTTTATCTACAATACTTAATAAAAGGGATTCTGGCTTCTTATGGAATGTAATTCCTAACAATTTTTTAAGTTCATCGTAGACCGAACCCCAAAATATCTTTATTTTTGGACACTTCCACCACATGTGTAATAGATTCCTGTTGTTCTCCCCACATTTCCAACGCGTACTTGTAGAACCTTTATATATTTTGGATAATCTTGTGGGCGTCATGTACCATCTATGTTGGACTTTCATCGTGTTTTCTTTTATATTAACAGAAGCCGTAAACTTCATACTAACCTTCCACGAATATTCCCATTCATTCATCATTATCGGGTGTCCTAGGTCCCCCTTGTTTAAGCAGGTCTTGTGAAGGAGAACATCCAGGTAGAACATGGCCATCCATTATTTAGATGAGCTACTTTTCATTCTTCCACATAAATGGTTGCAGCTGATATACAGGTATTGCTCCACTCCCAGGAAAACATATTTGAAATGTATTCCACATCACAGTTCAATGCCAGGCTCTTTTGAAATTTATAATGGAAAGTCGCTGCAGAGCAACTTGCTATTAGCTAGGGACTCCTTCTGTAAGTACCTTTCTGGTATGCATTTATGAAGCTTTTTAGAAAGATATCCCTAGACACACCTGTGGATCCTAAAGCAGATTACAATGAAGGCATATTACTTCTGGTTACTTATTAGCATTCTTTACAGTTTGCTCATTTTTTAAGCATTTGGGATATTTGTCTTACCGCTGACTTTTTTTTTTTGTAAACCTATTTCATTTCCCCAGATTATAAGAAGTGATTGTGGTTTATCATTGAGTCTCCCAACTTACTCCAGAAGAAAATTAAATTTGCTCAGATGGCAGTTCCCCTATAATTACCAGCAGAAGCTTAACGCAGTTCCTGGTGAAGGGCTGTGTATACTGAAATACAGAATTTATAGTTATTGCAGTGTGTGCTACTTGGCATGCCATTCATTGTGGGTGAGAGTGCATATAGACAACCATCCTATCTGAAAGCATGGTGTCCACAGAGCCTGGGCTGGCATCATGGTTCAGCATGGTGAGGCCTACATAATAGCAGGGGAGGCCCTGGAGCTGCTTCACTATTGCAACCTGATATTCTACCATCTCACCTCACTCTTGTCCAGACAAAAGCGGTAGTAACAAGGAGGAGCAGTAGACAGCATTCGTTGGTTGCTCATCATCTATCTGCCCATAAAGCAAGCAAGCATGTGGGGACAACGAGGAAGGGCATCAGAATATCACTGATGGAGGGGGTCTTGCCCAAGGGCCCTCAGCATCTTGGAACTGGCACTTCTCAGAGATCATATGTTGTACAAATACTGATCATATGCTGTTTAGGGAAGTTTTTGATGTTTGATGTTTTATCATGTTTTTAGTATTCTGTTGGGAGCTGCCCAGAGTGGCTGGGGCAACCCAGTTCTACATAAGTTATATCATACAGCAGGCTGGGGAAACTTTCAGCCAATTACATCAAATGCAACCCAGGCACCATATATGCCATATGTTTGACACACAACACCTCTTTTTGCAGTCCCACAAGGATAGCAAAAATAGATTAATAAAGTCTCTGGTAGGCTACTACACCTGGATTTTGCCCAGCTGAAAAGCTGTGCCAGCCTCTCACACACATTGTGACAAGTGATCATAAGAAAGGGAAGTGGTGAGGGAGCATTTAAAACAACATTTAGAACAGGGGTCCCCAAACTAAAGCCCATGGGCCGGATATGGCCCGTGCGAGCCAATTATCCAGCCCCCGATGACCCCTGACACCCGCCGCCCACTCTTACTGGTGCAGCACGGTGTGGCTGCCCATCTCCGGGTCAGCGCAGCACCGGAAATAGCTTGTGCGCATGTGCAAGCATCTTTTCTGACACACTTCCGGGTCTACAGAGGCCCGTGTGCACGCACACAAGCTATTTCTGGTGCTGCGCCATGCTGGAAAAAGCGCACACGCGTATGGGTGCGCACTCCTCCGCCCTCCGGCCTGCCGCGCGATTGGCACTGGAGGAACTGGCCCAAGGCCAGATAAGATTGGTGACCCCTGATTTATAACAAGTTTGAGGGCTCCTGTTCTGGGGAAATAATTGCGGCTTCAGGATGGTGGCAGGGATTTTGGTAACCAGCCCAAAATTGTGGAGGCTGTCCCAGAGGTCACACACACGCACACACCTTATTTTGGAGAGCTGTGAACCTTAATTGTTATGGATCCAAGTTCCATTGGGATGAAATTCTGGGAGTAGCTGCTGCCTGGAGACTGCTGCACTCAAGCTGTGTAATGGTAATAACTACAACACTTTAAACTAGCCACGTGAAATTAGGCAGGCACCCTGCCTAACAGGGCGGGATAATTCAGCACCATGGACAGTTACTGATCTGTCTTCAGTAGCAACCCCAAAGGAGCATTGCAGTAGTCCAGTCTCTTTCCCCCCCCTGCATCTCTTTTTCTCCCACATCTCTCTGAACTTCTTGCTCATTTCTCTATCTCTAGCAAGTCTCTGTCTTTCTTTTGCCACCTCTTTCCTGACTCCCTTATCGCTTATGCACCGACCTTTCGTAGTGAGGTCTCACAGCCGAAAGCACAATACAAGATAAGATGAAGGTGGAGGTTGCTTTCCTTTGCATATTTCTTTTGAACAATCCATCAGTTGCTTTGGGAAATGACAGCACAACTGAGATGCCACAATTCATTGCTGGTGTCCCATCAATATATGTGCTCTGCACTGAATTCCCAACCCAGATTAAAGGCTGCTGTTCGGGTGATGAATTATGGTTCAGTTTATGTGTTCAGGTGTTTGTTGATGGATACATGCCTGTATCTGTGGAAATAAATACCATACTTTAATATAATGATGATAATTATACATACCTGGAGTTAGGACCAGCCACAGTGACTTCCATTCTACCATTTTGCACTCAGATATTTTGACATAGGGGCACATTCAAACAGGCAACCCATTCCCATGAGTTTATTCTGAGGTTGTAATAATTGGGGGGGGGAATCAGATGTATGACCTTCATGACACAAGGCAACAAATGAATGGGTTCACACATTTGGGCATGCCACACCCTTGTATATGTGGGATTCTGACAGGCCAATGTGTGAACCAGCCCTTGAAAAAGTGGGGTGCATAGCAAGATCATTTTTCAGGTTGAGCAAGGCTATGCGAATCTAATATTTTCATTTTAATGAAAGACATACTGAGAAGCAGAATTTATATTCAGATTACCTGCTAATGGAAATGGAATTACTTAACTAATCTTGGGTTTTCTTGACTATAGGAAAGGAAAGACTGTCAGTCTTCAGGACTTAAAAGTATAATACCTCCCTAGAAAAAAATATATATATCCCTGCTCATTTTCTGCCCTCAAAAACTATCTATTTTACCTTGGCAGGCAGCATTTTGAATAAGAACAACATGTGGCATCAACTAGTATAATTATCATGAGATAATTGGGCCTTGGGGAGTAGAAGCATTTGGCTGCAGCATGTACCTTGTAACATCCCACAGTGCAAATTATAATTTCTTCACAATAAAACATGCTATAGGCTGTATATCATTCCCTGGGTAGCCTGAGGTTAACTAAAGGTTTTTGGGACACCATAAGCTGTTTCATTCCTTTATTCTCTCGGGGTATCTTTGTATTAAGCCTTATTTGAAAGAAAGAAATGAGATGAGTCTAAAGTAAGATTAGCAGATTAAGTAGTTGAGGCTGCAGGAAGTCATGTGTTTTTCTTCTTCTTAAAATCACTTCTGAACTTCTAATACACACACACACACACACACACACACACACACACACACACACACAAATAAAAATATGCCCTTCACAGCACAGGTAAATGTCTTCCACACTGCTACAGGGTAGGGTGTAGAGGGCTCAAATTTCTGTGGTGCCAGGTGCCTGCAATTTCACACAGGTTCAGAGTATAGATTTCTACCCTTAGTGTTTCGCAATATTTAGAACATATGAAAACAGTCTCTGCAACCAAGTAACTTCTTGTAGGCATAGAGGATTTAATAAGCACATAGAATTCCCTTAATGATTTTCCACACTCATTTCAATGGTGGGAAAGAATATGCATGCACAAGCCTTAGCAAGCACAGATCTGCAGCCTTCCATTTTGTTACAAGTCTGCATGTGCAAATACTGTCATGTGTGCATCCGGGCTATGAACTGGGCTGACTTGTTTACAGAGTTCTCTGATCTGCATTGATTTTGTGCACTTTGGCAATAAACCTAGGGGAGCATGGGAAATTATCCTTTACATTAGGGCTTCGTGAGTCTGGTTCATTTGCAATACGCTTCCACTCTGCTATTGCCCTCACAGAGCTTTAGAACTAAAGCCAGAATCTTTCTTTAGGATCTCAAGGCACCATTTTGTTCAGCTCTCCTGAATGGCCTAAAAGCGCAGCATTAAAAGTTCTGCCTTGCTTAAAATAATAAACCTGATATTTCCTCATCCCCTTCCTCTTTTCTCTGCGAATAAAAAGTGAAAAATTGTCTCTAGCAAGGGGGGCCGGAAATATCCTTGCAAATAGCAAATTTACAAACAAAACTGTCAAAGAGAGTTTATGGTTTTAATTTCTTTTACCACATCTTCTGGAGTAGAAGAATAACATTTCTTTTCCTCCTGGTTATTGCCCTGCTCTTTTTTAAAGCACTGATTGCTTTCCAATGGCACGGGCAGCATGGGAGAGGAGTTAAATGTATGAAGGACTGGTCCCTCCCCCCCAAAAAAGGAATACAGTCACAGGTGGGGCTGATAGCCTCTTCTTAGTGGTCTGTTTAGTTGTCTTCTTTAGTTGTCTCCTCAGGCTTGGAACAGTATAGTTTACCTCTACCTCTTGTCTTGAAACCCAAATATCTGGTAGAAAGAAAAAGATGGCTCCCCCCATGGATGCATGGGGGCAGCCATCTCTCCCCACCACCACCATCCATACAGTTCCCTTGTAAGGGATTGTATATTATGATGTAGAGTCTCTTCTCAGAAGCATTTTAAAAAGCATTTCGTTACTGCATGGCTGGCCATGGAACTGCCCTATGCAGCTTAAAACATTTCAAAGGTTCAATAATGAAAGAGGCAGCTCTCAGACCACCTTGTAAGTACTGTTTTGGTATAAGTTGTTGTTATGGGTTTTTTTTAAAAAAATAGAAAATATGCCTATAAATAGGATGGGGTGGAGACAGTTTTGGGGAGAGGAGGAACAAAATCAGCTTGGGGCAAATCTATGGTAATCTGTCCTAAATATAAAGGCAGCCCTGTTTCGAGAAGTTTTTGATGTTTGATGTTTTATTGTATTTTTAATATTTTGTTGGAAGTTGCCCAGAGTGGCTGGGGTATAAATAATAATAATTATTATTATTATTATTATTATTATTATTATTATTATTATTATTATCCATCCCTAGTAACAGTGGCTGTAAAAAAAAAAAGTAAAGGTAAAAGACCCCTGGATGGTTAAGTCCAGTCAAAGGTAACTATGGGGTTGCAGCGTTCATCTCACTTCAGGCAGAGGGAGCCGGCGTTTGTCCACAGACAGCTTTCTGGGTATGTGGCCAGCATGACTAAACCACTTCTGGTGCAACGAGACACCGTGACTGAAACCAGAGCGCATGGAAATACCGTTTACCTTCCTGCCGCAGTGATACCTATTTATCTACTTGCACTGGCGTGCTTTCAAACTGCTAGGTTGGCAGGAGCTGTGACAGAGCAACGGGAGCTCACCCTGTCGTGGGGATTCGAACCGCTGACCTTCTGATCGGCAAGCCGAAGAGCCTTAGTGGTTTAGACCACAGTGCCACCCGCGTCCCAACAATTGCTGCATACATGCTCCAGAACCAGAAGCTGCATGTTTCTCAATAGAAGTTGCTGGGAAATAACCATGGGAAGGAAATTTTGCATGCATATCCTGCTTAACAGACTTCTGGGAACCTATTGGATCCCTCACCCTCTGAGGACAGCCCATCCTAATAGGTCTTCTGCCTCTGCAGAGGGGGGAAATTCTGAAAGGCTAAATCTCAAGCAGAAGGGATCTAACCATGACAAGGGACTGATGTCAGTATCTCCCACTTTCAAATGACTCTCTTCTTGCCCAGTTGAGAAAACATGGTCCAGTGAGTGGCGTGCTATATGTGTTGGGCTTGTATACAGTCATTCATTACCTCTACATTTTTTTTAAAAAAAGAATTTAATAACATTTGATTTGGGCATAATGTCTTCATCACTCAAACAAAGCAAGCGTCAACCACCCAAAGCTAATTGTGCGTCATTATGGTTGTGTTTACTACCGAAGAAAATGTTCCTCTCAGTGCTTTGCAAAGGTGCCCTGGAACGAGTGTCCCTAAGATGTATACAAATCATATCCTTCGCTGAGTAACTTAATGATGCTGAGAAGGTGGTGTCATTTTGACGACCAGCTGATGGGCGATGATAGACCTGACAAGGGACAAGAACTCCCTCACTAATTATTGAAGAGCTGAGTGACAAGGGCAAGTAAGTAATGTTCAATGAGGCTCTAATTTAGCCCTTTATGGTAAAATGGATGGGTAGTCTCCAGACTATTTTAGCTATTGGAGCATTGCTGCTGATTTCATGGAAGGAAATATCAAATCGTTAAGGAAAATGAAGCTTTGTCTGTCGTTTGCGTTCTTTGCAGTGTGTGAGAAGAAGAAACCAGCAGGATCAGGCCAACAGCTCCTCCAGTTCAGCAAACTTTCCTGCAAAGTAGCCAACTGAATCCCCAACAGATACATGAGCATAACAACACTCCTCCCTCATGGATACCACCAACTGGTATTCATGCATTATGCCTCTGATAGTGCAGGTAATATATAGCCAACATGGCTACCAACCAGTAAAGGATTGGTATGGAAATGACTTTCAGAAAATGTCTTTGGGTGCTCTAAATGAAGTGAGAGAGGAAGATTTAGTGAACCCACTTCTAATTATCTCTTTAAAAAAACATATTAGGTTTTTGATAATTTTATACATATAAAACATAACCTTTTCAAACATTCAAATAAAAGGTTCTTTTGAACCTTCAGGCCTCCTTCCCTCCCTCCATGGATTCCATATTTAAATTTAAGTTTGCCACATCTTTTATGGTTATCTATTAATTAACTATAATTATCATAAATAATTCCACATTACAAGTGTCCTTACACCCCTGCCAAAGATTTTAGCTGTTTACAGTGGTCTTTTAAGTAAATCACAAATTTACTCCAATCTTTAGTAAATACTTGATCTTTCTGGTTTCAAATCTTCCCCATCACTTTCGCCATCTCCGCATACTCCATCAGTTTCATCTGCCATTCTACACTTGATCTTAGCCAAAAGGGCTTGTAGCATTCTCGCTGCTGTTGTTCTGAACATAAAAATCTTTTATCTTCTGCTGGTAACTCTTCACCTGTTAAACCTAACAGAAAGGCTTCTGGTTTTTTTTTATTTAACAAATGTATTTTTAAACATTTTCTTTAGTGCATTGTATATCATTTCCCAGAATGCCTTTACCAAAGTACAGGTCCACCACATGTGGTAAAAAGTACCCTCCTCCTCTTTACATTTCCAACACAATTTTGAACTTGTTTTGTACCCCACTCATGTGTGTTTAGGGTGTACTCAACTAAAGAGCTAAGCTTCAAAAATCAAAAGAAGAATTGAAAGCACTTGTCCCTCACAGCCATGTGGACCGACTGGTGACTTCAGACTTTGATACTTCTTCACTTGATACTTCTTCACCTAGCCCTGCTTTGGTCCACTGTAGATGGCAGGGTCTTTGTAGTAGCAGTCCAGGCCATGGAGTCTGCCAAAGAGAATCATAGTTTTTTGGGGGGAAAACTGTATCTACTTTCCACTTAGTTCATTAATTACAGTTCTGGTTTAAGTTGGCTCAGGAGCAGATGAGACTTTAAAATCCTCTTGGCATCAAGTGACGTGGTACAATTCTCCAGGATCTGTGCCACTTCAAAGTGCAGATGAGAGGTCCTTGATAAAATCCATACATGTAGGAAGTGTATGGCAAGGAGACTAGGTGTCAACCATTTCACTGGATAAGATAGCTTTCAACAAGCAATGAGTTTGGGTGGTAGTGGTGCATTCGCACACATGGTGCCCCATCACCATTCTCAGTCCAGTCCTAGGAGAGCAGTACCACATATGTTTTCTGAATGGTGGTTGCTACTAAGATGAGAGCAAGACATATAAGCTATATGGGGGTCATTTCATGCATTATCTCCCCCTATACTGAAATAAATCTCAACTGGGACATGTGTGTACCATATCATGCATGAAGTATTTTATATCACACAAGTGCCTAGGTTGGTCTGCCAGTGCTATTCATGTCCTTTTTATACATACCTGGATATTATTTTCATGTAGAAAAAACGTATAATGTATGAAAAGGCAAAACTGCAGCTTGTAATTTTCTGGTCTCCCAAGTCCTAGTTCTACACCAGGGGTCAGCAACCTAAGGCCCATGGGCCACAAGCAGCCCATGGGGGTAATTTAACCAGCCCACAAGCTGCCCCCGAACTGAGCCACCCACTTGGCGAGTCCCCGCGCGCTGTGCTAAAGCGGTGCAGCGCGGTGCGGGGACTCGCTTCCGCAGCACCAGAAATTGCATCTGCGCATGCGCAGATGCCGGGAATCGCATCTGCCCAGACACCGGAAATTGCAGGCGCTCTCTCTCATGCGTGCGCACGATCTGGCCCACGGAGGGATTTCCGCTGGAGTGAACCGGCCCAGGCAAGGTAAACTTTGCCGACCCCTGTTCTGCACCATAACCATGTGACATCATCAGTCTGTTTTGCTCTCCTACCCACAACAATTTGATGAGTTGGGAGAAGGGGGAAGAAAAACCTTCCTTAGCTGATTTGCATGAGTCAGGTGTGTGTGTGTGTGTGTGTGTGTGTGATAGGGAGATTGTGCAAGAGTGAAGCTGCATTCACTTTTGGACACAACCTCAGCTGTCACGTGCACCCTGGAGGTTGGACCAAAAAAAGTAGGCATCTTTGATATCTAGGCTTGTGCTGTTGTCATGATCCTATTCATTCTACTGATTAATTATGTACATACATGAAACAGATGGCACCCGGTGGCCCCTTTTTTCCTAATGCAACACCTCAAATCTTTGCTCGTCTATTCCTTGCCTCCACTGCTGCCACCACACCTCAGAAGTAAAGCTTGTCATTAGCTGTGGTTGTTTTCAGAGCTCTGAAGATGAGCGTAACCATGGAGACTGTGCACTTCCAGGTTTAAAGCCTGTGCTGCACCTAGGCAGCCCAGGCGATGTTGCAGAAGGCACTGTCCCTTTGCTCGAATTCCTTGCCTGTGAAATGCAGGCGCTGATTTCCTAGAAGGATTTGTAGTCGGATGCCCACAACATTTTCTATTCAGGGTGATGGGCTCAAACGTATAAGACTGAGAAGCGGAATGTTTAGGTCGTTTTAAATTGTTTTTAATGTTGTGTAATAATTGTGTTTTGATACGGTGTGATATTGTGTTTTAATTGTTGTAGCACGTCCTGGGACCTTAAGGTGGAGGGCAGGCAATAAATAGTAGTAATGATGATGATGATGGCCTGGAAGAGGACATTTCAACGGTATCACATTAGTACTGGATCTATCTATCTATCTATCTATCTATCTATCTATCTGTTTCTTCTTGGACTCCCAACCCCACACTGGCAGAGCTGTGCACGAATGCGCATGTGTGGTTCTTAGTGCCAAACTAAGCATGGCATTGACTGCAAGATATAATTAATGTGATTGGGTGTGTGGGTGTTTGGGTGTAAATAATAGGGGCATGGGACGTAGCACTAGAATTTGCTATATATATATATATGACTGATATATCATGTTTTGATAGCTTGCATGTAAAGAAAGGGAGTAACACTGGGGCTTAAAATTATGGAAACCAGGAAACATGGGACGAACACAAAATCATAGTCAAACGTGGTTAGGAACATAAGCAGAAATGAATATCAGCACATAGAAAATCCCCATCCTGATACCTTGATTATTTTATTAGTAGGCATTCCACCAGGGCTCCAGAATAGTAAATTGGGGTTTTTCTCTTCTTTATTCTTTAATTTGTTGTTGTTGTTCAGTCGTTCAGTCGTGTCTGACTCTTCGTGACCCCGTGGACCAGAGCACGCCAGGCACGCCTGTCTTTCACTGCCTCCCGCAGTTTGGTCAGACTCATGTTGGTAGCCTCGAGGACACCGTCCAACCATCTCGTCTTCTTTAATAGGTCACTCCAAAAATATTCAGCATGGGTACAATATTACAACATACTGTAAAAGGTAAAGGGACCCCTGACCATCAGCTCCAGTCGTGTCTGACTCTGGGGTTGCGGCGCTCATCTCGCTCTATAGGCCGAGGGAGCCGGCGTTTGTCCGCAGACAGCTTCCGGGTCATGTGGCCAGCATGACAAAGCCGCTTTCTGGCGAACCAGAGCAGCACACGGAAACGCCATTTACCTTCCCGCTGGAGCGGTCCCTATTTATCTACTTGCACTTTGACGTGCTTTCGAACTGCTAGGTGGGCAGGAGCTGGGACCAAGCAACGGGAGCTCACCCCATGGCAGGGATTCGAACCACCGACCTTCTGATCAGCAAGCCCTAGACTCTGTGGTTTAACCCACAGCGCCACCTGGGTCCCCAACATACTGTAGAAAGACATAAATTATAGTGGATTTTCCCTCACTTCACAGCCTCTGTCGGGGCACCTGAAATACCTCCTTGCCCCAAGGGGAGAAAAAGCAGCCACAGTCTTTTCTAAACAACTAAACAAGTTGTCTTTCTCTTCTATGGTTAAAAAAAAGTGTTGCTTATTGCTGTAATATTATTATGTGAAGTGCTTTGTGAGGTCCACCCGAAAAGCAGTATATAAATACTGTAAATGAATGAATGAATGAATGAATAAAGCAGGGTTAGCCAACATAGTATACCAATGTACACTCTCAAATAAAGAGCAAAGTGTGTTTACAGTAAATTGATACCAACTTCACATAGCGTTTTGAAGAAAATGCACACAAAGGGCCAGAAGAGGTCAAAAATACAGTATTGTGAGCACTTGGTGCACCTGATTTTTCCTCTCTCTTGTGGCTCCTTCCTTTTGTTGTTTGTTTTCCCCTCAAAAAAAAGCACAGAAGATGCTTGACAGGATTTTTTTTAATATAGAATTGACTAAAGGACCCGAGGAGAGACCTGTATTTGGGGCAACCAGAGGTCACCTGTGCTTTCAAGCTAAAAGAACATGATGTGTTCGAAGAACCAATAGCTTTGTCTGCATTGTTCTTTCTTTGGTGCGTTTGTTGCAGCTGTAGCTTAATAAAACTTTAAGAACTTTCAAACTTCTCTGATTTATCCCTGCTTGGTTCAGACAGTGGGAAGAAATCCAATGGACTCACGATTTTAAACAGGGTGGTAGCATCCCGGTTGGGGTCACATCTTAAAATATCTTACAGAAAAATCCTGCACTGAGGCTCAGTAGCATCAGAACTGCAGTGGGTGCGAGGGAGAGTTTAACCCATGGGTAGGCAAGCTAAGGCCCGGGGGCTGGATCTGGCCCAATCGCCTTCTAAATCCGGCCTGCGGATGGTCCGGGAATCAGCGTGTTTTTACATGAGTAGAATGTGTGCTTTTATTTGAAATGCATCTCTGGGTTATTTGTGAGGCATAGGAATTCGTTCATTATTATTTTTTTTCAAAATATAGTCCGGCCCCCTACAAGGTCTGAGGGACAGTGGACTGGCCCCCTGCTGAAAAAGTTTGCTGACCCCTGGTTTAACCATTTCTTCCCCTGCCATAGGGGTCAGCACCCTTTCTCCCAAAGCTGTTGTTTGTATAAAGAGGGAAATCTTAGGGGGGGGGATTAAAAAGTTCACACACTCTCTCGTATGCCTTACTGCATGCTGAGCCACATAACAAGAATCAGCTAGAAGACCAGGTGTGTGTGTGTGTGTGTGTGTGTGTGTTCCTGCTTCATGTCTATCACTTCCTTACTTCCTGTAACCCTGTGTTTATTATTTAACCAGTCCTGAGGCTCTGAATTCCATCCCATTGAATGACAAGGATGTCACCGAATATGAGCTGTCTCCACACAAAACTCCATTCTGATGGAGAAAAACTAAACCACCCACCTCCATTCTCACCGGTTATCAAACAGTAATCAGACTCTAATGTCTTTGCTCTGCTGCTTTTTGAATTTAAATAAGTTGCCTAGGACCTGATGGCACAACATGCCATTACCACTTCCCTGAAGCATCCCATTTCCATAGAGAGAGAAAATATTTTTTTATATATAATTAAAGTGATATCTCCTGCTAGTAAAGTTTGATACCTGTAATGAGACATGCCGTCTTTACATTGTTAAACGGGCAAAGCTCAAAAGCTGATGACTTCTCTCTGATCTTGTAGATGAAGATAGCAAAGGGGAAGGGGTTTTCTTTCTTTAAAAAAAAACCTGAAAAGTAATTCTGAATTGAAGAATGCCACCTTTCCTGGATTCTACAGTAAAATGGTTCAGATAATGAATTATTCTAACATTTGCTCAGCACTTTGAAGATCACACACACATGAATTAAAGCCACAGTCTTGTAGCAAGTGATTATAATGGACTGTGACTTTACGGCCATTTCCACTTGAAGTTGGATAGCCATCTCTACAGGGTCAGCCAAGATGTTATGTGGCTTGAAGTGAAGTAAAAGGTGATGCCCTCCTTAACTATGGAATCCTCCACCTCACCTGAGGGCAGCAGGACATATGACTCTTTCATCACCTTGCAAGTGTTCCCCACTCCATCTCCCCAGCATCTGCCTCTTGAAGCTTCCTCACTCTGCTTAACTACTCAGCCAGCTCTGATCTCTAACATACAACCCTAATCTGTCTTGTTTTCACCATTTAGTTTTGAATTCCCAGTGTTTCCTACACAACTTAAAGAGACAAGGCAGCAAACAACGTTATGTGTGTGTGCTTAATTTGCATTTATTGGTGTAAATGACGGGGTTGGGCCAAAACTTACTGTTTCATTCCACTGATACCAACAAATACCTTTTCCCTTACTTATTCAGTGAAACAGTCTACTTCATTAAAGATACAGTGGTACCTCAGTTTACGTACGCTTCGGGTTGCACAGTTTTCGGGTTATGAACTCCGCTAACCTGGAAGCGCAACCCGACGCCTACACGATCTGCACATTCGCAGAGCGTTTTTCGCGGTTTTTTCAGGTTTTTCAGGTTTTTTCAAACGAATTGTTCGGGTTACGTCCTTATCGTGTTTTGTACTGTAACCCGGAATGGATTAAGTACGTAACCCGGGGTACCACTGTAATTTTTCTGTGTGAAAATCAGAAGCCACTATAATGTTGTTCAGCCCCTCTGATTGTCTATTTATGACCTGAACTTCCTACTAGAACATTTACCATCATCTTCATTCAAATCCCAGCTCATTACCTATATTCATGCCATTTTATCCCACATTTCAACCTAACAAGGCCCACATCCAAAGCACCTTACAGAATAAAATATATATGGCAATTTGAGTTGCAACCAATGGTGTCCTTCTCTCTGTCATCTTCCATGATGTTTTGGTGAGTTCCCCCAGTCCTCTGGATCACATTTGGAGAGGGGTGCAGGGCAATCTACAAGAATTACCTCCTCGTGTTGGTTCAAAGGCGTTTCTCTGAATGGAAGAGCACCAATGGATGCAAATCATAGATGTTCTAAATAATACTATGTTATTATGGCAGGGGTGAAAACCACTGGAACCCCTGAAGGAAAGGGATTCTGTCAAGGGCTCAATAACTAGATCAACATTAAGAACCAACAGGAGAAACTGTCATTGCAGGAATGTGACATTCATTATTAGTGCAGCTGCAGAAATGGAAGCCGGGCAAAGTTGAAGATAGCTGACGTGCATGGAAAGAGAACGAAAAGAACACCAAACAAAAAACAGAAAATAAAATCCAAGAGCCACAATCTACAACATGCGAGGAATCTGGACTGAGAAGTGTGTTGAAGGAAACGGAAGACCCTGGAGAAAATACAATGAATGCAAGTCGAATTACATTGTACACTTCAGATGTAAAGGGTAGCTGGTTTAGAAAGGTTATGTAATGTATAGTATTAGCCAACCTTAGGAGCACTTCCTCACTCATCAGAGTGGGGAGTAGAATTCATTCTACACTGTATTGTAAAATAAAAAAGGGAAGCCTGAATAATATCCCTCCCTGGTCATGACTTGGTCATTTTCATAAGATGCTTTACATCCTTCAGGAAAAGTGGCTTGAATTTTCCTTTCCCAGCATTTTCAGATCAAGGCCATCCCCACACTTCGCAAGATACTTATTTACAGCAAATTCTTTTCTTTTTAAAATAATTTTTATTCATTTTATAGTGTATAACAAACACACAACAACAACAACAACAACAAAACCATGACATAAACAATTACAACAATAACAGTATACTATTTTTATCTAATTTTCTTAACATCTTGATGGGACCTCCTCCGATCTTCCCTTCCTGGATTCCATTTTTCTCCTATTTTAAGCAGAGTCATCTTCATATTTAACTTCTTACCTCTTAATATCCATTTATTCAATTATTCATTTTGCAACCCAATTTTCTCCTCTATTTCTTTTTTACCCAAATTTTTATCCGGAAATCCCTAACTTCTTCCCTAGATTTTCAAATATTCTCAATATTGCAGTATTTCTTTAAATACCATTTAAATTTCTTCCACTCTTCCTGCACCATCTCCTCTCTCTGTTCATGCAGTCTCGCTGTCAGTTCGGCGAGTTCCATAAAGTCTATTTACAGCAAATTCATGCCAGACCTTGAGGTTTCAGGTGCCCCAAGTCCAGTGCAGAAATATGAAGAAAGTACAACCCCAGTTCCCAGCCTTCTCCTCATTCTGTCGTAGGTTGAACATACTACACAAGTTGCTTGTCTCCTGCTGACGGAACCCTAAAATCCACACCTCAGTAAGGTTAAATAAGTTTATTTTATTTTTATTTTTAGTTACTTATTTTTGTACCAGATTTCTTTCCCATCCTTTGCCATAAGGTCCCAGGGTGGGTGAGTTAAAACAATACAATTGCATAAACATATAAAATCATTATAGTTATAAAGCATGTAAAACAAATGGAGCAGATCAATATAAATTCAGCAAAACATATATTTTCAGCTACCTCAGTTTGTGAACACCTCTGTAGTCGAACGTTTCAGAACTCGGACAACAAAAACCCAGAAGTAAATGCCTTGGTTTTTGAACACACCTTGGAAGTCGAACAGGAAACATGGCTTCCGTTTTGAGTTTTCCATATTGAGGCTTCCGTTTTGAGGCTTCCCCTTTCACTTTTCAGTCTTTGAACGTTCCGGAACTTGAATGGACTTCCGGAATGGATTACGTTCGAAAACCGAGGTACCACTGTATCTGTATCCTGGTATGGGTGCATTACAAGGTTGAGACATCTTAATTTTGTTTCTTGTGAGGATATGCTCAAATAAGAAAATGGAGGGGTAGTTCTACTGTAACTCTTGAGGTGATGGCAGCAGACATTGTGTGGGCCATTGGGGGCAGACCAGACTGCATTCTACAGGACTCTTTCAGAAAGCAGACAGATAGAACCGATCCTTTCTCCCATTATCAGTCTCCAGAAACCTCCCTCTCCAGATCCTGATATTTAGGGAGATAGTGCTCTACAGGCAAACCCACAGCCTTCTCTTCCACGCCTCAAAAAGTTGAAAGGTTTCAAGGAGATTGTGTTGCATTACTAGTCTTCTGTAAAAGCAGGTGCTTCATAGCCCAATATACCCGGTATATTTAAAACTTATGATGTGTAGTGGTTGCTCTTTAACTATCTGACTCCAACTGCAAAACTGACTCAGACATTTGTATCTGGAACACTGAATAAGCACACATATTTAAAGGTTTCATAATGCTGGCTGGGGAGACGGGGTGTTATTTTTCCTCCTGAAACTTGGAGGGAAGATTGGATGATCAGAATCAGATGGGAGAAGTCTGCAATATACTTTCTTCCCTTGCCAAAGTAATTCCAGCTTTAAGGTGATGCTAATATAGGAAGCAGACACAATTTAGTTTCTTCTAAGGGTGGGCCAAATCAGTCTGTTGGCAATCCATGTCCCATACAGTGGTACCTCGGGTTACATACGCTTCAGGTTACAAACTCTGCTAACCCAGAAATAACGCTTCAGGTTAAGAACTTTGCTTCAGGATAAGAACGGAAATTGTGCTCTTGCGGTGCAGCAGGAGTGGGAGGCCCCCTTAGCTAAAGTGGTACTTCAGGTTAAGAACAGTTTCAGGTTAAGAACAGACCTCCAGAACGAATTAAGTACTTAACCCGAGGTACCACTGCATACATATGTTCATCTCTAATTCAATTCTGTCCCACCTCCACATTCACCTAGATACTACTTAATTAAATGTACTTAGATCCATTTTTTGAGATGAGAACAGTGGGAGTGGAACATACCATACTGGTTCCCACATCCAAAATGTAACCTCAAAAGGGATACTTAGTGTTAGCCACTGGGACCAAGTGATCACCATCTCTGATTATTTGGTTCATTTCTAGCTAGGCGGCATAAATATGATTCTGCTCCCAACTAACATAAAATATTTGGTTTCAAATATTTATTACATGGACCAGTGGTCCCCATCCATCTATTAATTATCCCCTAATTGTGGTTTTTGTGGTTTTCGTTAGGTATGTGATATCTAATTTAGAGACAACCAAGCAGAAAATGCAAGTTTCTCCCCTAGCGATGCTCTAAAAAAAGATTCTGCATGCAAGGTATAGGAAGCCATTAGATGAACTCCCCCCCCCCCCAAGATCAGTTACAATTTATCTGATTTCCACAAAATCCCATCTATACTGTAGAGCAATTTTGCTTGAGGTGAGGTTTTGGTGAAGGCATTAAGTATCAACCAACCCACCTGCTGACTCATAGGAGGCTGGGGTCTGTCATTGAAATTCTACTCAATATTGATCCAGAGCAGATTCCAATGGATAGTTAGCAGAGTAAAAACTTAAACACATTGCAGGATTTCCCCAAAAAAATAGATCAGAGGCAACTGTATTTCATCCAGCAGAGATTTACTACTACTGAAGGCAAATGAGCATCATGGTCGCAAATCCAATACATTCACTCTCCATAAGAAATCCAGTTGCAGCAGACTTAACTTAAACTTAAGGTTTTAGACTTATTATAAGTTATTTTAACACTAAGCATACTATGTACAGAAGAGATAGAAAGAGAAAGTGAAACCCAGTCTCCTTCTGGCCTTACTTTTAAAGTCATGACCTTGACAGTAAGAGATAAGAGAACCAGTTTAAGCCAGCTGTACTCAGCTTCTCTGAAGAAATAACCCAAACATCATGGACCTTCTGCTTGTTTCTTTCACACAGAGAAGCTTCCAGAAGCTTCTTGAATTAAGTAGAATAGGAAAGGTCTCTACACATCAGACCAATACTTTCTGCAGTAAGAAATGCAAACTGACCTATGAAGTGCATCCAATCGAGGTGAGCCCATCAGAACCACCACTCAGAAGTGTGGACTTCCGGACAGAGACTTCCCTTCCTGGATCCCTTTGATGGGGCACCCAATAGACTAAGGATCTATCCCAACGCCTTATCCACCATCTGAATCAGCTTCCTCATGCACACAAGAACTGCTTCATTATTTACTAATAGTCAGGGAATACTCCCATCTGATCAGCTTGTTCAGCTCAGTGGTAGAGAACCTGTGGCCTTCTCATGTGTATTTGGCATCGGAATGCAAGAGAATGGAAGATTGATGTGTTTATCTGTTCTGCGTGTCATTTCTGATTGGTAATTGTTAATTGTAGTTGATTAATTGTTACAAGAGCAACTTTTTTTAACAATGTTATGATTAAGTTAAGCCATACTATTTATAACTTGATATTTGTCTTCCCCAGATCTAATTTAACACCACAAGCAGCAGTTCAAAATAACCTTTTGGAATAGCATTGGAAATCTATACCAAGCTTTCATGCAAATTAATTGTTCAATATATTCTGATACCTTGGAGTGGCAATATTCCACTCATTCCCAAACCCATGTGACATTTCATGGTTTACCTACATTTTGAATAGAAGAGCAACTATAAGTAAATAAAACAAATAAATAAACAAATAAACAAATAATGGATGGCACTTTGTAAATTAGAAATTGCAGGGAGTTGGACTAGATTATATATATAATATTTTTATCCCAGGGAGTTCGGGATAGTGTACATGGTTTCTCCTCTCCCATTTTATCATCCCAATGACCATTTCGTCATCCTAGTTGAGATACAACTGGCTAAGAGATCATGATTGGCCCATCCATTGAGCTTTGTGGTTGAATATGAATATGAATCTGTGTCTCACCAGTTCCAGTATAGGACGGCATCCATTTTATTATGAAAGGTGATAGTTCAGCAAGCTTCAGCGGGAAAATGAAAGCTTTGGTCAGCCCGTGCTGCTGATTTACGCTCTGTGCAGACTTACCTATGCAACTGGGGAAGCATGAGATATAATTCAGTAATGCTCTTGATCTACCATGAACTTTTGGTAAATCTTGGTTTAATACGATGGCAGTTTGCAGTCAACGTGACTTGTCAGTTTGGACATTTTTATTATTACTAAAGCAAATGATGTAATACTAAGAGACACTCATGCACATTTTATAAAAGATAAGGTAAACATATTATGTTATACAGTCAGAAGTCCTCTGTATGGATGGATGTGCTTAAATCGAGATTTCCCAAGTCGTTGGTTAATGGAAGATATTTTTGAAATTGGCTGTAAATCTTTAAACAAGGAGCTACTCCACTTCACGTCATCTCATAAATTTTAGAGAGGCCTGTCATCCTCGATCAGCTACTTGTTATCACTGCTTTTCCTTCTGCTTTACTGTTTTATATAGCACTCAGCTGTTCCTTTGTTGTAGGGGGAAAAAGGCTATAAATTAAGTATGATCCAGAGACTGAAGTGAAATTTAAAAAGAGGAAGAGCAACTTTTAGCTCTTAAGTGTGTCAATTTGAAGCTCCACACTTTGTTCCAGGATCCCATTTTAGTATTGCAGATGCTTCTGAGGCACTCAAAAGACAGGAAATTTCCAGCACCCAGGGCAGGCTCCCCAACCGACTCTACCAGCAGAAAACAAACCCATTTAAATCATCTAGGAGGTCTTATATATGTAATGAAACAAAAATCCTGCTGTATCAAACTGAAGGCTGTGAGGATTTAGTTGTTGTTTTCAGAATAGGTGAAGGTGGGTGGGGTATGGGGGCATTTTTATTTTGCAAGAACAGTTGCGTGTGTAGTCCTTTAACCTCCCCCTTAAATAAATTCAGACAAGACTCAAAATTTTGGTTTGGTTTTTGGCAGGCAGAATTTAGGCCACAACTTTATTGATTACAATACGTGAGTGCTTGCATAGGCTCTGGTGAACACCTGGGACAGCAGAAAGTGGGGTCATGCAATTCCACCACCCAGATGTCCCCCTGGACTCAGGCACGGGCACAACCCCTCTCAGGGTTGACCAAACTATTGAGTCCCTGGATTCCTTTAATGGAATACCCTTTGCATAGGGATGGCAAGAGCGTTCCCCCATCCCTATCACCTGAACCAGAGGCCTATCTGCAACCTTACAAGTTGTGATGATTTGCTACGTGGCAGGCGAAACCCAAATGGCAACAGTCAACCAGCCAAATGGGGAAAATTCCTGCCGTGCCCCTGTCCCAACGACAGACGACAGCATAGCAAGGTCAAGCGCAAGCCCTAAATATAGGGAGAGGTGGGCAGGTGTTCCGATGCACTGGCCCAAAGAGGAAGCTCAGGGACATGTGCATGGGCCTTATGTAGGTCCCTCAATCCATTTTGCTAGCTTCTCATTGGTCTGATTACACCCAGCATTGAGGGACCTACCAATAGGATGTTGTGGCTATCCAAACGTTCCCACCCACAACACAAGGGTTTGGTTGCCAGGCCACACCGCAACACGCGCCCTCTGTGAAGGAGGACCCGATATGTGGTGAAATCAAGCAAATAAGAAATCCTGCACCCTTTTATTACAAGCCATTTCTGTAATATTGCCCATATCACACAAATCACACAAACCATGTTGCAGTGCAAAGCTGGTATTTGGAATATACACGCACAATTCCGGAGCTACCAGTTTTTGACACAGAGCTGTAAATTCTGGAGGAAATGTTTTCTGAAGGGTGAAAGTCACAGCATATTTCCACTGCTCTTTCCGTATGTGTGCATTGGCACTGGGGGGGGGGGGACACACACACAGCAATGAAAAGAGTGAAGCTTCGAGAAAAATAAAATACATTCAAGACTAGACAATTTCATCAATTCCATACAGCCACAGAGGTTGAAAATAGCTATTTTATCTTTGGTTGGCAGAAGAAATGAGACACAGAGTAAATTGTATGCTTTTCACCTCTTCTGAAAATAAGAGCATCATTATTGCAGAGTTGATGCGCTGTGTGCTCCTCTATGCTCAGAATTTTTTAAAAAAATAGATTAATGAGGAATTCAAATACGAGTGGGGGAAACATAGTTAAAAGGGGGCATGCTTTCAGGATTTTGTTGTGTTTTGCTGTTTATCGAGGTGGAGGGAGAAAAGTCTCAATGTGGGTGAAAGGGCTAAAAACAGCAGTGTATTTGATAATAATAATAATAATAATAATAATAATAATAATAATAATAATAATAATAATATTTGTACCCCGCCCTCCCCTGCCGGAGCTGGACTCAGAGCGGCTAACATCATATAAATAATACAATATACACAAAACAAGCAATCAATTGATTAAAATGCATCCCAAAATTAATTCAAATAAATTAAAATTAAAATTAAAACTGGACAAATGACAAATTTAGCATTTGTTACAGCTATTCTATCATCATCATCATCATCATATTATTATTATTATTATTATTATTATTATTATTATTATTATTATTATTATTATAGGTATTTTGTTTCAGCTGTGCACAATTCTCCTGCCCATGTCTTATTTGTGGGAAGAGGAGTGAGTGTCTTACATTTTACAAGGATCAAGTCACTTGTTGAGGGGATAAGCTTCTACTTGGATATTTGGGATTGTGAAAAGGTCTGACCGTAGGCTGGGTCTCAGTCCTGGGCATTCATGCACATCCTACAGTGATAAGATTCTCTTTCACCAAGCTGCGTTTTCAAGCTATGCCCTCCGCTGTCCTGGACGGACGATACAACAGGGTACCATACGAAGACAGACACTGTATATGTGGGCAACCACAGGTGGAAGATATCTTGCACTATTTACTATATTGTCCACTATACACCGGACCCAGAAGCCTATTTCTCTCCCAACCACCCATACAGGAAATATGTCTCTTCCCAGCAGAGAAGGTCCTGTGGCTTCTTAGCGGTGTCAATGTTTCAGTGACTCATAAAGTCACGCTCTTTGCTCTGGCAGCCAAAAAGGTCAGAAAGAAGACCCTGGACAATATAGCAGTAAACTGTAAGAGAGACACTGTCAGGGACTAGGCAGAGGAGGAATGGTGGAGACCGCCTCCCCAGCCTGACCCTTCCAGAGAAGAAGAAGACAGTTCAGAAGTACAACAGGCAGATGAGGGAGATCACAGCTCACAGACAGATGAGGGGGAAAGCTGTGAAATAATTGGACAGGAGGAGGAGGAGAAGGAAGCACTAGGAGAGCAACAAGATCTCAAGGACACAGTGTCTTCAGAAAGCATTCCAGACTGACCGCCCCCCAACTCCCAGAACCGGGTGAGCCTTCAAAGTAGTAAAGCAAAGGGCTTAGAAGCAAAGGACCCTCCACATCACCCGTAGGGGAGAAGGTGATGAATGAGGAAGTAGGAGAAAAGGGGGTGGAGATTTACTCAGGACAACACCATTATTCCAAGAGGCTGCATTCTCAAGCCTCTCTCTGAAAATATTGAATAAAAGCAGATGGTAAGGACTTTTCCTTGTCTTATCCGTTCCTGGCAACCTGCCGTGGGGGTCAGTTCCTCTGCCGCCTGACAGAAGCAGAGATCTAAACAGAGGCTATTATTTGTGGTGCAGCACCCGTTTTCATGTATTTCCCTTTGATTCACATTTGTCATGGCCAATGGGTAGTACAATTAAGTTATTTGGATTGGATACTAGAGTGATAGGACAGCTCGCTGCATAAGAACATTTCTGACATCACTAGACAAGGTGATGGGGAACCTGTGACACTCTAGACGTTGCTGAACTGAAACTCCCATCAACCCTAGCCAACCAGCATGGCCATTGGTCAAGGGTGATCTGAGTTACAGTAGAACAACTGCTGGAGGGCCACAGATACCCCAACCCTTGTACTAGAGGTATTTGTGAAACGATATGGTAGACATGCTGTTCACCTACAGTAACTAGGGGCCAATCAATTGAAGATATTTCTATGCTGCTTTTCATTCAAATGAATCCCAAACAATAAACAATAGCAACATGATGGAACATAATAGACCATTACAAATGCAGCATATGTCATGGAGAATAATTAACAAATGATCAGTGAAACAATTACAATCTATAAAGCACTGTTAACTAAGCAACAACTAAAAGAAATAGGAAAACATCTCAATTAAAGCAAAAGTCATATTATATGACTAACAAATCAATACAGCATTTTATAATCTATAAAACAATATCAAGAGCATTGGCAAAATAGTAGCTAAATAATAAACTAAGCACTGTTAAGTTCACACACACACACTCCATACCCCCATGACCTATAATCTTTCCCTCTATTCAGCTCATTAAAATACACATACACATAATGCCTGTGGCAGCAATTCCCTTCTGAAGGTTCCTTGGGCTGAAGGTGGGATCTCTCCCCCTCTCACAGCTCTTCCTGTGGAAACAGCTCCCTTATGAAGGCTCCTAGGTGTGGAGGGTGGGACCAGGCTGGTGGGAAAAGCCATTACCTGCTGGCTAACACACCATAAAGAAGACTGATCACCGAAGAATTGATTCTTTTGAATTATGGTGCTGGAGGAGACTCTTGAGAGTCCCATGAACTGCAAAAAGATCAAACTTATCCATCCTTAAAGAAATCAGCCCTGAGTGCTCACTGGAAGGACAGATCCTGAAGTTGAGGCTCCAGTACTTTGGCCACCCCATGAGAAGAGAAGACTCCCTAGAAAAGACCCTGATGTTGGGAAAGATGGAGGGCACAAGGAGAAGGGGACAACAGAGGATGAGATGGTTGGGCAGTGTTCTTGAAGCGGCTAGCATGAGTTTGGCCAAACTGCGGGAGGCAGTGAAGGATAGGTGTGTGTGGCGTGCTCTGGTCCATGGGGTCACGAAGAGTCAGACACGACTGAATGACTGAACAACAACAACAACACACAGTCTCTCTCCCCTCACAGTTTGCATGCTCATCACATGATGACTCGCCAGCCCTTTGAAATGTCTCAGTTGTAAAGCACTGTGGTTTAGAATTCTGGGGATGGTCCATTCACAAATCTGAATCATCACTTAGTGCTAAGTTTGTTTAGTACGGAGCTTCAAACGATGAGGCTTAAGGTGAGGCACTTTGGAAATAAGGAACAGTATGTAGCAGATAGGGAGAGCCAAGCAGGATTGGACCTGTGCCTGATGCAGTTATGAGAAAGCTTCTGGTGGTTCAGAGCTTGTTAACATGCTGGTAACTTAGAGATGAATTCTGGAGTGCTACACTTAATGGAATAAATATGAATGTGTGAATGGGCTGCATCTACATACAGTACAAGGCACCGGGGAGTTCCGTTGATTCCTAAGCGTTTCACATTTTCGTAGAGACATGGATAGGAGGCAAACAAACAATATTTTTGGATCAGATTTCAATGCCTGCTCATGCTACCATTTTTTAAAAAATGATACCTTATTCCACAGTCGTTTAAATAGCACAGCCCTTTATACCGAACTTGATAGGGAAGCAGAGAAGAGCTTAATTTTTTTATTTTTTATTTTGCTTCAAAAGCACCGGTAGATCTCTTAGTGGAGGAAAGGCAGGTGAAAAACACAGAGACACACACGTTGCACCAGAAATAACCTTGCAATTACAGGAAACTAAACAACCAGCTCTATCAAGTAAGAATCAATAGACTCCTAGAGGTGGGGTGGAGGGTTAAAAATAGCAAGAAAGTCAGAAAGTGCTCAAAGAAGATATAGCGTCATGTGGGAACAATTTAACACAGTCAGAGTCTTAAGGTGAGATCAGACCATGACCCTGTGCAATCTTGTCGCTGCTGAGAAGATATGGAGTAAAGAAATATTGAATTAATCTGAAATCACCTTTGCATCAGTAGAAAGGGCATATTGTGCTGTGCAGCTGTTGCTCCATTTGGTTTCAGATGGGTCATAAAAGCCTCCCATGTATTACCAGTTACATCCTTTATGCAAAGAACTTGGCATTTATAGCTGACTGTCTGCTCCAGAGGATGGTGCCATATGAGACTTAGTTTCCATTCAGCAAATATGGTATAAATTCAAGTGCACCAAACTTTGCATATATAGATATTTTTTTTATCTTCTTCTGTTCTCTCTTCTTCTGTTAAATGCCTTCAGTGCCAGAGTAGGTTAACACAACACAAGGAAAGATCCACTTTCAAAACTTTCCTCTCCCATCTCTTACCACAATGTAGCTCAACATAAACACAGAATCTCCCCTCTCTTGCAACCTTCAACAACCTTCAGGGCGACACAGCTAGACCAGGTTGGCTGGATCTCTGGATTCATAATCACTTGGCCTGGCTAAGTGGTAGGTTAACTTGATCAAGGACCAGGCCTGCTGGCTTGGCCCCAAGACAAACTGTGGCAAATAGTGGTGATGAGAGACAAAGTTCTAGCCCTTATTGACAAATTAAAAATGTACAAAACACCAGATTCAGATGGTGTCCACCTAAGGGTTTGGATTTGGATTTGATATCCTGCTTTATCACTACCTGAAGGAGTCTCAAAATGGCTAACATTCTCCTTTCCCTTCCTCACCCACAACAAACACTCTGTGAGGTGAGTGGGGCTGAGAGACTTCAAAGAAGTGTGACTAGCCCAAGGTCATCCAGCAGCTGCTTGTGGAGGAGCGGAGACACGAACCCGGTTCACCAGATTACGAGTCTACCACTCTTAACCACTACACCACACTGGCTCAAGCAAGAGTTCTTAAGGAACACGAATATGAAATTGTTGATCTTCTAACATGACTGGAGACAATGCGGAAAGGAAATTTGACACCTTCCAAGACAATCAGTTTGAGAAGGAGGACCCCACGAGGGATGCTTGAGATGAATCCTTCACAGTACCTAAGCAAGAATAATTAGGCTCATAAGCTGGATAGATTTCTAAAGAATTATTTAAGTCCACTGTGACATTTTTCATCTAGTCTATACTTCACATACCATATTCATAGGGATTGTTCAAGTTGTTAAATTTTATGGGTTTGGAGAGCTTGTGTTATAAACTGAATATTCATCAAAATGAAACAAATATTCTATTGGTTAATTTAGATAGCACTTTTGTTAGAGATATGTTGATAATTAGCTGTAGGTAGAAGAAGGGATAAGTTTAAGACACAGGGATGCATGTGCAATGATCCCTATAGTATTATTGATAATGCATGAATAACAGGGATATGGTTAAAGAGGACATCTTGGAGCGGAATATAATACTCTCGTTTTGATTCACTAAGCTCCCTTCTTATATCCTCTCTTTCTGAATATGATAATCCTCTGTCAGTATAAATGCAAATTACTTATTGCAATGCAGTGTGTTAAAATAAGCGTAAATCTTGCTACCTTCCTTTTTTCAAAACTGCACTAAGTTGACTTTGGTCCTGCTCTACTTTCTTACATCTTAGTGAAATACAACTCACCAATTGATTTTCTTCATTCTGACACCTGCCTGCACAACAAGCGCTGCTTATTCAATATCTGATTTACAAAGAAACCGAGTAGCACCCATTTGCAGACATCCTGTTTTGAGTAGTAAGGGGAACGCTCTCTCTCACACACACTTCCCGGCAAGGAGAAGTCTCTCCTTTTGCACTGAAGTGTGGGTCTCCCCACCCCACCTGCTTTACGGATAGAGATACTCCATTATCACTCCGACTCCTGAAAACCTCTTTACTCATTCATGTTGGCTAAAGTGATTCTTGCTAGGAGCACAGATGATTAACCGTGAGCTCTCCCGCTGTTCTCAGCCAGTGAGCAGCTATTTGTAGCTCCAGCAGATGTTTCCATTTTCTGGGGCTTCAAAAAACATAATTGGGCTAGAAAAATAGCTCTGAGTTCCACTTAGTGTTATCTGCATTTTATTCAGCCAGGCTGTGTTTCAAAACCATCATGTGCATATGCAAATGTGTAATACAAAGTGTGAATGGTTACACACACACCCCGTCTATCCAGCTCTTACAGGCCTTTTAATATTATTTCCATGGCTGCTTCCATCACTGTCATAGCAAAGCTGAGCTATAGGCCAAGATGTCAGTCTCGGAGGATAAATTAAGCTACTTTCTAATATACAGATGGTGTTTTAAAAATGAAGTTGTTGACTAGTAAAATGTAGATCATTCTATAAAATATTTTAAGCACGAAAAGTTAACTTGATTTTCTGCCCCTTAAAAAAAAAAATGAAATGAATGTATATAAATAGAAATAGCGGTAACCTTCCAATTGAAAGTCTCCATTTGCAATTGGTGTCATGGAGCCTTCAGGAGAAAACTTCAACTCAGAGGAAAGGATGACAAAAAAGGTGATGTCTCAGAGAGAATGGAAGCATATTAGCCAATTTTGTGACAGCCAAGAGAGACCAGCAAGGCAAGCCTAACCATTTATAATTAGCTGTAAATCCTATTTAATTCAGTGGGGCTTACTCCCATGTTAGAGGGGATAGGATTGCAGGTTTAGACAGGGGGGTGAATTGTGGGTTTTTCCTATAATCTCAGGTACAAACCAGTGTCAGATAGGCAGTGGTTTAACGGGAAAGTAAAGGGTATGAAAAGAAAGGGAGAAAGGAAGTGGGGAACTGAGAAATGAATCAATGAAAATGTGTGGCTGTCTACCATTGGTGGGCAGTGGATACCATTGAGAAGGAAACTAAGGAGACAGAAGAATTATGGGAAAGGGAGGGGGGAAAGAAGGGAAGCAAGAAATGAGAGCAGAGTACTGATTTTAACTATTCAACTACTGTTCTTTAGAAACTTGTTAGCCTACAAATGGATAGCATACCATTGAGATTTTGTTAACTTCAGAATTCACTTCACTTACTAGAACTTTGTACCTATTTCAAGTATAGTACTTCAGCCCTTAACTAAAACCTTCCCTTTTATAATCATGGCGGTTGTTGTTTTGGCTTATAGCATTCAGCTGTCACCATCAATCCTCTGAAAGCATTGTAGACTGAAAAGTAGGAAAATCAATCCCATTTGAATCTTTTTATAGTGTACTATTTTTATCAAATAGTTTGGCAATAATGGACACCAAATAAAGACAATTTGCAAATCTATTTTTAATTCCTTGTTTTCTCCCTGCTTTTGCTCTCTTTCCCACAAAGTTGGCATCACCAGCAGGCTGGACCCTTTTATTTCTATTTTGGGGTTTGGGGGAAGAACTATACTTTCGTACACAATGGAAAATTCAGGACCATTAACACACACACCCATCAAATTATGCTTGACACAAATCATTTAAAAATTGCAATGACATATACAACTTTTGAACACAGTAATAAAATATAATGTTGACTCAAAGACAGAAGAGAATATAATGAAGCCCAAGTGGTTGCAGTAGCAAGGAGTGTCTTTTACCAGTTTGGGCTGATGTGCCAGCAACAATTGTTTCTGGACCAGAATATCCGGGTTGCAGTGACCTCATGCCTGGACTTGGACTGCTGTAATTCACTTTGTGTGGGGCTGCCATTATGGCTGGACTGGGAGCTGCAGCTACCGAAGAAGAAGAAGAAGAAGAAGAAGAAGAAGAAGAAGAAGAGGAGGAGGAGGAGGAGGAGGAGGAGGAGGAGGAGGAGGAGGAGGAGTTTGGATTTGATATCCCGCTTTCCACTACCCGAAGGAGTCTCAAAGCGGCTAACATTCTCCTTTCCCTTTCTCCCCCACAACAAACACTCTGTGAGGTGAGTGAGGCTGAGAGACTTCAGAGAAGTGTGACTAGTCCAAGGTCACCCAGCAGCTGCATGTGGAGGAGTGGAGACGCGAACCCGGTTCCCCAGATAACGAGTCTACCGCTCTTAACCACTACACCACACTGGCTCTCCAGTGTCAGCAGCTAGATCTGCTGAATGATAAAAGTTACCACAAGACTTTAACACTGCTTTCAAAATAACTGCATGGGCTGCCAATACGCAGCAGACCATGTTGAAGATTGTGACGTTTCCTATAACTTGTGACCAAATTGTAGGAGGGCATGACATCTCCTGCATAAACCTGCCTGGATACTAAGATCTTCAAATGACACACACACACACACACACACACACACACACACGGTTGTTCCACAGACTGCAGGTGTCCATCTTGTGACAATCAGGAGGACAGACTTTTATGTTGTGGCACTCAGCTTAGGGAACAACTTCTCCTTTGAGATAAGGAATACTGATCTTGGCTTTCAGTGCTTGTTACAAACTCACTTCTTCTCATTACTAAAGTGTTGTGTTCATCCTGATGTCTTTATTTATAGGGAGCAATGAATATTAGAGAAAGTTGCAGACCAAAATGTGTATATTATGAGAAAGGCACACTCAAATGCTGGTGTATTTCCATGAGGACTTCTGGAAGGGAAGAAAAAAATAAGCACAAACTGATGTGGAAATGTGGGGAACCGAACTTAAGATTGGAAAAATGAGGAAGAGAGAAACCGAAACTGGTTCTCTCAATCCTGGTTCAAGCAAGGCAGCTTGTTACCACCTCAATTCCATTCACAACAATTCAAAGATGCATACTCAAGCATACAAATCATAACTTTAAGCATAAGATTATGAATTGGGACAAGATTTTTCTGTTACACTTGGATTTGTAGAAAGGGTAATTGGTGTTAGCTTGCCTTCAATAGAGACAATTTATGCTACCCGAGTTAGGAAGAGAGCAGAGAGAATTGTAGCAGATCCTTTACATCCCGGTCATCATCTGCTTGATTTACTTCCATCTGGACGTCGCTACAGGAGTTCATATACAAAATCGGCCAGGCACAAGAATAGTTTTTTCCCTTGTGCCATTAAATTGTTAAATTCATAGTTGTATAGCTGAAGGCGGGGGGGGGGGGTAAATTATGGGTGGGGTTTCCTTGCTTCTTTGTATTGTGAGAGGAACAGTGTCTGTATGTTTACATTGCAATGTAGCTGAAACAAATTCCATGTATGTTGGAAAATGTACTTGGCCAATAATAAATTATTCCTATTCCTATTCCTATTCCTATTTTCACTTGCTGGAATTCTCTGGTACCCAAATAACATTAGCAACTGTGCTTTCAATTGTCATTATATATATATATATATATATATATATATATATATATATATATATATATGAGGTTGTAAGTATTTTAAATGTTGATCCCTAGCTGAGACTAATTTACCAATCCGTGATCTAAGCACCAGATCCTAACTTGGTCCAAAGTTAGCTTACTTTGTGGGGACAAAGCCTAAACAACAGAAAGATGGAACAGAATTAACATAAGAACAGCCTGCTGAATCAGGCCAATGGCCCATCTAGTTCAGCATTTTCACAGTGGTAAACCTGTGGGGAGACTGAAAGCTGGACATGAGCACAGTTTTTAAAATAAAATTCAGAATTGGCAGGTTTTCAGTACATGGGAGATGGGAAGCATAGCAATTAATCAACAGCATGGGGAAGAATATCTTCAGTGGTTTGTCCATTTCTGTCACCATTCTTTTCCTCCATCTTCTCTTCTATCTCCGTCTCTTTGTTAAGGGGGTAAGGAGAACTCAGCTGCTGAACAAAATGATCCAAGTTGTATAGATTCCACTTGGCTCCTATTGTGGGTGCCTGAATCACATGTGTTTTAAATTAGGCTGTATCGATTGAGACAGATACAGCCTCCCCTATGTCTGCATTTGCAGCTCATAATGGCCTTCACACATTGTCTCTCTCTTCTGTAGCTTCCCAATGCTTCTGTTGCAATTAGCCACCGATTCCTTTGGAGACATATTTTAGTCGTTGTATTAGTTATCTTTGTGAAAAGAGCTAGTTGTATCTGTAGCCTGTGGCCAATGATCGCTTTCAGAAAGAGAGAGAATCCTTTTGTGAGGGGGTGAAATCTAAAAGTAGCTACTGAAAACGGCTTGCTAAAATGAGGATTTTAATGTCTGACATAAAATGGGCCATGGCTGACGTTAAGGCCTTTCAAAACTCAGGACCAGAGTACCTGAATAACTAACTCTTCAACAGTGGGAAGGCTCACAGCTCACTGGTGGACCATCTGCCTTTCATGCAGAAGGCCCCATGTTCAATGCCCAGCATATCCAGGTTGAGGGTTGAGAGCAAGATCTCTGTCTGAAATCTGGGGAGGTGCTGCTTGTCAATGTAGACAACGCTGAGCTACATGGACCAGTGATCTGATTTGGTATACAGTAGCTTTCGATAGTTCTATCTTCTGCATTGCATACAGTCATCCTCCCATCAATCAGCCCGGACACTGAGATCCAGCGCTGAGGGCCTTCTGTCGGTTCCCTCACTGCGAGAAGCAAAACTACAGGGAACCAGGCAGAGGGCCTTCTCGGTAGTGGCGCCCGCCCTTTGGAACTCCCTCCCATCAGAAGTCAAGGGAATAAACAACTACCTGACATTCAGAAAACACCTGAAGGCAGCCCTGTTTAGGGAAGTTTTTAAACTGTGATATTTTAAATGTATTTTAATGTTTGGTGGAAGCCGCCCAGAGTGGCTGGGGAGACCCAGCCAGATGGGCGGGGTACAAATAATAAATTATTTATTATTTATTTATTTATTTATGTACTTACTGTGGGAGATTTTACTTTCAAACATAACTGCATGATTGCTAATTAGCATTTGAAGGGGTTAAGGAATACACAGTTCTAATTGCTAGAGTAGGCTCAGTTAGGTCATGCCCCTTCACATACGTGAGGGAAGAAGCAATGTATTTGTTCTTTTCCTTTCCTCATTCTCTCTCTCATGGAGGGAGAACATGCTTCTCAGTAGCTCCCAGCTTCAGACACGTGTCTGAAGCTAGCTTGCCGTGTCTCTACCTAAGATTATTTTACCTGTATTTCTCAATGTTGCTGCAGAGGACAATAAGTAAGTAACGCATTTCAACTTACTTCAGTTTGTGGTCTGTTGCACTACTGGTGGGATAGAAGGGGTCACACAGCTGAACGGAATCAAATAAGGTTTAATAGCCTATTCATACACTTCACTAATCTGCCTAAGGATGAGAAATAAACTCTGCTAGGGGGCTTTCTCCTGTCGGAGAGTCTGCAAAGCCCTTTGCTTTGGTATACAGCCTTGCAGCCAATTGCTTTCTGGTTAACCCCCACACATGGGTCTCTAGAAGGTTAAATATAATTAATATATCCTCTTACCACCTCCCATCACTTACCCAGACCTCCATACTGCCTTCTTAGACCCTTCTCTGGTAGGTTGTGGTTAGAATCTGAACCAGCTAAAATGTTGGAGCAGGTAAATTTGGGTTGTCCTTCGAGGCAAGGTTTTACAGGCCTCTGAAATTCACTTCTATAACCAAGCTCAGAGAATTGTGTTGGCCTCCCTTATGTATGTTATCTCCTTGTTTTGAGACTAGCTTAGGCATCATCATGAAATACAACTTGCTATATAATGAACCAAAGCCTTAGAGGGGGATGTGTGTGTGTGTGTGTGTGTGTGTGTGTGTACACACACACACACACACACACACAGAGAGAGAGAGAGAGAGAGAGAGAGAGAGAGAGAGAGAGAGAGACTATGTAAGGCAGAGCTAATGTTGTGCTAATATTGTGTGGCTTTTCTTCAACCTCAAATCTTAAATCTTTAGGGAAATGTCCCACCGATTTGTTACATTGTCAACTGAAAACTCTTTGACTTTAAGCATAGAAATATTTTTATTCAGCCCTCCCCCGCAGGTACAGAACTGAACACACACTGCGGAAAACTTGCTTTTGCTCATAAGTGGTAAAAAGAGGGGTGATTGTGGATGCATCTGCTTTGTCAGCAAACGCTTAAGAACTTTATTGTAATAGTGCCTAGAAGGTCAGATGCTGTAGAGCTAAACATCTGGAATTAAACACAATTAGAGGCTAAGTAACCAAATGGTGCGGCATGATTGCAAACAATAAAACAAATGGTTTGTGCAAATTCAGTGTTACTAAGGAGGTCTGTCTTCTTTATTGTAGGAAGAAGATAATCAAAGGAGTAGACGTTTGATGGTTGGAGTTGTTTCTGGACCATGACTCTTCACAGTTCTCTTTGTTAGTCTCCATCATTTCAGGACACCATAGTGATAGTGCATTGACTTTCTTTATATCCTCTCATTTTTGCACGAGTATTGCACCACTAAGGACAATGGGAGTTTTGCAATTAACTTTACTGGCAACATCACCAATCCACAAACTAAAGCTGATGAGGAAGTCAACAGTTTATGTTATACGCCAAATTTCCTAGCCAAAACAAAATATAAAATAAAATAATAATAAAAAAATAATCCTTCCAGTAGCACCTTAGAGACCAACTAAGTCTGTTCTTGGTATGAACTTTCGTGTGCATGCACACTTCTTCAGATACACTAGTGTTAGACCTACTTCACCCTTATAATCCATACACTCTCACAGGCTTAGAGTGCTTTAGCATTTTAAGGTGACAAAAGACTATTCTCCATGCCCCACTTTACATTACTGTTCGTGGTGAGGAAATTCCTGCAGCATGGCTCCTTCCTGCACAACCTAATGTAGTCTTTCCCAATCTGGTACCCTCCAGATGTTGTTGGACTACAACTACCATCAACCCTAAGCATTGGCAATGCTTGATGGGACTGCTGGGATTTGAAACCTCTGGAGGGCACCAAGTAAGGTAAGGTAAGGTAAGGTAAGGTAAGGTAAGGTAAGTTTATTTACAGCCATTGGCCCAACACATAAAAACACAATTCCAAGACACATATATTATTTAAAACCTTCAACAGAGGCTGAAACCCTCTGCTCGTTACTAAAGGGCACCAAGTTAGGGAAGACTGTCTTGGTGATTTCTGACTACAGTATTGTACTGCGATAAAGCCGTGTGTGATTTCAGACACCTGAGGTCATTTTGAAGGCATCTGCACCATGGCTTTTTCTCATACCAGCATCACTTGGCATGGGAAGAATCAACTGTGATTCTCTCCAATTGTGACCATGGACCTTTCACATACTGCAGTGGCTCCCATGTAGCTAAAACAATAACAGAAAGAGCCCTAATAGAAGTTATAAGCATCCAACTAAAATGCCTTGTGTATATTTTCAAAAGCTGTTCATGCTGGGCTTATGGTTGGACACCATCAAGGAAAGTCTAGTGCTGGAGTTCTAGTTTCAATCTCCATCAGTACTTACTCACTGTTTTCATCTTGACCCCTGAAAACTATGATGTGTCCACTCATTTCACACCTTGAATAAAAAGACTATCTTGTAAAACAAGGAGGAGGCATTAGATCTTTATGGTATTCAAAATCCAGCCACTTAGTACTTTAAAAGGAAGAAGAAGAAGAAGAAGAAGAAGAAGAAGAAGAAGAAGAAGAAGAAGAAGAAGAAGAAGAAGAAGAAGTCCACATAAATTGGCTATAATTCTGCCCAGAAATCTGTAGGAAGCTAGTCTTTAAAAGACTAGTTCAAGATTCTCCCACAAAACCACATCCAGCAGGATCATTTGTATTCTCAAAGTGTTTTCAGTGCCTTCCACCTTTTGAAGCATCTTCACGAGCCTGAAAATTATTCCCACTAGAAACGAAAGACCAGCTTACACACAAACACTAGTTGGTGGGTTTGGGGGTACCACACAATAATTATGGTGGTCAAGGAAGGTGATGCAGAGGGAGGAACCATTTTCTGCTTTCCCTCCCCTCTTGCACAGTTTGCGCCCCCCACAACAGACAGTAGACAAAATGTACTGCTGCCATTATGGGTCTCTGTGCCCCTGGAGATCTTTGGGTAAAGCACATTCATGGCAGCAATAGGGGTAAGAAGCACATCTTTCCCCATAAACATATATATAATTTTGCAACAAGTGGTACAATCCAATAATTTCCTATGTGTGTGTGAGCTCCAGTTGCTCACAGTTGCTCCTGTTCAAATGACTATAACAGGGGTCCCCAAACTAAGGCCCAGGGGCCGGATGCGGCCCAATCGCCTTCTAAATCCGGCCCGCGGATGGTCCGGGAATCAGCGTGTTTTTACATGAGTAGAATGTGTCCTTTTATTTAAAATGCATCTCTGGGTTATTTGTGGGGCATAGGAATTCGTTCATATATATATATATATATATATATATATATATATATATATTCAAAATATAGTCCAGCCCCCCACAAGGTCTGAGGGACAGTGGACCAGGCCCCCTGCTGAAAAAGTTTGCTGACCCCTGGACGATAAGCATGTGCAGAGCTCCTTGTGTACACAGAAATGCCCCCAGAGAACTGAAATGGAATGCAGGACTAAGACAAGGAAGATGGAGAAGGAGGCTCTAGCTAAAAGCTGAAGCAGAAATTACAAAATACATTGAGGACAGAGTGCACTTAAAATTGGGTTCCAACTTTGGAGACACTCAGGGTCACCCTGAACACCTTTAAGGAAAGCCACTGCCATGCTATTCTTTCTTTTTCCATTGCAAGAACATGTCCCCTTTTGTTGCACGGTTGCATATAGGTATCCTTGACAGCGTAACCTTTGCTACTACGTTCAGTTGCATATTGAATGGAAAGCGCAGCTTCCCTTTCTACTGACTGAAATCAGTGAGAAAACCCATTTTGAAAAATCCTATCCAAAAGTCTGCTTTATTGGGATGAAGCAGATACTGTACTGAGGTTCAATGGGATGTACTTGATGTTCATTGTCATTCTGTGATATACTTGTATGTATTTCTATAGTGTACATTTCATTTACTGTCTGAACTTGTCCTTCATTGATGGGTTTTTATATTTTATTTTTGGTACAAAATATAGGGTTTTATTTAGGAGTGGCAGTGTCATCTAGTGGAGAGACAAAAACTGGTTAATAGGAGAAATGTCAGTTCCTAGTAAAGCCCGCAACAGTCGCACATTATATAAAGTATTTACTTTGTGATGCTCTTAGTGCAGAATGTAACAATATCTATTCATTGAATAAACAACCAGGAATAAAATTGATATAGGGTTCAATTCTGTATGCATTTACCTAGGAATATGTCCTGCTGGGCAGAGGGATAGATTGATCAGCTCATTCCAGTCCATATCAATTTTGCTTGTGTTGTCTCATAAATCAATTTATCTCATTTCCACATAAAACCTGCATGAAAAATATCCTTTAAAACATAGTCAAACGCAGTTCAAAATGTTCCTATCGGAATTTGCAATGGGCGAATTCTTCAAGCATCCCTTGAGAAGGTGTCGTATCAGGTAGCATTGGTGCTCATTATTCCAAAGAAGGCAACACATTCCTAAGACTGGCTCTTGACTTGCAAACCAACAGTTGGAGAGAGGTATCGTTACATTTGCCTTGAATGATAAGTTGGGCCAGGTCTGAGTTTCACTATGATGCAAGCCCACACAGTAGTCCAAGTGTGAGATAACCAGAGCATGCACCACTCTGGCAAGACAGTCTGTAGACAGGTAAGGTTTCAACCTGTGTACCAGATGGAGCTGTTTAACAGCTGCCCTGGACACAGAATTGACCTGTGCCTCCATGGGTAGCCGTGAGTCCAAAATGACTCACAGGCTGCACATCTCATCCTTTAGGGACACGGTTATTCCATTCAGGCAGGGGTGTAGCTAGCTGCTCTGGCACCTGAAGCGGTGGGGGTGGGGTGGTCCGCCCATGGTGTGGGGCGATCCACCCAGGGGGGCACCGCGGTGATCCACGCACAGTTGTGCCACGGCGATCTGCCCAGGGGGGCACCATGGCGAGCTGCCCATGGAGTCCGCCTGGCAGATGCAAGCCCCACGTTGCCGTTTTGGGCAGCGCAGGGCCCCGAGCCACTGTGTCACTCCCAGGAGAGACATGTCGCTTGGGTGTGCTGCAGGCCATTTGGTCACCCCCTCAGGGATGACACCCAGGGCGCACCGCATCCCCCCACCCCTTCCTACGCCTCTGCATTCAGGACCAGGGAATCCCCTACACCTGCCAGATAATGGTCATAAACATTGTTGTGTGCTCATTCATAGCAAGCAGCTCAGAAGAGGTGGGGAGGGGGAGGGAACCCCCATCAAGGTCTAAAGAGATCTCCTCTTATGTGTGTAGTTGCACATTTTGGAGCATGGATTTGTAGCCCACAAGTTAACTCCACAGTACAGTAATTTTAAGAAAATTGCTGATGCTACTTAAAAAACAAAACACACCACTCCTGTGAGCATGTCTTGTAGGAAGCTTTCAATAATACAGAGCAAATTAGCTGCAGGAAAGCTAACTAAACAGTATGTATCAGCATATAAACCATTCCCATTAAATACCTAACAGCATGAAGTGCCAGCCTAGCTTTTCTCTCGGAAATAAGAATTGATTAATTAAAGTAATTCTAAATATTTTACCACCTTTAATGTACTTGTTTGGAGATGATTTTTTTGGGGTGTGTGTGTATGTGTGTGAATATGTGCGAATATGGCTTCAGTTATCATTCCTAAATGAGCTCTTGCCATAAAACCACTCATTAATCTGTCCAAAAAGACAGCACACAGTTGTTCTCTGAGTTGAATTATTGCAATATAGGCGAGGTTTAGTTTATATGCAATAAAACGAATTAGCTTACCCTGTATTGTAAATAATAAAGGCAAACAAATTAGAAGTCATTGTGAATAAGTATTTATCTTACTGCCACTCTATTAGAAATGACCCAGAAAGGAGGGGGAAATTGCTGGAAATTGCTTTCTTCACTTCTTATGCTGATGGATTCCTCTCACCAGCAGAAAGACAGAATTGCATACCACCTGTTATTTCTAACACGGGACAAACGAATTAATTTTATTGCATATAAACTAAATTTTTGATCTATGACTTTAAAGCTCTCTGAAATTTCTGTCTGGGTAACTGGGCAATGAGGGAAAGCTAAACTACCACATGGTAGTCCTCGCAGTATATGAGGTAAGTGCCACCTTCATACATGGGGATGAGGGTGGGGGCTGACTTTCAGGAAGGCTTAAGGTTGGAATGCAAAGTTAATCACTCAATGATCTTTTGATCGCTTAAACGTGTTAACTGGGCACCAGATTTCTAAAATGCTTTTAACTTTGAATTAATATAAGCACTTATAAAAATTGCAGGTGGCAAGCAATGCCTTAAAAAGATTCTCCCTCCATCTCCTGAACATACATTATCATGCAGGGTGTGCATGTCCCAAGATGTAGTGTACAGTGCCTGTGTGGTTTAAAAACAGAGAAAGCACACACTTTGGTCCCATGAGAACTCTGGTTTTATTCATGTGCAAATGTATGCAGATGCATTTTAAATTTAGCTCATAAAAGTGGATGTTGACTGATATTTTTTATGGGATGTAGGCGTAATCCAATTGGAACCACTCGTATATAACTCGCCCAATTTCTTCAAGCTTTAGAACTGCACTATCAAAAAAAAAAATGAAGAAGTACAAGGTCAGTACCAACATTTTGAGCACACCGAGAATAATAAATGAAACCCATTTTGGGTTGCTGGATTTAAACTTTCAGTCAGGCAACTGTGCTGCCATCCTGAGGGCCTTTGTTGCTCAGCTGCTTAGTAGAGGTGAGTGAAAGTGCTTAGAAACTTTAATGTTATCGAACTCTTCTTGCTCCCTTCAAATTTTCTCAGACATTTTGCCTTGAGGTAGATTCTCCAAAACCACAATGAATTTTACTTTGGACGAAAACTAATGATGAGCTAGAAAGATAAGGGAAATCAAGCACACAAGAAATTCAATGGCCTGTGCTACATACTTTTAACTTACCTCCACATTCTTCAGATGTTTCCACTGTCCATGGAGGCACAGGCCAATTCTGTGTCCAGGGCAGCTGTTTACCAGCTCCATCTGGTACGCAGGCTGAGACCCTACCTGCCCTCAGACTGTCTCGCCAAAGTGGTGCATGCTCTAGTTATCTCTCACTTGGACTACTGCAATGCGTTCTATGTGGGGCTACCTTTGAAGGTGACCCGGAAGCTACAATTCATCCAGAATGCGGCAGCTAGATTGGTGACTGGGAGTGGCTGCCGAGACCATATAACACTGGTCCTGAAAGACCAACATTGGCTCCCAGTACGTTTCCGAGCACAATTCAAAGTGTTGGTGCTGGCCTTTAAAGACCTAAAGGGCCTCGGTCCAGTATACCGGAAGGAGCGTCTCCACGCCCATTTTTCTGCCCGGACACTAAGTGACTAAACAACAACAACAACTGTCCTTGACAATATCAAATGATATACATAAAGGAAAGAAACATCATATCTTTAAACATATAATGAGGCAATGTAATGAGCCAAGATGCTTGCCATATGTACTCTTGAAGATAAATTATGGAGGAGGAATGACAGTGTCTTGCAACTGAGGCAGTTTCTAGAATTAAATTACTTCAAATGGGAATTGTAATGTTACATGGGCATCAGGCATTCCATCCCAGTGGCATTGCAAGCCAGCAGTCCTTATGACACACAAATGTCACCTTTTTGGTGGAAATGATGCATCTGACAAAAGAAATGTCATGCTAGAATGCTTCAAGTCCCAAAGTGGAGAAAATCCTTGAATGATCTTAATCTATTTTGCTAGATGTAAGAACAGTTTTGATGAATCAAGGCGACCCACTGGATTTGCACTTCCATAGAGGTTGAGTCAACAATTTATGGTTCTAAGTGAAAATGAGATTGATAGCAGTTTTATGAGTTTCACTTTGCTACAGTTTCTGCCCCGTCTTGCTTTGGATCAGTATTTGCGTGTCGAGGTCCTCAAGCCACCCCCCAATGATTAAACACAGAGACATAAATTTTGGTTTGGGTTTTTGGCAAATAATTTAGGGCCACAACTTTATTAAAATACAAATTTGGTGAGTGGTTGCGTAGGCATTGGTTCAGACTATCTGTCCAAACGGGACAGCTGCTGACTTCAGTCAGCGTCGGGAGAATGCAGCTGGGGAGAGTTAAGGAGGCTGGGGACGAAGCCTCCCCCTCCTCAGCGGTCCCGGGGGCTCTGCCTATGGCCCTAGCCCCAGACCTGGGGTTCGGACAAAGCAAAAGAGTCGCCGGATTCCTTTAACGGAATTCCCTGTACCAACATAAACATGATTGTGGAGGTGGGGCCTCACCATCCGAGCAATCCAAAACATAACCAATGCCTAACCGCCAACCTTACAAGTTGTGACAAGTTGCTACTGCAGTAGGCGAAAACCATAAGGCAACCACTAATCAGCCAGATGGAAAAATTCCTACTGGGCCCCTGCTACAAAGCAGACGACCCCATGACAGGCAGTTGCAAGGTCAAATCAGAGGCCTAAGAAAACAATGGGGGGGCGGGTGGGTGATCCGAAGCTCGAAGCCAAGAGAGGGATCACCCTGCGTGCAGAGGATTATAAAGGACGCTGACCTGTCCATCACAAATTGCTACATCTCACTTTGCCCAGTAACTCCGCCTGACCAATCCTGACTAAGGCCAGCGTCCAGCCACTCCCTACAGGTCAATTTAGTGTCTTGCCAGGCCCCGACCGCAACACGTGCTCTTACTCAGGGTAGAACCCGATTTACTGTGTAATGAAGAACTTTAAAAGACTGAAAAAATGAAATGATTAAATGAAGCGATTGAATTAAACATAACAAAATGCAAGGTCTGTTTGATAGTATCACAAGCATGGGCCAGGTGACTCTTATGCCTGGAAGCAAATTGTTTTAATTTATATTTGCATTTCAGGGCATATACAAAACACAGAGCACGGGAGTGCACTGACAATCTCACAGAGGATGTAAACATTTGAAAAGAGCAAAATAGATTAGTCAATCTGGATCGTCAATTAATTGTCACCAATGTAACGGTATCGTTTCAAACATTCACCCAGTTTCTGATGACTGTCAACTCTCTCAGCATTTAGAATATCTGCTGTTACAGAAGTTCAGTATGCAGGACGTTTTGCAAGACTCATCCAGTTCATTCTCGAAAAGAAAAGAAAAAAGAAAAGAAAGAAGCAGTAGGTGGTTCATTGCCATTTCAGTTTTACAAGCAGTAAATGGACAGGATGTGAGTTACCCAAGAACTTTTGCTTAATTCACTGAGTTTAGATCCAAGGAATTGCCCTCAATCTGGTGTTCTCCAGTGAGTTGAATATAAACCAAAAGGCATACCAAAGGTTTGAAGATATGTATTTCATGGTGTGGAAAATACCAAGTTGGTTTACTTGGACTGCAGACAGCATCTACTGCATATATTCAACACAGTTATATGAGTAGCTCTGCAAAAAATATTGGAATAAACATGCTTTGTTCTCCTCCCATATCCATATTGCACGGATTTCCTTAGATGCTGACATTTTTGAAATGTCATAGTTTATGAGGAAATAATGAAAATCCAGGTAACATGGCAGGCCATGGTGACCTTTCACTAAGAGATTGATATGAGCTCTTAAGCAAGCTTAGGAAGGAAATTCAGAGGTAAAGACGGAGGTTCAAATAAGTAATTGGGGACTTCAAAGGTCAAAGTTGTAGCAGCGTTTGAATGAACATGCTGAAGCCAGCCACTCTTCATTTTAACATTTCTATTTGGTACTTATTGCCTGCAAAGTAGCTTTGCAAATGGCTTAAACAGCCAGATACCGTAGACATTTTTAATTTTAACTGCGGCTGTTTTCCCCTCTCTTCTTCCTGAGCACATATCGCACAGTCAGAGACTAATATCATCAAAATGAATCGAAACAAACTTACTGGTTCTGAGATCAGCAGCTGGGCCCATTTAATCAATATGCTTCTGATCTTCTAAATATAACCGTTTGAGGGAAGAGTAAAAGCACAGCAAATCTAGCAGATATTTTGAGCAGCTATAGAATACAAGAGAGTTGGGATGACATATGCAAGAGCAAAAAAATCAGAAGGGTGTGTGTGTGTGATGACTGTCCTGTAGAGGAAGTGACAAATCAGTCTATTTGTGTTTCATATCAGTTTTGCATGCAGTTGATCATATAGCTCCCTTCTGTCCAGTTTTTGCACTTCAATAAAATGTACAATTTTTTTTTTATTTAAACTGAGTTACAGGTAGGTAGCAGTATTGGTCTGCCATAGTCAAAACAAAATAAAAAATAAAAAAAATCCTTCCAGTAGCACCTTGTTGTTCAGTCGTTCAGTCGTGTCCGACTCTTCGTGACCCCGTGAACCAGAGCACGCCAGGTACGCCTAGCACCTTAGAGACCAACTAAGTTTGTTCTTGGTATGAGCTTTGGTGTGCATGCACACTTCTTCAGATACACTGAAATAGAAGTCACCAGACCCTTATATATAGTGAAAGAGTAAGGAGGGGTATTACTCAGAAGGGTGGTGGGAATGGGTGATTGGCTGATGGGTGTGGAAAACCTGTTGACGACTGTTAACGACTGCAATCGGTCTTACAGGAAAAGGCAAGGGGCGAGATGGCTAAAGATAGCTTTGTCATGTATAATGAGGTAAGAATCCAATGTCTTTGTTCAGACCAGGTCTCTCCATGGTTTTGAGTTTGGTAATGAGTTGCAATTCAGCAACTTCTCTTTCCATTTAAATTGTACACACTTTCCTCTGAAGTATCCTTTTTGAACACATTTTGTACACATTATTGTCCTAAAAATGTGCTTGTTTTGAATGCATTTTCTCCTAAAATTAGCATTCTTGCGTACACCCCCCCTCCCCGGAAACATGCATTCTATGCACACCTTTCAGAACCAAAACTACTCCACAAAATAGCTGCATTTATCTACACATACAAGTCCCAGGCTGGTGAACAGAAGCTGTTTTACAATTAATGGACTTGCATATATTAGTACAGAGGAATACTTCCTAGTGAGCTGCAGTTATTAACTTTACGTTTTGAAGTTTTTGCATTTTTTTTAAGAAAGCAGTACTATATACAACTAGGGATGGATGAGTAATTTGATCCATAGGCATCTTAATAAATAGAGTTAAAACTGCTAACATGTATGAAAATTAGCATTATTTTTTAATATTTTAGTTTTAGTTTTCACCCCAAAATTTGCAAAACCGAATTATGGAAAGGACACCATCAAAATCATATCAGGGTGTTGTAAGATATTTGTAATGATTTTACAAGGACATGGCAGCTTCACCTTAGCAAGAAGGGCATGGTCTCTGAAGTCTTTGCTGGGATTCCAAGCCAAGCAGAGCTAATCTGTGCCCCTGGACTGTACATAAGTTCTTTGCGCAGCCTCGGGAAGCTCTGCTTTTAACCTTGCCTGACCAAAGGTTGTTTCAGGGTTGAGACAGTGCAACTGACTTCTGCTGTGCAAGCAATCACAAGGAGCAATGATTGGGCTCAGGGTAAGCATAACAACCCTCTGGGAAGTCAACCCTCCGTAAGTGTTGGCTATTACATATCACTCGCTGAATGCTAATCAATTTCTTATCTGGCTCATGGGTCGTAACCTGGGCCTTGGGGTGAATTTATAGGGGAATGGTTTGACCTCACACACTATGATAAGCAAAAGATAAAAGCAGAGGTTTGTTTGGCATCCCCGGTTGTCTGCATGCAACAAAACAGACCAAGGTTGAAATTGAATTTAAATTGCTGTCGGTTGCTGCAGCTCCTCAGCAGTGTCTCCTGTTTAGCAAACTGGGCAATATAAAGTCAACTGGTGATTAGAAGTGTGTTCTTCTTAACTGGGCCTGCCAAAAATAGCAAGCTCCAGACATCTCCGAAGCCCACGTCTCACTGCTCTTCCCATAGTCAAACCTCTCTATCTTGCTCATATTAGCTGAACTTGAAGATGCCAAAAACATTGTTTTCCAGCCAAAGGAGCTGTGCTGCCACGCTGTGCACCGAGAAGCACAATTTGAAAGAAAAAACAACAACTATCGTTGGGTGAGGTGTTGATGTGTGTAATGAAATAGACAAGATGCCCATGACCTGGCAACAGGCCCTGGGCCTAGATGGTTTTAATTCCTTCATTTGTTTGCTGCTGTTCTTCTTCTTAAAACGAAATAAAATCCCTTTGTAATCTAGGTTAGAATTTCAATAAACCACACAGCATGATGAAATCTGCTAAAAAGAAAAGTCAAGGAAAGGAAACCATTTCACAGCTCTGCTTAAATGGAAATGAGTGGAGATGACTATAGAAGTCCACACTATGCCAACCCTATTTGATAGGTGGGAGCAAACTCAACATAATTGACACCTGCTAGCTCTTTCTCCACAGTAATAATAATAATAATAATAATAATAATAATAATAATAATAATAATTTATAACTTTAATCAAACATTAAAAACTTCCCTAAACAGGGTTGCCTTCAGATGTCTTCTAAAAGTCAGATATTTGTTTATTTCCTTGACATCTGATGGAAAAAGAAGAAGAAGAGTTTGGATTTGATATCCCGCTTTTCACTACCCGAAGGAGTCTCAAAGCGGCTAACATTCTCCTTTCCCTTCCTCCCCCACAACAAACACTCTGTGAGGTGAGTGGGGCTGAGAGACTTCAGAGAAGTGTGACTAGCCCAAGGTCACCCAGCAGCTGCATGTGGAGGAGCGGAGACGCGAACCCAGTTCCCCAGATAACGAGTCTACCACTCTTAACCACTACACCACACTGGCTCTGCACACACTGGAAGGGTGTTCCACAAGGTGGGTGCCACTACTGAGAAGGCCCTCTGCCTGGTTCCCTGTAATCTCACTTCTCGCAATGAGGGAACCACCAGAAGGCCCTCAGCACTAGACCTCAGTGTCCAGACAGAATGATGGGGGTGGAGACGCTCCTTCAAGTATACTGAGCCAAGGCCATTTAGGGCTTCAAAGGTCAGCACCAACACTTTGAACTGGGCTCGGAAACACACAGTTCCCTAGCATGACTCCTGCTGCCTTGCCTGAAAGCTGAACGCTCATAAACAACACATTTCGGTCTGATATGGGTATACCCTGCTGGTACTGCAAGAGCTTGTTGTCATTCATTTATCTAATTGCTTTCCCATCCCCATTCTCCCATTCTATTCAATTTCTGGTAGCCGTAAGCAATGAACTCCACCTGAAATATTTAGGCTGTCAGAAGTGTTGGGTGGAGCTCTACAGGTAGGACTGGGAGGGAATCCAACTTGAAACCCTGTCAGTCAATATGGACAATACCGAGCTACAGGGACCAAAGTTTTGATTGCGTATAGGGCAGATTCCTGTGCTCCAAGCTGCTAGTGGAACTCCATCCTTCCTCTTCCATTTCTTCACACACTCTTCTGGCTAACCATGGAAATCCCTGGTCTGTATGAAAGTTGTTTTATATTGATCATACCCTGGTCATGTGGGCATATAAAATAGGCAAGGCCACATATCAAACCAACTTCTATTAGCATGAACAACACACTGTATCTTTGGCGGGCTTTTATTTCAGCTGGAACTCATTTCTGGCGGATTTCAGGTGGGGCAACATTGCAATTCTAAGAGAACGAGGGATACCACGAAGCCTTCAGAAATTAGAGAGGTGAGGACTCTCCCTGAGTTACTTGTTGAAACTCTTTGGGCTATTCTTGATATCCCACAGAACTTTCAGCTGAGGAGGAAACATCACAGTTTCCTTCAAACGTTAACTTCAACCATGCACGAGAACCTAAATATTTGCAGATCTCTCGAAGAAATTTCACCAGTTTGAGCCAAAACTCTTCAGAAACATGTGCTTAATCTTGATTTCCCCCTCGTCCCTCCCATTCCTTCTTTCCTTGCACACCATTTCTTTTTAGATTGTAAGCCTGAGTGCAGAGCTCAGCTCAATATTGATTTCTGAGCGCTGCTTTGACTAAAGGATAGAGTACAAACAAACAAACAAACAAACAAACATATAGCTTTTAAAGCAGAGCAGCTTAACCCTATAAGCACAATAAGTTGAGTTTAAGAAGAGGAGAGTCTGTCCTTGGGTGTTCTGAAAGGGATGCCTTTGATATAGTGTGCTGATAAGACGCTTACTCTATTAAGCTATAGTGATTCCAACTTTCATGCATCATTTGACAGAGAAAATGAGAATTTGTAGAAGTAATAGCTAATGTAAAGTATATTAGTCTGCAATGCAGTTAGACAGGTGAAAAAAAAAAAAAGATGTTTACATGCTGGTGCCACAGAGAAGAATACCAAGGCATAAGAACAGCCCTTTGTAATAGAATAATTGTGATTCAGTTGAAATATGGTTGAGAGTGACAACTCCACTCTATGGTTTCATGGGCTGCTGCTGCTGCTGTTGTTATTTAGTTGTTGTTGATTCCCAAAAAAATGACACTCAAAGCAACTTACAGAAAAATGAACATTAAAACCAAGTATACAGGCAAGAATAAAACAGCCAAACAACAACAAAAATAGTAATTCCAGGCCTAAAAATAAATCAGTGACCATACACATAAAACATATGATGGAGAGAATTGAGAACAGCGGAAGCTTTCCCCATAATTGAATTTCCACACTAGAAAAGGCTTAACCTGTTCTGTTCACCACCACCCCATCTGTTAAAGGCACAATAACCTTGCTTAACTGCCAATGCCAACCCTAAGTCATAGCTAGGGGAGTGTGGTACCTACCTACCTGAGAGTAAGCCCCATTAAACACAAAATGACAAGGTCTGAATAGACATGTGTATAATTCTTCTGAATTAGGTACACAGTGAATTCTTAATGGTGCCTGATTCTTAGCTTCTGCACAGCAGGAAGAAGAAGAAGAGTTTGGATTTGATATCCCGCTTTATCACTACCCAAAGGAGTCTCAAAGTGGCTAACAATCTCTTTTTCCCTTCCTCCCCCACAACAAACACTCTGTGAGGTGAGTGGGGCTGAGAGACTTCAGAGAAGTGTGACTAGCCCAAGGTCACCCAGCAGCTGCATGTGGAGGAGCGGAGACGCGAACTCGGTTCACCAGATTACAAGTCTACCACTCTTAACCACTACACCACACTGGCTGCCTTGTGACATTTCCCATTTGGCCCAGTGGAGGATTTCTTTATTACCCACTCACAACTATTCACAGATTCACAGATAATAAGTTCTAGGGGGGGGGGGTACCTGATCTCAGACAATCCCACCACAGGAAAGGTGTATCCTGGTTGCTAGGGAAAAGGGCAAGGTTAAACTGCAAAGTTTCCAAGGACTAGCAGATAGACAAAAGCAGGAAAGGTGCAGGAATGGGGAGGAGAAAACAACAGCTCATAAGGATCCCAGAAATTCCTGTTGCCTGATATGCAAACAACTCACTTGTCAATCGCAGCTGTCTGCTTTCACCAGTTGACTAACACAGGAGCAGACAGACTGCCCCATCTCACAGAAATTGCTTAGAAGGGTACATGAACATTTTGGTTCATAACTTTTTTTTCCAGTAGTGCTAGAGACTTATTTTAAAATAAGGAAGTTCAGAGTCTCAGGCTCTTGCTGAACATAGGCTGGGTACACCATTCTTTCCTGAAACTACTTTTCAGTGGTCGTGAGAACATGTCTTACTTCCCACAAGTTCTGCGCTGTCATTCAGCTGTGTCAGATCTGAACAACAAGCAGGTGTGCTAGTCGTTGCTCAGCTCCGTATGCCCAAATTCATTTTTGGCTGAGGTGTGGAAATTGCTAAGTCTGCTGCGACGAACCTCCTGCCAACTTCCCCTCTGTTACTAAGTGTATTTCTTCTGAGGTGTCCTGGGTCACTTTTCCTATTCTCCCCACCCCAAATGCCTTGAGGTCCATCTGTGTGGATAATCCCCTTTTATTATAACTAGGGATAACTTAGTAACGGAGTTCTCTTGTCCAGCTGCCGTGGCCTGTTTTACACACACACACACACACACACACACACACACACATATATATATATATATATATATATATATATATATATATATATGGGTCTCTCTCTCGTTAGATCCCTCGCTGCGTCAGTTGTTGTTGTTGTTGTTCAGTCGTTCAGTCGTGTCCGACTCTTCGTGACCCCATGGACCAGAGCACGCCAGGCACGCCTATCCTTCACTGCCTCTCGCAGTTTGGCCAAACTCATGTTAGTAGCTTCGAGAACACTGTCCAACCATCTCATCCTCTGTCGTCCCCTTCTCCTTGTGCCCTCCATCTTTCCCAACATCAGGGTCTTTTCTAGGGAGTCTTCTCTTCTCATGAGGTGGCCAAAGTACTGGAGCCTCAACTTCAGGATCTGTCCTTCTAGTGAGCACTCAGGGCTGATTTCTTTGAGAATGGATAGGTTTGATCTTCTTGCAGTCCATGGGACTCTCAAGAGTCTCCTCCAGCACCATAATTCAAAAGCATCAATTCTTCGGCGATCAGCCTTCTTGATGGTCCAGCTCTCACTTCCGTACATTACTACTGGGAAAACCATAGCTATATATATATATATATATATATATATATATATATATATATATGGGTCTCTCTCTCATTAGATCCCTCGCTGCGTCAGTTAGCTAAACCCTTTTAGCAACTGTGTAGCCTTATCAAGGTTTCTGCCCTTTTGCCCCTCCTGAGTGAAACTCCAAGACACAAACTATCACCCTGCAGGTCAGTTTTGTCTTTTCCCTGAGTTCACCTCCTCATGAGCATCCATATATCGCTGGACCAAATGAATGACTCTTTTCTCTTGGCTCAACAAAGCAAGTCTTTATTTCTTTCAGAACATCATGTTTCAAGTACTTCAATAGTTCATCAGCTTTGTTACATCTAAAGTATAAACTCTTTCAGTCTAACCGACTGATCTTCATCCTATCCTAGCCTACCCACCACTATCCTGGTCCCACACCCTCCTTCTTCCAGTCACCACTCACTCCCTCTCTCTCCCCCTTTCCAACAGCTGCTCCCTCCTTTTTTAAAATGCGGAATGTAATGTCCCGCCTCCCATGAGCTAGCTGCCATTCAAACTGGAGTGAACGTTCATTCATAAAATACTGTGGGTTTCTGAAAATCCCTTAACTTATGTCCGATTCGTTACACCAGCAAATAGACCTGGGGAGAAGATGGGCATTGGTAAAATAACTTGCAATATCATAAAGACACCACTGACTTCCTTAGGCAGTGGAAAGCAAAGGCATTTGGGAGGCTGGAAGTTTGCAGATTCCTCAGTCTATTCTCAGACTCTCAGCTATTGGTGAGGAAGAAAAGGCTGTTCTGTGGAAGAGAAGGTGGCGAGAAAGACGTAGTCACCGAGGTGTGGCTCATTTTTGTATAAGATAAGATAAAATTTTGGGAAAGGGCACTTGAGCAGCCAGATCTCGAACATTAATTGGTGCTTTGAAACCGGGGGAAAGATTGGCAAGAGTTAAAATGATTTGTTGCACAGTCAGTTGTGAAAGTGACTTCCAGTGACAAAATATATTACAAGCCATTAAAACCCCTGAGCTTTTTGGACACATCTTCGGCAGCAGGGTGATAGGTATTTTCATTCCTGCTGCACTTCAATGCATCTGTAACTTGATGGCACTCATAAGCAATAACCCGAATTGCCTATCAGAGGAGCCATTTCCTCCTATTTACAAAAATGGGAAATAAATAATTTAAGGTGCCACCAGTCTTGTAATGAAATAAAGTGAGTATGGCAATGTGCATAATGAAGCAAAATACCCATAATACTTGACATCCGAAAGAGATGACATTTTGGTGCATAATGACTTGTTATCATCTCTTGACACTTCTCCAGGAAGACTTTTTCTTCACTCTGTCTAAATGTGTATTTGATCCAGGTAACTGCAAGGTCAATGCTTCAACCACAGGGACAAATCCAACCAGTTAAGCATCCTTTAGCACTACTGATTGAAATACAAGCTTAAATCTCTCTCATTGAAACCAATTTGACTTCAAGATGGATTTCCCTTACAGCGACTGGCTGAAACTGATCTCACACAATAATAGAATAAAAGAAAATTATTATCAATTAATTTGGAAGGGTGGCGCTGTGGGTTACACCACAGAGCCCAGGGCTTGCTGATCAGAAGGTCGGCGGTTCGAATCCCCATAACGGGGTGAGCTCCCGTTGCTCGGTCCCAGCTCCTGCCCACCTAGCAGTTCGAAAGCACGTCAAAGTGCAAGTAGATAAATAGATACCGCTCCAGTGGGAAGGTAAACGGCGTTTCCGTGTGCTGCTCTGGTTCACCAGAAGCAGCTTAGTCATGCTGGCCACATGACCCGGAAGCTGTATGCCGGCTCCCTTGGCTAGTAACGCAAGATGAGCGCCGCAACCCCAGAGTCAGACACGACTGGACCTAATGGTCAGGGGTCCCTTTACCTTTACCTTTATTTACCTTTACCGTTACCTATTTAAGGGGAAGCGGGTGGCGCTGTGGGTTAAACCACTGTGCTGCTTGGGCTTGCTGATCAAAAGGTCGGTGGTTTGAATCCCCGCAACGGGGTGAGTTCCCATTGTTCGGTCCCAGCTCCTGTCAACCTAGCAGTTCAAAAGCAAGCAGTGCAAGTAGATAAATAGGTACTGCTCTGGCAGGAAGGTAACGGCATTTCTGTGCGCTGCTCTGGTTCGCCAGAAGCGGCTTAGTCATGCTGGCCATATGACCCGGAAAAACTGTCTGCAGACAAACGCTGGCTCCCTCGGCCTATAGAGCGAGATGAGCGCTGCAACCCCAGGGTCGTCCATGACTGCACCTAACGGTCAGGGGTACCTTTACCTTTAGGTATGTAAGTAGGTAGGTGTATTTATCTATCTGTATTTATTTGACAGGACTGGATCATCCACACTACTCTATCAAGTAAAAAACATATGTTACACAGTGCTGGAGCAAGTGATGCAGACATGTTGAAGAAGAAGAAGAAGAAGAAGAAGAAGAAGAAGAAGAAGAAGAAGAAGAAGAAGAAGAAGAAGTAGTAGTAGTAGTAGTAGTTTGGATTTGATGTCCCGCTTTTCACTACCCGAAGGAGTCTCAAAGCAGCTAACATTCTCCTTTCCCTTCCTCCCCCACAATAAACACTCTGTGAGGTGAGTGGGGCTGAAAGACTTCAGAGAAGTGTGACTAGCCCAAGGTCACCCAGCAGCTGCATGTGGAGGAGTGGAGACGCGAACCCGGTTCCCCAGATTATGAGTCTATGACTCTTAACCACTACACCACACTGGTATCATTAATAACACTGGGAATGCTGGGGCTCTCCCCAGAATTTGTACTATGCAGCTATGAGACAAGACACTGCATTTGTGAACTACCAGCTCACAAAAGACCTGTAATTACATTTATGCTAATTTCTGTAGCACTTGATCTGAACAACACATTATTGTGAGAGCTTCTAATTACAAAATGCATATGATTCCAGCACGTGAATTTGTAAAGCAAAAATTGCAGAAGGGAAACAACAACAACAACCTGGTTCAGGACTGCGCATGAAACTTTCAATAAGGAATATCAGTGAGTTTCCAAAAGGGAGGGTGTGCACACTGTTCCTTTGTGCCTTTGCTGTTTTCCAAATGTTTTAGATGAAATCACTTTTGCCTGAAACAAATAAACAAACGAAAACCAAAGCTTCCTTTTCTCAGCATCAACAAAATAAATGTGCTTGTGTAAATTCCTCGAGGGGTTTTTCCTCTTCGCTCGGGATCGGTTTTGAAACCATCATTTATTGCATCACTGGATTTCCCCCTCTCGTTGTTTTCTATAAGCTCCGGGCATTAAAAAAAATAATAATCCAGATTTGCATCCATATAACATACAACGAAATTCATGTAACTCATCATAAACAGATTCCCGGTTTCTCCCAAGGTTACTAACCCAATTCTTAAGTGCCAGGAAAAGAAGGCATTTAAATATTTATTGCATTTGCAAAGAAGACACTGCCACAAAAGCAGGGAAAGACACCGTGTTAATCTTAGAATACATTGCTTGCCTTTAATTTACAAAATAGATGGCTGTATTCTGCCATGTACACCTAGTTTCCCCATGAGCCCTTGCTTCCTATATGGGCACTGCGAATGAATTTTACCTATTTTGCAATGCCTCCTTCTACAAATAGCGGAGTATTTGATGCTTGGCTCCACAGAGCTCTGAAACCCTGAGCATTATGCATACCCTCCCAACATTTTCTCCAATAAAAATAGGAATGCCCTTTTCCATCAACATCTCTGTTGATGAACTTTTCAGTTTTCATAAATATGAAATCATAGTGATTAAGTTGGATATGATGATTTAAAGCAATGGTTGAGTCAAGGAGTATAGTATAAAGTAATAGAAATGAGAAAATAATGCGGAGGGTTTGAGGGAAGTCACGGCCCTAAAAGGCCAAAATGTTAAATGAATGGAAAGAGAAATGTGAAAGTTTTTCTCAATGTATTTATATAAAAGCAATAAAAATGATATATATATATATATTTTTAAAAAGAACATTTCAGTTTTCAAACGCCGTAAACCCGGAAGTACGGTAAATGCTTTGGTTTTCAAACACACCTCAGAAGTCAAACACGCCATGTGGCTTCCGTATTGAGTTTTCCGTATTGAGTTTTCTGTATTGAGGCTTCCGTATTGAGTTTTCAGAACTCGAACAGTCATCCAGAACGGATTACGTTCAAAAACTGAGGTACCACTGTATCTCCCCCACAGATACCTCTGCCATGACAAGGGTATGAAAATAGCCTTTTTTCCAATAAAAGAGAAAAGGGGAGACCAGATTGTGTAAAAGGTACCTTTTTTGGCGGCGCCTTTGATTAGTTGCCGATGGTATGTGAGGTGTTCTGATAGAGCACTGCTCCAGATGTTATTAACCCAAGCTTCCATTGGTATTCTAGAAGTTTCCTTCCATCATTGGGCAATAACTAGTCTAGCTGATGTGAACAGGAAGGAAAATATTTCTTTAGATTTAAGGGTAGAATTTGGGGTCAAATCTAATGATAATAAGGCAAGTGCCAATTTAGGATGTGTAGATTGTTTTGTGGTTTTGGATTTCAGATTAGAAACTTTCACCCAAAAATCATGGACCACGGTACTCTCCCACCAAACATAAACACAGGAACCTCGTTCTCCACAGCCTTTCCAACATAATGGTGAGCTTAAACGGTTTATCTTTGCCAGGCAAAGCTAAGGACTGCTGAACTCTTTGTAAAGCTGATGGAATAGCTGTTTTCCTTCTCTTCCTTTGCTGCAGACAGTCTGATGGAATTTGTGGTGTTACTTGCGGGAGAGTCAAAAGAGAGCTGGCAAGATTTCCCCACAGAGATCTCTTGTTTAAGCCACCTTGTTTAAGGCATTAAGATAAACCAAACCCTTCTCCCTTCAAAAACTTTGGGATGTTTCTCCCATTCCCCCTTCATTCTGTGAGGAGCCGCACTCCCACCTCATATTGGGAAAAAGAGAAAGCTAAAATATCAGCACAGCTGTAAACAGACTGCCACTTTTATGACGACATAGCATATGTTTTAATTGTTGATTCGTCGTGTGTACTTCTGCTCTAGACCTTACAAATCCCAACAGTTCTTTGGATTTCTTGGCTCAGAATATGAGAACGATCTGACAAAATTCAGCTCCAATATTTCAACACATTACGAATACATTAGGTAAAGGAGGGAAGTGTCATTTTAAATTTGGGTGCCATTTTCTTATTGGCCACTAGATGGAGCTATCAGGAAAGACTTTCTCAAAAGTCCAGAAAAAGAAACTAATGTCTGTTTCATTTGTCACTTATTTTTCCATATGAATTTTGGCATCCAAACACTCTTTACAATACCCTTTCTATTCATTGATCTCCGCATACAGCCTTTGAAGTCGTTCTTCCATATCCTATAGAACTGCAACTGCATTTATTCCAATGTTGAATTCAAGGGCAGGGTAGCCATAAAGTGGTACCTCTGGTTACGAACTTAATTCGTTCCAGAGGTCTGTTCTTAAAAATAAAAATAAAAATAAAAATAAAAATTTATTAATACCCTGCACATCTGGCTGGGTTTCCCCAGACACTCTGGGCGGCTTCCAACAAAAGATTAAAATACAATAGTCCTTCAGATATTAAAAAGCTTCCCTAAACAGGCTTGCCTTCAGATGTCTTCTAAAAGTCTGGGAAGCTGAAACTGTTCTTATCCTGAGGCGCACTTTCACTAATGGGGCCTTCTGCTGCGCGCACGTCTCTGGCGCGCAATTTCTGTTCACATCCTGGGGCAAAGTTCACAACCAGGAGCAGCTACTTCTGGGTTGGCGGAGCTCGTACCCTGAAGCGTTCAAAACCAGAAGCATTCATAACCAGAGGTACCACTGTATTTCAAAAAGTAAAAACCAGGACACAAACACACACCCCAAATTGTAGACCTATTTTAGGAAAACCCCAAAACCCCAAATGCGATTTTTCGATTGACTTGCCTAAGATCCAGGAGAAAGCACCACATTTTGGAAATTCCACCTCAGATGTCATTTCTGCCTTTTAAATCCTGGAAATGTCTGTGAAAATCCGGGTGTATGGCAGCCCTATTCAAGAGTTGATTCCTGGACCAGCCCACAACTCTTTAAAACAACAAAAAACAAATACATATATAAAGATACATTTTTTCCTTTTTAAAAGTCAGCAGAATTTTTTTCCTGATCTGCATTGAAGTCAGAAAATGTTTTGCCACGCTCTAGCTAATGTCGGAGGAAACTTCCCTTAAGCGGAAGAATCCTGAATCTTCAGGAGGTGCTTGACTATGCTATAAAAATGCACTCAAGATTCTGCATTGAAACATCCATAGATACCCAAGAGAGCAACATTTGTGTGGGCAGAAATGAGCATTAGCATTTTCAGCAATAAGGAAACAATGCCGTAAACAGACTGTGTTATTTAATTAGTATAAGGTTTTCATATATATTTATGCTAATAACTCTTTGGAGAAGAAGTGTTCAGAGTGTACAGATGTAATAAAATCCAGAGCTTAAAGAAAACTAGGGATATATTTTACAGTTATAACTCCACAGTAAAAACAGTGCTTATTAGTGCGAGCAAGCACAGTTATTTATCATGGTAAGTGGTGCAACGTGAGCCATAAAACCCAGTAAAATAGAGGTTTGCTTCATATGCTCATCAAGAGAGCAGTTTAGTTAGATGGATTAATATTATCTAACTTCAGTCCTTCCTTGGAACGGAACATGAAAATACGGCACGAATTACTGTGCTCTTATTAGCTGCAGACTTTGGGTATTCTGTGGTTGGGTAGATTATTCAAAGAAGGAGTTTATAAAATGGGAGAGGCCGCTTTCCTCTTTTGTGGTTCAGCTCAGTCACAGGAGATGGCAAGAGGAGTCCTGCCTGCATCCCCACAGGGTTCCAGAATCGGATCAGGTGAGCTCAGACAACACTCGGGTCCGTCCGTCCCCCGGCACATTAAAGCCAACTGTGCTCCGAACCAGATTCCCGTTGGCAAATGATCATCCCTCCCACCCTTTAAGAATGGATGTGTGGGTTTGACCTTGCTGTGGAGTCTTAATTGGTCGCTGTATTTGGGGTAAGGGAGAAATTTGCCTGCAGACAAATTGGACCTGTTTGGGGATTTTGCCTTCCTTCGCAGCAACTGTCACTGCTTTGGCAGGAAAAGGCATTGGGTTGGATCCTTAGTCTAGCCCAGTGGTAAACTTTTGCCATTGAAATGCAGAGAAAAGCACATTTTGGCAGACCTAGTTTTCTCACGTAATATAGCAAAAGCATCTTCAACCTAAATCCCCTCGTCAGCACATCGTTAAAGTGACAGGAACACTGACAGGAACATGTCAAAAGGTTGGTCAACCCTGGAATGGGAAGGTAAAGGTAAAGGACCCTTGGATGGTTAAGTCCAGTCAAAGGTGACTTTGGGGTTGTGGCGCTCATCTTGCTTTAGGCTGAGGAAGCGGGTGTTTGTCCACAGACAGCTTTTTGGGTCATGTGGCCAGCAGGACTAAACCGCTTCTAGTGCAACGGAACACTGTGACGGAAACCAGAGTGCACGGAAATGCCGTTGACCTTCCCGCCACTGCAGTACCTATTTATCTACTTGCACTGGCATGCTTTCAAACTTCTAGGTTGGCAGGAGCTGGGACAGAGCAACGGGAGCTCACCCCGTCGTGGGATTCGAACCGCCAATCATCTGATCGGCAAGGCCAAGAGGCTCAGTGGTTTAGACCACAGCGCCACCCGCATCTCTAATAGAGCAACCCTGGGATAGAGCAATGAGAATGAATAACAGGAAGGGAATATTTTGCTTAAACCCTCCAGCAAAGAAACAAACTTTCATCCCCATATTTTTTGGGGGTGAAGCAAGATTATGTTGCTGCTTACTCAAGTGTATGTAAAGCACCTTCTGTTATAGCTGGCTGAGGGAGGGAGGGAGGCAGGCAGGATCATGGCCAAACTGAAACTGTGCAATGGCTGAGCAAACTTTCCATTCAGTAAAGAAACTCTTCAGGGAAGAGACAGGACTTGGTAGTTTTAGGACTTCTGTCTCAGGATTAATAAAATGCATCCATGGCTATGCAGCAGGCATTTACAAGGTCAATAGCTTCTGAAAAATATAGAGCCAATTTGGTAGCTCTAAAGATGCTATAGTTCAGCAGGCAGCAGTAACTGCGACATGCGAAAACTAAGATGTATGTTTTAATCCTAAAAAACTGTATTAAAATAAATCTAAGGAACTTTAGAAAATAAATACTTTCCAAAGTTGCTAAATCATTAAGTGCCATTAAATGTAATTAATGGTTTGTAATTTCTGTGTGTGTGCTGCCATCTTAAAAGTACTTAATTCCTTTCACGCATAATGGAGCTATTTGTTATTCAAATTGCTTCAATCATTATAAGCGAAAGAGGTTTTAAAAGAATGCCAAGTCATTAATGCAAGCCCAAATTTTGAAACAAAGTCATGCAAATCTTCTCAACAAAGTGCACCAGAAAATGAAAAAAAAAAATCTAATATGGATATAAAATAATAGCTGCTGGGGTTTGTATCAGCAAAGAAAGAGGGAGGGGGAGAGAGAGAGAGAGAGAGATCCTGTGCATGTGGCCCTATGCATGTTTACTCGGTAATTAATCCCACTGTATTGAATGGGGCTTACTCTGAAGAACAGAGGAGCTAGTTGCATTGGATATCTACTCTCTTTTTCGGGGAGCTCAGACTGCTGTTTTATCCCCCCCAATAACCTGTGGGGTAGGTTAGGGCTGAAATGATTAGCTAGCTCAGAATTATCCAGTGAACTTCACAGCTGACTTTAGACCTGGGTGTGGAAGCATTTGGGGCTCGGTTTCATTACCAATTTGCCAGCAGTGAGATCTGACATTTTATCTTTTAAAAGCTTACTTGCAAATAATAATAATAATAATAATAATAATAATAATAATAATATATTTATACCCAACCCATCTGGTCTACAGCCAACAGAATATTAAAAACACGATTAAACATCAAACATTAAAAACTTCCCTAAACGGAGCTGCCTTCAGATGTCTTCTAAAAGCCAGAGTTGTTTATTTCCTTGGCATCCGATGGAGGGTGTTCCACAGGGCAGGCACCACTACCGAGAAGGCCCTCTGCCTGGTTCTCTGTAACCTCACTTCTCGCAGTGAGGGAACCTCCAGAAGGCCCTTGGAGCTGGACCTCAGTGTCCGGGCAGAACGATGGGGGTGGAGACACTCCTTCAGGTATACCAGGCCACTTACTATCCTGGAAGCTGGTGGTAGGCATTAACTTCTTGTCCCTATTGTTCTCCATAGATCCAAGGAGACAACAGAACAGAGCTGTTTATTTCATTGAAATTCTTACTGTGAGATTGGTCTCCTGGCTGTCTATCAGGGTTTTAATAATTTTGGCCTTTACAGCACCCGGGAGACAGTTTTGCCTGGCACTTTAGAAATCAGATTGCCTGGAGCTTCATAGAGACTTAGTTTTGTTTTCTTTCCCCCCCCCCCTTAAATTGCCTCTTTTACAAAATGCTGCTGAAATGGTGGAAATATGTGGAACTGCGGTCTAGAAATGCGTGAGCCCTTTGTGCGAGGAGGTTATTGGCTTACACCAAATCTTAAAAAGCATGTCCCTGCTCCCACAAATCCTGCATTATCTCTCCAGTGTATTTCCAGACAAATGCTGAATTGGTTGTTGCTCATAAATGTACTTCTGCATTCATTCTTGACTCCTTGTTTCCATACCGATTGAGTATGACAGTCTGTGCACTTTCTTCAGTGAAAGGTGTATTGGGAGCTAGGCCAATATTGAGGTGACAGTTGGGACGTGGATAATGATCACTGTTGTCTCAAAGGAACTGTTGACTCCCTCCCTCAATATACAGTGGTACCTCAGGTTACAAACACCTCGGGTTACAAACAGTTCGGGTTACAGACTCTGATAACCCGGAAGTAGTACCTCGGGTTAAGAACTTTACCTCAGGATGAGAACAGAAATTGTGCGGCAGCGGCAGCGGGAGACCCCATTAGCTAAAGCGGTAACTCAGGTTAAGAACGGTAACAGGTTAAGAACGGACCTCTGGAACGAAATAGGTTCGTAACCAGAGGTACCACTGTACATTGATATTCTCCTGCTCTGTTTTTGGGGGGGAAGGAGCTGGGGAAGTTATCTCAGTTTCCCACATACGTATCAGTCCATTCCTTCCTCCTGCCTACACTTGTAAATCTGGCAATGGAAAATTTCAATGCTGCCCCACTTCCCTTGATGCCCTAAGCTTAGGCAATTGAAAATTTCAATGGTTAATGGTTAATCCAGCCTTGTTCTTGGGTGATTTGCATCATTTTAATTAAGCTTGTTTCTTATAGCAACTACTATACTATTTTCAACACTTTCGTTTAGCATTTTCTATGGTAACAGCACCTACCATAAATGCAAAAATTAACAAATTGTTTGCTTATAGTTCCAGGCCACCATTTTGTTTTTTACAGTGAGAATGAAATGGCACCTCCAGCAGAGGGGAAGCTCAAGTGTGTTGGAAAGACATGGTAATTCCCGTTACAGGTAGGTAGCCGTGTTGATCTGCCATAGTCAAAACAAAATATAAAATCAAAAAATCAAAAAATTCCTTCCACTAGCACCTTAGAGACCAACTAATTTTGTTCTTGGTATGAGCTTTTGTGTGCATGCACACTTCTTCAGATTCCCCTCACCTCTGCTTAAAAACAACAAACAAGGAAAAAGAGACTGTGCTGTTGACAGAATGTAATCTAAGATAAAGTTTAATTGGGTCATAAATTTTTTAGCTGGAAGGAAAGGAATTTGGGGGCTGTGATAAGAACGCTGCAGAGATACTTGGAGTTGGAAAGCAGTATTAAATCTTCAGCGCGTTTGAAAATCACCTACCCAGGCTGAGGGGAAAATGGTGAAGATCTGTGATGTGTTTTACTAGTGAGACAGAATGGTTTCTAGAAGACCGTGGCCTGTTCTCAGACATCAAGGAAAGGGATGGAGAGATAAGACACATTGATGATACAGTGGGCTAGAGATTTTGGGTATAATATTCAGCTTTCATCTTGGGAAAAGTTATTGAAAGAGGAAATAAAATTTTCTGCATGCTGCTCATTGAAAGAAAACTATGTGAAAATGATGTATCATTGGTATTTAACACCAAGTAAAATTGCAAAAATGTACACAACGAGCTCATATTTTTGTTGGGAATGTAAAGAGAAGGAGGGTACTTTTTACCACATGTGGTGGACATGTAAACTGGTAAAGACTTTCTGGGAAATGATATATAATGAACTAAAGAAAATGTTTAAAAACACATTAGTTTAAAAAACCAGGAACGTTTTCTTTAGGTGTAATAGGTGAAGGGATACCAAGAGAGGATAAAAGAGAGGATGTATGCAACGACGGCAGCGAGAATGCTACTAGCCCAGAGATGGAAGGAAGGAGAAGAACCAACAAAAGAAGAATGGCAGACGAAACTGATGGAGTATGTAGATGGGGAAGATCCGAAACCAGGAAGATCAAATATTTTTAAAAGACTGGAGTAAATTTTTAATTTATTTAAAATACAGTTAAAATCTCTGGCAGGAATGTAATGACACTTGTAGTAGTAGTAGTAGTAGTAATTTATTTATACCCCACCCTCCCTGGCCAAGACCAGGCTCAGGGCGGCTAACACCGAATATAAATACAGTAAAAATAAATAAAACAAAAAACAAAAAAAACAGTTGATTAAAATATAAGTTAGAATACAGTTTAAAATGCAGCTTAAATGCAGCCTCATTTTAGTGGTAGCCTATAGATCAAAGCCATAAGGGGAGAAAATGCCAAATATTCACCGGGGCCACCTATCCATGCTAGTGCTACATGGGCCAGCAAAAAAAGCCAAGGGAAAATTTATATACAAAATCCCGTATAAGGGGTTCCATTTAAAAAAAAATGAGAGGAGGGGAATTAATGTGGAATTAACTGTGGTAACTATGGGTATATAACAGAAGGACCATGGTGAAAGATGCAGTAAATTTAATCTTAAATATGGAACCCATAGAAGGAGGGAAGGAGGAACGAAGGTTCGAAATAACATTTTATTATAATGTTTGAAACAGTTAAAGTTAAAATGTATAAAATTGTGAAAAACCAATAATTTTTAATTTTTTAGAGAGAGAGAGAGAGATAAGACCTCTGAGAAACTTTGAGATGCAGTTCCACCCCAAGTTATGATGAGAGAAAACAACAGCTGGGAAAAGACAACACAATAAATAGAAAGAAGGAAACTCCATTGACATAACAGTTTTCACACACAGGGCAGAATAAAGATAATAATTTGAGTTCCTCACTTGAAGCTTTATAAATGGAATGGAAATGATTACTTATGTAGCTGGGATTATTAAGGAATTATTACAAAGGGATTATTATCATAACTGAAATGTAATTTATATTAAGATTATGTAACGCAGTGATAAAAGATCAGAAATGCACCCAATCTACCACGTGGAGAGCAACTTAACTTTAACTAAAATGTTAAAGTTGATTGGCATTCTGATAATTGTACAATTTGGGAATTAATTGTTATTGTTATCATTTGGCTATTACTGGGGGTATATTAGAAACCTAATAAAAAAAATCAAAAAAGAGAATGAAGTGGCACCTCCACCAGAAACTAGCTATTTTAAATGGATGCATTCATCCGTGTTTTTTTAAAAAAACACAAACCTGTGTCCTTCAATTTAAAAAGTAATGTCTTGCCTCAGAAAGTATATTGATTTTCTGAATATTTACAGAGCATTGTTTTTATGCCCAGAGACAATTATTTTTTTTTAGTTTGCTCTTGTGTTGTAAAATATTCTTCATGTATTCAGAGCATATCCATAAATTATCTGAAGAGGTCACTCTGACATGTGTAATTACTTAATGCAAAATAATATTTCACATTCCCACAGGCTAGTCAAAGGCATCCTTGAATGTGAGGAAGCATTGGATATGCACTCTCAATAGCTATTGAATCACTGGTGCTGTGTACATATTAACAAATACCCCAGTTCCAGTGTTCTCCCACTGCTTGTATTTGAAACTGAGCACACATGAGTTCCACAATCCATATGAATTAAATAGTTTCTAGAGAAGAAATGCTGTTTGGTGCATCTCCCATCAAACCAGCTTCCATCCAATTGGAAAATGGAAGCAGTAGTTAAACTGATAAGTGTACACTTCAGTGCATTTAATTTGTTATTTATTTCATAGGACAGGTGAAGAATTTGTTCAGTCTACCCTTCAAGCTAACTGACTCTACCGAACATCGCAGAACTTGCTTGGGAATCAGCTTCTAGTCAGATTACGCACTTCTCAGGGTTTGGAAATGGAGTTTTGCTGCACAAAAAGGGATAGAAAATGATAATTGAAGTTATAAGCATATATGTTATGGGGAAATTAAGGGATTGGGACGCATTGAAAAATGGGTATTTCATGACAAAAATGTGTTTGCATGTTTAGACCTTTTACCTTTACCCGAAATAAATTCACACAGGAGTCAGATATTTGGTTTGGTTTTTGGCAGAAATTTAGGCCACAACTTTATTGATTACAACCAAGTGAGTGGTTGCATAGGTTCTGGTTCAACTATCTCCCTGCACCCATGCAGGCAGCCATGTCCCAGAGCCACGTTCGTAGGACAGCCATCGATGAAAACCAGAGACAGCTGATGGAGGGAACACCAAACAGCCTCCCTGATGTCCCCTGGACTCGGGCGCGGGCCAAACCCCCTCCAGGGAATGCCAAACCAGTGAGTCCCTAGATTCCTTTACCGGAATATCCTGTCATTGCATAGGCGTGGCCTCAGTCACATGCCACACCTATCACCTGAACCAGAGCCTATCCACAACCTTACAAGTTGTGCCGATTTGCTACACAGCAGGTGAAACCCAAATGGCACCAGCCAATCAGCCAAGTGGGGAAAATTCCTGCCATGCCCTTGCCCCAAAAGCAGGCGACACACAACGGCATAGCAAAGACAAGCGCAAGCCCTAAATATAAGGAGAGGTGGGCGGGTGTTCCGATGCGATAGCCCTAAAGAGGAAGCTTGTAAGCCTCGCATGGGTTTATATAGGTCCCGCGTTGCTTCTTCTTCAAGGCACCCCATTGGCCAGATTGCACCCAAACAACGCGGGGCCCGCCTATCAGGGGTTGTGGCTGTTCCCGGATTACCCACCCACAACACCGGGTCAGGTGACCAGGTCGTACCGCAACATGTGCCCTTTTTAATGGAGGACCCGATATAATTTAAAGGCTTTTTTGGGGCGTTCTTTTAAAACAACACACTCAAAGCGGGATGAAATAGATTTATCATTTGAGCGTCACCCAAACCGAAACTGAACAAAATTAGTCTGCTTAGACCAGGTATGGCCAAACTTGGCCCTCCAGATGTTTTGGGACCACAACTCCCATCATCCCTAGCTAACAGGACCAGTGGTCAGGGATGATGGGAATTGTAGTCCCAAAACAGCTGGAGGGCTGAGTTTGGGCGTGCCTGGCTTAGAGCATCCCTGTGTGCATTCCACCGAGAAACATAAACAATTGAAGTTTCCATGAATTCATCAGAAAGTGGGGATGGAATTCTGCTCCATCTCCTCAAACCTGCAAAGCAAATTTAGGTGGTGTGAGTAAGTAAAGGGCGGAAGCAAACGTGGACATTGTTCTGGTCATACAACTACTCCACCCCCCACCCACCCACCCACCCAAATGAGTGGAGGAGTATTTTGTTGGGACTGGTGCTTTTAAACCAACCTGATATGTACCCTTCAGGCTAATGCACAGAGCAGAATATAGTCATCCTTCAAATGCCACGCCTCCAAATTGTGTGATGCTGTTTTCAGCTTATTAATGTGGCAGGGGGGAGCATACTTTGGGGGGAGGGCATGCAAGCAAAAAATGCACTTTTTAAACTGTGAAACCACTTTGAGATATTTTATGGGAAGTGATTTAAAAGTGGAATCAAATAACATAAAATAATAAATATTTTTTAAGAGAAGAGGTACACGGGAGTGCGTTTTTAAGGGAAAACGTGCACAATTTAAAATACATTTGGGCTGTAGTTTTATAAAAAGCAAAATGAGACAGAACAGATTTACAATTTAACATATACAACCAAGATATGGAACAGAAATAGAGTGAGTGGCCCATCCGTAGAAGGAACGCAAACATCTCCAAAATCTGTAACCCTGTTGTGACCTTCAGATGAACTGAGGATATGGGTTTTTTTGTAATCTCGGTCACATCTGGTAGTTAAGACAAAGTGGAGGAGTACAGAAGTTTTGATGTACTCATTCTACCTTTATAGTCATGTAATGTTATTGATTTTTTTCACATTCCATAGTTATGCTGTATAGCATGATTAACTGAATACTATTCTACCTGAGTAGGATTATTATAGCAAATGAACCATTAAATCGGATGTGCTCCGAACTGCAGTCCAAACCCATCTGCTCCAAATGATTGTGTTTACACATTCCTTCTAAAGAATTATGGTCTGCACCACTTTGCTCTTCTGTGGGAGATCCTAAATAACCCAATTTTTTAATGTTTTCCTGAGCTTCATATTTTATGTTTTGCTAGATATTTGTTGCCTTGTACTAAAAACCTCTCTCAATAAACGTGAACATTTCATGTCAACTTCACTTCTTTCAAACATAACCCTCCAATCTTTCTCCTTGCCTTATTGAATTCTAAATTTAAACACACACAGTAAAACCACCAGATGTTAAAAGCAGCTTTTGACAGACTGTGGGAGTCAAAGATTATTCATCCAAAGAGACTTGCAAAAAGTATATAAAACTTTTTTTCTTGTTGAATGGATATTACGAGACATGCAGTGGCTGGACCTATCTGGATTGTAATTACATAGTTTTAAAAGCTTTGTTTTTCATTGATAAATGTCTGAGGCTTCTTTGTGAAATCAATGACAATATTCTCTAATGCACTACTTGGGTTTATTTCTTGATATAAAACAACAACACAAGCTGTTATTAGACCAAGTAATGTGAAATACCAAAGTGTAGTAATTTCAAACCTTTCTAGATTATAAATAGAAGACAATTTCCTACTGAGTTTGTAATCAGTCATTCTTTCCTAATTCTTCTCCTGTTCAATAGCTCTCTGATGTAAAAAATGCACAGTGGACGAACAAATATTTTCCCTAACTATACACACGAAATATTTCAACAGCTCCCAAGTGGAATGTAACCAGATGATAACTTCTTCATTTCCAAACATTATGTGAATGTTGGGAAATCATGGTGGGAAATCAAGGTCACATCCATTGCCCTCACGCTCGCTCTCTAGATGTTCAGCTGAATATATGAATGGAGATTGCATGTGTACAAATCACATACATGAAGGTTCTCTGTGAGACTGAAAACCCTCAAAAGGAAGGATACCCGAATGTTCATATTGAGTCCATGTAGATATGCTGGTGAAGGTCTCCCAGGCCAAGCTCAGAGAAGTACTCACCTTAAAACAGAGGTGAGTTTTCCAATTCTTTTTTTTAAAACCATTTTATTTGATTTTACAAATATAATTTTATAACAACCCAAATGCATATCCATATATAGAGATTACTCTGAATCTTGATACTTCCCCCATCCCCTCCATGGCTCCTATTGTCAACATTTACAACTGCATATTATTCCATAGTCTGTATTTTATATCAATCCATATTGTCCATAATGTTCGTTACATTACAAGTGAGATTAAAATCCTTCTAATGTTTTCAACTGCTTGCAGTGGTCTCTTAAATAAAATATAATCCCCCCATTCTTTTTTTAAAAAAGTTTTTGTCCTCTTGGTTCTTGAGCTTTCCAGTCAGCTTTGCCATTTCAGTGTCTTCCATCAGCTTGCTTGCCATTTCTCTCTGGTAGGGACTCTTTCTTCTTTCCATATCGGAGCTAATATCATTTGAGCGGCTGTTGTCACATACATAGAAAGTCTTTTCTGTTCCTTTGGAATATCGGTACTGAAGGGGTTAATTAGCTAACCTGTATATATTTACCTGAATGTACTGCTAGTCCAGAAGTATAAAAGAACTCTTTCTTATGGAGGCTTTTGCTGTGAACTTTGATCTGCATTGCACTCCTTACTGTGTAAGCTATGACTAAGAGTCTGGAGATAACAGTGGAAGATCAACCTTGCACAGAGAGGAACTGTCTAGGTCAGAGACAGATAGGATGGCCTTGCTGAAGTGCGCATGAACCAACTCAGGACTAAATGTCCTTTTGCCTTATATGTACAACAGGAAATGTACAACAGGAAATGTTCTTTATATGGACAAGGATGTACAAGAGGCAGATTTGGGGTGGGGAGAGCCAGAGAACTGTCTATAAAAACTGTCTGAAAATTGACTAGTTTTGTACTTGCTTGGGTGTCTGAACACCGCAAGTGCCTCTGCATGCAGAAAATAAATCTTTCTCTCTCTGAAGCCAGCAGCCTCAGGTGTCTTTTCTGCTTCCATGTTTTCTCACCGGGCGCAACCGTAGGAACCCGTAGGGGCAAATAAGGCTTCAGTACGTATAATTCCTAATAGAAAGGCTTCTGTTTTTTAACAAAAGTTATTTTAAACATTTTTTTTTCATTTCATTATAAATCATCTCCCAGAAAGCTTTTGTTACCTTACACGACCACCACATATGATAAAAGGTACCTTCTTTTTCTTGGCATTTCCATCAGCTATTTGTACTTGTTCTACACATTTTGGCCCCAAATTCTTCTCCAGTTTGTATTTAAACCTGCAATATAGAATTCCTTTTTTTAAAAAAAAGAAAAGAATTGTTTTATTGATTTTCCTAAGTATTACAAATCAAACCAAATTACTTTGATTTAATGCAATTTCTTAAAATCAGGTTTCCTGCTCTTGTACAAGAGAGAATCAAATCAGTGTTGGAAGGGTTCATAAGCGGAAGGCTCTTTAATACATATGTGGTGGCAATGTAAACAGAACACACAAACAAATACTGGGAGATGGTACATTAGGAACTTAAAAAAAATGTTTAAGTTCACATTTCCCAAAAAGACAGGAGCCTTTCTTTTAGCAATAATAGGAGAGCAGATATCAAAGAAAGTTAAAAATAATAATCTAATTTTGTATGCTACAGCAGCCACAGGAATGGTCTATGCGAGGAGGTGGAAAGAGAAAATTACTCCGACAAAGGATAAATGGTTGCATAAATTAATAGAATTTGCAGAATTAATGAGCATGATTGCCAAAATAAGAAATTGGGGTGAAAAGAAGATAAGGAACGAGTGGGAATGTTTCGGAGAATATTTAAAAAGAGATGGCATTAAGTTTAACTTATAAGTGGGAATGAATATGTGATCAGCAGTAGACAAGATAAATGAATTGAAGGGATGAAATAGGGTGGAGACAAACTGGCAAGGCAGCGAACCAAAGGGTTTGAACCAGGATGTCAATGAAAGATAGGCTGGGAAGTCTGTGTAGGAACATGATAAGATGAAGATGTATGTAAAAAACAACTGTAAAAGGTATAAATAAAAAGCAGAGACATCACCTTGCTGAGAAAGGTCTGTATAGTTAAAGCTATGGTTTTCCCAGTAGTGATGTATGGAAGTGAGAGCTGGACCATAAAGAAGGCTGATAGCTGAAGAATTGATGCTTTTGAATTATGGTGCTAAAGGAGACTCTTGAGAGTCCCATGGACTGCAAGAAGATCAAACCTATCCATTCTGAAGGAAATCAGCCCTGAGTGCTCACTGGAAGGGCAGATCCTGAAGCTGAGGCTCCAATACTTTGGCCACCTCATGAGAAGAGAAGACTCCCTGGAAAAGACCCTGATGTTGGGAAAGATGGAGGGCACAACTAGAAGGGGACAACAGAGGATGAGATGGTTGAACAGTGTTCTCGAAGCTACCAACATGAGTCTCCCAAACTGCAGGAGTCAGTGGTGTGCTCTAGTCCATGGGGTCACGAAGAGTCAGACACGACTAAATGACTAAGCAACAACAAAAAATCATTAAAAGATAAATAAAGCCATCTAAGCTTCACAGCCTCCTGTGGGAATGAGTTCTATAGTTTAACTAAGTACTGCATAAAGAAGTACTTTCTTTTATCTCTCCAGAATCTTCCAACATCCAGCTTCCTTGGAAATCCATGAGTTCTAGTGTTGCGACAACGGGGACAGGGATGGGGGACTTTCCTGCATCCCCTTTCTCCATAACATGCTTTTTTTTTATAAAAACAAACAAACAAACAACTTACTATCATGTCACCTCTTAGCTTTTCTATAAACTAAAAAGACCCAAAATATTGCAACCTTTCTTCATAGGGACATTGCTCTATCCCATTGTTTGTCCTTTTCCAACTCTGCAATATACTTTGTGAGGTGAGGGAACCAGAACTATCCACAGTGCAGTATTCCAGGTGCAGTCACACCATAGATTTGTATAATGGTATTATGATATCAGCAGCTTTATTTTCAGTTCATTTCCTAATCCTAATGATCCCTAGCTTGGAATTTGCCTTTTTCACTGCTGCCGCACACTGGGTCTGTATCTTCATTCAGCTATCCTGGTATACCTGAAGGGGCGTCTCCTCACCCCATTGTTCAGCCCGGACACTGAGGTCCAGCACCGAGTGCCTTCTGGTGGTTCCCTCCTTTCAAAAAGTGAGGTTACAGGGAACCAGGCACAGGACCTTCTCGGTGATGGTACCTACCCTGTGGAACACCTTACCATCAAATGCTAATGAGATAAGCAACTATAAACCTTTAGAAGACATCTGAAGGCAGCCCTGTATAGTGACATTTTAAATGTTTAATGTTTTATTATATTTTTATATATGCTGGAAGCCGCCTACCTATCATCTATCTATCTATCTATCTATCTATCTATCTATCTATCTATCTATCTATCTCTATCATCTATATCTATCATCTACCCCCTTCTTTGGAGGGCTTTAAGCAGAGGATTGACAGCCATCTTTCAGGAATGCTTTGATGGTGTTTCCTGCTTGGCAGGGGGTTGGACTGGATGGCCCTTGAGGTCTCTTCCAACTCTATGATTCTATGATTCTATGATACCTATCTATCTATATCCCCAACATGCATCACTTTATACTTGTTTACATTGAATTGCATTTTCTACACACTGAATTGAGTACCACACATTTACTCAGTTTGTATAGCTCCTTCCAGAGCTCTTCACAATCTCTTTTTGTTTTAACAAACCCTCAGCAAAATTGGCCATCTCAATTTTGGAACATATTTTGGAAAATGTTTTGGAAATGGATCATTTAGGAACAAGTTTCAAAGTACAATAGTTTTATAAAGCCTACTGAGATCCCTCCAACTGCAAGGATTAAGGATGAACTTAGTTGCGGTGGCCGGGGGAGGGGGGTGTTCAATGCCATATTCTTATTTTCGAAATACTTTTTCTCTCATTGCCATATAAAAGAGAGAGACAGAGAGAGACTGAAATACATTTCCACATTTCCGTCCTTGAAGAGATTTGGATATTCATGAAGCAGAGAGACTTTTATTTTAAAAGAAAGAGAAGGCATTAAGGAATGAGTGATGCTTGAAGAGACTTCATAGAGGGGATTAAGTCCCGCTGCACAGTTTTGAAAAATGGCCCAAACCATTCCTAAAGAAGGCTCTTTGTATTAATGCTTTAAAACAAAATGTAGACTTTGAAAGGCAGAGAAATTCAGTCTGAAAACAAAGATAATTTAACATGATCCAGAATGCTGAATACACCCTTGCGAAGTAGGTACTTGCTTAGTACATTGGGCAGGTCCATTAATGCATGGAAATATGCTTGTGAAGCTGCCCCTTCCATGGAAATGAAACCTTCTGCCCAAGGACCCTCAGTAACCTGGAGTCATCATTGCCAGTATGTGATCCAAAGGTAAAAAAGGTAACGGACCCCTGGATGGTTATGTCCAGCCAAAGGTGACTATGCAGTTGCGGAGTTCATCTCGCTTTCATTCCGAGGGAGCCGGCGTTTGTCCACAGACAGCTTTCCGGCTCATGTGGCCAGCATGACTAAACCGCTTCTGGCGCAACGGGACACCGTGATGGAAACCAGAGTGCACGGAAACACCGTTTACCTTCCCGCCACAGTGGTACCTACCGTATTTTTTGCTCCATAAGACGCACTTTTTTCCTCCTGAAAAGTAAGGGGAAATACCTGTGCGTCTTATGGAGCGAATGATGGTCCCTGGAGCTGAATTGCCCAGGGGCCAAAAGCAGATTGTGCTTTTTATTTTACAAAGAGAAAGGGGAGTGTTGAAAGGACCCCGCTCAGCAGCTGATCAGCAAGAGATCAGGAGAGAGATAAGAGTCCCGGCTCCCTTTCAGCCACGCCCTCCTTTGTTGAATGTGCTGCAGAGGGAGGTTGTTTGTTTCCCCAGGACATGTGACTGGCTGATTAGATTATCTGTCTGCAAACAGTAGAAATGGCTCCTTTTCCTTAAGATTTTTTTCAGAAATGTGAGTTAAACCCCATAAAAATGGGGCTTTTCCTCTTTGCTTTTCCCCCTTTGCAAAAGGAGCTTTGCTTTTCCCCCTTTGCAAAAAAAGCTGCAAAACCTTTAGCTGATCCTAAAAAAAAAAAAAAAAAAAAAACCAGGGCTTTTCCCTTTGCAAAAAAGCTGCAAAACCTTTAGCTGATCCTCAAAAAATAAAAAAAATAAAATAAAACCCAGGGCTTTTCCCTTTGCAAAAAAGCTGCAAAACCTTTAGCTGATCCTAAAAAAAGGCCTTTTGCCTTTGCAAAAACAGCTGCAAAACTTTTAGCTGATCCTTTAAAAAAACCAAAAAAAAAACAACAACACCCAGGGCTTTTAGAGGAGGAAAACCAGAAAAATATTTTTTCCCTTGTTTCCTCCTCTAAAAATGAGGTGCGCCCTATGGTCCGGTGCGTCCAATGGAGCGAAAAATACGGTATTTATCTACTTGCACTGGCGTGCTTTCAAACTGCTAGGTTGGCAGGAGCTGGGACAGAGCAACGGGAGCTCACCCCATCGCAGGGATTCGAACCGTCGGCCTTCTGTTCGGCAAGTCCAAGAGGCTCAGTGGTTTAGACCACAGCACCAACCGCGTCCCGATCCAATCACACCCCAAAATAGCAACAGCCAGCAGGTTATACACCAATGCTAACCCAAGCTCTGCTCCTGGGCACTGCATACAAGAACCCTTACCTCTCGCTACAAATTATAACTGGGTTCTGCTACAGTAAGGTTGTGCTGGTGTCCATAACCTCAAATATTGCTACACTGGGGTGGGGATGGAGGGAAAGAGATTCAGCTGGCCAAAATTGTCCCTATAATAGTGACACCCATGGCTGTTTTCAGCCGGAACTCACTGGAACTCCATTCCGGCACTTCTCAGGTGGGCACTGTTGCCATTATAAGAGAACAAGGGAGGCATTCATGGTGAATTTTAGCACCTTTTTTTTAGCAATGGTGATACCTGAAACATTTCCCTGACAGTTTCCCTTTCTGGTAGCAGAGTCAGAGGTGTCTTCCTGTAAGAAAAGACACTGCTGCTTAATGAAAATAACTTAAACCATTTTATTCTACTATAAAACACAACAGAAGCTTTGAGCCTCCAAAAGCAGCCAGCCATCTTATCAATACCACAAACAAACACCAGGGTTTCTTCTTCCCATATTGACTCTAGGTGGGTTATGGGTCCTCCTGCAGGCATTAACTCTTCACGCTAATGTTTCAGGCACTTCAGTACACCCTTGTATTGATAGTCTTGGGATCAATCCCTATTATTCTCTCTTCTAGCTGTTCATCTTTACTATAAACAATAGATGTCTCACGGTTGGATTCCCAGCCAACAGCCCTTTCAACATCAGGTCTATTGGAGCAGAATGTAATTTGTAGAGGGAAACCCAAACTTACAACCAACCAAACATAGATTTTAAAAAAAAAACAACCACAGAGATACATTCAAAACATCCCACCCACTTCTAAAAGGCCACAGAAAGTCATATGCCAAAGGCCTGGTTATAAAGGAAGGTTTTTGTCTTTCAATTAAAATTATATAATGAGGGCCTAGGCAAGTCTCTCTATGAAGAGCATCCCACAAGCAGGAAACCACTGCAGATAAAGCTTGTTCTGGTATTGTCATCCTCCAGATCTCGCATGGAGGAGGCATACAAAGAAGAGCCTCAGGTGATGATCACAAGATCTGGGTTGGCTTATTTAGGGAGAGACTGTCTTTGAGGTCTTGAGGTCTTGAAAGCCAGCATGGTGTAGTGTTAAGAGTGGTGGACTCGTAATCTGGTGAACCGGGTTCGCTTCCCTGCTCCTCCACATGCAGCTGCTGGGTAACCCTGGGCTAGTCACACTCTTTTGAAGTCTCTCAGCCTCACTCACCTCACAGGGTGTTTGTTGTGGGGGAGGAAGGGGAAGGAGAATGTTAGCCGCTTTGAGACTCCTTAAGGAGAGTGAAAGGTGGGATATCAAGTCCAGACTCCTCCTCCTCCTCTTCTTCTTCCATTTAAAGCCATTTAAATTCTCAATGCAAACATTCTCCTCGTAGTATCACTAGCAGAAATAGCAACCACAGTTTCAGTAGCCTGACTATTAGAGAAAAATACATTGATGCCATGGCACCAGAAGATTCTGCTCCATTGCTCAATGCATTATTTCACTTAATTTAAAATGAACTCCATAAATTCTTGCTGCCTAAGCCACATTTTTTTGTGGCTTCTGATTTTCACATGTAAATTTGTCTTTAAACAATGTACACAATTTCACTGAATCAGAGGACAAAATACTGTTTGTCCACATCCCTGGGAAGAAACTACAAATAGTTTTGGCTCAACGCCATCTTTTCACCAATAAAGGCAAATTAAGCATGCGAGTTGTCTGCTGCCTTATCGCTGGGACGTTAGGGTGAAGGGCAGGTAATAGCAAGCTGTGTATGAAATTTTAGAAATTTGGAATGAAATGCTGAATTGATTTGTTGTTGTACATTAGCAATCAGGGCTGACCCTCAATTAGGCAGAATGAGGCTGCCTCCCCAGGAGGCAGGTGCTGGAAGGGAGAGGTGGGGAGCACTTGCAAGGTGATGGAAAACAGCATTGTGTGTCCTGCTGCCCTTAGGTGTGGTGGCAGATGCCACAGTCAAGGAGGGTGCCACCCTCTCCTTCACCTGAAGCCTTATAAAATATTGGTTGGCCCTGCAGAGATAGCTATCTAACTTGAAGTGGAAATGGCCAAAAGCCACAGTCCATTATGATCACTTGCTAGAAGACCTTTGGCTTTAGTGTGTGTGTGTGATCTTCAAAGTGCTGAGCAAACATTAAACTAATTCATTATCTGAACCATTTTACTGAAGATTCCAGGAGATGTGGCAATCAATTCAGAATTACGTTCCAGATTATTATTATTTTTTTTAAAAAAAAAAAACCCTTCCCATTTGCTATCTTCATCTGCAAGATCAAAGAGAAGCCACCAGCGCTTGAGCTTTGCTCATTTAACAATGTAAAAATGGCATGTCTCATTACAGGTATCAAACTTTACTAGCAGGATATATCACTGTAATTAAAATAATCTTTTGTGTAAGGAAACGGGCAGCTCGAGGAAAATGGTACTGACATGAAGTGCTTTCGGCTCCTAGGCAATTCATTGAAATTCAAAGGCTGCAGAGCAAAGACATTACAGCCTGATTACTCTTTGATGACCGGCGAAAATGGTGGTTTTAGGTTCCCTTTACTTGTATGGAGGTCTGGAAACACTTTCCCAATGGGGATAATATTCTGTTATGGGAATTGGCAGTAGGGTCAAAGCAGAACACTGACATGACTCAGTCAATGAAGCAAACTAGATAACTGCTTGGGGTGCCACAACTCCTGTGTCACCTGCCTCTGCCATATAAATGCCTAGAACTGTCACTTTCATGCAAAGAGACAGCTCAGATCAATGATATTCTCTGCATTCAAAGGGACAGAATCCAGAACCTCAAGACTGGTTCAATTAATAAACACTGTCTTAAGATTTAGTGTCAGGAGTATAACGTATTCCTGGACACCGCAGAGTTAGACGCAGACTTTTCTGGAAGCTTCTGGCTGTTGTGTAATTGACTGGACAGCACAACGCAGGAATTCAGCAAACTCACTGGATAACTATATACAGTATTTATTGAAACAACTAGCATCCATAAGTTACTATTTACAGACTTTACAAAATAAAAGAAACAAAACATAAAATCTTTTCCTCTCTGTCTCTCTCTCTCTACACTGACCACTTTCTCCACACTAACACCTGCACCACACACTAACCACAGAAGCTCTCACAGAGCTCAGTCTTTAGGAACTCATTGACCAATCACAGGTCGTTGCTAAGGGTCTGAGAGAGCGCAGATCTGGGCTTTCTGCCAACTACTAATTGCTTGGAGATAGACAGCTGAAATTCTGCACATAGGCAACTCTGAAATCTCTAACACACTGTTGTAAAGGAAAAGAAGAAGCAAAGAAGTAACAGACATTAAACAAGATCCTGAGAAACTTGATTCTTGATTCTTATTACACTCCTCAGCATGCAGGAAGGCCAGAGAGAAAGAGAGACTGGGAGAGAAAAAAACAACAAACATTTTAAGCCCTGTTCTGTGCCCAATAAGCACGGGACGCCTTTGCCCAGTGGCGCTGTGGCCCATAGATTACAGCAAAATACTGAGCATTTTGCCCAGTATCTTCTCTGTGTGATGGGTTCATGGGGAAAAGCTGTCCCATGAGCCCTTGCTGCAGAGGGGACAGGAAGCCTGTATATAAGGCTGCTTCACCTGGAGCTCACAGCCATTTTGCTTTGAAAGCTTCCTGCCCACCCGCCCTCAGTTTAGAGCCTTCACTGAGCAATTTTTGGTTGCTGGTTGACAGGGCTGGAAAGGATTTCCCCTCCCCTCTCAATCTGATTGGCACTTGGTTGGTTCCCTTGCCTTTCCCTCAGTGAAATTATGGCTTTCCTGTGTTAGGCAGAAGAACATTGTTTGTATGGGGGGGGGGGAGAGACATAAGGGGCCTGGAGGGAAGATTGACCACGGCAAACCCAAACATGGGTTTGGTATCTACCTGGTTGGAATCTACACTCTGGTCCCCCAGTGAGACCTTGCTTGCTTCGTTTGCATGGCAAGGTTCAACATTGGCCAACTCCTGTCGTACAGGTTTGGAGCGATCCAAACGCAGTGGATCCATCCCATCAACATGGGGCTTATGGAATGATGAACTGATCCTGGGACCCAGTGCCATGTCAACCCTTGCCCTGCCTGCTGCTGTCAATAAAGATTTGCCTTGATTTTATCCCATCACCGTTGTACAGTCTGGATATTTTGCTGCTCTCGTGCTTGCAGTTTTAATGCAGTGTGCCTAAATAAAATTCTATGTCTGTTTCCCCCCCCCCCCCCGGTATCAGCTGAGTCCCCAGCACTGTAAAAGGTAAAGGTAAAGGGACCCCTGACCATTAGGTCCAGTCGTGTCCGACTCTGGGGTTGCGGTGCTCATCTCGCATTACTGGCTGAGGGAGCCGGTGTACAGCTTCCGGGTCATGTGGCCAGCATGACTAAGCCACTTCTGATGAACCAGAGCAGCGCACAAAAATGCCGTTTACCTTCCTGCTGGAGTGGTACCTATTTATCTACCGGTACTTGCACTTTGACATGCTTTCAAACTGCTAGGTGGGCAGGAGCTGGGACCGAGCAACAGAAGCTCACCCCGCCGTGGGGATTCGAACCGCTGACCTTCTGATCGGCAAGCCCTGGGCTCTGTGGTTTAACCCACAGCGCCACCCCAGCACTAGGATAGCCACTAAAGGGAGCACACCTCGTACGGTATAGTAAGCATGGTAGTCAGAGATACTTTCAGCCAGCACTGTGATCCCAGATGGCCCCTGCTCAATCTAAAATTCTGCTCAGGTATGACCTCACCAAATCTAAGCTTGAAACATAACTTCAGGGTGCAAAGGGGAGCCAGCATGGTGTAGTGGTTAAGAGCGGTGGACTCGTAATTTGGTGAACCGGGTTCGCTTCCCCGCTGTTCCACATGCAGCTGCTGGGTGACCTTGGGCTAGTCACACTTCTCTGAAGTCTCTCAGCCTCACTCAACTCACAGAGTGTTTGTTGGGGGGGGAGGAGAATGTTAGCCATTTTGAGACTCCTTCGGGTAGTGATAAAGCAGGATATCAAATCCAAATCCAAACTCTTAGGGGGACACCATCTGAATCTGGTGTTTTGTATATTTTTAATTTGTCAATAAGGGCTAGAACTTTGTCTCTCATCACCACTATTTGCCACAGTTTGTCTTGGTGACCTTGGGCTAGTCACACTTCTCTGAAGTCTCTCAGCCTCACTCACCTCACAGAATGTTTGTTGTGGGGGAGGAAGGGAAAGGAGATTGTTAGCCGCTTTGAGACTACTTAAGGGGAGTGAAAGACAGGATATCAAGTCCAAACTCTCCTCCTTCTCTTCTTCTTCTTCTTCTTCTTCTTCTTCTTCTTCTTCTTCTTCTTCTTCTTCTTCTTCTGGTTATAAGCAACAATTAAAAAATCCCTATTGCATGAGGGGCAAAATATCCCTCACTCCTTATTGCTGAGACCTTGCCCTAGTGCTACAGTGTTAAATCACTCAAGTTGGAAGCTACAAGAAAATATTACTCAGCGTAGACCCATTGAAATTAATGGCTCCAAGTTAGCCATGCCCATTAGCCTCTGAGTAGAGCTAACATGTTATTGTGTAGGCAAAGAATTGCCTATTCTGTAGGCAAAGAATCCTCACCAGCTTCCTCATTGGCATCCAGTATGCCGCTTCAGAGATTGTGATCATCTGTCCAATTTCAATCAAGTAATTGTACAGCACATAGCATGGTATTCTTTCCAAGCCCAAGGGGATAGCTCTGATAATGAGATTTCATTTCTGAAATCTTACCCTTGTCACTAAATCAATAAAATGAAATGAAAACAGAATTAAAATTATGGGCATAATTTTACGTGGTACAGTTTTGCTACTTGTAGGTCAGGGAAGCAGCTTACTCATGTGTTACCATCATGGTCATCTTCTCTGGGAACACAAGGCAAGCTGGTGTAATGGACAGGGAGTTCGACTGAGGAGACCTGCACAGGGCTGTGTCTTCTCTCATTGCATTGCAGCTTTTAAAGTAGGACTGGGAAGAGTCAGTAGCAGCCGGCGAGGTGATGCTTTGGAGCACTGTTGCTTTCCCAGCTTCCCATCACAGTGGGTTGCTGGTGCTTACCAAGAAGACAGGGGTGAGGCTGTCTGGCCTGGTGCAGTTTGTGGCGGTGTGCCAGTCTGCTTTGCACCAGGCCAAGCTCTTGGTAAATGCCAGTGCGCTTCTACCTTGAGAAGCCAGGAGAGCAATGGTGCTCCACACACACTGCCTCAGTTATCTTTCCACAAGGGCCGACATTGTTGCCGAAATCCAGCATCGCCTGAGCTCTGTGAGTTCAGCTTTCTCCTGATTGAAGTCCAGAGCGTTTGAGGACCGGGACATTCTCAGGGAAACCAAAATGCTTGTTTACGAAGCTATTGTACTACCAACCTTACTGTATGCTTGTGAAACATGGACCACTTATAAACATCATCTCCAACTCCTCAAAAGATTCCATCAACGGTGTCGCCGAAATTTTTTACACATCACTTGAGAACACAGGCAAACTAATGTCAGTGTACTGGAAGAAGCAAATATTACCAGTGTCATAGCAATGATTCTTCAACATCGACTTTGTTGGACTGGTCATGTTGTGCAGACGCCTGATTATCGTCTTCCAAAGCAACTACTCTATTCCAAGCATTAAAATGGTAAGTGTAATGTGGGTGGTCAACAAAAGAGGTTCAAAGACTCTCACAAGGCAAATCTAAAAAATAAATACAGACAACTGGGAAACACTGGCCTGCAAGTGCTCCAACAGCCTTTACCAAAGGTGTCTTGGGCTTTGAAGACACTCAAACTCAGGACGAAAGGGAAAAATGTGCTAAGAGGAAGGCACGCTTGGCAAACCCTCGCTGTGATCAACTCCTGCCCAGAAATCTATATCCCCATTGTGGAAGGATGTGGGGATCCAGAATTGGCCTCCACAGTCACTGTTAAAACCATGTTTATGGAAGATAATCTTACTCAGCTACCAGCGATCGCCAAAAAAGAAGAAGTAGTAGTCTCAGTGGACATCACTGGAGAAAATGATGGTCCTCCAAATGTTGTTGAGTTGCTTCAGCCATCAAATCCGGTGGTCCTCTATGGTAGAAGCTGTAATCCAGCAACATCTGGAGGCACCAGCAGGTCACCTATCCATGATCTTACAGCTAAGATACCACCAATCAACTAGGCCCTTGCAATTGCGATGTACTCAGACTCCTGAAACGTTCTTGTGCCCATCAAGATTATCCTCAATTTGCACCACCAATACATTTAAATAACATCTGCACTAGGTCGCAAGTGTACATAATTCAAGGTTAACTAAACCATTCATGGACCTAACGTTTTCATTTCTGTTGCTTGATCTCAGCTTGACCTCAATAAACAATTTAACAGAGGGTAGAATGCAAAGACGAGATCAATATAGGCTTTAACCTATGCATGTGCCGTACATTTGAGAGGGACATAATTTACATGTTAAATGGGTGTAAATGTGCAAAATGCCTTTTAAAAGGTTGAAAAGGGGTGCTTCCTGTCAGGCAGCTAAATAAAGTCTGGAATTGCTGGGTGTGCCCAAGAGGCAGTCATCTGTTCAAGCAGGCAAAATCCATTTCCAGGGTAATTAGCCCTGTAATGAAGCAGCATGGTTCAGCAGATGTGTCAAATGTGTTGGCTTCACTGAATATTTATGGATTCCGTCAGTAGTTCCTTTGCAACTCACCTGTTTGGCGATCTTGGACAAATCAGGGCCCAGCACAATGTAACAGGGGCAGATCCATGTGTTAAGCATATACCGGTAGAATGCAAGTTGGTGGCTGTCTGGCTTTAACACCAAATGGCAGAAGAAGAAGAGAAGAAGAGAAGAGTTTGGATTTGATATCCCGCTTTGTGAGGTGAGGAGTCCATCTCTACCTTCCTACAGAGAGCGAGGGTACAGATTGGTGAGTCAAAAGCACGTGTATGTGTGTTCTGCACTCCTTCTGGGTAAATCCCTGTTCTTGTGAGCCCAAAACTGGCATTTCCCACTATTTTTCAGGAAGTTTTGAGTGTTTGACATTTTATTATGTTTTTATATGTGCTGGAAGAAGAAGAAGAAGAAGAAGAAGAAGAAGAAGAAGAAGAAGAAGAAGAAGAAGAAGAAGAAGAAGAAGAAGAAAAGGAAGAGTTTGGATTTGATATCCCGCTTTATCACTACCTGAAGGAGTCTCAAAGCGGCTCACCTTCTCCTTTCCCTTCCTCCCCCACAACAAACACTCTGTGAAGTGAGTGGGGCTGAGAGACTTGAGAGAAGTGTGACTAGCCCAAGGTCACCCAGCAGCTGCATGTGGACGAGTGTGGAAGCGAACCTGGTTCACCAGATTACGAGTCCACTGTTCTTAACAACTACACCATGCTGGCTCTCAGAGTGGAAGCCGCTCAGAGTGGCTGCGGAAACACAAATACCCTCCCCTCTCCAGTATGTTAAGCAGCAACCATCACTAGCTTCAGATGTCTTGTAAATACCTGTCTCCCCCACCCCACCCCCAGGCTAATCCTGATCCACGAAGAGCAGAACCTGGTTTTCATTTGCTTGCGTTCCTATTCTTAATTTGTTTTTACAAGCTTTTATAGTACTGGTTTTTTTCTAGTTTTATGTTGTTGTTTGTTTAAATGACATTCTTGCTTTTATGTTCCATACCGCTTGGAGATTTTTTAATTTTTTTATGCTTTAAAATAAATAAATTCTTAAGTATGTTTTTACATAGACATTTTCCTGCAGGTTTTTTTTAAAAAGCAGTTTCATGTGGAAATGGGATGGGATGGACTTAAGCGGAATAAATGCTAAAGTGACAGAGACTAGAAACAGGCTTAGCCACACATTCATGTCAAGTATTTGAGCACTGTGCACAGGCCAGTAGCTGCCACCTGTTTTTTAGCCTAGCAGTCTGAACCTTGGCAGGCTTGTGTCCTTGCCATGCTACCCAAAAGAAATAAAGAGTATGAGATGCATATGATGCGAATAAATAAATAAATACAAGAGAACCTCCTGATGCATTAAAATGGGATGCTTCACATTTGGAACACTGAACAGAACTTTGGATAGCTCATTTGGATGTATTTTTGAGTCGTAATTGCGAGGAATTTCAGAGGCTATGATGACATATTGTTCACTCCAAAAAAAAAAAAAAAAACCAACACCCCTCATGTGGATAGAATTCACAATTAACGAGAATATGCAAAAATTCTAGATGGCAGCAGAATCGCTAATTGGGTCGATTGTGTGCTATGTTAATGCTACACGACAGAGTTATTTTTGTGAATATGCTTCTCTTTGCAAGAGTTCTTTCAGTAAGTAAGCCCTTAGCTACAAAGCCTAGCCTGGTATTAAGTTGCTTATTTAAAAGAAAATCAAAGGTAGTTGGGTATAGATGGCTATTGATGGTAAACATGGAATCACCTGGAATGCTTATCTGAGTCTATACAGCTCCCACCATCCCTAGGAGTCTTAAGGGGCCTTGAGGTATGGGAATACCATGGGAGCTAACCAGCATGAAAGGACCTAGCAGGTATGGTGTATTCATCTCAGGAAGTCTTATGGGATACGGACCCTGATTCAACGCTATGCCCATCCCACTTTGTTTATTTTATTAAATTTCTATACCACTGCTCATCTGAGGATCAAGGGGAGGGGGCGTTACAAAACAAAAACATGAAAATACATAACATAGTAACAAACAAAAACAACAATCTCCTCAAAAAAGTTTTAAAGGCCATAGATTGTTTAATGAACCAAAGGTCTAGAAGAAGAGGAAAGTTTTTGCCTAGTGCCTAAAGATATGTAAGGAAGGTGCCAGGCAAGCCTCCCTGGGGAGAGCATTCCACAAACAGGGAGCCACTGCAGAATAGGCCCATTCTTGTGTTGCCACCCTCTGGACCTCTGGTGGAGAAGGTACCTGTACATGAAGAAGGGCCACAGATGACAACCACAGGGTCTGGGTCTGGGTTAGTTCATATAGGGAGACGAGGTCCTTGAAGTATTGTGCTCTGAGCCATTTTGGGCTTTGTAGGTCAAAACCAGGACTTTGAATTGGGCCTGGAAACTAATTGGCACCCAGTACAGCCAGGCCAGGATTGGTATTATATGCTCAAATCACCTTGTACCCTGCAAGGTAGCAACCTGGCCAGCAAATTCTGAGTCCAGCTGAAATTTCCAAACATCTTCAGAGGCACCCCTGCATAAAACGCTTTGCAGTAATCTAACCTAGAGGTTACCAGAGCATAGACAACAGAAGTTAAGCCTTCCCTGTCCAGATATGGGCAAAGCTGGGCCACCAGTCAAAGCTGATGGAAGGCACTCTGTGTCACCAAGGCCACCTGAGCCTCAAGTGACAGCAAAGGTTCCAGAAGGACCCCCTAAGCTATATATCTCCTCCTTCAGAGAAGTGTAAGCCCATCAAGAGCAGGCAACTTCCCATCCATCTGGTCTAGGGAACCACCCACTAACAGTGCCTCAGTTTTATCTGGATTGAGTTTTGTTTATTGGCTCTCATCCAGTCCATGACCGAGGCAAGACAGAAGGCAGGGCTTCAACTGCAGCATCATTTATATCAGTTGGAAAATCCTCCAGAGCTATCTGGAAACCCATTGGATCCACCAGCCTCTGAGGGTGGGCCGTCCTAATTTGTCCCCCACCTCTGCAGAGGGGGGAAGTTGCTGAAAACCTAAATCTCAGAAGGAAGTGATCGGACCATTACAAGGGATTTATGTCAAAGCCCCCCCCCCCACTTTCATATCACCCTCTTTCTGCCCAGTTGAGAAACGTGCATTGGGCTGATGACATGTTGGGACAGCCCCATGTTCGTCATGGCAGCCATGAAGCCCTGAGCCAACCCAGAGCCAGTTCTCTTGGAATGGATGTTGAAGTTCCCCCAAAACAGCAGTCTGGAAGTCCTCAACATGGCCTCCAAGAGTAGCTCTGTCAGCTCAGGCAAGGAGATTGCTGGGCAGTGAGGCAGGCAGTAAACCAACATAGTCACTACTCACTGTAGTCAATATAAGTTGTGGCCTCCTTTTCACCCACACCCGTGTCGTCGTTCTTATTCAACTGTTATGCAATCCCTATTCCTCTTGTTTCATAACTTTTAGATTGCAACAAGGGCAAGGACAGTTCTGTCAAGCTGCTCTGGGTGCATTGCTTGGCTGAGTAGCAGGTTGTTGGTTTTTTTTAACAAAATTAAGTAAATAAATGTGTGTGTATGCCCCAACATTATGGAACAGGAGAAAATTGCCAGGAAAGCACGAAAGATGGGGGGAGGGAGAGAAATTTCCTTGCATTTTCAAGACAGAAGCTTGGAATGAATGGGTGAATTGTGAATTAAGTTGTGTGGGGCTGTGTGGAAAATTCACCCAAGGCTAGTTTATATTATGACGGATATTTTATCCCTTTTGCAAATTTGGGAGCAATAACCGTTTTAAAGCATCATGAATAAGCAACGAAATAGTCCAATTCCTATACGCATTCTGCTCCTCTTCTGAATAATTGAAAGCTGCTACATCTTTCTTGGAATTGGTGGGGTTTCGATTTTTCATGCAATTTAGCCAGACAGATGTCAAATGTTGCACTTCACACATTATTTTTTCATACAATATTTTAAAAACCAAAGGCCTGTTACACATGTTATCTGGACAGCAAATAGCTACCTATCTGGTAGCACAAAACTTTGTCAAGTCCAGTCAAGTAATATTTAAAAGAAAAAAAAACTTTTTTTTACCTCTAACAATAGATTCTCACGTCCCACAACTGCTTCTGAAAAAAGGCCAGTTTTTTAAAAATGATTTGTCATGTGGCATGGCAAGGGAAGTAAAACAAGTGGGGTGCATTAATGAGCATCTGGGGGTGGTGGCCCATTTGGTTTGTCTGTGTCACCTACCCCGGTTCTTCAGTGATGCTAACTTTTGCAAGCACCTCTACTCAATTACTTAATGAAGGAACCTCTATAAATAAACCTCTCCTTAACAAAGGTAGCACAAATCTCTTCTTTATCCTTGCTTAGGAAACTGTAAAGTGCTGTTGCTGAAAATTCGTTCTGTTTGTGTGCAACTGAAGGACTGGCAGAAAACTAAAGAAGCTATGTGGTGAAATGCTCTTCCCTAACACTGGTTGGAATGAAAAGCAGGATAAATGGATGAAACAGAAGGACTGACAGTGGCAATATGTGGAAGAATGGAGATCAAAATTAGGCTGTTGGAATTGGGGGGGGGGGCATAGGGAAGGCATCCCAGTTTAGCCAGGGGGGAAATCCTAACATTGTACTGTGTCAGAAACATGAAAGACATTTAAAGTGAAACCTTAAGATTTTAAGTGAAGTTGTAAAATTTCAATGGAAAATGTTAGGTTCATGAGCCTATTCCACCCCTTCCTTCCTTCCTTCCTTCCTTTTTAACATTTGCCCATAGTATGGTAACTGCTGTTGATGGATATAGTTTGGAAATGTAAATGTCAAAATGTTCTGATATTATTCTCCGGACCATAAATTATTGAGATTTTAAATGACTCAGAGAATAGTATTCATCAGCATTTTGACATGGGCTTATGGGAACTAGATCTATATCCTTTGTCTCCTGGCCAAAGTGTTAGAAACTGGATGATTAAGTGAAGTTGCAAAATTTCACTGGAAAATGTTGGGATCATCAAATTTCTAACACTTTGACCAGGAGACAACGGATACAGAATTAGTTCCTATGAGCCCAAGTTGGCTTCAGAGTCACAATGACAACTAGCCGCTGCCCCCTTACAAAAAAAGGCATGGCACTATTATTCCCCATCCCCCCACCCACATGCAAAAACAAGCACGAACCCCTTCATCTCACATTGTCTATCTTACACTTACACATACTCTACCCATCATCTCTTCTCTTCCTGATTCCCTCTTTGACTGTCATTGTTTCCCCATCTGAACCAATAGGAGTGTCTGTCCGTCCCGCACCCAAGCTTAATTACCAGAAAAGTGGAGGTGATTTTTCAAGGCTCACAACATGTAAGGTGCAGAAGGTTAACCTTTTCTTCCTCGGTTGCTATCCCCTCCCCACATGGTCATTAGGGAAAAGGTTTCATTCCCATGAATTGGATCTTTTAAAAACAGCAATAACAACAATATCTAACTGCCACATGATGGCCTCTGGTTTTTCAATGAGTTGTTGTCAGCCTGTACAAATCACACACACACACACACACACACACACGTACCCAAGTACCAAGTAGGAGGGGAATTATTCTGAACAGCCTTCACCTAACTAGCTCAATCAGTAGAAGGTGGAAGCGCTGTACAAAAACTTCCACTTGTACAACAGGTCTTCCACCACCCCCTTCCTCTTTTCCCACACCCTATGAAATTTGCTCAGGGTGTCAGGAGAAGGTGGAGATGGTATTGTTCCGTCTGGCAAGCTGGAGTTTTTGCACGGATGGAACAATTGGAAAAACATGACACCAACCTCCGCCCTGCAACATGCTGTATCTATACATATGGAAATGGGCACCTGAGCTTCAGAAAGCATAGCTACACAGGGGGGGGGGAGTTGTGAGAAAAGTTGCTACCACCGTGACACTGCATAAGAAAATGGCTTTTATTAATTCACATAGTTGACACATGGAAGAAAGAGAAATAAAGAAACTGTTAGAGCATATGGCTGGGACAATAACTGGTTCCCTACAACAAATACTACGACCATTTAAAATGCTGTCGTATGCAGTAGGCTACCGTCACATGCACGGAGAGTTTTGTTGAGCAGTTTTGGCGTCATTTGATTTGTACACACAAACTTATAACAGCTCTTTCAAACAATATAGAAAACATAACCTATACATGTAACACTAATAAGGACTTCAAACAACAGGCGACGTTGTCCCTAACCTACTCCATTTGTCATGTCCCAACAGTTCTTTGTGTAGTAATATGTATGTACTCCTGTTATTTTAGTAAAAAATATATAAACATCCCTACTTATACTTAGGGATAGGGATAGGGAAAAAATTCGTTTCAGTTTGCATTTAAGTGCGAACCTGCCTAATTTGCATTTTCTGAAACGGTATACAAGCTGGCACAGTCATCCTTTGAATTCATACCGCCTCGAATTTTGCAATGCAGTTTCTCCATCCAAGTAACGTGTACAAAAATGCATATACTAGAGTATGCCTAAAAGTGCATATATTAGTGAAAATAACATACAAAATGCAGTTTATTTGGGGAAATTGCTTTGCAAAAATGTATATAACAGGCTCAGTTGCATACAAACCTGTGTATATTAGGAAATATTCGCATCAAAAAGCTGATGAATTTTCATGGTGGCTCTTTTAAAATAATAAATAATCACAAACGTGGAGAACTAAATTTAAGACTGAAAAAAATATGAGAAACTGACACAACCCCACAATTCTCATGTTCCTTCAACATGTGCGTCTGAAGCTGTCCAAACCAAAAGACATTAACCGGCGTGACACAGAAACAGCTCTCATACAGTAGCAATAATGAATGAATCAGGCCATAGGTGTGGATAAATCTCAGTCAAGAACAACATCAAAGTTAACCAACTGGTTTTTGGCCTGCCTCAGATAGGATTAGGGCTGGATGAATTATTAGATTAACTACTCTGCAGAACACGACTCCAGCAAAATTATAGTCTAACTATTGACTTAGACTAGGGGCAGGCAACTGAAAATCTGTAAAAACTAAAAACAACCCACCCACCCCAAATATCTGTAGGTCTCTTCCGGCTTTCAAAGCTCCTTCTCCAGCGAAAAAACTGTTCTCTCGTTTTCTTACAGAATGACTGTCTTGTGGACAAATCCTTCTCCATACAGTAGCAGCATGGTGCTAAACTGTCTGGCAGAAATGTTTTTGTAGAAAGATTACAAGCCTGGGAACCTTGAGCTACATGTTGTCTCAACATTTCATAGGCCATCGTACCTTCCATACACCTTGCTTTTTAAAACAGTGCACAAGATCCTGTTCTTAAATGGTGACCAAGGAACTGAACAAGCCATTTCTTTAACTTCAGCAGTGCTACAGTAGCAGGTACCCCTCAAGCATTCTGCACTTCCCTCTTCGTGACAGACGCTTCACAAAAAAGCCTCCCCCCAAATCCAGTGTACAAAATAGCTTAATTTTCTGCCTGAGTCTGATAAAATCTTCTGAACTTCTACGTCTTCGTACATTGACAGCAAGCGGGACTGTAGTTACCAGATTGCTGGCTTCCAAACTCAGGAGACAATGCTGAGCTGTTCGCCACATCACTCTCCTTTAGACTGTGAGTCTCTAGTACAGAGATTGATTGCTGCATTTTTGTTTGTGATTTGCCCTGAGTCTTTAAATGCTGAGGGCTACAAATCTAAACAAACAACGTTTTCAATTAGCCAGGAATTTAAATTGGTTGAAAAAGGCTATAGGAGAGATAAAATACAGCGGAAATGCATACTGGGTTATTGTCACCAAGCAGTGAATTTTCAGAACAATCGCTTTGAATTGCAATTTTAAGATGTTAGGACTTGCCTGAAACTTCCTTTGATTATTAATTTAACTGCAACAACCAGAAGTTTATGGTTGTGGGACAGAGAAATAACAATGAATGCTGTACACAGCATGGTTAAGAACTGAGCCACTTCCCCACAGCGGCTGACGAAAACCAGGATAAGAAAAGAATATATTAATTTCTAATATCTCTTTGAAAAAATAATCCATTTAGATTCCCCATTAAAATCCTCCTTTCACTGAGCAACACTCTGGGCACACTTGTTTGATTTCAGTCTCTCTTTGTTATTTTTATCTCCAAGACAGATTAGCTGTTTTGAAACCAGACCCAGCTTTTCCTAATTGTTCCTGTGGTTACAGTAAAGTAGTTGCCCGGTGTGTGTTAGCTGACCATTGTGCCTAAAGGCTTGGATATAATAAATCCATCATCTTATTTTCACTAAATTTCAAAACAGCTATTTGTATAAAAACGTCTTTTCATCAATGATCTGTGTGAAGCGTCAAAGCTGTGTTTCTTCCCTGGTGTCCTGTGCAACGGCATTGCAGAAGCTGTTTTTCCGGCTGGATGAAGTGTTTGGAACATATGACAATGGATCTGGGCGGATCAAATATCTACAAAAATATAGACATACAATTGCCATTAGATTTAACAAGAAAACTCCCAACTGAATTCACAATGATTCCCTATTGTCAGGGAAAGAGGAACTACTCGGGAGGAGCAGGGGGGGGAGAGGGGAGCAAGCTAGAGCTGGGAGAGAAGATAGTGACTCATCCAGGGGAGGGGGGTCGCTGGGTTATAGAGAACAGACACCCATAATCTCCACAGATTCATCCTCCTCCCCCAGCCCCCGTCAGGAAATATCTCTGGAAGAGAGGGAGATGCCAGGCTTGGGGATGACAGAGGAGAGACCCAGCACCGTCAGTCACAGACAGGAACATGAGCCGGGGGGGGGGGAGACGCAGATGTCATCTCAGGGTGCCTAGCCGCTGGTGGTGTTGGCAGGTGCGTGAAAGCACGCCCCTCCGAGAAACTGAAACTGACTGAGCAGACATGACTGCAGAGACTCTGTAGATTCATTATGGACAATAAATAATTATAGCTTACCTAAAGGCTTGTCGTTACTCATGAGCAACATCCAAGGGAAGGAGGATATCCCTGACACCTATCATAGCTAGTAACAGCACAACTGATATCTATGTACAGTATCGTGCATACCTTCCACACTTTATTTCAATAAACCAAGAGGGTTTGTTGAGCAAGCACTGCTTCCTCCCTTCACTCCAATTTGGCTTCATGACAATTCCATGAGTAAAAAGGCAAGATAAATGGCATGCACCACTGGGTGCTACTGCTTGAAATATCAGGATTATGCAAACTGGAAGCAGTTGTGATAAGTGTGTGGACGCCAAAATCTTTCACTCTGCTTAATCCTCCAATTTCAAAAATGAGAATTTCCAGCACAGCTTTAGAAATAAATGTTCTCTGTTGCATGAAAGTGCAAATTAGAAGCTCAGTGAATTCTTATGTTTTATGGCTTCAACTTACACAACATCGTTCAGTTCAAGTCGTGTGTCTGGAGAAGGGTTGATCAGAATATAAGAAAGAGTGTTTTGATGATCATTCATTTCATCTATAGGAGAAAAGAGAGAGAGAGGGAGAATAATGAAGGATGTATGGTTTGTACTTCAAATGACTCAGACATGAAGGCCATACTTAGACCTATGATGGGTCAAAGCAGACATACCAAAACCGCCTCTTTATTTTATTGAAAAGATAAGGAATAAATGAGGTGGTAGGGGAAGCAGAAAGTGAAAGAGAAATATGAAATATCTGATCATCAATGAAACTATGTCCCACGTTGTGTTTCACGGAGGAACGAAAGGTAAGTCCTGGTCTGAAATGGTTGAATATTTTACTATTTATGAAAACATGATAGCTTTTGAAAGTCAGTATGACATGAGACTCTAAATCTCAGGGCCATGGGTTTGAGCCCCACATTGGGCAAAAGATTTCTGCATTGCAGGGGGTTCGACTAGATCAGTGGTTCCCAATTAGCTAAGTACTATAGACCTCCTGTTTTTCAAAAGCCAGGCCATGGGCCCCCTACTTTTGATTTTTTTCTATCTGTGTGGTAGATTTTGTTATATGAATAGTACCACAGACCACATGGGAGGGGGTGTCTGCAAACCACCAATTCAGAACTTCTGGACTAGATTACCCTTGTGTTCCCTTCCAGCTCTTATAATTATATCAACTGAGAGAGCTATATTTAACCAATTATCGTTGGTCCTTTTATAAGCATTTTAGTAAAAATTGTTTGTTTGTTTTTAAAAAGAAAAATGACGACCCTGTACAGAAACCTAGCAATGATTTGAAAGTGGCTACCAAATAATTTTGATTCAAAATATTCCCCGGATTTTCATTTTCTTAACAAGAAACATATTTTGCTTTCCACCTGAACAATTTGGTGTATTCCAAAAACTTGGCCATTTGTTTGCTTATCACTAACTCCAGACAAATGATGAAAATTGAAGTAGCACCAGCCCCAATACATAGTTTTAAGGGACCTTATTTCTCTCCACTGAAAGAACTGTCCATTTTTACCTATTCCCTGCTTTCTAGAGCTATTTATCTATGAGAGGATCTGCTCTCTTATCCCACTATTCCTAAAGTTCACTGACAAGCCTTTCGTCCAATGCACTGCTACATAAAATGAAAGTTGCATCTATCTTTAGAGAGAAATGTCCTACCGTATCCTGCTGTTGACAGTCCCAAATGTTTCATTCTGTTTTTCACCAGTTCAGCAAGTTCCTGCCTTTCTGACCTTCTGTAAAGATTCATTCTCTGCTGACTTATTTTCTCTGCAGTTTTCCCCGAGTGCTTTGGAACTTTCCGGCTCAGCCGCCGAGCCCACTGCATACTTTTCCGCCGCAACAAAGGATGGTCGGACTGATCACTGGATGTTGAGTTACGATGGTTGCTACGGCAGCTAAACGGTTCTTTATTATCCTTAGTGTCCTCCCAGTCTTCCACACTGATGGAAATTTGAGACTAAAAACAACAACAACAAACCATTCAAGAAATTAAATCCTTTTGAAAATGCTTTCCCCATTTATCATTAAAAATAAATAACTCAGGACAATGCCTCTCACCTCCCTTTCATTTCCCTGCCTCCACTTCCACTATTTCATACAGCCAATATTTGCCACAGTAGACCCATGATATGAATCATGCAAAAGAAAATCTATGAATTTCTTTGGGGAAATTCGTTGGACCAAGCATTAGACAATTGTAGGAAGAACTTGGCTGGGATGGAATCACTTAAGACCATATTGCACAAAATGCATGGTGTTGGTGAAAGTGTATGCAGAAGAAAAATAAAGGGCAGAACATGAAGGTGTAGCTGAATCTCACCATGGCTATCAGGCCAAATACTTTGGCATATGCATTCCTTTGGGTTTGCACCTCACTTTTACTTTTGCCTGTTCCCACCACACATTTCCATTTAGCATAGAAGTGCAATAGGTTCACAGGAACCAGAGTCTGAGAAATGGCAATGGAAACAATGGAACAAGCTAGAAGTTTGTTCATCAGAGGGAGACTATTCAGATTCCTGAACCTGTTGCAGAACCAGATTCAGTTTTTCGTTGGGCCCCTGAAGGTCCACAACCAAATGGCCCAGCCCAACTGCCCTGGCTCTAAGCCTTTGCTGCATCAGGGGATCCAAGAAGCTGGTGAACACAGGCTCCTTAGGCTCATGTATCTACTATTGCATGTGAGGGTCAGAATGAGTAAGCACTGGGCAAAACAGAGTGGAAGCTACAATAGTACAAGAACATAGGCCAGTTTGGCACAATTTCCACATTCACAATGATACATTTATATAATGACAGGCATTGGCATTTTGTTATTGCTGATCAGGTGTGTGTTCATAATGGGAGAACCCATATAATGCAGGAGCAATAAGGTTTCAGTGATTTCCTATGCTTTTCGTTTCCCCATAGGGGATGATATATGGCACAGAGTTCCCTGGTCACATTAAGAGTGTGATATAATTCTGAGGACTGGCTTATATTATAAATGAAACGAATGCACACAACATTCATAATTCCATAAAATCACTAAATCACTAGATAGAATGTCTCATTTTGGAATGCCCTGTAGTCTGTATTATACACAATCAGGACTATATGCAATTACTAGATTGCACTACAGTGGTACCTGTGGTTATGTACTTAATTCGTTCCGGAGGTCCGTTCTTAACCTGAAACTGTTCTTAACCTGAAGCACCACGTTAGCTAATGGGACCTGCCGCTGCCGCTGCACTGCCAGAGCAAGATTTCTGTTCTTATCCTGAAGCAAAGTTCTTAACCTGAAGCGTTATTTCTGGGTTAGCGGAGTATGTAACCTGAAGCGTATGTAACCTGAAGCGTATGTAACCCGTGGTACCACTGTATTAACACACCCCCTTAAGTCAGTTTAGGTTTATTAAATTTGTATATTACTTTCCACTAAAAAGTCCCAAAGCGATTTACCCGCAAGTAAAGAATACAAAAGAGCTCTGCAATTTAACATAGTATCATAGGGGCTGTCCAAATGCACAGAAAAACAAAACATCTTTGCCTGGTGCTGAAATGATTACGAAGTTGGTGCCCGGCGGACCACTCTGGGGAGAACATTCCATAAACAAGGAGTGGAGGATACTACAGAAAAGGTCTGTTCTCTCATTATCACCCTCTGAACCTACATCTGAGGTAGCCCACAGAAAAGGGACTCAGATGACAATATCCAGGTCTGAACAGTTTCATACGGGGAAATGTGATCCTTTAGTTTTTGCGGTTCCAAACCATTTTTTAAATAACAAATTTATATACTGCTCTATAACTGCAGATATCAGGGTGGTTCTCGTGCTTTAAAGGTCGAAAACAGCACTTTAAATTGGTCCCTCAAACAATTTGTATTATCTTTGGCTAGAAATTGTTTAATTTATCTATACAAAAAGTACTATCGATTCACTGTGATTTCTTATTTTCATCTAACGGCTCACTATTTTCTTTCTTTAGTCAAAGGTGGCATGCACCCATGGCCAACTCTGGGGGCCACCAGAAAGGGAGTGGCTGTTCCACACTCTCACGTCACAGACACACACTCACACACATGGCACACCCATGCGCACATACAGAAACAGGGCCTCCACCTTCTCAGCTGACCTATACATACCAGGTAGAGAGGAGGTGTTATTGAACCCTCTCCTCTCATCAGATAATTTATCTGATAATTTGGAAGGAGATCCCAAAACAGGGCACTGGGCTTCACACAGTACTGTGTCTAATATCTTTCTGTCACTGCTGACAAAATTGGTGAGGTATTGGATGGGGAGATTAGCCCCCCCCCCCAGGGTAAACTGCTCCTGGTCTAGGCCACCACTGGGCATATGGAAACATTTGACAAATACTTACTTGTGAAGCCATTTCTCGAGACTGATACAAAGTGAGGGGGGTCAGGCGAAGGGGAAAGAAAACAGAACACCATTCAAACAAGTGTCCGAACAATGAATATAGACAGACAATTTGCAGCGATCACAATATTGGGATTGTACAAATAAATGCATGGCTAGCTGTGTGTGTAGTGTAAAATATTTTTGCAATTTCAATTTGCAATTGTTTGAACAAATGAATGTGGGACTCACATAAGGAATTGTTTCCCATGGCAGAGAAGTTGCCCTTGACCATCCTATTTGTTATAACAAAATAAAAAATAAAAAAATTCCTTCCAGTAGCACCTTAGAGACCAACTAAGTTTGTTCTTGGGATGAGCTTTCGTGTGCATGCTACCTACCTGTAACTGGAACTATTTGTTATAGTTATAGATATATAAAAACACTGTATTCACTCTATGTAATTCAAGTACATATATAATGTACAAACCTTCCTTGCAAAAAAGGCAATGGACATCATTATATGAAGTCCTAAAGCCAGATTTGTGGGTCTCATACAAAGACTTTAGTTATATTGAGTGAATAATTATTATTTTTAGAAATTGGTCAATTAATGGTTAGTCTTCAACCATTATAGAGCTGAGACTCTCCTTTAATCCTAACCTGCAAAATAGAAACCACGTTTGATTATTATTATTTTTTACAGTATCTCTCTCTCTCTCTCCAGATGCTGTTTTCCCCTCTAACTTTCTCTTTGTCATTTCCCCTGTTATCTGACTACCCTGTTAAAGAAAAGCAGAGAACAAACTAGTTTGGTCTCACCAGTACACATTTGGCCAGCACAAGTTAGGGATGTGCAAAGCCACTCTTGCTCACCCCCAAAATCAATTGAGCTTTTCAAGCATTTCTGTCAAAAGTTCAGTATTAACACTTGATAATCCCAAGTGATGGGCCACTCCTTGCTTTCCTACCTGCTCCCTCCATCTGTCTGAGGATGGGCTCAGTTCGACACCAGATGTCCTACAAGGGGTCTCCTTTGCTGTAAAATGTACACATGGTTCCATTTTTAGCCAAGCGACTTTGGACCAAATCCCAGAAATGTAATAACATAAGGGAAACCGTGACAGAAAATTGCATTTCATTTTGAGTTGGGCCCAGGTTGAAAGAGGTGCAGCTAGCTCAAAATGGGACCAGCTTTATTGTGGCAAAAATCTCCAGAACAAGTCTCACACCACCCCTAGCCCAAGCAACAAAATATTTAATCCCTATTATTTTGTGTTAGATAATGTTTAAGCAGTGTTTCTGTTTTATAACTTGATTAGTGACTCCTCAAGGCACAGAAAGTTCTAAAATAAAAACAAACTAAAAAAAAAACCCCTACATATCTGCAACTTTCATTTTCTGTTCTACAAATTCGCACTATGAAAAATTGTGGATTCTAAGTAACGATAGGCTTAATGGCCATCATAACTGAATGTGAATATAGTTAAGAATGTAATAAAGGGCAGGGTCACATGTTATGCTGTTGGAAAGACATTAATGCCAATTGCATACCAGATTATTTGTGCAAATTTATTTTACTGTAAATTAAAACACAAACAGAGGTGTACTGCAGGATTACTTAATTTTTTAAAACAAAAATGGAGTTAAGTGAATAGACCTATGTTTTACAGGCTGTTTCTCATGCTTTAGAAGTGTAGAATTACTTAACATTTTCACAAGGTTTTGAGAAAACAGATTCCTCAATTAAGTTCCATGGTAGTCAAGCTTTATTCTGATATACAAATAAGTGTTTCTGATACGTAAGAATAATGTGAGCCTAATCCATGTTTTCACATATCGCACTGTCATATTTTAATGCCATAGTATTTTCCAATCAATGAGATTTAAACATTCACAACTAATATAAGTTACCAACTAATAAGATGGTGCACCAGGCAAATAAGATCTAATTCTTCTTACATAGTTCCACTACCTTACCTTCTGTTTGAACCAGGCCAAAATTTTATTCAGCACACAAAACTGAAGCAATGATACTGAGATTTCTTCCAGCTGCAGGAGGTCTATGATTCCAACAAAAATCATAGTCTGTGATTCCAACAGAAATTACTAACACACTCTTCAGAGTGCACAGTTATAAAATAATAAATTCTCATAAGTGTTGATTGCTGAATTTGTTAAAAAGAATAAAGCTTTTGTTGAATTTTTCCTATAACTAAATTTGAGGCAAAACAGAAGGTTGTAGCTTGAGCAAAGGTATCTGAGGAATTTCACTAAATTGGCCAGGAGAATTTCTCATATTCCTAGAATGAAACAAAGTTGAAGCAAATTGTTTCCAAGTATCAGGGCTGGTTTTATAGTATCTTTCTCCATGTCAGGAGTTGCATCCTTCCTTGGCACATACTTTTGTGGGCAAACATAAACATATGTACTGGTCTTTCAGAGATCTTGCCAGAAGCAATTCTCATGATTGCTGTAATGTACGGTAGACCTGTCTCTAGGTTTTATCACAACAAACATTGTACCCCTTGCATTTTGACAGTTCTTTTATTCAGGTTGCAGTGACACATGTGAAAGAGTTTTAAACTTGCGATGGAGAAGTTGAACAAGCACAACCAATGGCATAACAAATGCGTGGTGTAGCTTTGGATGGTGACACAATGCAGTGGCAATAATAAAACGAAAAATAGCTAGTTTCTCACCTCCAATCTGCTGTTCTACCCCAAATGATCGCTAGGAACTTAACTACTACAATACATGTGTGGGGTACTGGGCCAGCTTTAGAACTAAATTCTCTAAGCACATAGTGGAGAGGGATCAGGAACAACAGCAAACTGAAGTTCTATGAATTATATCCAGTGCATGTTTCAAAACATTTGTAGATGTGTGACTCCCTCTCACATTTTACGTTTAAAGATTCAAAACAGCACTCCATAGGGTGCAAATGAAACTCTAGCATAAAGTGTGGATCAGAGATAAAGAAAGGTGAGCAAAACATAGTTAAGTGAAACCACTCTCACCACAGTTCATTGCAAATTACTTGAGTAATGTTTCTGAAACATTCCTGATCAGAACCCATCCATACCTCAGACGTTGCAAGTTTCTGCGATTCAGTTCTGTAGATTCCAATAGGAATATCCCCCGTAGAAGAACAAAGCTTCTGGTAGAGCCTGGCGTACGTTCTGATCCACAAATCGTCTTCTGTGATTTTCATCTATGCAACAGCAGCAACAAAAAGAGTCTGACTGTTTGGAGACGTTTTATTTACTCAAATGATATATTAACACAATTGTTGCAGCATACAAATGACTTATCCCAGTTGGTCACCATACATATTAGGCTACACTATCTCTTTAGACACTGTAGATAAATCAGTTCAGAACTGTACATAACTTTGCACCATCTGGAGAATATTAATAAAAATAATTGCTGAATCAATTTTTCATGTATGGGGTCAGTTTCTATGCATCCCCTTCGCCTCATAAAGCCCTTGGGATTGTATCCGATGAAGTTATCCCATTAGCGGAAAGGACTTCTACCTGTACAATGTGGCTTCCTTTCTTTGTGCCCACCCCTTGAAATCAAAATTTGCTTCAGAGAACAGATTTGGAAGAGCACACGGGGAGAAGGAGAGGAACTCCAATTTGCTGCTTTGCCATTAAGCAAAAATGAATGCCTTGCACCTATTTTTTGTTAATGTTGTTTTCTGTACCAAAAGCAAACAGGCAGCTACTCTTAGGGAGAAAATGCAACATGAAAAACAAATGAAGAAACAACCAAAGTATCAACAAACTTAATTATATGGGATTAAAAAAGCACTTACAGAACAAAGAAACCCAGATCCTGGTGTAGTATCTAATCCCAGCAGAAGTCTTGTGATAGATATCATGTAATCTTTAACAAAAGACTGCAAGTTTTAAAAAGAAAAGTACTTTAGTATATATCAGAAGAAGAAGAAGAGGAGGAGGAGTTTGGATTTGATATCCTGCTTTATCACTACCCGAAGGAGTCTCAAAGCGGCTAACATTCTCCTTTCCCTTCCTCCCCCACAACAAACACTCTGTGAGGTGAGTATGGCTGAGAGACTTCAGAGAAGTGTGACTAGCCCCAGGTCACCCAGCAGCTGCATGTGGAGGTAAGGAGGCGCAAACCCGATTCACCAGATTACGAGTCTACTGCTCTTAACAACTACACCACACTGGCTCTACTCTCTCAGAGTAATCAACATTCCTAAACAGAATAGCTAAATACATATATTGCTTTTTTTTTGTTTTTTTGCAGTGGATATTTACTTTGTGGAGGGAAGACGAGCTTCACAACTAATGATGCACTTATTTTTTGAGAGCTTTATAAAACTACTGTGTTTGTAGAAACACATTTTTCTTTGTCCATAACAACCTTTTGAAAAAAAAAATCCTTCCAGTAGCACCATAGAGACCAACTAAGTTTGTTCTTGGTATGAGCTTTTGTGTGCATGCACACAAAAGCTCATTCCAAGAGCAAACTTAGTTGGTCTCTAAGGTGCTACTGGAAGGATTTTTTTTTTTTTTACTATGGCAGACCAACATGGCTACCTACCTGTAACTGGAACCTTTTGAAAAGCAAAGTATACAATCCTAGGTTCCAGGTTCCTGGATCCCCCCCCCCCCCCAAGATATCACGGATTTTTAGATAATGGCTAGCACTCAGCATAAACTCTGCAAAGTGTTGTGTATGATGATGTACTACACAACAACATACAATTATTAGTATGTGATGGGCTGTATGAATGCAGCTGGTTCTGTAGTGGCTTAAGAACTTTTGAGATGGGTAGCTAGCTAGCTGTTCTCAGCTCAGCATCAATCCCACCACAGAAGTATCAGCTCTTCAATTTTTTTGCAGCATGCAATAAACCGCTTGTTATTGTTGTCTCTTTGCTTTCTCAGGGTGAACAGCATGGCATTTTGAAATGGCATTAGCATTCTGGCACAATGTCACAGATCCTGATGTTGTGGTAGACCACTGAGTTATGACGTTAGTATGTTGGGATGTTAGTATGAATTCAGAAAAGGAATAAATTCTGTCCTTCACGATACCTGATACAGCAGGGTGTCCAACATGCTGATACTAAAAACTCTACCAGCAGCAAAGGGCAATCGAAACATGAATGCCAGATTGGAGCCCTTCTCTCGTTCTTTCTGTTCAAATGGGGAAGAGGGGTGGGTGGTAGGAAAAGAAGAGAGAGAGGGAGAGAAAAGAATCTGTAAACACTTCCAATCATTAAGTGAATGGCACACTGGGGCTTCCCACAGGAAGCATTCTGCCAAAGTAAACTTCTAATGCTGCTGCGGATTCATTCATTAAAACGCTACTTGGAGAAATGCAGTGCCAGCTCTCAAATGGTTTTTACTTCCTCCTGATCCTCCATTTTTTGAGAGATTGTTCTTGCATCTGCACACACACACACACACACACACGTACAGGTTCAAGATGAAATGTTTGTCCTCAACAGTTTGGGGACAACTTTATCTTTTGAGAGTTCTCATCACTTTAGCTCATCAACTGGCAAAAGCATTTATTCGAGACTCTAATCTCTTCCCATTATACAGATTGGCCAATAAATACCTCCTGTTGCATTACCTAAAAGTTCAATTCTCCTACAAAGAAATGCTAAATTGGAAGTACAGCATAAAGCACTACTAATTCATAATACTGGGACATTTGACTTGATTCATTTAGAGATCGATTTTCTGTCCCACTATATGTTTTAATTACTTTAGCAATAGTGTCCGTGCTGTCACCAAAACACAGTGCTGTGAATAGTCACTATACTTTTTGCATACATTTAAAGTTTCATTGAGTTGTCCTGTGTCTTCTTCTTTTCTTTGGCACTTCATGATGTTTGCCAGTTTTTCTCCATCCTCACAATGCACCCATCCATATACACCTGGCAACTAGGCATAACATGTCATGCAACTGATGGCAGATACTCCTGTCCGCAAAAGCTTATGCCACAATAAATGTGTTAAAATAAATAAATAAGGTGTTATGGGACTCTAACCCAAAAGACCACCAAATACTTTCCATGATATAAAGAGAACAGCAGTATTGCAGTTAGTTTTGGAGTGGAGGAGTTCATTGCAACAGCTGCCATAGCTAGGCACCCTGGGAGTGTCCAGTTTATCAGGATCAGCCAACAGTTGTAAAATAGGAAGCTGGCAAAGGTTGGTGCACTGGTTAACATGTTGGACCTAGGCTGGAGAGAACTGGGTTTGCATGCCTCTGATCTTCCATGGAGGCAACTAGGTGACATTGCGTTACCCAACGTAAAAATCATATACACGGTCGGAACAGTCCTTTAACACCTCAAGCTGACAAAACTTGCAAGTACTGAGCCATCGCAGAACACCATTAATCCTACAGTCCAAGAAAGCAACTGAGCCTCCTAAAAGGTAAAGGACCCCTGTCAGTTAAGTCCTGTCACGAATGACTCTGGGGGTTGCAGTGCTCATCTCGCTTTACTAGCTGAGGGAGCCGACGTTTTGTCCGCAGACAGTTTTTCCGGGTCATGTGGCCAGCATGACTAAGCCGCTTCTGGCAAAACCAGAGCAGCACACGGAAACACTGTTTACCTTCCCACCGGAGCGGTACCTATTTATCTACTTGCACTCTGACGTGTTTTCAAACTGCTAGGTTGGCAGGAGCTAGGACCGAACAATGGGAGCTCACCCTGTCGCAGGGATTTGAACCGCCGACCTTCAGATCAGCAAGCCTTAGGCTCTGTGGTTTACACCACAGCGCCACCCGCGTCCCGAACTGAACCTTCTACTCCACTACAAAGCTGAGAGAAAATGGCATCCACACAACACAGCAGCTGGAACTCTTATCTCTCTCAACAAATCTCTGCCAACCTAATGAAGATTAAAGACCATAGAAGCTTAATCATAGATGTGTCAATTCTTTCTCCCTGTAGAATGACATTTCTTATGAGTCTTTGTTGTCAGTCAGTACAAATGCCCATTGTTTTCCATCTTAGTGTGCTGCTCTTATCTCATAATTTGTCCCAACCATCCTGTGAGGTAGATTTGCATGAGAGGAGGCTGAGATAAAGCCATCTTATCTAAGATCACTCCCTGAGGCACTGGCTGAGAGCTGATGTAAATTCAGCTCTTCCTCATCCAAGATCAACATTCTCTAATCCTCCATTGTGGGAAAATAAATGTTAATATTTCCCTGTTAGAAGGAATGAACAAAAAACCCGTCCAAAAACTCCCACAGTTGTTGTTGGTTGTTTTTTTTTTTTTTTAACCAGGTTGCCCATAATTACGGAATTGCAAATGTTATCACAGCACTAACATGTCAATTGACTAGCATTCAAGTTTACATCTGCTTTATGAATAATGAAACATGGCTCGGGATGTTAATTCTGGCCTTGTCCACTGAGATTTGTGGCAAACAGATACTTTTTGAATTGCGGCAGTAATCGCTCTCATGCATTTTTAATTGATCATCCAAGTTGCATGGAGATAGAGATACAATTTACTCCTTGGCACAATGAAAACCACCACGGTGGCTTTAATTATTTGGAACCAGATCGTTCTGTCCTCCTACATATTTCACAGCAGAAGCCTCTGAAAGTGGAAGGACTGCAGGAGATTCACGTTTGTGTGTGTTCTCCTACAGAAGAGAGCCTAGCTGTAGGACTTCTGAGATCTGTTCAGCTCCAGCTGCAGATTTGAAGACTCTGTGCCACTGGTTACCAGATAAGGATTTTCAGTAGAAAATGGATATCACCCTCAAAGTCTGCTTGTGAACTTCCCTGTGGATCCTACAAATGATGCTGAGTGAGCTTGGGAGATTAGTCTGACCTAGAATGGAAATTTTATGTTCTACTATAGCAGGATTTCCCAAAGTTGGGTCCCCAGCTGTTTTGGACTACAACTCCTATAATCTATAGCTAGCAGGACCAGTGGGCAGGGATTATGGGATTAAGTCCAAAAAGAGCTGGAGACCCAACTTTTGGAGACCCCGTACTATAGGTTGAATTTTCACTAAGATATTTTCTGTCCACTCCAGAATGTCTTCTTGTCTCCCAACCAGTGCCAAACTGTTCACCAATGGGTGGAACAATCCAAGGAATTAACATGGTGAGCTGTAACTGTTAGTGGGGCTACCCTCTACCAAGGCTCTCCCCCCATTAATGCTCCCCCCAAGACAGGCCCAAAGGAGTTCCAACATTTGCTGTTGTTTGGCAAGATAAACAAAGAAGCTCAAAAGGAAGGCTTTTGGTTAACTAAAAAGGCAAGTGGATTCATCGACTCTCCTTGTTTCAACAAATTCGTTGATTACATTTATGTAGAATTTCAAGTTACCAAGGTTGGCGCCTTTTTGACAGTTTGAAGGATGTCTAAAGTAACCACATAATAAACAAAGCCAACAATTTTGTATGCCACTTTGCCTAATATACACATCTTTGCAAAGCATATTTTCTGTAATATTTATATTTTCCCATATGCAATGCATTTTGGTACATTGTTTTCACTAACATATGCATTTGTATCCAAACTTTACCTCAGCTGCATTCATTTTTGTAGATATTGCTTGGCAGGAGAACTGCATTGCAAAATCCACCAAAGTGTGAATTTTGAAGGGTGGTCACGTTTCAGTTTACATATTGTTTTGGAAAGGATGAATTAGGTAAATGTATTCCACTTCTTGTGTCTCACTCATGTTTTAAACACAAACTTAAATTATGTGCATATTGAAATATGAAATATTTGCATAAGGCTGCTTAAAATATTTGGGTGTGATTCATTTTGATCTTTATGTTACGATTATTTTGCATAAAAGCCTTTTAGAAAACAACCACACAAATAGTGGAATCAACAGATTGGGGACTAAATGCCTCAGGCAAACTGGCAACAATGCTTAACTTATTTCTCATCTTCTCTAATTGATGGGAAATGAATTAAGTTTTAATGGTAAAAAATGAAGAACTGGGCAAGGAAGGGGAGGTGAATGTTGGAGCATAGGAAGCTTACTGTTTGTTTGTTTTTGAAAGGAGAGAGTTGACTTTTACTGTTATTTTTAACAGTTGATTTATTCAGTTCTAGGTTGCCATATATTGAAGAGTAAAAAAAGGGGGACACATTTGCCAACTTCTACTTTTAACTATGGATCACTATGGCGACTCAGTAATGTTCTCACAACTCAGGAGACCACTTTATGCATTAGATGACCTATGCTCTGGTACACAGCAATTTGCATCCCAATAAATATTCCAATGGTTACTTAGCTATTTTAGAAGGGATCTGAGAGGGATCCTAGCATGGTTTTAATTAGATCCCCAAGTTACAGAACAAGTAAATGCCAGGAAGTTCTCTGAGTGGCATGGGCAATTCAGTTTCACTAGTTATGTGAAACAGATGTCACCTCCCAATGTTTCCTCCTCGATAAACATCAAGAGTGTACTCAGTTATTGAACTAATTCAGGCTGCTGACCTACTTTTTAAGTTAATTACCCTCTTGCTCCTCGACAAGTATAGAATGGATTTAGATTTAGCTGCCATGTGTGGAAATATATCTACAGATAGTATAGGGCATACCAGAACCTTTCCACTCTCTTCCTTCACCATTATGTACATCAGAACCACACAAGGCATTGCTGGGAAATCTCAGTCTAGTCTACCTCCTAAGGTAGACTAACCTCAGTCAAGGCTCCTAAGCTCAGAGTTCATGTTATTTGACCACAAAGAAATAATAGTGATGGTCAGGGTCTCCCATTTCCTATAACTGCCTAGCACACAGGATGCCCATGGGTGTAGGCTGAGGGGGAGAAGGGAAAACCAGCTTCTGTGGTCCCTCTATGGGTGAGTGCTTTGCCCGAGAAGGACTGGATCAAGATGCATGTTTGTGTAGTTTTAATATTGGAAGAGAGTGACATTGTAACATGAAACCAGAAAATATTCACATTCAGATAAAGGGTTCTTAACTATAACAGAAATAATTCTAAAATGTAAGCGCAGACCCTCCAAGTGTGCCTATTTTCCAGGGGCAGTCCTGGATTTACAGAAGCTTTCCCAGTTTCTGATTTGACCCCATAATGTCCCTATTTTCATCAGAGAAATGTTGGAAGGTATGGAGTTACGCAACCCCTGAACCAAAGAGATAGGTAACTATGCAACCTTTAGAAGACATCTGAAGGCAGCCCTATATAGGGATTTAAAAAAATGTTTCATTATATTTTTATATATGTTGGAAGCCACCCAGAGTGGCTGGGGTAACCCGGCCAGATGGGTGTGGTACAAATAATTACATTGTTGTTGTTACTGCTGCTGCTGCTGTTGTTATTATTGTGGAGCAGGACATCCTTATTTTCATCGGATAAATGTTGGAGGGTATGTAAGCATAAGGACAGTGGCTGCAATCCTGCAAGCAGTTAAAAGTTGATTCAGAGATATGTGCTCTTCACTTGATGACTGCAACATCAAGGAATGACTCACATATCTCAACAAAACAGCACAGACGTTACAACAGAACCTCACGTCTCAATGGAGTCAGTTTACATATACAAGTGCTGGTCATCTAGTGTACAGTAACCAAGTGCTGTGATTCTGAACCTGGTCTTAGATTACTTAAATCAGGGGTGGGTTTTTTGGACTATACCTCCCTCCATCCCTGACCTTTGGCCATGCTAGCTGGGACTGATGGTATCTGGAGTCCCTCAAAACCCTAAGGTTCCCCACTCCTGATTTAAATTACACTAAAGAGAATGGATTTAAGAAGCGTCATTATGCAAATATTGCACCCAGTCTTCAGTGAAAGCAATGAACGCATGCTTAGACAGCCAATTTCCCTACTCCTTAATTGCAAAACATTTCCTAGCTATTAGGATGCTGTATGAAGGCTTTCTTGAGTTTTAATTTTCATGAAGAAACCAGAATGGATAGAGTTTGACTTCGGCATATGGTTGCTGTGTTTTTCATCTTCACATTTTTCTGCTGAGCAAAAGGCTCTTGCTTGTTCAGATGCCAACTGTGATTGCTTAGCTATTTCCAAAGAGGAAAAACAAGGGAAGTTGCAGCTGTAGCAGCAGATGGAGTTCTCCTGTGACTCAGGGATTTCTTGCTTCAGAAACCCATTAAGCCACGAAGTCAATTTTCCATGTATGTTTGTACGCTTTAGCTGCAGGCAACTGCCTCATTTTTAGAGTCCCTTTGTAAAGGGGGGAGCATAGCAGAGGAATTAACAATCAGCTGTACAATGGACCACATAAGACAATTTCCTCTCAAATTTTAATTGCATTTCATTTTGCCTAAGGGAGTTCTCTGAAGCTTAATGAACTACAGCTACACCTGCAACAAAATGTGCTGTGGTGACTGGTAAAGGTGAAATGAATGGAAGGGAGAACTAACTGACTTTCCCCACGTGATAAAGAAGCTTATTTATTTCACCTAATGTCTCCACTTGTCGCCATGTGGAAGGAGAGACTAGGCACGAAGTCAATTAAGCAACTTTTCCAGGATTTTCCTAGTTTTTCAGGTTTTCCTTCCAAAATAGCATCCAATGTTTTCGCAAGATAGGGTAGCAGAAAATTGTCTGTTCTGCCCCCATTCTTCTAGAATCCCTTCCCTATGTAGGCCAAACAAGGCTCAACATCTTACTTTCAAGAACTACTGTTCAGGGTTGCCACCTTTGTTCTGGCAAGATATAGGGCAGGGCGGGGCGGGGCGGTTGCAGGGAGATTTGGTTTTTTTCATTTGGTGCTGCAGTGACTTCAAAGCAATCCATTGGTCACACACAGAGAGATGTGCACATACACATGAATTTGTAAATGTGCCTGTGCTTGGCTACCCAGAGCTTAAATACATGACCTTTCATGTATAAACAACTATCTGACTTTTAGAAGACATCTGAAGACAACCATGTTTAGGGAAGTTTTTAATGTTTGATGTTTTATAGTGTTTTTAATATTCTGTTGGGAGCTGCCCAGTGGTATAAATGGGCATGGTATAAATTATTATTATTATTATTATTATTATTATTATTATTATTATTTCACACACCCTTTCAAACACATGCTGTCATGCATGGAGAGTCTGCCTCCCCCTCAAAGATAAGAGTTAATGAGCAGTTTATATTTTATAGTTCTTTTATTCAGGCATCGGGATGCAAGGAAAAATTCACATCCCTTCCCAAGGAGAGCAGTTGACTACTCTAAATACTCCTGCTTTCGTCTTCCGCAACAACCGAGGTGCCAACAGGAAGTTCTTCCTCCTCTCTGCATCCTTTGTGCTCTAATACGGTTGAACTGTTTAGTTCGTGGGGAGGCAGGGTTCCCCACACTCTCCAATGTCATCTCTTCTATCTGTCCCCTCCCTTCCATTCCTCTTGCCATTACAGTGGTGCCTCGCAAGACGAAATTAATTCGTTCTGCGAGTGCTATCGTATAGCGAAAATTTCGTCTTGCGAAGCACCAACGGGGGAAGAGCAGATTGACGGGGGCGGGGGGAATCGGCAATTTTTTTGTCTTGCGAGGCAAGCCCATTGGAAAATTGGTCTTGCGAGACAGCCTTCTGCTAGTGAATGCCTTTCGTCTAGCGAGTTTTTCGTCTAGCGGGGTACCACTGTATCTAGGCAACTCCTGACTAAACTGCTCTGTGTCTGAGCCTGCCTCAGCTTCTGAGACAGCTGCAGGCAAGGGGAGTGAATCTGCCCCTGTCCAGAGAGAGAGAGAGAGAGAGAGAGAGAGAGAGAGAGAGAGTCCTCAAATACAAGACAGACCTGTACCAATACAGGATGTAGTATTTTACATTGAAATATGGGACAATCGTGTATTATACAGGAGAGGTGGCTACCCTAACTGTAAAAGTAAAGGTAAAGATACCACTGACCATTAGGTCCAGTCGCAGACGACTCTGGGGTTGCAGTGCTCATCTCGCTCTATAGGCCGAGGAAGCCGGCGTTTGTCTGCAGACAGCTTCCGGGTCATGTGGCCAGCATGACTAAGCCGCTTCTGGCGAACCAGAGCAGTGCATGGAAACACCGTTTACCTTCTCGCCGGAGTGGTACCTATTTATCTGCTTGCACTTGACGTGCTTTCAAACTGCTAGGTGGGCAGGAGCTGGGACCGAGCAACAGGAGCTCACCCCGTCACGGGGATTCGAACCACCAACCTTCTGATCAGCAAGCCCTAGGCTCTGTGGGTTAGACCACAGCGCCACCCACGTCCCCAATGTACTGCAATGTCAATAATAATAATAATAATAATAATAATAATAATAATAATAATATCTCAATATGCATTTTCAACTGTTACTTCATGAAATAAAAAGTTTTATTGGTGTTGGATGGATTGCATTCTACCGAAACTGACGGACTGTTCTTAATATTTTCTCTAATGCTACGTTTTACAAGGAAGACTGGTTGCTACAAATATTACATGGAAAATATATCGTATGGAAAGATTACTTAAAATATTACATGGAAAACGTTAATATATTTTACCACTCCAGAGAATGTTGCTGTTCTTGCCATGCTCTCACTCATCAAGCTTCAAATCTGTAATGGCGAAGTCCCTGGCACTTCTCAGCCATTCAATGCACAAATGAAAACACACTCAAGCACGCACATCTAATTTAACATAAGTTTAAGTTTTCTTATGGCTTATAGATGGCTTGCATATATTTGCAGTCCATAAAAATGGGCTCTTAGGAGATAACTAATGAATGAAATTGTATATAAAGACATTTTAAACAGAGCAAACAGAATGAAGGCAATTATGAAAAGTGTCTTCTGATAGCATGCTACATTTGAACTCAGAACAAAATTAGCATTGCCCCTCTTATCCAAAAGAATGCACATATATTAAAAGTGCATATATTAGCTTCAACAATTTCCACAAATAATTGACTTAATACTTGATACATCAGTTTAGAACTGCTGTGCTAAAAAATTTCCACTGCCCATTATTGTTTGCTCTTGCAATTAAATAGGCTGCTTAAAACACTTGTTTATTACTTTCTAGTTTGGAAAATCAGGACCTGAAGTAATTTTATTAAAAACCAGAGAATTTTAGCACACACAATCTCCCCACTCCCCACAAAACCCTGCCAGAGTGCTTAGTTCCATTTTGAATATATTGCAGGAAACCCAAGAAACAGGTTACAATAGTGGCAAGTATGTGATGCTGGCAAGTAACTTTTTTTTGTTTTTGTTTTCTAAATCTGGCAGCATTTGACAGGCAGTATGTAATGGTAATTAACATTTGAGCACTGACAGATTTATGTGGTAGTTGAAGCCTGCCAAACTCTTTTTTAAAAAAATAAATCAAGAAATGGCAATAAGCCTAAAACATTCAAATCTGAATTTTAAGGCAAAAAAATTCACATCCATAATTTGTTTTTCTGAATTTTGCGTTAAAATTTTCCACTAGTAGAAACTGGGGAATTTATGTAATTGTGAGCATTTGCAAAAGTTAATGTGTGACAAATGAAATCATGCATTTGCGCCAGTGACAATGGTTTATTAGATTTAAAAACAAAAACAATAAACAATAAAAACCCAACATGTTTATTATATTAATATTCTCACAATTACTTTGGTGGTTCTCATGGTAAGGTTTGCAGTTTTGTGCAATATCATTTAAAAAAACAACTGGAAAATTATTTATCTTAGCTCATTTTGAAAGGCATTAAATAACGTACTTTAATTATAACTCAATATAGATATATATTTTTCTTACCTTCTCCAATTTTGACAAAGCAAGAGAGTAGCAGTCTTTGGCCCTGAATTGCATGAATCTCATGTTGGCTGGGTGAGTTAATTCAGTTATTATGCTTAGACTAGAGAACAACCTAAATGTTTTTACAAGGAGATAATATAAGTTATTCCTCCAGTAACATCAACTGGATAAGATAAAACATGACAACATATACAAAAAAACTAATTACTTATAGCTCCAAAATTATAATTAGTTACAAGGAAATGACAACTTTTGGCAAAGGCAAACATGTCCCTCTAATAGCACTTATGTGCTGCACAGATTCAGAGAAAATCAGCATATTACTTTTAGAAGGGTGGCTTGTATAACATTTAATCTGACAGAGAAGGCACTGAACAGTATTTTTTTGAGCTGTGTTTGGTAATTTATTCTCAGAAATGAGACAGTTCTGCAGAAAAGGAAGAAAACCTGGATAAACCATTGAAATGGTTATGTAAGCCTTTACTGTCTATAAAAGAAATAACTTTTCCAATATGTAAAAATATAGCTGTGTTGAAAATATAAATTACACTCATGATTCATGTAAGATGAATAAAATGATGGCTCCATTCCAGCCTGTCAGGAAATCCCCAAGGTATCAACTGAGCTAGTCACAGAGCAAAACTAACATTTTTATTACTCTCTTAAAGCTGAAATCAGCAGGGAAAAGCACAAAATTCTATTCTTTAGGAAAAGGAAAGCAGACAGAAATGCCAAAGTGTGGTTTATGAACATACCTAATACTGAGAAATATTGACTTAAATGGACATATGAAGATTTGGATAGCATTCTACTAAGTAATGATTAGGGCGAGTTCCTTGCCATTAAAAAAGTAGCCATTTTGACTTTCAAAATTGTTAAATGCTCTGGAATTAGTAATTTGTAATGGTTTAAATACCACATAGGAAATTGTACCATATCACCACCCATTTGAGAATTCGGGAAAGACTGGCTTTGTAAAACTAGGGTAGCTTAAGTCACAACACACACACAGGCTTCACAACATACGCTGCAGTTTTGCTGCGAAGGATGGAACCTGTTCAGCCCACACATGTGGATGCCTGGAGGGTTAAACTGCAGTTAATCTGTCCTCTCCTACCTACTAAAACCCATCCCACAATGGTGATGTTGTCAGTGCTTTTTTCTGGGGGGACACAGGGGGACGCATACCCCTAAACATTTTGTGAATCTAAGCATGGCCTCATTAAGGGACAGTATTTCAATATGAGTAGGAAAATTAGAGTATCCCTAAACATTTGTTTTAGGGGGGGGGGAAGCACTGGCTTTTATCCATTTGAAAAATTACAGGGTGTATTTTCATGAGTCTGGGGTTCTAAAGGTGCCCAGCATTCTAACTCATTGTAAAGATAACATTTCATATATTTGCTAAGCGTGGAATATTTAAAACAAGTGCTATCAAGCAATTAAGTATTCAGTAGCTACAAAACAGTCCCCTTGGCCTTGAGTAATTTGTCTTGCTGTAGATGCTGGCTCTCATGTGGATATACTGGAAACTGCCTGGCCTGTTTGGTGCATTATTTATTTATTCATTAAAACAAATTCTCTCTCACTTTCAGATAATAACCATTTAGACCAGTTAACTACATGTGGAATGCAATCCTCTCTCTTTTTCCTTTCGTTCTTAAATTTGTTAGCTGCTTTTCTCATAGAGGGAACCACGGCAACTTACAGTAAAACCAGTTAAGAACCTTCAATAAATATCTTTTTAAAAGCCACAGATAAACATATAAAACAGATCCAGGTAGGTAGCCGTGTTGGTCTGCCATAGTAAATATATATATATATATATATATATATATATATATATATATATATATCCTGCCAGTAGCACCTTAGAGACCAACTGAGTTTGTTCTTGGTATGAGCTTTCGTGTGCATGCACACTTCTTCAGATACACTGAAACAGAAGTCACCAGACCCTTAAATATAGTGAGGGAGTGGGGAGGGGTATTACTCAGAAGGGTGGTGGGAATGGGTGATCGGCTGATAGGTGTAAAAATTGCAGTCATTCCCTGTAAGACCCTGTAAAAATTGCAGTCGTTAACAGTCGTCAACAGGTTTTCCACACCTATCAGCTGATAGAGTGATCAGTAGAGTGGAGACATCACTGAAAAGGCCAGACCTTGTGTTGCCACCCTCTAAACCTCCCTTGGAGGGGCCAAATGGTGGTGTCAGGGTCTGAGTTGGTTCTTGTGGGGAGGGCCAGTCCTTGAGCTATTGGAGTTAAATCGAGACACACCCCCCCCAAAAAAATTAGCAGCCAATGTAATTGTGCCAGAACCTGTGTTCTATGTTCAGACCGACCCAACCTGACCAATATTCTGAGCTCCAAATTCTGTACCAGCTACAGTCTCCAAACTGTATTGAAAGGCAGCTCAATGCACAATGCATTGCAGTAGTCAAGTCTAGAGGTTACCACAGCCTAGACAACAGAGGTTAAGCTGTTCCTGCCCAGGTAGGGGTGTAGTTGGGCCACCAGTCAAATCTGATGGAAGGCACTCCCTATGGTTACCAGATTTTTTTCAATGAACCCGAGGACACTTTTCCCCCCATTTTTCTTTTTTAGCTGAGTAGCAGCAGGTAGCCAGTAGTGGGGATGGTGAGGCAAAAGACCCTGGGCCCAAGCACACATGCTTATTGTATAAAGGTGCAAAACCCTTCTGTAGCACCCTGTGAAACAGAAATGTGCAGTGTTTTGTTTTGTTTTGTTTTTTTAAAAAAACTGGGCAATGGCCGCCTGCAACTCCCACGCCTCCCCTGATCAGTCAAAACAAAGGGGGAAGGGGGCAGGAGATCTGTACCACCGGACGTACCCGGTTCCCCTTTGGCAGTGGTGACAGAAGCGACAGTCAGCAGCCCAGAGCCATCCTGGTAGCACAGCTGCACACAAGACACATCATGTGGGGACTTCTGGAGAGAAAAAATGGTGGCCGCCACGGCAGCAAGCAGCTCCTGAAGCCAGCCAGAGCCATCTGCGCTATCAGGATGGCTCCGGGCTGCTGAGCCTGCCACTGCCACGTTTTCCCGGGACAGATTTGCAAATCTTGGGACATTCCGGGGACGGAATTTTTTCAGTGACAGATTTGCAAATCCGGGGACTGTCCCCAGGAACCGGGGATGTCTGGTAACCCTACATGCCACACCATCAAGGTCACTGGATCCTCAAAAGACATCAGAATTACTCCCAGGGTATATGCTTGCTCCTGCAGAGGAAGTATAAGCTCACCCAGAGCAGGCCACCTCCTAGGGAACCACCCGCTAACAGTTTCTCAGTCTTATATGGATTAAGCTTCACTTTTTGGGGTCTCACCCAGTCCATTAACAAAGCCAATCACAGGTCTTACACAATTGTATACAAACTTTAGGAGGGAGTTCCATGGAACTTGGTGGGACTTATTACTGAATAGTCATGTGTATAGGATTGTGTTGAACACTACTCAGAAGTTAGCCCTAACAAGTTCAAAGCGATCTCTTCCCTGTTAAGTGTGTATAGGATTGCAACCAAAAGCAATCATATATAAGTCTTTCTCTCGTATTTGGATTCATCCTAGTTGGGTGGGTGCAATTAGGACAAAACCCCAAATGGAGAGAAGTAAAGGTAAAGGACCCCTGGACAGTTAAGTCCAGTCAAAGGTGACCATGGGGTTGCAGCGCTCATCTCGCTTTCAGGCTGAGGGAGCCGCCATTTGTCCACAGACAGCTTTCCAGGTCATGTGGCCAGCATGACTAAACCACTTCTGCTGCAACGAAACACCGTGACAGAAACCAGAGCACATGGAAATGCCATTTACCTTCCCACCGCAACAGTACCTATTTATCTACTTGCACTGGCGTGCTTTCGAACTGCTAGGTTGGCAGGAGCTGGGACAGAGCAACGGGAGCTCACCCTGTCACGGGGATTTGAACTGTTGACCTTCTGATCGGCAAGCCAAAGAGGCTCAGTGGTTTAGAGCACAGCGCCACCCGCATCCCACAAGTAGACAAGTAGGGTGGCCATTACCATGAACATGCTAGTGCCCTTCACAGTGACATTTTGAGATGGGACAGGCAGCTCCAGCTTTACTGCTGTTGCTGCCATACTGAAGCTGTCTTCAGGATAGGCAGCGTTTAAAAGTTAAAAGAAAAAAGTAAGCTGTCCTCCCTGCTGCTGTGGTATGAAATGTTTGGATGTCAAACTCTGGTCCCTAAAACAGCATGGGTGGAAATGCCTCCATTGGTTATCTGCAAATGGAGTGGCAAAATGGGGCTGCTATCTGTCCATGATATACACCAGAGATTAAAACAAGCATGCCACATGTTTAATTTCCCCATTCATGGCCATGACTAGATCTTTGTAATAAGCAAAACATTAAAAGTTACATTGCACCTTCACACACTAAACACGACAACACTAAAACTTTTTCTCCATTTTCCAAAAATGTGTTTTCTAGATCCTCACATTGCTGCAACAAAATTACTGGTATTTCTTTTTAAACATAGAGTAGCTGTTTGATTTACTAAGTCAAACTAAACATTTTGTTTAAATCCTATATATCCTAAATTTCAGATATGGGAGAAGGCTGCCATCTAGTGATTATATGCTACACACAAGCATGGACTAGCAGGAGATGGCAAATAATTCCAATTGCAAGCTATAACTAAACTGGAAAATGTATTTCAGTTAAGTGTTCCTAATTTTTCTTGGCTATACCAGAATCTTTTCTGCATCTTGAAAGCAAGCTTTAATTTAGATTTCATCTGTTTTTCCTGTATTTTCCTCTCATGGTTAGTGATTTAGAAACTTGTGTTCCTTTGAGAAGAAACAGGGCCTTTTCCCCTTTTGTTTTGTTTTGTTTTGTTTTGTTTAAGAAAGGGCAACCCAACTGTGGATTACTGCAAATTAACAGCTTGGAGGCATTTGTTCCTTGAGAAGAAGAAAAAATAGTGATAAAGTAATTATGGGTCCAATAATGGCAATATTGGCAAGCAATTTCATCATGCTTAATCTTCAGGGTACAGATGACAGCAGGACTATAAGAAAAAATGGTGCCTGCAGGAGGTTTTTTGTTTTTTTAATCCACTGCCATCAAGTCTATTAATCTACCATTAAAATAGATGGTGTAAAGTAGCAAACTATGAGCAGATTCACATGCAGAAAAGGCGAATGAATCGTAAAGGCAGAGAAAATTTACTAAGACCGTAGCTCAGTGGAAGAGCTAATGACTTTTCATGCAGAAGTTCCAAGTTTCATTCCCAGTGCCTCCGGCTAAAGAGAACTGTTTAAGCCAGAATGGGTAGACAGCATTGGGCTCAGTGGGCCAATGGTTTCAACTCAGTATCGGGTAGCTTCAAGTGGAAGTGAAGTCATCCTGAAACTACAGAATTAAGCTCCAAGAAAATATGGCTAGAGACAGAAAGGGCCATGACAGAACAAACAAGAGAAGGTGAATGCAAATTATAGGTAAAGGTAAAGGGACCCCTGACCATTAGGTCCAGTCGCGGACGACTCTGGGGTTGCGCGCTCATCTCGCTCTATAGGCCAAGGGAGCCGGCGTACAGCTTCCGGGTCATGTGGCCAGCATGACTAAGCTGCTTCTGGCGAACCAAAGCAGCGCACAGAAACGCTGTTTACCTTCCCGCCGGAGCAGTACCTATTTATCTACTTTCACTTTGACGTGCTTTCAGACTGCTAGGTTGACAGGAGCAGGGACCAAACAATGGGAGCTCACCCCATCACGGGGATTTGAACCGCCGACCTTCCAGTCGGGAAGCCCTAGGCTCTGTGGTTTAGACCACAGCACCACCCTCTAAACAGTAGTGTACTGGTTTGTATAAAATGGCATAAAACACTTTCTGACACTGCTCCCATGTGTATACCTAATCCTTGAAATGTCAGGTGGGACTCTTCCCATTGGCCTCGCTCCTGAAGTCTGCATGTTCAGTGAAACATTGGTAATGGAAGCCTATGAGCTTATAGTTGTGCACACATAGGTTTTCTACCCTACTAGCAATCTCTTAGTTTACACACAGAAGCAGAGAGCTACTTCTCAAGATCTACTCCTTAAACCAACACAATCTTCTTTTATAACTTCTAGCTTCTTTTTTTAAAAAAGGGGGGGAACCAGGAAGTACTGACACAAGCTATGAACATTGGGGTAGGTAGGAGAAGAACTTCATTTCATAGCAACAGAACTACTCACCAAGGAATAGTTCAAAACAACTTCCGGTTAGGTGCCGAGTCAATGGCGGACGGGAGTCCGACGGCTCCGTCCTCCGTAAGGCTTTAGGGACTACCGTGCCTGCGCCACGGGTCCCTTAAAGCCACGGGAAGAGCGTCCCGTGGACCGTCTGCTTCGTGGGTCCCAGACGTGTCGTCTCCGCTCCCGATTGACCCTCGTAAGGGGGGAAATCGGGCGAGCGAAGCTCCGGCACGGGACTGAAGAAGCGTCTGCCTTCGGAGGATCAAAGCAGCGATCCCGCCAGACCCGAGCACCCGGCACTTCCGACATAGAAACTTCCAAAGAAACTCTGTAAGTAAAAGTTTTTGGACTGTCTGAAAAGTTTGGAGCACACTGCTTGCAGAGGAAACTTTAAAAGGAAGCCTGTTCCCTTTGAACTGTTTGCGCGAGCTTGGTAGCGCTAAAAGATTAAAGCCGCGAGTAACGGAAAAGTTTTGCGAACTCTGCCAAACTTTTTAAAAGTTGATTAAAAGTTGTTTTATGGATGTTTTGAGACTCAGAAATAGTTGATATGGCAAAAGAAGACACCGCTCGCCCTCAGGACTAGGATTCCGGGTCAGTAGCGGGCTGCAAAATATTGTTGCCATTTCTTTTTCCTTGATACTGTTTCAGTGACTGTTTACCAGTGGAGACTCTTTGACTTTTGTAGCCAGATACAAGTTACTTTATGGACCTGGTGGTAACACTGCAAGTGAGAAACAGTTACTGACTTGGGCTACTTAAAATAGACTCTTCTTGGCTTTAAGGAATTTATAATTTTGGGAAAATTTGAACTCTTTGCCTAAAAGTTGGATTAATGGACTGGTGTGGGCTCCTGGCTCAGCAGCCTCTTTGTTCTCAGAAGCTAGCTGCAGGCCACCTGGTGTTTACTTTTGGGACTGTTGGTCTTCTGCTGTGAATGTCTGAGACAGTTACCACAGCAACTGGAGTGACCTTGAGATTACAGCTACAGAGCCCACAGGGAATGGAAACTAGATCTAAAGGAACTGGCTCTGAAAAAAGAAAAGGCTCTGTTTCCTTAACTCTTCAGGAACAAATGGAGAAATTGGTTGTTAGCGTGGCAGAAATTGCAGCAGGTTTGAATAGTGTCACTGAAAGGTTGAAGCAAACACAAGAATCGGTGAACACTATTGGTGCATCAGTGAATACAACAGTTAACTCTGCAATAGAAAAACTCCAAGCTGATATAAAAGCCGATATTAAAAATTCTACTGAGACCTTGGAAAAATCAATTGGGCAAATTGAGGAGAATGTAAGAAAGAACAGAGAAGAAATTAATAAAATAGGGCTTGAGGTGACTACTTTGAAAAAAGACTCAGAGGAAATTAAAGTGGTCAGAGAAAAAATAAAAAAGGTGGAGGAAAAATTGGACAATATAGACTTGGAGCAGATAGAGAATATTGGAACACGACAGAGAACTGTTGAAGAATCTCTTGCTTTTCTGCAACTACATCAGAGAGAAGGAAACATAAGAATAAGGGGTCTTCCAGAATTGGAAGGGGAAGACCTGAAAGCTTATATTGTGCAACAATTTTCAACATATTGGGAATTAGAAGAGGTAAACGTCTCAGCACGCATAGTGAAGGCCTTCAGATTTGGACCCAGAGGTTCCAGAGGAAAGAAAAGCACTAAAACAGTCAGTGACTGTTTGCTTGTGCTGCACGATAGACACGACAGAGACTACTTTCTGGACTTACACTACAGAAACAACCTGGTGGTACAGCAGAATAAAGTAATTTTTTATAAGGACATCCCCAAATTTTTTTTGGATAAAAGAGCTCCTTATAACGATTTGGTGACTGAGCTAAGAAGAAGAAAGATCTCCTTCAGTTGGGAATTTCCAGAAGGCCTGGCATTTACGTTTGAAGGGAAAAAGATAAGAATAAGGTCCTTGGCGGAAAAGCAAAAGTTCTTGGACAAGCATCTGGAACACTTTAAAGGTACTCCATTGGATCCAGCACAGCTCTATAAGTTTCCAGAAGTATTCCCACCACCGTCGGGACTACCAGGACCAAGCCAGGATCCAGAACAAGATAAGAAAGGACAGGCAACTGGAGGAGAAGAATAAACAAAGAAATGGCGCTCAAGTTAATGACTTGGAATGTTCGGGGATTGAATCAGAGACCAAAGAGACGCAGAGTGTTTTATAGCATAGAAAAGAAGAATTTGGACATAATATGTTTACAGGAAACCCACATAGCCCGTCGTCATAGAAGATTATTACAGAACAAAAAACTAGGCCAAGAGTTTATATCATCGGACAAGGTCAAGAAGAGAGGAGTAGTGATTTACGCAAAGGAGAAATATAGCCCAAGACAGCTATTTAAAGATGAAGAAGGGAGATACATCGCAATTGAAATTAACGTACAAGGCGAAAAATTTCTGATTCTGGGACTTTATGCACCAAATGATGGAAAGTCGATTTTCTACAAAAAAATACATGACTTGCTGTTGGATTATTTGGACTATAAGGTAGTTTGCCTTGGAGACTTTAATGGGGCAGTTTCCACATTAATGGACAGATCTCAAAGAACCAAATTAACAAACGATGGGAAACTCCCAAAGACCTTTTTTGAAATGGTGGATAATTTGAATTTGGTGGACTCCTGGAGATTAAAAAATCCCAGAGAAACAGAGGCAACGTATTTCAGTGAATCTCAGCAGTCATGGTCGAGGATAGACTACATCTGGATTTCGAATGAATTGGCTCCAAAAATACAAAAGGCAGAAATCGGTCCCAAAACGCTTTCAGACCATAATCCGGTACAGTTAAACCTAAAAATGATTTCCAAGGATTCTTTCAGATGGAGAATGGATGATGCACTGATGAGGGATACCAAGCTAGTAGAAAGAGCGGTGAAAAAGATGAAAGAATATTTTCAAATCAATTGGAGCTCAGAAGTGGAAAAAAGGATTGCTTGGGATGCAAGCAAAGCGGTAATGAGAGGATTCCTCATAAGTGAAAAGGCAAAAAAGAAGAAACAACAAAATGCAGAAATGGAGAGACTGCTGAAATTAATTAAAGAAAAGGAAAAAGAATTAAGAGGACATCCTAGATGTGTCAAAATTCAAAAAGAAATTAGATACTTGCAATCCCAATATGCGAATATTATGAATCAAGACATCGAATGGAAAGTGAAAATGATGAAACAAAGAACATTTGAATCTGCTAATAAATGTGGAAAACTACTAGCTTGGCAGTTAAAGAAAAGACAAAAGGCAAATGTCATCAGCAATTTGGTAGTAAATGGAAAAAATGTAGAGAACCCGGAGGAAATCAGATGGTGTTTTCAGAGATTCTATAAGCAACTGTACAAGGAGGAGAAGATAGACGAAGTAGAAATAGACCGATTTCTGGAAAAGAATGGATTGCAAAAAGTCCCAGAGGAAAAACTAACAACCCTCAACCACCCAATTTCGACGCAAGAGATAGAAGATGCAATAAATAACATGCAAATGGGGAAGGCCCCAGGACCGGACGGATTAACAGCAAAATATTATAAGACATTGAAAGACTGGCTATCGCAGCCGTTAAGAGAAATTTGCAACAAAATATTAGAAGGAGATAGGGCACCAGAGACGTGGAAAGAAGCCTTTATCACACTGATTCCAAAACCAGATACGGATAAGACTCTAATGAAAAATTATCGCCCAATATCCCTCTTGAACGTGGATTACAAAATTTTTGCAAACGTTTTGGCTACAAGGTTGAAAAGAGTGCTGAAAGACTATATACATAGAGACCAAGCAGGTTTCTTGCCAGGAAGACAAATAAGTAATAACACGAGAATTATTGTGGACATTCTAGAAAAACTGGAGAGAGACATAAATACAGATGCGGCACTACTGTTTGTTGATGCAGAGAAAGCATTTGATAAAGTATCTTGGACATTCATGAAAAAGAATTTGGAAAAGATGGGAGTTGGAGAAAAATTCTTAAATGGCATCAAGGCCATCTATACGGAACAAAGAGCAAAAATAATAGTAAACAGTGTGATATCGGAGGAGATAGAAGTTGAGAAAGGAACAAGACAAGGGTGCCCTATCTCCCCTTTACTTTTTATTACGGTCCTGGAAGTCCTCCTAAATATGATTCGAAAAGATAAACAGACAAAAGGAATCAGAGTGGGAGAGAAAGAATACAAACTACGCGCCTTCGCAGACGATCTGATGCTATCCCTACAGGAACCGGAAAGCAGTGTCCCCAGAGCTTTGGAATTAATTGAACAATTTGGACTTGTAGCTGGCTTCAAATTAAATAAGCAGAAAACCAAAGTTTTAGGTAAAAATTTGAGTGCAGATCAGATTCAAAGAATACAAGAAGCCACAGGCCTCAATTTTGTTAAATCTGTAAAATATCTAGGTATCAATCTCACAACCAAGAATTTGAACCTGTACAAGGATAACTACGAAAAACTGTGGATGGAGATAAAAAAAGATATGGAAATTTGGACAAGACTTAAACTGTCGTTAATGGGAAGAATAGCAGTGGTCAAAATGAATGTCCTACCAAGGATGCTGTTTTTATTCCAAGCCATACCAATTTTGGACAAACTAGATTGCTTTAAGAAATGGCAAAAGGACCTATCGAAATTTATATGGCAGGGCAAAAAGCCTAGAATTAAATTCAAGATTTTAACAGACTCTAAAGAGAGAGGAGGCTTTGCCCTGCCGGATTTAAGATTATATTTTGAAGCTGCGGCCTTTTGCTGGTTAAAGGATTGGTTTAAATTAGAGAACGTTGACGTGTTGGACTTGGAAGGACACGATAATATGTTTGGCTGGCATGCATACCTTTGGTATGACAAGGTTAAAATTCACAGAACTTTTAAGTCTCATATAGTTAGAAAATCCTTATATCAGGTTTGGACTAGATACAAAGATCTGTTGGAGAGAAAGACTCCTAGATGGATCTCTCCAGTAGAGGCCAAGGCCTATAAGAGACCGAATATGTCTGCAAATTGGTTAAGATATATGGACATATTGCAGCAGGAAGGGGACTCATTCAAATTAAAAAGCTATGATCAAGTGAAAAGTCAGGTCCCCGTCTGGCTGCATTATCATCAGGTGTATGAAACATTTAAAATGGATAAAAAAGTTGGTTTTCAAGTCGAAAAATCAAAACTGGAAACAGAACTGATAGAATCGAATTTCAAAAACCTTTCCAAAATGTATAATCTTCTGCTAGAGTGGCATACTAAAGATGAACTGGTTAAATCGTCAATGATAGATTGGGCGAAAGATGTAGGACACAATATTATGATGGATGACTGGGAGAGACTGTGGCAGAAAGGTATTAAATTTACTGCTTGTCATAGTTTAAGAGAAAACATAATGAAAATGGTCTACAGATGGTATTTGACACCAGTTAAGATAGCCAAGATGAATACCAAAATGTCAGATGTATGTTGGAAATGTAAACATGCGAAAGGTACCTTTTATCATATGTGGTGGCTGTGCCCAGCGGTAAATGCTTTCTGGGATAAGATTTATAATGAGCTTAAGAAGGTAATGAAAGTTACCTTTTGTAAGAAACCAGAGGCATTTCTTCTGAGCATGACCAATGAAGAGATACCCAGTCAGGATAGAGTGTTTTTTATGTATGCCACAACAGCAGCTAGAATCCTATTGGCAAGAACATGGAAAGGGGAAGAGATACCAACGGTGGAAGAATGGCAGATGAAGATGATGGAATACATGGAACTCGCAGAACTGACCGCCAGAATCCGGGACCAGAGGGAGGAGACGGTGTCACGAGATTGGAAAAAATTCAAAGACTATTTAGTTAAATCAGCAAAATTGAATATTTGAGCAGAGATAAATAGAGGCTTTAATAGGTTTATGTTAGATAAAACTGGCAAGAGAAAATTTTTGTATGAATGATTTCTTTGTTAAATAGGAGTTAAGATTTGATATTAAGATAAGATTTATAGTTGATTAAGTATATGACCGAGTAAAGTTAAACATATTGAAAATTTGAGCAAATGTTAATTGAACAAGATATAAAGCTACCTTAAAGATGTATTTGACTTTGAAGACAGTGGAGGGAATGGGGGAAGTCCCCAAATAGAGAAGTTAGAAACAAGGAAAGTACAAAGATAGGTATTGGTCAAGGTATGTATATGTTCTTTTTTCTTCTTATGTTTATTGTTATTGTTATTGTTTTTATTGTTGTTTTTATATTGTTTAATATGCCTTGTGTTGTTGTTGTATTTTGTTTTTCTGTGTTTTATTGGAAAATAATAAAATCTTATAAAAAAAAAAAACAACAACAACAGCCGCCGTTGCAAAAACAGCAATGGCCATCTGTATTGCTGCAGTTTATTCATCCAGATTACCAAGTGGTTAATTACACACGGTAGTAAATACACCACTTGATAATGGGTTACTGTATTCTAGCAGCTGCCACACAAAGTGTAGCAAGCAGTTGTGTCTCAGTAGTATGTATTCAGCGGAGAAGTAGTATCTGTGATGAGCAAGATGAGAGAAAGTGCAGGCCTCATTCGTACTGCTTGAGGCCAAATGTTAGCTGCAGGGATGCAACCTCAAACCTATACTTGACCCCCCCCCAAAAAAAAACCCCACCAGATTTTAACTGAACCTTCTGGGACCCATTGGTGAAAGAGCTGGAGCAGATTTAACATGCCATGAAGTTTCGGGCTTAATCATACTCTATGTGCCAACCAGGAGTGTCAACTTGAATAAAATACTGTGGGGGCCAAAGTCAGCCCCAACCTGCCTAATCAATCACATGACGCAGAGCACACACACCATTTGGATGGGAATGTCCATCAACTTTGTGGGGGGCCGGCTTCCTCAAATATTTTATTGTGGGGGACAAAGCCCCCACAGTTTCTAGAAGTTGGCTCCTATGGGGCCAACATCAGAGGAAAATCTTTTTAAACATTATTTAGAGAGGGCATTTAAATAACAGCATTACTTATTTTGACTGCTAGATTCTTTTTAAATCTTAGCTACTGTTGTTTATTCTCGTGTGCTATATCCAGTTATAGATACAGGCTTTATCTTAGAACAGCTTTGGGGTTTGGTTTGGTTTGGTTTGGTTTGGTTTTAACAAATAGGTTGTTCTTAAATTTTATAAAGTCACACTCATGACATACATTTAAACAAAGCCATATCTAGGGGGTGGAGTAGTCAGTTTTTTGTTTTGTTTTTAGCCCTGGGTGCATTCCACTTAGCAATCTTCACCATAACAAGAATATACCATATGCAACAAACGTACAAAAGTACAGCCACTTACCTAAAGAGGGTTTGTACATTTACAATAGTTTTCGCATCTGCCATATAGTCCTCTTCAGCACTCATAGTGCTTTCTTTATCCACCACGACCACGTTTGCAGCAAAGGTCACACCACACCTTAGCAAATCATCTAGGCTTTTGAAAACAGGGCAAAATGTTAGGCAATGTTAAAATCATATGGCTCGTCATAAAATTAGCCACGTATTGTAAGCAACTTTTACAATATTTAGGAATTTGGAACCCTGAGGTGAGCAGATTGCCCTGCAAGTCATTGAACTCAACCTTTGTTGCACCTTAGCATGCAAAAAAAACAACAACACCCTAACATTTGCTGTTGTCAAAACAAAATAAAAAATAAAAAAATCCTTCCAGTAGCGGGGGGGAATGTTATGAAAATGAATGTTATACTATATAAAATGTATTGTCTGATTTCTCCCACTTTCCCCCCTATGGTAATATATATTGCTGCTCTTCTTCTTCTTCTTCTTCTTCTTCTTCTTCTTCTTCTTCTTCTTCTTCTTCTTCTTCTTCCCTTGGAGACCTTTGCATGACAAGTGACTAATAAGCCTAATATATGAAATGAAATGAGTAGAAATCCATGAGTAGAGGAGGCTCCGCCCCCTTTAGACTTCACCCTCTAACTTGTGGAGGACAACTGCGATTTGCTTAATGTGTTTGTGTATGTGAACAGCACAAATAAGGCTCGCTTTAAACTAGTATCTGAAACCCACATTAAAACCCAGTTTCAGATTACAACAGCCAATGTCACTGCCAATATGCTGCTTAAGCACAGAGAAATGTTTGCTTCATGGAATGGGAAAGAAACAATCTTTCCAAGTCTGGCATCCAACTTATTAAACTGCGGTTAATAAGGCATTGCATATGTACTGACCCACAGTGTGATTAATTTCCCTTGGCTGATTACTATCTTTCGGGACACTATTTCAAACTAAAAAAGTAAAGGTCAATTTTTAAAAATGAATAAACCAGATATACCATATTGGATAGTTGGTAGGAAGTAATTACATAGCATGCTAGGAAGGATGGCAGACACAAGGCTTCCGTTTAAAAAAAATGTTGGTAAAACTATTGCTTGAGTTGCATTAAGATGGCATTTCAAATAATCATATTTCATTTCCAAAGGCTTCTCATGAAACTGCAAAGTTTGGCAATACTAGACATTACACAAAGTCCTCACCATCTCCTCTTTGCCTTGTTCAGTCCACCAAGAAGATTGTTCCAAGGAAGGATTGCCTTGCACAAATTAAGTTCATTAATTGCACACCCCGTAAGTTTTTGGTGAACACGTAAAGCAGGCTGTTTGGGGACTACAACTCCCATCACCCCTAGCTAACACAACCAGTGGTCAGGGATGATGGGAGTTGTAGTCCCCAAACACCTGGAGGGCCGAGTTTGGGGATGCCTGACGTAATGTGTGAACATAACAAATACATTTGCAGGCGTTTATCATACATGAAGGCTCGTCAGAGAGACAGCAAGACAGAGGCTGTCTGTTGAATGTACGCTGAAGTTAAAACAAACTGGGTTTGTTTCCATATGGTGTGAGAAGCTGCATTCAGACAGTTGACACCAGCAGCTTTCCACGACTGGCAGTCAGCCCAGAGTAGCAATAATTAAGAAAACAGCAGGAGAAGAGAAGAAGAGTTTGGATTTGATATCCCGCTTTATCACTACCCTAAGGAGTCTCAAAGCGGCTAACAATCTCCTTTCCCTTCCTCCCCCACCACAAACACTCTGCGAGGTGAGTGAGGCTGAGAGTCTTCTGATAAGTGTGACTTGCCCAAGGTCACCCAGCAGCTGCATGTGGAGGAGTGGAGACGCGAACCCGGTTCACCAGGTTACAAGTCCACCACTCTTAACCACTACACCACACTGGCTCTAGCACTTCAAACTGTTGTTCCCAAATGATAGGAAGGTCCATTGAAAGCATCCCCCACACCACTCCACGGGGGAATGTAACAGATATGGATGTTGCTTTGGAAACAAAAAGAAACACATTTCATGCTGATACAAGCATGCAAAAACAGAAAGAGAGCCCTGTGGATGGGGCATGCTAAATTAATATTGAGGTGAATGTGATGGTCCAAGAGTCAGCTCCCAAAGACACTTGGAATGCTTTTTCCAAGGTGTGTGTGTGTGTGTGTGTGTGTGTAGCAGCTAAACAAAACTGCCATTTGATTCAGAATTTTTCACAAGAGAGAACTCCCCCTTTCACTTCAGGTCATTTGTCTTATCAAAACCACCCACTCTGAGATGCTTCCCCCCCCCTTTGTACTGTGGGTGGAGGAAACCTCTAATCCAGATTCTAGCTAGAGACAAGAAATTCAGTAGCTGCCTAAATGGAATTTCCGGAAATAAAACGCCAAGCATACGCTGCTGTCTTTCAAAATTCACACTTATCTGAATTTTGTAATGGAGTTATCGAACCATAAAATGTATATATTTAGGGGAATTGTGCAGGGAAAAAATTCACATTTTAGCAAAAATGTACAGCAATGCATTATAGTAAGGGGAGATGCTTTCAAAAACATGTATGCAGGGCAAAACTACGTTAAACTGTGTCCATGAGGAGAAAGCTGTGTAAAAAAAGACGCAGGTACATGGCAAACAGAATATAAGATTCAGGAATGTAAGGTAAAGAAAATTGACAAATTTGTGCATTACTAATTGCAGTTGATTTAGCTCCTCTGGGTGAAACAAAAAGAAGCAAAAAGCAACCCACACTCCAGGAAAGCACATTTACATCATTTGTAGCTTGAGTATACAATATTACAATATTTACAGGCAAGTTCACATATTCCATCCCGCTGCACCCCATCACTTACAACATGTAGGTTGTCTGGTATAGTCAGGGGATTGAGAATGCAAAGGCTAGGCTGCCTTTTGTTGGTTGAAAGATTGGTTTATGTTAGAAAATACAGATGTATTAGATCTGGAAGAACATGACAATGTATTTGGATGGCATGCATATCTTTGGTATGACAAGATAAAGCCCATAAAAGCTTTAAAACGCATATAATTAGGAAATCTCTGTTTAAAGTATGGATGAAGTATAAAGACTTGTTAGAAAGAAAACGCCCAGATGGTTGTCACCGTTAGAAGCGAAAGCCCACAAAAGAGCAAATATGGATAGGCATTGGCCAAAATACAGTGACATTTTGATACAAGAAGGAGAAAATTTAAAATTGAAATCATATGAACAATTGAAAGGATATGTTATGGACTGATTGCAATATTATCAGATTAATGAGTTATTTAAGCTAGATTTAAAAAATGGTTTTCAGTCAGAAAAATCTAAGTTGGAGACGGAATTGTTAGAGCCAAGGACTAAAAATTTATCCAGAATGTATAATTTATTGCTTGAGTGGCATACTAAAGATGAAATGGTGAAATCAACTATGATGGATTGGGCGAAGGATGTGGGGCACAACATCATGTTGGAGGATTGGGAAAAATTGTGGAAAACGGGCATAAAATTTTCAGCATGTAACTTGCTTAGAGAGAACATTATGAAGATGATGTATAGGTGGTATTTGACACCTGTTAAATTGGCAAAAATTTATCACGGACAAAGTAACAAGTGCTGGAAATGTAAACAAACAGAAGGAACTTTCTTCCATATGTGGTGGTTGTGCCCGAAGGTAAAAGACTTCTGGGAAAAGGTTTATAATGAAATGAAAAAGGTGTTGAAAAACACTTTCAAAAAGAAACCAGAAGCCTTTTTACTGGGCATCCTAGGCCAGGAAATCCCAAAGTGTGAAAGAACTTTATTTATGTATGCCACAATAGCAGCAAGAATTTTGATAGCTAAAAACTGGAAGACAGAAGAAATACCAATGATTAAAGAATGGCGGATGAAATGATAGACTATATGGAGCTTGCTGAACTGACCGGGAAACTTCGTGACCAGAGGTGGAAGAAGAGTGGAAGAAATTTAAATTTATTTAAAAAATTATTGTATGATTGAAAATTAGATATAATTTGGAAGAAAGTTAGACTGTAGATTTATAGTTTGGTTAAGGGTATAGGAATTGTGAGAGAATGAGTTAAGATATAAGAGAAGAATGATTAAGATATAAGATAAGAATAATGATTAGGTTTTTTAATTAAAATAAGATTTTTAAGATGTAAAATAAGATTTTTAAGATGTAAAATAAGATTTTTAAGATGTAAAGAAATTACTAAAGATGATAGACGAGGAACGCAGAAGGGGGAGGTGAGAGGAAGTCAGTATACAATGTAAAGGATAGAAGTAAGTGATAGTAATAAGTTTTTCTTTTTGTTTTTATTGTAGGTTTGTTTTTATGTTGTATTGTTTTGTATTTGTTTAGGTGTGTTGTTTAAAGCTTTTATAAAATTTAATAAATATATTTTTTTAAAAAGAGAATGCAAAGGCTAGGAAACGAACTCTTCACTAAATAAATTAGACATTCCCGTTGACTTGGAAGAACAACCATTATGTGCTTGAACACAGATTCAAATGATTGACGTTCTGCCCATGGTAAATTCAAATTGACTGTGATTTCAGCATCGCGAATGGACGTTGTAGGTATTCCTCACTGTACGTTCAGATGACAGATCATCAAGTTACCGAAAATGTTTCAGAAAGTGGGTGAAACTAGGGCATGGAGGGCTGTGATCCATGAAACAATTCAATATGCCCAAACCCATTAGCATGATGCTCCTAACTCATGAGGGGCAATGGTGAAGCTCGACAACCTGAATGAACTGAGAATGCCTACTTAGAATGAGTCCCAGAATCCTCTGGAATCTTCAGGGATTCTTCATCAAAGGAATGGGTGCATAAATATACTAAGGGCTAGAAGGTTCTGAACACAGTGGTATTCCCCATGTTTGTGTATTTCAGTCAGGATATAGGCTTACTGGGGCAAGGAATTGAAACTACTTTGATTCAAGTGTGTTAGACCACAGTGCAAACATAATGATCTGCTACATAAATATTAACAGATGAAATTAGACATGCAGTCTTAATATCATTTGAACAGATAAGCATTAAGATGCCAAATTACCACAATTTCCTCCCAACTCATTATAATTTATAGCATTCTTTGTATTTTTGCCAGGCTATTAACTTTTTAATAACTGGAAATGAGAAATAACAGGAGAGAAGGTGGTCTCAGACTGGATTCGTTGATAAGTTATGCCGCAGTGGCCAAGAACCTTTGTACTTCTCACAAAAGGGTCTTTTGATTAATGTTGCTTTACTAAATTCAGATATAACCTCCAGGTTTAAACTCAGCAGAAGACGCCACAACTACTACATACAACCTGTTTTCTTCAGTGTATTTTAAGTTTTCAATTAACTAATTACTAAGGATCCATCTTGTGCCAGAAGGAAGAGAAGTTAAATGCATCAGCAGGTTTTGCCCAAATAAACGACACGGGCTGGCTCCGCTAAATTGAGCTAAGTTAGCTGAACTTAGATGACACAAAAACAATGAGGCAAGTATTGGGAACTGTGTTCAAGTTACTTAATCTGGACCTAACTCAAGATGATCAGGAAACACTGATATTTAAACAAAATTATTCAATATATATGACAGCCTACAAAATACTGGGTTGTATCCAACACTGTGTGTGCAGACTTCTGCTAATGCAATGGGAATTCCCTGCTTTTCCTTTCACCCCTCAAAAAAAACCCGAAACAACATTTGCTCCATAGGGTGTAGATTTTATGGGTGGGGAGGCAGCTTCAGAGAAGAGGATGGGAAAATTCAATTGGGAAAGCAGAAGTTGGAATAGCAGCTCTGGATATGAACCGCTGAGTATATTTACAACCTCTCCCCCCCCCTGCCGCTGCCAAAAAAGAAAAAAGAAAAGAATGGAGAAGAAACAGGAGATGTTGAAATTCATACAAAACAACTTATTCCATCATATCAAACCAAATTGCTCAGATTACGATTTTATATATGGCAGCAACAACAGCTGCTGAATTATACACCGATCTTAAGTGTGTTTCTGCTTTGTTTTTAAAAAATATATCAGCCATTGCTGCCAATGACAACTAAGACAGAGCTCTGCAAAATTCCAAAGGCTGTTTTCATGTATCCAGGAAAATTTGCATCTTCTGTACTTATCCACATGGAAGAGTTTGGGGGAAACTTCCAACTTGGGTAGTAAGGATGCCTGCAGCTGTCATGTAACATTCCCTCTGGGGAATTTAAATGGCGACGCTTTTAAATTTAAACTTCCCACAGTGCTTCAAGTACTGGCATGTCAGGGTTCTATAAAGCATTTTGGGAAATGTAAATAGCAGCTCCAAACTGCCCCTCTGCTTTGTGGGCATGCCTCTGTTGTTCATCACCATGTAAGCCTGGAATAGGAACCCACAGCAATATAAGAGGGGGTCACCAGAGGGCACTTTGCCAAGGGCCATTCAATGATGGATTCAGCCCTGCTTGTAAGTTTTGGGACTTGGATGAACAGATAAATGGCAAATGGCATTTGATAGCACATGAAAAAGCCCTTGACAAGCAGAAGGTAAAGCAAAAGACTCTAATCCCATTTCAAAACAAAAACTGGCTTGGACAAAAATGCAAGGTAAGTTTGCGAAGGTACCTTTTATCATATGTGGTGGTGGTGTAAGGTAGTAAAGCTTTCTGGGAGGTGATATATAATGAAATGAAAAAAATATATTTAAAATAACTTTTGTTAAAAACCAGAAGCCTTTCTATTAGGAATTATAGGTACCAATATTCCAAAGGAACAGAAAAGACTCTCTATGTATGTGACAACAGCTGCTTGAATGCTATTAGCCCAGAGATGGAAAGAAGAAAGAGTCCCTACCAGAGAAGAATGGCAAACCAAGCTGATGGACTACACTGAAATGGCAAAGCTGACTGGAAAGCTCAGGAACCAAGAGGACAACTTTTCAAAAGAATGGGGAAAATTTATAATTAATTTAAGAGACCACTGCAAGCAGATGCAAACATTAGCAGGATTTTAATCTCACTTGTAATGTAACAAATACTATGGAAAATATGGTTGGGTATAAAATAGAGTTATGGAATATATGCAGTTGTAAATGTCGACAATAGGACCCATGGAGGGGATGGGGGATGTCTCGAGATTCAGAGTAACCTCTGTATATGGATATACATTTGGATTGTTATAAATTTATATTTGTAAAATCAAATGAAAACGATAAAAAATGCAAGGTCAGTTTGTAAAGACTGTCTAGCTCCCGTTTTGTGGCATAAGCGCAAATGGAAACGAGTCTTTTGACTGGATGTGCCCGGTTCTAAAACAATTTTTAAACAAGAATTCACAGCAGCACATCATGCAAGAATTACACGATAACTGTAATTATTAGACTAGATACAAAGTCTCTCTCTCTCTCTCTCTCTCTCTCTCTCTCTCTCTCTCTGTGTTGTGTGTGTGTGTGTGTGTGTGTTGAGAGAAATAAACTCAGAAACGGTGTAGCTCTAGCTCTCCAAGTCCCATATCACACTGCATTCTCGCCAAATGTCTAAACCACTTCTGTGGATCAGCCCAAATCCTTCATGTTATAGTGGAGTGACCTTGAATTCCCTGCAACCACTTTGAGTCTCTGAAGAACAAGACTGACAGGACTGTATGTGCCCCGGCAACTTGAAAATGAGTCAGGGTTACTTAGACTTGCAGAAATATTGTCCCCCAACAATTGAGCCCCTTCCAAAGCAAACTGGAATCTGGGTCTCAGAAACAGGATTATTATTTTTAAAGGGTAAACTAGTAACTCAACGGTTCAGAAGGGTGAAGGATAAACATGCATGCAAATATGCTACCATTTGAACTATGACACCACACAGGGACACATGCAATTACACAGCACGGCACACCACACTACAATATTGAGTGTTCCAAGGATATATTTTTTTTACCTACTTGTCAATAGAGCCCACCATGTAGTAAACCATTGGAAACCAACAGATTGCATCCAGAAAATGCATATCTGGCCTAAGCAGCAGATGGGTCACAAAGCGAAACATATTGTCACAAAGAGTCATGAACTAAAATGCTAACAAATGCAAATGCAATTTGGAAACACTATGATAACTCAAAGAATACTTTTTTTATTCATTCAAAAGGTTTATCTCATTAGAACCGTTTTTACTTACGGAAAACTATCAAATAGATATATTTATACATATCATACTTTTGCGTGTTCAGACCTTTTAACCTTACCCCAAATAAATTCAGACATGACTCAAATTTGGTTTTTGGCAGAATTTAGGCCACAACTTTATTGATTACAGCAAGTGAGCGGTTGCATAGGCTCTGGTTCGACTAGCTCCCTGCTCCACAGGTAGCGCTGACCCAGGGTTCCAGCATAGGTCAGCCAAGGATGAACACCTGGAAAGCAGAAAGCAGAAAGCCGGGAAAAGACTATGTCTGCCGCCCAAATGTCCCCCTGGACTCAGGCACGGGCACAACCCCCTCTCAGGGGTTGACCAAACCATCGAGTCCCTGGATTCCTTTAACGGAACACCCTTCACATAGGGATGGTGAGAGGTTCTCCCATCCCTATTACCTGAACCAGAGCCTATCCACAACCTTACAAGTTGTGATGATTTGCTACGCGGCAGGCGAAACCCAAATAGCAACAGCCAATCAGCCAAGTGGGGAAAATTCCTGCCGTGCCTCTGTCCCAACGACAGATGACACATGGCATAGCAAGGTCAAACGCACAAGCCCTAAAAGTAGGGAGAGGTGGGGGTGTCCCCATGTGCATGGGTATTTGTAGTTCCCTTGATCCTTTTAGCTTGCGTCCCATTGGTCAGATTGAACCCTGCATCGAGGGACCTACTGACTGGGTATTGTGGCTGTCAATCACTCCCACCCACAACAAAGGGGTTTGGTTGCCAGGTCTCACCTCTTTAAGAGAGGACACGATCTAGCAAAAGTGTTGAAATCAGATGCTTTAAGGGCAGAATAAACCCCATGCTTAAAGACACTGTATTGATAAAGACAGATACCTTTCCCACACACCCTATAGGAATACTTTCCTGCAACATGGCCCCAAATAGTTAGGGGCTGCATATGGATGGCGCAACAGTGTGTGTGGGGCAGATCATATAGGCCTTTTCCAGCATATCAGTACCTTGCCGGATGTTGCTGCAGCTGATTAGTAATATCATCACATATAAAAACGGCCAAATTTTTGTGCACAATTTCATCCTCATGAATCCTGCTGAAATCAATAGGATTTAAGTCTATCTAACTCAGTGCTGGGTTACTGCGGAGTCGCTGAGCTAGAGGATCAGTAAAGCTTTCGTAGCAAAACTTTTCATACATTCATTTTCAGGAGGCATGTGAAATGGCATAGTTTTTATGCTTGCTGCAGAATATTTTGATTTTACGTTTTAACTGTGTTTCCTAAGAGGATGGTGTATAAATACATTTGTGAACCACATTTTGTCAATATTCCCATTTTGTTGCTGTTGTCATATACACTGAAAAGGCAACACAGGGAGAGGGAAGTGTGCTACAGAATACTGGGGGGAAACCATACTTTAAAAACGTTGTTATATTTAAATATAAGCTCACAAACAGGATGTAGTGCAAGCACTAGAGGGCACTGTGGTTTTAAACTCCAAATTTCAGCGCAGTGTGAAATTTTCAGAGGTGACATTGAAACAATACCTTAAAGACCATTTCACACTTTCTGATTCCCAGAAAGGAAGAGCAAAAAGAGATCTACTATTGATCATAGGTTCAAGATCCTACATTACTGAGGGCTGATATTATGAGACTCTACGGCGTAAGGAAAGGAACAGTGACAGTTCAGGGTTCTTGCTCCTGAACACGGGATATTTCTCATGTTCTTGTTTAAAATACTAAAAGCTACCCTTTGCAAGAATGTAAAAGCGACCTGTTATTATTATTAGCTATTGTCAGGGCAAATGCATTCCAATCTATGCTCCCCTGTGAAGCAACCACACCTCTGCAGAAGTTCTGAACGTGATAAACAGGTTATCTGGTGGAGGTTGAGCTGAAAGTGGGCTGAAAGCTTGAATTTGTGCAAACAAACAAACAAACAAACCCACAAACCGTGTATGCATGCACCTGTGTGAAGGGCGGCCTTGTAAGATGAAATGTAGCATTTTGCAATTCCCAGTAATACGAATGGCAAGCTAATATGTACAGATGATCCTTGTACCGATCATGATATAGCCGTGTTGAAATTTCATTTTGCCATATTTTCACTTCACCGTTGGTGCATAAAATAAACGCTTGCTGCTGCTGACCATCTCAAGGTACTGATGCCATAATACTTCCCATTGAAAGCCATCCATTTAATGAATTAGCCAGGGATAATGCAGACGTATCATGTCCTGAATATGAAAACCATATCAGTAGAATAATAATAAACCAGCATTTAAAATCCACTTACGGGTTATCTAGTAGTAATACTATTGGATTGAGTTCTTTCTTTGGTCTGTAATAAGCCTGAGAGGAAACGATAAAGTTGTAGAGACCATTCCCAGCAGTCTCTGCAGCCACTATTATGATTTTGTTTTGAATCCGTAGGCTTTGGCATCTTCGTAGTATTAATGTTGGCATCCCTAAAAACCAGAAGTTAAAACAGGGCGTCATGGCCTTCCGTTACAGGACAGGCTGCAAGAAGACATCATCCTCAACATAGTAACTTGACGGTAGCTGATGGCTGTTGAATTAAAGACCTGCCCACTTCATGAAATATTGTTGCATGCACAATAGAGTACCTTTATTGAACAAACTCATCACGTTCAGTACTATAAAAATGGAAATAATAATAATAATATTGTTATTTATTCAGATTATTGTAAGATAACCCTCAAAGGGAGAATGGTTGATGAAAACCTTGGACTACACCAGAGATGGCAAAATTGACAGCGCTGATAAAAGACACAAATTTATTATCTTTAAAGAAGAGGGGAAACCTTTTCTAGTCTATATAAAAAGTTATTTCCATACGTGAAGACCACAGCAGGGTTTGAAGTGCAAGAAAATAGTAAAAAATATAAGAAACGTGTAAGAGAAGATGAACTTGGATAAGATGGAACCTTCAAACAAAATGGTATGTAATTGGGTTATAAACATTGGTGTTGAGTTATCAGGAAGTGACTCATTTAGTTGAATCGGAATATAATTGTTGAGTAACAAATGTAACTTTCTATATGGAAAAATATTATTATAAAAAAATATTATTGTAAGCTGCTGTGGAAATATTGTAAGCTGCTGCAGAAATTCTAAATAGACTGAACAGCAGTTTAAAATGTGATAAACAATAAGATGAACTTAAAGTTAATTTGATTTTGAGTTTCTTCCTGGGCCACACAGATGATCATTCCCCATATCTTCCATGCTGCTGTTGCATGATGGACAATTTCACATGTGGAACATGAGAAGTTTGGTCTCATGTTTGAACTGGACTGGAACCAGACAGGGCAGTTAAATATATCCTGCTGTATCTGATCAACGGAGTACTTTCTGATCTAGGTATGCTTCTCATCTTCTTGGACATACATGCAGACAAAAGGTTTTGCTTCCTCCATGCCTGTGAATGAAACCTAGCTCTGAATTGTTTGCCCCTTTCAAAATAACCTATTGCTCACAACATAATAATAGGACTCTGAAACCTAACCCCAATTTCAAGGTTGTATCTCCCTTACGTGGCATTATGTGGCAACCCTACCCTCTGGGTAGGGCTAGCCCAGTGTTCCCAAACTTGGGTCTCCAGATGTTTTGGGACTACAACTCCTATCATCCCTGACCACTGGGTCTTGCTAGATAAGGATGATGGGAGTTGTAGTGCAAAAAACAGCTGGAGACCCAAGTATGGGAACCACTGGGCTAGACTAATGTGTGCAGGGCCGCAGCAACCATTTTTTCCTACATGGCAAGCCATGAACCATGCAAACAAAACTGTGTTAACAGGCCTTATGCTGAATTATCTAGGGTACAAATGCAGCCATGTGCACAAAATAAACACACAGGAAACACTTTACACAAAACCGTAACTTTACCTTATCTAACCTTAGGCAGCAAAACGGCACTTTTTCATGAAGCAAATGGCAGAAGGTGGGAGAACTTCCTATGTACGGGGAGTAAGGGGGATAGCCTTTCAGATACCTAAAACAAAGAAATGTGTGGTCTTATTATCACTCTCAGCTATGAGCTTCCTCGGGACACATTCCAGTACAGTGGGGACTCCGCTGCCTAGGACCCTCGTACCTATGGGACCACCTTCTCCTGGTATGCCCCGCGAAGGGCCTTAAGGTCCATAAATAACAACACTTTGGAGGTCCCAATCCTCAAGGAGGTTAGATTGGTTTCAACTAGGGCCAGGGCCTTTTCAGCACTGGCCCCAACATAGTGGAACGCTCTGTCACAAGAGACCAGGGCCCTGCGGGATTTGACATCTTTCCGCAGGGTCTGCAAGATGGAGCTGTTCCATATGGTCTTCGGCTTATACTCACTCTGATCCCTTATATGGGATTTGGTATATAAATTTCCCCTTGGCTTTTTTGCTGGCCCATGTAGGAGCAACATGGATAGTTGGCTGAGGTGAATATCTGATGTTTCCTTCCTTTATGGTCTTGATTTATGAGGCTGCATTATAAGCTGTATTTTAAGCCATATTTTAATTAACTGTTTGTTTGTTTGTTTGTTGTTTTGTTGTTGTTTTTCTATTACGTTTTATTGTAAGGGAGGGCGGGGTATAAATTAAAAAAATATTATTATTTATTATAAATATCTTTCCATGTACATTGTAGCCTCCTTTACCTGAGACATAGAGTTACTATGGAGAATATTCCCGTTTTTATACAGTCTTGCTAGTGTCCCTATGTAGCAATCTGGAATTTTTTTTAAAAAAACTACTGGGTATCTGCAAAACAAGACAAAATAAAACAAAAAACGGGCTTTCCTGGTTCAATTCCTCTGCCTGTGATCTCATTGCTGCCTCATTTTCCTAATCCTCTTTTCCTCTGACTCTTCAAAACAGAAAAAAACTCAGCTTTGGATCGTTGATCAAATCTTACTCTGCATATACAACCATCCCTGTTTGCATACTCTGACCTTCTGGCTTTGGACTTCCTGGCTGTTACCTTCTGCTGTCCTTTTGGTGCACTCTGTTCCCTTTTCTTTTACTTCAGAAAAACTTGCCTTTGCCAAAAGGGAACTGATTCTGCTGATAACAGTTATTATGCTCACAGGAGAGAACTGGCCCACTTTCCAGTGGGTGTCGCAAGTTCCACTGCATAAATGCATATTTGTACCATTGGGGCTGCAAGTTCCCTTTCCCCTAATTTTAATTTCTGTTATTTTTAGTCATATGCAAGATTAAAAATCAGGATTTTACTGCTCTGTTTGTCTTTTATTGCTAACAATTTCATGAATTCTATCCTTCAGCACCAAGTACATATATCTGGGGAAAGCTGGTGCATGCCTCACATGAAAATATTAACATTTACTTCTAATTATTTCCATCACAGGTATCTAATTTCCTTTCTTCAGCTCCATGCTAAAAAAAAAACCCAAACAAACCACAACTTATTTATGTGAACTGAACATACTCAAGGCCGTTTGAAACTTCTTCGTCTGAGGGAGTTGTTTCATCTTCTGACTGGTCACTTAAGAGGTCGCAGGTATGAATTGCTGAGGTGTCAGCAACCTCCAAAACTGGTGCTATGCTAGGCCTCCTGCCTGTTTTTCCTGCCTCTGAAGGAAGGGTTAGGGTAGCAACGCTCGGAGATCTGCAGCTTGTATCTTGCAAATCTATAGCCACAGTACCTGGAAGGAAAGGCAGAAAAGAAACAAAACAATCTAGCGTTTGAAAAGGGGTGTGTGCGCGTAGCTGGAGGGCCAACGTATTTGATTTGATCCAGACGACTAAGAACCAAACTTGATGTGATGTCAGAATTGAATCCCTTGGCATGGACAGGTCAGGAGAGACGTCAATCCTCTGAGGCTAGAAATCTGCAGAGGGGTAGCTAAAAATTACTGCACATTTTTTAAAAAAATAAAAACAAGGAATGAGGGCTTCAGTTCCCCTCTCCACTCACTTCAAATCACTTCCCATTATTCACTTCAAATGATATTGGCAGAACATGGACTGAATCTTACAACATCACATGTTGTCTGTCTGTCTATCTATCTATATCTATATCTCTATCATCTCTCAATCTATCATCTATCATCTATCTATCTATCAATCTATCTATCAATCTATCTATCATCTATATCTATCATCTATCATCTATCATCTATCATCTATCATCTATCATCTATCATCTATCTCTCTATCTCTCTATCTCTCTATCATCTACCATCTACCATCTATCTCTCTATCATCTATCATCTATCTATCATCTATCTATATCTATCATCTATAGCTATATCTATATCTATCTATCTATCTATCTATCTATCTATCTATCTATCTATCATCTATATCTATCTATCTATCTATCATCTATCTATCTATCTATATCTATATCATCTATCTATCTATCTATCTATCTATATATCTATCTATCTAATCTATCATCTATCTGTCTGTCTATCTATCTATCTATCATCTATATCTATCTATCTATCTATCTATCTATCTATCTATCTATCTATCTATCTATCTATCTATCTATCTATCTATCTATATCATCTATCTATCTATCTAATCTATCATCTATCTGTCTATCTATCTATCTATCTATCTATCATCTATCATCTATCTATCATCTATATCTATCTATATCTATATCATCTATCTATCTATCTATCTAATCTATCATCTATCTGTCTATCTATCTATCTATCTATCTATCTATCTATCTATCTATCTATCATCTATCTATCATCTATCTATCATCTATATCTATATCTATATCTATCTATCATCTATCTATCTATCTATCTATCTATCTATCTATCTATCTATCTATCTATATTTGCTTACTGGCCAATACCCACAGGTCTCAGGGCGGTTCAGAAGATAAAATCACAATATAAAAACACAAAATACACAATAAAAACAAAAACAACCCAATAACCCCCTCTCAACACATTTTAAAAGGGCATCGGATGCTCATCAGCCAAAGGCCTGTTTAAAGAGGAACGTTTTTGCCTGGCGCCTAGAGGTGTACAATGAAGCTGCCAGGCGAACCTCCCTGGAGAGAGCTTTCCACAAGCAGGGAGCCACTGGGACGTGGGTGGAAGCTGGCCTGTGAAGCCACAGACCTGTACTGTTTGCAGCAGAAAAGATGAAAGCAGGTGCTTTCTTTAACCCCTTAGTTATGCATTGGCCCATGGAAGATAAGGAACATGGAAGATAAGGTGCCCCATCGCAATAGTCTCAGCCTATGTAACCGCAACCCCAGAGTCGTCTGCGACTGGACCTAACGGTCAGGGGTCCCTTTACCTTTACCTTTACTGTAATATGAGAGGGCTGCTTTCTCCTCAACAGCATCACCAATCCCTGTGAAACGCTCAGCAAGGCCCACTAAGATAATTATTCCCTCTGAATTTTGGCAGATTGCTAATCATTGGATTGATTACAATTCCAGGAGAGGGACCAGAAAAAAAGAGAGATTTGCATTCAATTCCATATTGCATTGTTAGGGTGAACAAACACTTATCTGGGTGGATGGGATGAAGAGCCCACCCATTTTGACCCAATCAAGACTTTAATGAGCACGGAAGAGACTTGAAATGGGCTGCAATTATTTGAGCTGGAGACTTGGATTACCTGTTCTAACACTCACTCTTTCTGTACCTATTACTTGAAAAATCAGCTTCTGAAAAATGGAGCTGTTCCCCTCTCAATCAGTGGATGAATTGTAAGTAAGGTTTGAAATAACAACACAGGGCAAGAACATCGAGTGCTTTTACATAATGTGATGTGTAGGAACTTCGATCTGACTCATCTAATTTATTTGAGGTTATGTCAAAATGCTGTCTCCGATTAACATTTTATGGGGATGTAGTCAACATAGGCTTAAGGAGAATGTACCATCAATGTAATGCTGTTATTTTGTGATATACAAATGACATGAGAAAACTTGGTATACTTGTTTGTATAACATTATTCTTGTTTATAAAAACCCAATAAAAATAAATAAATGCAATGTTAAAAATGTGGAGAGGGGGGAGAAATCCCATTGCATTAGTGTCAATTTTTTAATTTATTTTTTTGTTTTAATACTGTTATTTTATCTTGTGAACTGACCTGAGACCTGCGGGTATAGGGTAGTATACAAATTATTATTATTATTATTATTATTATTATTATTATTATTATTAACATCATCATCTGTATGCTAGCACAAATATTTTGTTGAATACTGACTATAGTTTGTATTTCATACATTACTGGTCGTCTCATACCCAAAACTGCTCAGAAATTCATTTTTTTAAAAAGTGCAGATTTGAAAGGTTTGATCTGCCATCTTGATTCAAATTAGTGTCTGATTGTGTCCTTGGGAACCATCATACAAAATTTGGTTATAATATCTTAAGAGATGCCCCAATACATAGCAAACAAACTGCTTCCCAAGACATATAGCAGATTTTATTTTGCTGCTTCCTTTTTGCATGTTCAGACCCAGAGACCTCCCCCCTAAATAAAAACACAGTCGACTCAAATTTTAGTTTTGGTTTTTGGCAGAATTTAGGCCACAACTTTTTTGATTACAGAAAGTGAGTGGTTGCATAGGCTCTGGTTTGACTAACTCCCTGCTCCGCAGGTAGCGCTGACCCAGGGTTCCAGCATAGGTCAGTCAAGGGTGAATACCTGGACAGCGGAAAGCCAGGGACCTGTTCTATCCGCCATCCAAATGTCCCCCTGGACTCGGGCACGGGCACAACCCCCTCTCAGGGGTTGACCAAACCATCAAGTCCCTGGATTCCTTTTACGGAATACCCTTCACATAGGGATGGTGAGAGCGTTCTCCCATCCCTACCACCTGAACCAGAGCCTATCCGCAACCTTACAAGTTGTGACGATTTGCTACACGGCAGGCGAAACCCAAATGGCAATAGCCAATCAGCCAAGTGGGGAAAATTCATGCCGTGCCCCTGTCTCAACGACAGACGACACGTGACGGCATAGCAAGGTCAATCGCAAAATGCCCTAAAAGTAGGGAGAGGTGGGCGTGTGTTCCGATGCACGAGCCGAAAGAGGAAGCTCTGGGCCACGTGCATGGGTATAAATAGGTCCCTCGGCCCATTTAGGCTGCGCTCCATTGGCCAGATTACACCCAGCAATGAGGGACCTACCAATCGGGTGTTGTGGCTGACCAATATACCCACCCACAACACAGGGGATCGGTCTCCAGGTCTCCCAGCAACACGTGTCCTCTTTGAGGGAGGACACGCTTTATGTACTTCAACCAAAACAGCATCTCTTTACTTTTGCTTACCCATACTAGCAATTATGCTGTGCACTGGCAAGCGAGAAGGACCATGATAAAACGACCTTGACATGTGATTTCTCCGATGCTGCTCTTGCTTCTTAAAAGCTGAATTTTCTTCTTTTGTGATGTTGATATAAAAACATATATCTGAAGAGCTCATGATATAACGAGGCCCTGGGTTCAGCAAAATATTTTTGTTGTCTTCCCTCCTGACACCAATTAGACAGACACCAAACCTTGATTTAAAATTTGTATATATATAAAAAAGTGGTTAGGAAAAATGGAATAAAAGCGCAGAATGTATATAAATAGAGACACAAAAATAAATTTATTCTCGTATCCCCACATTATGTGGAAAGCTCAAGTTGGACAAAATGAAAACACATTCCTGCCCCCCCCCCAAGCTTCCAATATCAGAGGTTGCTCCCTCTCCATGTTCTCAGATTCTGCTGCTCACAAAGAAATTAGACTTGAAAGAAGCACTCTCTTGCAGCCAATAGTCCACTCCTTCACCATCTACTGGTCCAGTAAATGTCCCACCCTCAACTCGGATCTCTTAGTTCTCTATATAATAATATTTGATTGTGTAAACTGCTTTAATTCCAACATAGTAAACTGCTACTAGCATTGAGAGGGTGCAGTCTAACTTGCAAACCAGAATGTGTCACACGGGGCTTGGGCAAAAAAGAAAAAAACAATGTAAACGGAACTTAAAATATCTGTTTTGTTTTTAAAGGAGCTCAATCACTTTTGTAAGTTGTCCGGACAAAGTTCTCATGGTGTCCATTGTCCTCATAAATCTCTTTTTCATTGTTTTTTGACTTAGGCTGCTGCCAAACTAATGTCTACTTGTGTTGCTGTTTCCATGCATAAGTTTGTGATCCTTCATCCACACATGGGCATTTCAATTTTATGCTTCTAAAATCTATCTAGATTTTAGAATGGGGGGGTGTTTGAGGTGTATTCCCACTGTGTACTGCTGTCTCATTCCCTCAGTTATTACTTTTCTGTCCACGATAAGATCCCAAAATCTGAGGCCCTCTATGGGCATGTAAGCAGGTATTCATTTACTTGTGTACTTCCATCTTTTATTTTTTGTCTATTTTTGAAATACAAGCTTCCCTATGTACCAGATTTGCAGAAAGGAGCAGTAAAAAGTGTGTGTGTGTGTGTGTGTGTGTGTGTGTGTGTGTGGTGTTGTTGTTGTTGTTGTTGTTTCAAGCCCAGCAAGAATTCGGAGTTGCTCACATGAAAGACTGCTGCTTTCTTTCCTCCTACTATCTTCTCCTGTCTCCTGTACCTGAAAGGACAGGTATTTTGTGCAAGAGCAGTTCTGCACTAAAGACCAGTTTTAAATGAAATATAAAATACTGTGAGCCTGCCTTCAACTGGTGGAAGAAGGCAGGCTGCATAATTTCCTTTGGGCCGATGGAAACAGATTAGAAGTAGGGTGTGTGGTGATAGATGGCAGCCGATGAATTGTCACAACATTTGTAAAAACAAAACAAAACACAGTGTGCTTCAGTGTGTCCACAGTTAGTTAACATGTGGTTTTATATTGGAGTGTCTTCCTTTATTGATTAACCACAGCCCAGCAAAACCTGAATTTAGTAGGGAGAGTGGGGGCTGCTGCTTGAATAAGGACAATTTGTGGACACTGCCCCCCCCCAAAAAAACCCACAGAGACACAAGCAGTTTCAGATCCACATTAAACTCCAGTGTGGGCGAGTCCTAATTTTCTTTTTGTTAAATTGTGAATTTATTCCATTTTCCATTTTCTTTAAACCTGACTAGTTATCGATCCTATATGCGTGAATTAAGACCTATCTCAAGGGCTCCAAATCCACTTTTTTGGGGTGTGAAATCGTTTCATATTTGTGGAAGGATATACGGGTGCAATTGTGCAAATAAAGCATTAACCCTTAACCAGAACTCTTAGCTCCAGAAAGAGAAGATTTAGAGGTAACACACAAAGTTTTTCTGGTGTTTTTTTTTAATGGGACAATAAGAAACAAACTTGAACGTGTGAAAGAACAATGTTCTGAACACATCCTCAAGTATGTATTATCCAGTGCATATAGGACTTGAGAAGTCAAAACTAGCATCTTGGACTGGGATAAATATAGGATGCCTCGAGAGACATCCTAGGATACCATTGCCATCACAGCCTCTTACTCATGCCTTTCATATATTGACGACATCACACAAATTGCCATGCAGTCAGCATATTTCGAGCTCTGCCTTGCACAGAATTAGTTCCCCTCAAATTATGTTTGCTTTATAATGACATCTCAAGGGATAAAACAGGAAAATGTTTTAAGCCTTTTTCATGTTGCACCAACTAATTTCTCTAATCAGACTCTTAATCCCACCCCCTGTTCATAAAATGAAAGAAGACACATATTATGCACCATATTAAAACTGTGCTATTATTGCTGAGCAGAGACCTGTTTTCAGGTCCTTGTCTCACTACAAAGTGCTCTTAAAACCTATTTATAAACAACTGAAAATAGGTAAAGAGAAAATAGCTTTGCCTCTGATGATTTAGAACATTGCTTGCATTTGTGCGTGTGTTTCTAAGCTTTATACAGGGAGACAGAAATGGTTTGTACTAAAACAAATCCATCTAAGTTCATACGCTGTATGCTGTGTGGCACAGGCGAAAAATATTTTTCAGATCAAGGTCTGTATGCTCATCTGGGAAACCTTCCTGGGGTCACATGCCACAAAACAATATAAAATTCAAATTTATACAGAAGGCTCGTTTCTACACACTCACATACACTCTCTCTCAAACATACCTCTATCTTCCATCCAGGAAACCTAGAGACATTGTGAAAGTTCAAGGACATATTCCACACAGGCAAAAACCCTCAAGGAGGGTGTCATTATGGGCTGGCGAGGAGTGTGGCCTGGAGAGAATCCTAATGGCCAGACAAAGAGACCCAGAGGAATTGAGTTTCCCCACAAATACCCATTGACCACTTGGCAAACCAGTTGTCTGTACCGTTTTCGCCAAACTGTAATGAGAATGCACCACACTTTTCCGCACATGACCAGAACTCCAAGGAAGCTGTTCTTGAAACAAGAACTTGTGTGAGGTGCAAGAACGTCTTTCTAAGTGTAACTCACCGAGAAAGAACACTCGATTCTATCCTCCAAAAATAGAACATGGTGGCTCGAACTACTTTGGGGGACACTACCACCACATGTGGCACATTAAAGTCTTTCACTTCTTTTTGTTTTGACACTTTTGTTGTTGCTGCTTGAGATGACACAGAGCACCCTCCCCATTTATGTGAGTAGCAGACACTAGTTGGGACCAGGGCTTACACAGGTGAGAAAACAAAAACTGGGGAGCATGATGTGGATTTAACATGGCTATGGCCATGGGATTTGGGAAGGTGGGAGTGCAGTGCTGAATTAAGACTTTTAGAGAGGCCCTGAGCACTTAAAATATTTTGGTGCCTCCATATATACAGTATCTAATTAAAAATATAAACAATAATAAACCATAAAATAAAATTTTGTTTTTTGAAATGAAACTGAACCTACAGTAAGACCAAAAGCAAAGTCTTCAAGCAGACCCTGTAAACTAATCTTACGTGGCACATCTGCTTCTTTACTTAGTAGAGATGAGACACTCAGCCTGTCTTGTTGCCTAGTCGTTCTGTTGGGATTTTTAATACCCTTCAACTGAGAAAATGAATGCTCAGCTGAGCAATTTGTGACCATTCATGTTAAAAATCTGTCAATGGAAAATTTCTGTGTTGCTTCCCTTCCCTTGATGCCTCAAGCACATGTTTATTTTGCTTAATCCAGCCCTGGGGAAATGGTATATCAGGCATAGGCAAACACCAGCCCTCCAGATGTTTGGGACTACAATTCCCATCATCCCTAGCTAACAGGACCAGTGGTCAGGGATGATGGGAATTGTAGTCCCAAACATCTGGAGGGCCGGTGTTTGCCTATGCCCGTGGTAAAGGAAGGTCTCTCAGTGCATAACCAAACAGCATATCTCACTAGGCAGTCAGGTGGTTTTTCAATACATAGGATTAGCCATACATTTTCTGATGAGGGCTGAACAATTGGATCTGTTGTCTCTTTGATATCAACCATATCATTACCAACTGTGATCAGGACCGTGGTGTCCAGGGAGAGCACTATTTCCCCCATGAAAACTGCACTTCTGAAGCTGTTGTCTTATGTGGTTTGGCCCAGAACAATCAGTATCAGCACCCAAACATATAGGAACTGGGAAGAAGCTTCCAGATGAGAGCCTACACTCGGTAGTCTTCTTTAGGAATGCAGTGAGTAAGGTGCAGGGGCTTCTGAGCTACGGAAATGGTACAATTTTAAATTCCAATGTTCTCTGTAGCATACATTCACATAAAACCCTATCAACTGAGGTGCAGGCTTCTTACTAACAGGCCAAACAGCCCTGTGCATTCCAGTCAACCAAAGAAAGAGTTTCTGAAAGGAAGTCACGTTAAATGCCACCGTTAGAAATGAAACATACTTTTTGTGTGCATGGAAAGATGCATATGTGAAACTCTTTCCCTCATATTCAGCAAAAAATACACTCTCCTCCAGGATAATGTGATACACTTCATTACCAGAGCATCTGCCGTACATTTTCTGCCACTGTTCTGGGGATTGTTGGCCCTCCCTGAAACACATATAGAAAACAACATTAAACAGTTTCACCATGCAGATGGATGGAGGATTCATGACATGAATGGAGCCTCTTCTCCACCACTGATCACATGGCGATGACAACAACCTTCAAGAGTGCCGAGAAGTCTGGGATAAAAAGTCATGCATGGAATTTACTGAGGTTGGATCCCCACACTGTTACAAGCCATTTTATACTCTCCAACTTGCCTCGCGGGGAGGAGCGAAAGAAAAACAGAACCGCTCGGAGAGTTGCCCGCCATCTTCTTCAGGCTGTCTCTCCGTCCCTCAGCAGTTACCTCAGAGCTACCTAGGCACCATCTTGTCTTGAGGGGAAGAGAGACAATCTGCACACGTCTCTACCACATCATTCTGTCATTTTAGCTGGTGTTTTTCGTTTTAATAATTTTAGGTAAACCGCTTTGTGAAGTTGGCTTGAAAAGCAGTATACAAATACCTGAAATAAAGGCTTAACTATCCCGCCCTTTTTTTACATTATAACATTTTTTCACTTCAATACAAATACCCTGCTGTGGAAGTCTGCAACAGGAAGGACATGCTATGTAAAATAGGGGGGGGGGACCATCTGTGATAAGGAATTAATAGTTAAGAACGTTTAAAAACAGCAAAATTACCCCCCCCCCCAAGATCTTAAGCTAATTAATTCCTATTTGCTAAAGAAAACCACTAAATGATCATGGGCTCAGAACTCCACATACACTTGGCTGAGCACATTAATGCTAATGAAGCTACGTTTCTCTTCCCCTTTTCCCTTCAGTGTTCTCATCTGGCAACCAAGCTGTTTTCTCCCCCCCCGCTTCTCTTAGCAGGTGCCAATGAAATGGGAACCATGAATATCTTGACATTCGCCTGCCTCAGTGTGTGGTGGCATTTGGTCCATCTTGGGAGATGCTCGGCTGCCACACAAAAGGCTAAACACCCCCCCCCCCTGTGAGTAAATGGCAGGGTTTTATTCAGAGCGCTTCTGACCCCCACCTTGCGACTTTTTAATTTTATTTGTTAGTTCATTTATTTATACATACTTATTCATCATACAAACAAGCATTGAATGAAACGAACGAATAATACAAAAACCGACGAAAATACAAAAGCGAAATTACGAGAATAGTAACATAAACTACAATAAAAAAATATAAAGCATTCTATTCTCCTAAAAAAGGAAAATGAGGACCGAAAAATAATACCGAAAAGGAGGGGAAAAGAAAAAAGAAATTAACTTCCGACTAATTCCATGTGGATCTTTATTCCTCATATCACTGGTTGTCTGTAATGATTAAATTTTTGGAGAAATATTCCAATTACCTGTGAGATTTTTATTCTAAGTTAAACCAAGTATGAATCTGAGAATCAGTTCTCTTCTTATATTTTATAAAGACTTCCCACTCTCTCCTTATTTTCTCATTAGAATAATTTCTTATTAAACCTGTAAGTTTGGCCAATTCAAGATATTCTTGAATATCTTGACCTCTTAATTTTCTTAAGCAGACCCAGCATTCAATTTAAGCACCCAAACCAGCACCTTAATACGGTCAAGTACCCAGAAATAAATTCACAGGAATTATTTCTTTCTTATTATTTGTTCTGTTATTCCTTGAGTGAAAACAACCCATCATACTTCGAGTCATGTGATTAACAATCGTACCAGCCAAAAAAGTCTAAAATGTGAAAGGGTCCCGCCCTCTCCGCTGCTACTGCTAACATAATTCAGTGGTGCCCCGCTAGACGAATGCCTCACTAGACGAAAAACTCGCTAGACGAAAGGCATTCGCTAGCGGAAGGCAGTCTTGCAAGACGAAAATGTCAATGGGCTTGCCTCGCAAGACGGAAAAATTTCCGATTTTTTTTTTTTTTTGTCAAACTGCTCTTCCCCCGTTGGTGCTTCGCAAGACAAAATTTTCACTATACGACAGCACTCGCAGAACGAATTAATTTCGTCTTGCGAGGCACCACTGTAAAGGCATTCTACTCTACTAAAAAGGTGTCTTTGCTTTCATTTCTTTTGCTATTTTTATTTTATTGGTTATGGAGAATGAAGTCCCTATTTTATTGGAGAAATGTTGGAGGGTATGGGATTGAAGACTTCCTTCCAGTCCCTCAGCTCTGCAATACATGTGTACTTGCCCCTTGATTATTAGCATTTCTTTACAAAGAATGTGTGTGTGTGTGTGTGTGTGTGTGTGTGTAATTTCTCCACACAAATAAGAGAAATGTTTTCTGTGGGAGCAACACAGGAAGATCTTCCCACAGCGCAAGGAGAAAGACATAAGGCTTTATCTCCAGCAGATGGGGAGGAATATAGATGGCAAAGCTATTCCTGAAACAGCCACGTCATAAACAAGGCCTTTAAAAACCTCCTTAAACTAAGGAAAGATACAAGATATATGAGATCAATAAACCAACTTCTCCCAGTAATCCATTTGGAAACCCAGACTGTTCTGCCAATTGAACAGCACAGCAACACAGTTCTAAATATAGAGGAAAATGTCTGTTTACCTGAATAAGTTCTTCTAACAAAAAATAAAATAAAATGTGATTTTCATGGATGGACACTTCTAGCGTGTATCGGCAACAGCAGAGCATAATTTCAAGGAATTTTATACTTACTGCCCTCTCGAGGTATGAACTAACAAGGTGATGAGCGTGGATGTAGCTGGGCAAATACAGTTTAAAGCTAACATTGCATATTTGAATTCCTCTTCGCACACAACGTGATCTGCAAGAAAAGCGGGAGAATTTTACGTAAGGCCTGAATTGCTAGCTGGCAGCCCACAGGGTAGATGTGGGCCCTGAAGTAGTTTTACATTCTCTCTAGAGGTCCTGCCAAGTTTGAGCCAAGGCTTTGTAAAATGCCTTTGCACAGTTCCACTTGTAAGCAAAAGGGTGAGAAGCAGAAGTGTTCTACAATGCCAATTTTGCATCTTTCCTTTGTATTTTGTACAGGGTCAGGGGCATAGCAAGGTAAATTGGTACCCGGGGGCAAAAAAAAAAAAAAATTGTTGCCCCCCCCCTTAGGCATAAGGAAAGTCAGGTGGTACCTGGTGCAGAAAATTTCTTGTAACCCCCCCATTGATTCCCCCCCTGCAAAAATGGTTTTACGTTATTTCATATTTTCTTACACAGGAATAATAACAAGTAATAATAATAATAAACTTTTATTTATATTCTGCCCTCCCCGGCCGAAGTCGGGCTCAGGGTGGCTAACATCAGATACATAACTTTGGTATAAAATCAAACAATAATTGAATTACCTCCTAAAAAGTCTCAAAATCAAATTAAAGTCTAATTGGATGGCTTTCTACAGGGTTAGGGTTGGGAACAGTAAGTGCTCCACTGAACTGAAATTTCAGCCTTCACGACATAGGAAAACAGCCAAGTAAACAGCTATTTTGGTGAAGGAGGGTCAAGATATTAACCGATATGCATGAAATTTCATATATAGCTATATAATCCCTAGTATAGTAAGATAAGACCTTCAGAGCAGGCATTTGAAAAAAAAGTTTTTTATGAACCGCCCTAGTAGGGCAGTAATTGTTCCTTAATAATTTGTCACCCCCTCCATTATGGAGCATGGGGTGGACCGCCCCCTATGCCCCCCTTGCTATACCCCTGTACAGGGTAGCAAGGAGATAAAGAGAGGGACTTTGTGGTGGTGGTGCCATATCTGTAGAATGGTCTCCCTTGGGAGGACCACCTAACACCTGGGATGTATTTTTTTAGTGCCAAGCCAATACCTTTTAAAACATTTTCTCAAGACTTTTAATCGTTGTTGCATTTTCTTATTTGCCCCACTTACAATTTATACCCCACATTTCACAATGGAAGCAAAACTGGCATATACATGGTTCTGAGATGGTCACCCATTCATGTCCTGACAAGACTCAGAGCTGCTGAGAATTATATACAACTACCTAAATTGTATAGAAATTTATCCATGTGTGCGACTACAGCGGCAAGATATGTTACTTGCCCAAAAATGGAAAGAAGAAGAAATTCCAGTGAAAGAAGAATGGATACAAAAACTTACGGAATATGTAGCAATGGCGAAACTTACCGGAAGAATAAGAAATCAAGATAACAAACTTTTTATAAAAGAATGGAAATGGTTTATTGAATATTTACAGATCAATTGTAAACAGATAAAAACACTGGCAGGATTATTGTAATAACCTGCAGCTAAATAAGAGTATATATTTAAAGAAGATTAATAAATGAGTAAGCTAAGTTAATTTGGATATGCAGAAGATATTAAAAATAAATTTAAGGAACCACAAAAAGAGGGGGAAGGAAGTCAAGTTTTGAAATGTCAAAATGATTGTAAAATCAGTGAAATGTATATATCTGAAAAGTAATTATTTTTTATTAAAAAAAGAAGACTCAGAGCTGCTTAGCTTCTGCAAACCGGTGGCCACATGTGTGTTTAGACCTGGGGCAGATCTACACTCATGGTTTTTAACGTTAAGGAATAGTTTTTGATAACGTATATGGACATAGGGCGTCCTACTTTTAATATTCATAGTGCATTATTAAAATGTGACACCAGAGTGTTCAGCAGAGCAACCAGCAACCACCAGCAGGGAAATAGCATTTTCACTATATGAAAAAAAGAAACCAGGGTAAAAAACACTTTAATTAACAAGTATGACCTGTGATGTTTCAGAACAACATATCTAATATCATTATAATAGCATAAAGTAAGTGAGTGTAGATTCAGCCCTGCTGTTTCCATTCACTACTCTTTTTGAGTTGTTTTTATGCTAGTCTGCTATGATATGCAATAGTTTAACCTCACAAACCTTCCAGGAATTTACAATGAAGGGCAGTATATAAATTCTTAAAACAAGTTGTTTTTTAAAAAATGCATGTAAGATGCACATGTAAAGGTATGCTTGTAACATGCTGCATGCTGCCCCTAACTGCTTATGGAGGGGAGGGAACCTAATAAAAAGGGTTCTCAAAGTGCCCCAAATATTTTATTATTGCCCAGTGCATTTCGTAAACCAGAAATTCATTTCTTGGTGGAAATTTTGCTTATTAACAACCTGCCGAAATATAGGGAGAAATTCAACGCTGCAATAAAACAAGCGTTCTGCTTGCTTTCCCAACATAATAATCCCCCCTCTGCTTCCCCCGTATGCTGCTCTGGGAGGTTCTCCTGACCCCTCCAGAGCTGATGTGGGGAGCATCTGGGGGAGGAGAAAGGGGAAAGCCCCCTTCTCTCAGCAGGAATCCTTGATCTGGCTCCCAATATCAGAATTGTTTAGTTGAACCTAGCCCATGGGTAGACAAACTAAGGCCCAGAGGCCAGATCCAGCCCAATTGCCTTCTAAATCTGGCCCGCAGACGGTCTGGGAATCAGTGTGTTTTTACATGAGTAGAATGTGTGTTTTTATTTAAAATGCATCTCTGGGTTATTTGTGGGGCATAGGAATTTGTTCTCCCCCCCCCCCGTTCAAAATATAGTCCGGCCCCCTACAAGGTCTGAGGGACAGCGGACTGGCCCCCTGCTGGAAAAGTTTGCTGACCCCTGACCTAGCCCACAGAAGAGTAGCTTCGTTGTTGTTTGTTTGTTTGTTTGTTTGTTTTGACAAATGCAACCTCCTTTCCACCTCAATTTGTTGGAGGCATAGCCCAGTAGAAGCACTGAAATTCCTATAAAAAGGTGGTGTCTGATGAGAAAATTACTCAGGAACACAGAATGGCTAGAGGGGGTTGCCTTGACAGATAAAGTTACTCAGACTTAGTACCCATTTATCTGCTATGCTATTGAGAGAGGGGAGGGGAGCAACGACTATCATAATCACATTTGTCATTTTGGACGGATCCATTTTTGTTTAACCCTCTGTCAGAGTGAAAGTATCAGCCTATGTACCATTGTCTTGAAATGAGGTAACATTTAACTATGGTGCATAGAGAGACCCCTTTTATTATTCATTTCTTCTTTCTGTTTATATATTTTACTGCTTACCCCTTTTTGCAAAATCTCAATAAAAGCAATTGTTTTTAAAGAGAGAGAGAGAGAGATGCTGTTTAAAAATGTGCATTTAAAAAGTAACATTTAGCCTAAGTTACTTCTACACTTGTTTTATGTATGTATATATCCATGTACTCAAGTTCATGGTTATGATATTACATTTCAAAGCTATAAAAATGTGGACGCACAGCCGTGAAAAAGAAATTGAAATGCAGCTCCTTGATTCATTTCTATAATTAAAAACAAAACGAGGCAAAACGTAAGATTAGCCTCGTCCGCATACCGTATGTCTCCCCTACACAAAAACGTTTTGAAATGCTAATAGGAAGAAATTAATTTCTAGTTAGAAAAATATATTATGAACATGGTGCTCTCATATTGCATGATCACAGCCCACACAGATGCTCACAGGACACAACAGCAGGAGCAGACTTTGGTAATACTTGATAGGACGGAGCCCTGAGCGGAGCCAAACTTTGGTGCCCCCAAATGAATACTCTCAATGATGGATCTTCCCAATTTTGTGCTCCTGCTAGGCTCAATGTTCTGTGTGGGGTAACTGCCAACATTGCCCTAAATCTGATGCTGACAACTGAGCAGATGTGGGGGAACTTTGGTCCTCCAGATGTTGCTGAACTACAACTCCCAACACCCTTGGCTATGCTTGTTGGGGAGTTGTAGTGCAGCAGCACCTTCCCCACACCTGCAATAGAGCAGGTAAAGGTAAAAGGCAAAGGACCCCTGGATGGTTAAGTCCAGTCAAAGGCGACTATGGGGTTGCGGCGCTCATCTCGCTTTCAGGCCGAGGGAGCCGGCGTTTATCCACAGACAGCTTTCCGGTTCATGTGGCCAGCAGGACTAAACCGCTTCTGGTGCAACAGGACACCGTGGTGTAAACCAGAGCGCACGGAAACGCCGTCTACCTTCCCACCGCAGTGGTACCTATTTATCTACTTGCACTGGTATGCTTTTGAACTGCTCGGTTGGCAGAAGCTGGGACAGAGCAACGGGAGCTCACCCCGTCACAGGGATTCGAACCGCTGACTTTCTGATCGGCAAGCCCAAGAGGCTCAGTGGTTCAGACCACAGCGCCACCTGCGGCCCATATCTGCAATTGAGCATTTGGTCACGAGACGTTCATTGCTCTTGCAATTCCCTTCTCTGTTACTCCTGTTTCGTACTCCCCCCCCCCGACTTCCCCACTGTTTAAATTTAGATTTGGGTCAAGCCCCTTTTCTTTTTTTGCTTACATTGTTCTAGAAATTGAATGCACATTTTTGGAGTTAGATAAGTACCGGCACCTTTAAAATTATATTTATGTTAAAAGTGTGGCACCTACTGTAACAACTTCACGGAGAGCAATGGCGCCTTTTTTCTATATAAAAGAAGCACTGCTAAGATGGCAATGGTGGCAGTGAATAATTTGCAGATATGCCATTCATACTGGCAGCCACTGCTATCTAGAAAAAGAGGTGCCAGAACTCACCACGAACGCCTCCCGTGTTCTCTTATAATGGCAATGGTGTCCACCTGAGTTCTGGCCGGGGGGGGGGGCAGGACTTGCAAGCAGCCATGGTTTGTAACCAGCTCTCCAAAGTCTCCGAATCCAGCAAAATTCAATTCTCTCTTATTTATGACCAGAGAAGTTAAATAACCTTGAAAATGTATACTGTACATGTTAAGTGGTCTTTACTCCCACTGAAGAAATGAGACTATTCCTGATTTCAGTGATCTCAGGTTTCACAAATGATTCCCTGCCTCATGCAGGGTCGATTGAGTAAATTCAAATGCTTAATTGGTTTGCAGACTGTTTGAGGGTATAGTGACTTTTTTTTTGCCTCAGAAATACAGCCATCACTTCTCTCTGAAATTAATGCATTCTACAAGCAGCACAGTACCTTGGGTCTAATCTTTTCTCTGTATAACACAATAAAAAGTACTTTAAAAAGTTGTTGGCATAACCAGTAATAGCCTTGATTTTCCACCCCCAGCTCCCCATTTATTTATTTTTTACTTTCAGAACGATCTTCCATTTTTTATCCCTAAATTGCTTTTTAGAAGTATGACTTTTCTCCGTAGGGTTATCTCATTTTCACGTTCCCAGAAATATTGATTTCCACTAACTTAATCCACATCTCAATTTGAGAGGAAAACCTAATCTAGTCACTGTTGGGCTCCTGAGTTAGATTTCTTTTTCTCATTCGCGGACTGCAAAGTACTTTATCTCCAAACTTGTGCATAGGCAGTGTAAGATACAGACCTGTCTATAGTACATGCATTATTCTGTTATTGCCAGATAACTCTAGAGTTTTATTCAGATTCTACTGAAAAGAGCAGGAAATAATCTTGAAGCTCAAATACCCAAGGGACATTTATCAGCCGTAACCTGTCCTGTTTTAATATGATTGTTGTTGAGCTAGTTCACATTTAACACTAAGCCAAACTATGGCTTAGTATCAGTTACAAGTAGGTAGCCGTGTTGGTCTGCCATAGTCAAAACAAAATAAAAAATAAAAAAAATCCTTCCAGTCGCACCTTAGAGACCAACTATGTTTGTTCTTGGTATGAGCTTTCGTGTGCATGCACACTTCTTCAGATACTTCAGATACTATGGCTTAGTATGAGTGTGCAAGCTTGAGGGATCCCAGAGACAAGACTGTGGGAGCTGCATTCCACCTCCAGTCTTCCTCCTGCTGCATGGATGTACGCCAAGTGATGGCTTGACTTAGCATGCCATTGAAACCCAGGCTCATGCTTTGTCACTCTCCAAACAAACCACAAGTTGTAATTCCTAGAACAAACCTTGGTTACAGCTTCAAGGATTCGGGTGCCACTTTGGTTTAAACCACTGAGCCTCTTGGGCTTGCTGATCAGAAGGTTGGCGGTTCGAATCCGTGTAACGGGGTGAGCTCCTGTTGCTCTTCCCCAGCTTCTGCCAACCTAGCAGTTCAAAAGCATGCCAGTGCAAGTAGATAAATAGGTACTGCTGCGGCGGGGAGGTAAACGGTGTTTCCGTGCGCTCTGGCTTCCATCACTGTGTCCTTTTTTAATTTATTAAGTTTATTTTGCAAATTACAAAAAGAAACAATAACAAACACAATTACACAGAAAAAACCACTCCCCCACACACACCCCACCACCCTGCGATGACTTCCAGCCTTTTCTATATTGCGCTTTATAATTCTTGGTTGTTATGTATACAGTGGTGCCTCGCTAGACGAAAGTAATTCGTTCTGCGAGTGTCTTCGTATAGCGAATTTTTCGTCTAGCGAAGCACCAAGGCTGAATAGCAGTTTTCGGGACGAATTTTTTTTTTTCCGTCTTGCGAGGCAGCCCCATTGACTTTTTCATCTTGCGGGGCAGCCTTCCGCTAGCGAATGCCTTTCGTCTAGCGAGTTTTTCGTCTAGCCAGGCATTCGTCTAGCGGGGCACCACTGTACCTGTATCTCTGTTTCTTTCCTTTCCATTATTTATTTGTTTGATCCCTTCACATGTCTGCTAAGAGATCAGCTTTCTCTACAAAAACTGTCAGGTAATCCTTAAACATTTTCCAATCTTTTATCTATTTTATGATCACATACTCCTTTGATTTCCCCTAGTTTTTTCCGCCAAATTTTGATATGTTATTTTAATTTGCCAGTCTTCTTTACTAGGTACTCTATCACTTTTCCAGTTTTTCGCTACAAGGAGTCTAGCGGCTGCTGTCACATACATTAATATGCACCTATCTTTTTCTTTGATCTCATCATCTAACATTCCTAATAAAAATAATTTTGGATTTTTCCTGAATGAGTATTTGAGTATCTTTTTCAAATCCCTGTAGATTATTTCCCAAAATTTCTTGATTTCTTTACAATGCCACCAGATGTGTATGAATGTACTGGTTTCCCTATGACACCTCCAACATACATTACTATTACCTTTGTACATTTTTGCCAATTTTTCCGGGGTTAGATACCACCTATATTGCATTTCGAATACATTTTCCTTTAGATCATAATTTGGTGTAAATCTTTTTTCCATATTTTCCCCATCTTTCTAACATGACTGTTTTCCCCAATCTTGCGCCCATCTGATCATAACTTCTTTTATCTGTTCATCTTTTGTTTCCCATTCCAATAATAATTCATATTTTTTAAATATATTTATCTTTTCCTTCTAATAATATTTTATCTAATTTGGAAATTTCTTTTTCAAAACCTATTTTTTATCCTTTTGAAATCTTTGATTGATTTGAAAATAGTGTAACCAAATGTTCATATATGATTTAATTTCCTTGTATTCTCTTAATTTTAATTTTCCATTCACCTCCTCCAATAATAATTTATACGATGGCAAATTTGCTTCCATATCCCTCCTCCTTACTGCAACAATCTCCGTAGGTGATACCCACCATGGTGCCCTTGGTTCCAATATGTCATGGTATTTTTTCCATATCTTATATAATGATTTCCTTATGATATTATTCATAAAGCTGCTGTGGGTTTTAAAATTTTCCTCCATTAAATACCAATGCCAACCAAATCCTAGGCCCACTCCCTCTAAGTCTAGCACATCTATATTTTTCAATTCAAACCATTCCTTCATCCATGTTAGACCAGCCACATCGTGATATAGTTCTAAATCCTACAAGCTGAGCCCTCCTCTTCCTTTTTGGTCAATTAATAATTTATATTTAATTCTTGGCTTTTTGCCATTCCAGATAAATTTTGATATATCCTTTTTTTCATTCTTTGAAGCATTTTGCCCCTCCCAATATCTGTAAATTTTGAAAAAGATAAATCATTTTTGGGAGAACGCTAATTTTGATGACTGATATTCTTCCTAATAGTGAAATTTTTAATTTAGACCAATTGTCCCATTTCTTTTTGATTTCTCTCCATACTTTCTCATATTTTCCCTGAAATAAATCAATACTTTTTGTTGTCATTTGTATTCCCAAATATTTCATTTTCTTCTTAATTTCAATGCCTGTTAATTCCTGCAATTTATTCTTTTCATTGGTTTCCATATTATACTTGTTTTTTTATAATTGATTTTGAGACCGACCAATTTCCCATATTCATTTATTCTTTTAAGTGCATTTGGTATACTGTTTAGTGGATCTTCCGTAGTAATGATTACATCATCAGCAAATGCTTTTATTTTATATCTCTTTTCTCCTATCACTATTCCTCTGATACCTTCATCTTCTCTAATATTTTTCAATAAAATTTCCAATACGATTATAAATAACAATGGTGACAAGGGACACCCCTGTCTCGTGCCCCTTGATATATTTATATTCTCCATGATTTTGTCATTTATTATTAATCTTGCTCTCTGGTTTTCATGACCCCAATTGCCGTTTCAAATTTTCCGCCAATGCTTAAATCTTTTAAAACTTTTGCCATAAATGCCCACGATACATTATCAAATGGCTTCTTTCATGGTGTCCCGTTGTGCCAGAAGCAGTTTAGTTCTGCTGGCCACATGACCCAGAAAGCTGTCTTTGGACAAACGCCCGCTCCCTAGGCCTGAAAGCGAGATGAGCACCACAACCCCATAGTCGCCTTTGACTGGACTTAACCATCCAGGGGTCCTTTCCCTTTTACCTTTTTTACTGCTCCTGGTTTGAATGGAGCAAGACAAGGCATGAACAGACCCTCCACATGTGCCTATTTTCCAGGGACAGTCCTGAATTTACAGCAACCATCCCGGTTTCTCAGTTGATCATGGAATGTCCCTAAGGAAACCATTTATGGAGGTGAGAAACCCTGTCCCCCAATCCAAGGAGATATGTGACTATACAACCTTTAGAAGGCAGCCCTGTATAGGGAAGTTTTTAAACGTTTAATGTTTTACTGTATTTTTATAGATGTTGGAAGCTGCCCAGAGTGGCTGGGGCAACCTAATCAGATGAGCAGGGTATAAATAAAATTATTATTATTATTATTATTATTATTATTATTATTATTATTATTATTATTATTGAATAGGGCATCCCTATTTTCATCAGAGAAATGTTGGAGGGTATGCATGAGCCTCAGCTTGGATTGCATGATAAGCCAAAGCATGGTTTAGCTCACAGCAGTGCAGGAGGAAGAACGAAGGAGGAGCAAAGTGACTGTGATCTGGCTTGTTTCTACTAAACCATAGCTTGGCTTAGCAATACGTATTAACCAGTTCATTGTTGCAGCACGTATCACAATCCTGTTGTATTTTTGCTTAATTAAGTTGGCATTGATTTGCAGGCATAACAACACGTAAGCGGTACTAAACACAGTTTTTACGATCTGTCTCATGGGGCTTTTTCAGATCAGGAAGTGTGGGCAATGGGGGAGACTGCAGAGATGTTTACAGAAAAGAAAAGTTCATCCACCATCCTCGGCCACCTTGCAACAAACAGTAAGGTCAGGTCAAAATCCTTCTGCCACAGACAATCTAAAGAAATTCTCAAGCAACTTCTTTTGCCAAAGAAGAAAATCATCTGTAAAAAGGGGTGATGTTATAGGATTGGGGGCCCTATCATCATCATCATCATCATCATCATCACCATTATTATTATTATTATTATTATTATTATTATTATTATTATTTTAGCAATCTGAAGGGACAAGAAATGAATCAATTTGTACCATCAGGAACAGAATGCAATTGCAGCCCTTGATGTGCAATACGTCCAACTAAGGCCTGAATATCCTCTCTCTCCCTCTCTCTCTCTCCCCCTCTCTCTCTATATATATCACACAATTCAATTTCAGGGAATCTAAAGTCCTTTATTCTCAGTGAGGGAGTACCTATGCATTACAAAACAACAATAACAACCTATAATGCGGTCTGGCATTGCTACTCCCTCTTCTTCCGCATCATTCAAGGCACCTTACCATTGCCCTGAGCATTTTCATTTTCATATTCATTTATTCAGCTCCATCACTCAGTGATGTCAGATCAACAAATGAATTGAATTAGGCATCATAGAGAAGATGGAACCCAATATCTGACTGCCCCGTTTGTGTATTTACGTGCAGTTTTGGCCACACTTGCTTCATTGCACCATTTGACCAAGCTATGACAATCCAACGTGTTATTTTACCCAAATTGTCAGAGATAGAGCTGCTCACTGAAGGCGACGTCCAGTTACTCTTGACTGGTAATTGCATGAGATTTCTGAACAAAGGGAACATTGGGAAAATGTAACGAGGAGAATAATATGAGCCAAAAAAAACCCCAAAAAGAACCTCCTACTGCAATTTAGTGCATTTAATGAGCCACAAAGAGGGATGCAATTCTGTAATGGAAATTTTTTAGCTCTTTTCACTTCTGTACTTAACTGCTGGGCCAGTTCAGCAAATTAAGTGTTTAGACACCCAGGTAGGAGATGCAGATGGGAGGAAGTATGCTAGTTTTGCTAGTATGGAAGAAAGATAGAAAGGATTGTCTCATTGTAAAACACTGCTGGGCATAGCACAGAAAAATGGGTATACTGTAAATCAGACATAGGCAAACTCGGCCCTCCAGATGTTTTGGGACTACAACTCCCATCATCCCTAGCTAACAGGGCCAGTGGTCAGGGATGATGGGAGTTGTAGTCCCAAAACATCTGGAGGGCCGAGTTTGCCTATGCCTGCTGTAAATGCATAGAAGTTTTCTAGCGCATTTGAGTGCCGTGTGGATCCTTCTGTATGGCAGAGGAAAGGGCTGAACAGAATGAACTTTTAGTAACTACTGTTTGTTTGGTATTCTACATTTTTCCCAACCGGGCTGGTACATGATGATAGCACATGTGATTACACATCACTTAGGCAAAGCACTGTGTAAATATGATAATCACTGCCACCTGGTTTTCTTGCTTTGTAAGTGCCCAATTACAGGATTAGGGTTGCTTACATGGAGGGGAAGCCAACTAAGTGATATTTTGGAACAGAAAGTAACCTGAAGCTAAACGAACAAAATCCCAGGAGGTGTTTATGCCTTCACAGATATATTCATCAAGCAGATATGGATATGTTAAACTACTGCCCAAATCACAGTATAAGAAGAGTTGATTTACTTATTAGTGCAGGTAGATGATTTTAGACTCATTTGATGATACTCCAGAGGTGGCCACTTGAAATGAAATTTATTGTTACAAAGTTATGCAATGATTAAAAATTGTTACTATTTCGATTAGCATAGAATTTTTGGTTCTGAAAATCATCATAAACCGCATCTTTGCTGCAATGCAGTTAAATCAAGCTGAGACGTTTCCACTGCAGAAACAGGGACAGATCCTGCAGAGGGATTTTCAGGAGACATGCCAAAAGAAGAATACAATAAAGGGGGGGGGAGGGAAACTTTTTGGAAAATTCCTTTGTTGTTTTCAGTACTTTGTGCACAACAAAGTACTTGCAAACCTCAGAATGTGAACTGGTTTCATTGAAATGCATGATGTTCTGTTTGTCCTGATGCTTGTGAGTTTTAGTTGTGCTGTTTGTTTATTAGCATTTATAAACTGCTTAATATTTATAAACTGCTTAATACGCGGGTGGTGCTGTGGGTTAAACCACAGAGCCTAGGGCTTGCTGATCAGAAGGTCGGCGGTTTGAATCCCCGTGACGGGGTGAGCTCCTGTTGCTCAGTCCCAGCTCCTGCCCACCTAGCAGTTCGAAAGAACGTCAAAGTGCAAGTAGATAAATAGGTATCGCTCCGGCGGGAAGGTAAACGGCATTTTTGTGTGCTGCTCTGGTTCGCCAGAACCAGCTTTGTAATGCTGGCCACATGACCCAAAAGCTGTACGCTGGCTCCCTCGGCCAGTAAAGCGAGATGAGCGCCACAACCCCAGAGTCGGACACAACTGGACCTAATGTTCAGGGGTCCCTTTACCTTTTAATATTTCAAAAATCTCTGAACAAAACAAAACGTAAACCCTCAGCAATATAAAACACATGAAAACACATGGAAGTGAATAAAACAGAAAACCAGAGGATTCAAATATTTCAAACAGGGTATGCCCATCAATGAGGCAAGATGAAGCTATTTGCCTTGGATGGCAGATCCAACCACTGCCCCTGCCTTGCCCTCACTGCTGCATCCACATTGCTGCTGTTACATTGTGATGGCACAGATGAGGATGGTGTTGCAGTGGCAGGGCTGGCAGAAGCATATGCGCAATGGTGGGAGGAGGGATGGGACAGGAAGGAACCATAGATCTGCAGTGGGGGCATCATGGAAGTGGAGTCAGTGGCGTTTTGCCCACAGTGGCAGAATGTCTTTGTCTGGCCCTGGGTTCAATCTTCTGAACCAAATAATTCAGTCAGTGTCCTTCAATAAGACCCTCTTCTGGTCTGCTTGTAGATTATTGCCTTCAAGTCATGCCACAATTACCGGTATGCATCAAGATGTTCAGTTGTAGCTCCATATCTCCCGTGGATTTTACTGTTTGGTGGCAGGGGACTTGCAAGCACGTGCAACTCTGATACAATTTATGTGCTGCCTCCTAGAAGTTGTTTTAATGTTGTAAAGGTAAGGTAAAGGACCCTTGGACAGTTAAGTTCAGTCAAAAGTGGCTATGGGGTGCGGCACCCATCTTGCTTTCAGGCGAGGGAGCGGGCATTTGTCCACAGACAGCTTTCTGGGTCATGTGGCAGCATGACTATACCGCTTCTGGCACAACGCAACACCGTGACAGAAGTCAGAGTGCATGGAAACACCATTTACCTTCCCACCGCAGCAGTACCTATTTATCTACTCGCAGTTGCATGCTTCCGAACTGCTAGGTTGGCAGGAGCTGGGACAGAGCAACGGGAGCTCACCCCGTCATGGGGATTCAAAACGCAAACCTTCTCATCAGCAAGCTCAAGAAGCTCTGTGGTTTAGGCTGGGACCTTAGGCTGAAAGGTACGTAAGCAAATAAATTACTACTAGTAGTAGTAATACAGTGCCCATCATCCATGACCATTGGCCATGCTGGGTGGGTCTTATGGGAGCTGTAGTCCAAAACATCTGGAGGGAACCACATTTTCTCTCCCTGCCTTGGATTAATAAAGTGCTTTCTGTGGGTTCTGTCCCGAAAATGTCAAGCTACACTGATAGGAGTCGGGTTTGCAAGGGGGGTGGATCTTTAGGGCCACTATTTTAGGAAACGCCAACAATTACTGCATATATTGAGTGCAATGTGTAGACCAGAGACATGGAACCTGAGGCAGTCTAGATGTTGTCAGATCACAATCTCCATCAGCCCTTACCACAGCCTGTGTTGGTTGGGGCTGATAGTCCAACAACATTCCCAGAGCCACAGGTTTCCCATCCCTGGTATAGACCAGCATTATTGGAAGAGGTAGGTCTTCTGGGAACTTCTGTATTCTGTACAAAAGCTACCATTCAGCGGATGCTTAATTTTTTAAAACAGTACTAGCTGCAAAGAGTGAAGAATCAAATAATATGTACACAAACATCTTTTTTAAAAAAATTACGCTTCCCACCAAAACTCAGCATAGCGTTTTTGAAGCTTTGAGGTAGTTGAGAGACAGCATGTGTACAAAAGATCCTAAGTATCAGTTACCTAAATTTTGTGCATTCTTTCATCTTAATTCCAATGTGAAAGTCTCTTCATTAATCTCAGCGGGTGCTTGTCGGGCTCTGAGTACACAGCAGGGACCACATGTTCCTGGAAAAAAGCCAGCCTTCCCCATTTCCTTTGCTTGACAAAGTGCCTTGTAAGAATATAGTGTCTCAGCTTAACAAAATATTTCCCTTAGACACATATATTTCTGAGAGATGCTGAGTGTTCCAGACACCAGAGGCACAAAAGTCACAAGCTCTTTATGACAATGCTATTTCACTTTTTTCTCATCTTGAATAAATAACAGTGTGCGGGCATTTATGCTGCAGCATAGAAGGATACCATAGCCCACTTTAAAATATTTGAAATATTAAGTGGTATATTGTTTTAAATAAACTACTAAATAGACCTGGATAAAGTGCAGGAAAGTGTTAAGTCGTGGGTGGACACAGCAGACGACACAGTGATTTCCAAACAGCTCTTGTTTATTCTCAGGCTGGAACAGATCTGAGCTGAAGGCCTCAGCAGCCTGCTTATATAGAACTCAGCTACAAAGCAACAGTAACAACTTTCCGCAGTTAACCAATCCCTGAACGTCCTTTACAATCCTTCTTTTGCATATGCGGACCTGAGTGAAAACTGCAGCAGAATGAACTATATACACACACCCCTAGTGGCCTAGGGTGAGAACTTCAATACATAACAGAAAGGACAGCCAACATTATTCTGGGGCTGGCACAACTTCCCTGCAAGAAATATCCAAAGAATTCTTAGTTTGAAAAGAGAGGGTTATTGGGAATAATAACAGAACGGTGGCTTTCAAAATTTATTTGGGTAACACTGAGATGCTTGAAACCTGATCTTTGGAAGCTTTATCAGTAGTTCCCCAGTGAGAATATACGTTACTTATTTGTAAACTACCCTGGCAATATTTAAGGATAGTAAATAAATCCATTCCATAAGAAGTAATCAATAAAACTTCCCTGAAAGATGTACACGAGGTGGTAAATCCATGTCTGGGCTATTCTACTGCAGACAACAAGTAGGGGATAATACACAAAATAATTCCCCACACACCAGGGGAAAGAGTTCTGGACTGGCCTACCTGATGTTTTAGTTCTCTCTGTGCAGAGATTTATCTGCTTACTTTTGTATATAAGAACACTCAGCCATGTAAGCACCCACCTGTAGCCTGACATGGTTTCATCCAGACACAGGCTTACCACATACCCTCCAAGTGCCCCAATTTTTCAGGGACAGTCCTGGAATGACAAAAGCCATCCCGGCTTCTGATTGGATCTCAGAATGTTCCTGTTTCCCCTGCTAGTGCTGCTGTGCCGAGCTGACAGCAGTGGCAAGAGGGCATCCCGCTGCCTCTCCAACAGAGGCACAGCTAGCTGCTCCAGCACCTGGAGCGGTGCACATGCTGTGCACCTGGGGGCGGTGGGGCTACCTGCCCACAGGGGTGGGGCGAGTGGCAAGCGTCCCAGGGGCACAGGGCAGCAATGTCAACCCCCCCCCCCAGGGATGACACCTGGGGCGGCCCGCACCCACCACACACCCCTTCCTCCGCCAGTGCTCTGCACGGTGACAGCACCTGCCAGTCTCCTCCCTTGGGCAGCTTGTGGTGGCTGCTAGAGAGTGGGAGAGGAGGAGGAGAGGCTGCCACTGCCAAGGCCCAGCCCCACATGATGTGCCGACTTTGAGGGGCAGGCAGAGGGCAGGGCCGTCCTGGGCATGAATACACAGAGAGCAGACTGGAAAGAAAAATGGTTAAAAGCCCAAATTAGGAGAGCAAACCTTGTTGAAATGAACTGAAACGCCAATACATACCAATGCATAAACAGGACAAAATGGAATTATGGATGACCACATGTCAAAATGATGTGGGCAGACTTGAAATGTCCATCTCTACTTACTAAAGTGTATTATCACCAGAATCCCAGACATACCTGCAAATTTGATGTGGAACTTGTTTTCAGGCTTCAGTATCTGAACATACAGAGGACAGTTTGGTGCAAAATCTTTGACAGCCCAAGCTCTTAAAATAGTCTGATGATCCTAGGATGAAACAGAAGATGCCATGTAAGACAAACGGGTTTTCTAAAGCTCAAAATGGGAAATAATAATAATAATAATGGGATTTATCACGTTGGTTGAACTAACGGGTCATTTTTTAAAAAAAGAGAATCTTCTTGTTGGATCATATATGTTGGGAATTATCACTCCAGATTTCATACTTTTATTTATTTCGTGTAACGAAAAAGGAATTCCCATGGCTGTCACACCAACAACTAATTATAATAAAAATCAGAGGTAGATGCTATTGTCAAGAATAACACAAAGTGAGTGAGACTCGCAGGCTTCTCTCTCGGATAATTTTAATATAAATCAGTTGACCAAATAAAGATTTAGGAATATTTTCTGGCTCACTCGGGGTTCCAAAGCAACAGGTCAAGGTATCCTGGGCTTGCAACTTCCCTCAGCTACTAATGTTTAGCATTGACATATGGTAAGAATGAGGAATTTGTGACCCTCCAGATGTTGTTGGACTACAACTTCCATCAGTCTTGGCCAGTATAGTCAATGGTATGGGATTATGGGAGTTGTAGTCTGGCAACATCAAGAGAGCCGCAGGTAATGTAACAATTACTGTTACATGAACCCATTAAAGTAATAAACAGGATTACTATCCCCTCACTGCAATGGAAGGGCGAGACTGAGATTGAGTCAATACAGATTCACGTAAGGGCACCTAGAAATGTTTGGATGATGCAAATATTGAGTTGGGAGAACTGCTGGCTTGTAGAGTTTCCACTATTTGCTGATACACCAGCTCTAAATATAAAATAATTGTGTTATTATGGATACTACCATTGAAATTGAATCCCTGGTAGGTGTCCATGACAGCTACACAATCACCTTACAAGCAGACTCTCACCCGTGATGGCAGACATAGTTTCATAGTATAATTGTTTCCTTGCAATGATAGAGGAAAACCACTGATTCTCTAATGTAGCTAATGTAGAATTCCACCATCCATATATGAAATATCCTCCTCAGTTGTTATTCTTAATAGATCCTATCCAATATTAAAAGGGCAAGAAAGAAACAGAAAATTAAAGAAAACCCTTATTGGACAAAGCGAACAATTTGCCATATATTGGAGATTAATATTTTGGCCTTTCATCTCTGCACATCTGCCAGTGACCAGATGTGATCCTGAGGCAATGTTTGTAATCTGAGGAAACATTTCTGTGGTGTATGAACATTTTGGGAAGAGAGAGTTTTCTTCAAAAATAACAAATTGTGATGCCGCTCTTGCTATTTAAATATAGTAGAAAACTCAATAATCCCGGGCATTCGTAGGGGTTCTCTTAGAGATTGCCCTTAAACATCCTTTCTCTTTATGAGATTGGAAATCCATGCTTAACAAGTGTTAAAATCAGATTTACATGCATACCATTCTATTAGAAGCATGAGCAGCTGTACCTAGTCTTGGCCTCTGTTGAAATATGCAATAGGATCATTTTCGCTCCTATGTATAACACATACAAACACAAAACACATGTTCTGATGACATTAATATAAGTCTAGAAGGAAAATTTGTACAAATCAGAAAATTTGATGGAGAAAATCTCTAAAAATTGTTCTCAATTATTTAGATGAGGGATTGGGGCACAAGTTAAAGGTAAAGGTACCCCTGACCATTAAGTCCAATCATGGGTGACTCTGGGGTCGCATGCTCATCTCACACTATAGGCTGAGGGAGCTGGCATTTGACAGCTTCCGGGTCGTGTGGCCAGCATGACTAAGCCGCTTCTGGCAAACCACAGCAGCACAAAAAACGCCATTTACCTTCCCGCTAGAGCGGTACCTATTTATCTACTTGCACTTGACGTGCTTTCAAACTGCTAGGTGGGCAGGAGCTGGGACTGAACAACGGGAGCTCATGCCGTCGCAGGGATTCGAACTGCCGACCTTCCAATCGGCAAGCCCTAGGCTCTGTGGTTTAGACCACAGCGCCACCCGCGTCCCAACAGGGCTCAAGTTAGAAGCATAACTGGGCATGCCGATGGAGGTTAACTTGACAGAAGTGCTATGTTGGCTATATAATTATTAAATTACCATGTCGAGAAAACATAATGTTAAGCATTTTCAACCAAAATTGTTATAACAAATCACACACACACACACACACACACACACACACATACACACACTTAAATGTGTATGGATTGTGTTTGATTAAATTATACAGAATAGGCCCATTGAAAATAATGGACGTGTTTTAGCCATGTCCATTCATTTCATGGATCTGTTCCAAGTAGGACTAATGTTGAATCAAACCTGAGAAGGATGAGCATGGGTTGGTGGATTTACTCATAAAAGACCAATAAATTCATCTGGTTTCCAAGAAATTTCATGTGTATATATCTATGCATATTTCACTTTCATTTCATAATTCTACAATCAATTACTCTTAGCAGATAGAAAGAGCTTGACTCAACAGGACTCAAATCAAATCAAACAGTGCTAATACATTAAAATGCTCCATTTTTGAATTGCTGTTAACATCTAAAACGTTATTATCGGAGCGCCATATCAGTTTTTCCCCCTTTTTCCATTTTCAAAAGTACAATTGAGGGTAATTTCTGAGACCTAATGATGCTAAGGAATGAAATGGATTGTATAATCATAAGCTTGCTGTTGTCAGAAAAAGAGAAAAAAGAGCATCGCCAGATAGGAAGGGCTTTTTTGGTTTGGTACCCATATTAAAATCTCAGTCAAAAATTCAGGACCATAGATACTTTCGAATAACAGTGCTAAAAACTGCAGTTGGATTAGAATAAGTCGATTCTCACAGAGAAGTAAAATAGTGATGTAATGGGTGCCAAACCCAGGAATTTGAGGCTCTGCAACAATTATTTGATTGGTGATGATATGTTATGTTAGCATGGCTTCCAAGGCAGGAAAGCCTTTCAGATTTATTCATTTATTAAGTTAAGAATGATTTGAAAGTGAATAATCATTATGGGTTATTATGGGTCATTATGAATAATGGGTATGTTTAGCCTGGAGAAGAGAAGGTTAAGGGGTGATATGATAGCCATGTTCAAATATATAAAAGGATGTCATATAGAGGAGGGTGAAAGGTTGTTTTCTGCTGCTCCAGAGAAGCGGACACGGGGCAATGGATTCAAACTACAAGAAAGAAGATTCCACCTAAACATTAGGAAGAACTTCCTGACAATGAGAGCTGTTCGGCAGTGGAATTTGCTACCAAGGAGTGTGGTGGAGTCTCCTTCTTTGGAGGTCTTTACGCGGAGGCTTGACAGCCATCTGTCAGGAATGCTTTGATGGTGTTTCCTGCTTGGCAGGGGGTTGGACTGGATGGCCCTTGTGGTCTCTTCCAACTCTATGATTCTATGATTAATCCTTCCTGATCCAGAACTCAAAAAAGCAGCAGTAAGTCAGGGTATGGGACAGAGAGGGACATCTCCCTCACAATTCAAAAGTCACGACCTCCAGGACACAACATATTCCTCAACGTGCCCTAGGTACATTCATAAAGAATGTTCCAGTGATAATTGCAAGTCCATTGCTTGAGCACAATGCTATATATTAAAAAGTTGCTTCAGGGAAACTCAGAAGCGCTTGATGGGCAGTTTGCTAGTTATGACATTCTCGGTGCATTCAATAAAAGGAAAATACTAACCAACTCCAGGAACAGAGGCAACAACACAGTGATAGAAGAAAATAGAACACAATGCCCTGGTTCTACCTGAAGAACATTAGGTAACTGAGTTAAGGGACCAGTAAATAGTATATAAAAATGTTGAGTCCCTTGCTTCATTTAACATTGCTGGCGGGCTGTAAAACCATTGCCACGAGGGGTGGAAATATAGATCACATTTGCGGATATTTATTCAAACTTATTTCCTTCTATTTAAATGTAAGGTTTTTGGAGATTTGCTGGATGAAGCAGAAGGATGGACGGAACTAGGCAAAGGTGATCCAGACCGTTTACTACAAGAGGAGAGTGGAAGAGAAAGAGTGCACATGGACAGGAAATTCTGGGATGTATAGTTAGAGCAACATCCACTCCAAGTCCCAGAGTTCCTGCCAGCATTTCCAGTGCACAGGAAAGAACGGTTGTCAGGATGTGGTAGCAAAAAAGAAGGGACAGAGCACTCATACAAAAATTGACAACAGGTGTGTTAATTGTGGGACTGAGGCCTCTACAACCCCCAAATGTCCACTGGGGCGAAGCTTAGCCTCCCCCCCAAAAAAATCTTGAGGGGGCAGAGGAGGCCTGGGCTACTTCTGCCAATGTGACAGTCATCACGCATGCAACACACACATGTCACACTCACAGAAAGTTCATCATGCATGTGATGTCAGCCCCCCAATGTCGGGTGCAACTCAAACCCCAAAACTTAGGTAGGTGGGTTTTTTTCTTCACAAAGCATAGAAGAAGTGAAACCAGATCTCAGACGGAGAACAGTGCATAAAAGGGACTGTCTCTCAAGACAGAAGGATGTCAGCAATTGCCTGGGAGCAATTTTTTTTAAAAAAATAAATGTCGTCAGATGAGCTATGGTTACTTCTGCACCCCACATCTCCACAAAAATATGTACCGTATCTGGTAGAATTTAAACCCAGGATTATTCATACCCTACACAAAATATTGTGCTCTTAGAACAACATGCTAGATCCCAACTTTCTAGAGCACCTCACACTTCATACTTTTTCCACATAAGGCAGGCATAGGTAAACTCGGCCCTCCAGATGTTTTGGGACTACAACTCCCATCATCCCTAGCTAACAGGACCAGTGGTCAGGGATGATGGGAATTGTAGTCTGAAAACATCTGGAGGGCTGAGTTTGCCTATGCCTGACATAAGGCTTAGAATGGCTTTCCCTAAGACCCAGTGTTATTTTTCTAGAGAAAGAGGTGCCATAACTCACCACGGATGCCTCTCTTGTTTTCTCATAAAGACAATGGTTCCCACCTAAGAGGTGCCAGATCTGAGTTCTGGCAAGTTCTAAAAAAGCCCTATCAAGACCTAGGAACGTTACATGAACCAAGAATGTGAATTGGTATAAGATAACTCAATACCTACATATACTTGCAAGGAACGTGCTATCCTATTTTCCCTGAGCATTTCCAAAGAATGTTTGTTTTTTAACTGATTTTCTTATTGGAGAAGTTACGAATCAAATACCTCAGTATGTATAAAACTATATCTATAGATCAGAGAAACTAGAAATGGAGAAAAATGAAATAAATAAAATAAATAAAATAATTACAGTACCCCCCGGGTGTTTCATAATCATCTGTACTCTCCATAACATTTGTTCCAAAGGCTGTAAAATGATCTGCACATTTATATTGATAAAATGATCTGTTCCCACTTCTTAAAAATCACCCGTGAATATTAACACAGTTTGAACAAAACCCAACTTCATTTATGTTCGAAATGTGACACATTTTCTTTTTTCTTTTTTTAAAAAAGGGAAATTCTCCCACTGTGTGTGTGTGTGTGTGTGTGTGTGTGTGTGTGTGTGTGTGGAATGTGAAATACTTAAGAGCCAAGGCATTGGATGTATTTAAAAATGATTCTTATATTAGACATTCACTGAGAACCGTCTTCAATACCCCTTAATAGAAAGACAGACAAAAGATCCAATCTGGCAACATGCACCACCGACGGAAGACTCAATGGTAATCTACCAAATTTGTCTCCAAATTTGCTCTCCTTGGTCAATGCCACCATACCTGGAATTGAGCAAGCAGGCCTGGGAGAGAGAGGACTTCACAGTTTGGGGTTCCTGGTAAGGGCTGCCCTTCTGTTGACACCCACCTCTGATCTCCTTTGGTGCAAACTAAATCTGAGTTGAGGATGCTGCTGTTGCCAAGTCCCTGCCCCAATTTTAGCTTTTCCAATGCATTTGGCCTGAACTTTTGAGGGTAAGGAATGTGTACCAGGGCAAGAGTGTGTGCCTGTGTTGGCTCCATCCCCAATGTTCCTGGGCAGTGCTGGTCCACCCCCAATCAGATGTGGAGCTAGCTGTTCCAGCACCTGGAGCGGCGCACATGCTGTGCACCTGTGGCAGGGCCATGGGGGTGGGGCGAGTGTCCCAGGAGGCAAGGCAAACGTCCCAGGGGGGTGCGGGGCAAGCCACCCATGGGGGGTGGAGTGATTCACCCATGTCGGGCTGCTTCCTGGGCGGTGGGGGGGAGGGAGCCGTGCCACTTTGCCAGCAGCCTTCCTCCCTTCCCTCATCCTTTTGACAGCTCAGGGGAGGCTCTCCTCCCCCAGGAAGCAGCCCCGGAGCGGGGGGCAATGGCGCACTGCCTGCCTGTGACTCCCAAGCCTCCCCTGAGCTGTAAAAATGAAGGGGGGAGGGGGAAGGGGGGAAGGCCACCGGCAAGGTGGCAAAGCTCTGCCCCTTCCCCCGACAGCTCAGAGTAGGCTTGGGAGTCGCAGGCGGGTGGCACGTCAAATGTCACCCCCCTCAGTGATGACACCTGGTTCGCCCCCCCGCCCCTTCCTCTGCCCCTGCCACCAATTTTCCTGCACTGAGTGCAAAGATCAGTAGGAGACTTCTAAGCATGCCTGCCTGAACGACCCTCCTCACAAATGGAATGATGCAGGGCTCTCGTTGGCAAGGGAAGCTTTTCAGTGTGTCTAGTCTTTGGACCTCTGTGCTGAGCATGCAAAGACTGAAAATGAAGGGGTGAAATCAGCACACATGGAAACCTTGGGGAGTTGGGCCCGATACGCACAAGTGCTGGCCTCCTACACCTTTCTTGCTCTTGCGAGTTGTGCTGTATGCATGAAGATGGCATTTGTATACTTTCTACATCTTGTATAAAGTGATAATACTGATAATTTAATAATAATTTATTATTAATACCCCCCCCCCAAAAAAAAATCTGGCTGAGTTTTCCCAGCCACTCTGGGCAGCTCCCAACAGAATATTAAAAACACGATAAAACATTTAAAATGTCCCTAAACAGGGCTGCCTTCAGATGTCTTCTAAAAGGCAGATAGTTGTTTACTTCCTTGACATCTGATGGGAGGGCGTTCCACAGGGCGGGCACCACTACCAAGAAGGCCCTCTGCCTGGTTCCCTATTGCAGCCTGCTTTCACACATTTATGTGCTTGTTCAGTCTTGTTTCCCCCTGCTTTTTCCCCTGTATACACAACTGCAGGAGTTGCATTCAGAACACCTGATTTGTATTTTGACCCCACTGTAGTCAGCGAGAAAAGGTAGCCATTACAGTGGTACCTCTGGTTACGTACTCAATTTGTTCCAGAGGTCCGTTCTTAACCTGAAACCGTTCTTAACCTGAGGTACCACTTTAGCTAATGGGGCCTCCTGCTGCCGCTGCGCCGCCGGCGCACGATTTCTGTTCTCATCCTGAGGTAAAATTCTTAACCCGAGGTACTACTTCCAGGTGAGCAGAGTCTGTAACCTGTAGTGTCTGTAACCCGAGGTGTTTGTAACTCGAGGTACCACTGTACTATCTTAAGTCCCCAATTCAATGGGTATTCATCATAATTAAAATGGTAAAGGGACCCCTGACCATTAGGTCCAGTCGCGGACGACTCTGGGGTTGCGGCGCTCATCTCGCTTTATTGGCCGAGAGAGCCGGTGTAGAGTTTCCGGGTGATGTGGCCAGCATGACTAAGCCGCTTCTGGCGAAACAGAGCAGTGAATGGAAACGCTGTTTACCTTCCCGCTGGAGCGGTAGCTATTTATCTACTTGCCCTTTGACATGCTTTCGAACTGCTAGGTTGGCAGGAGCTGGGATCAAGCAACGGGAGCTCACCCCATCACGCGGATTCGAACCGCCGACCTTCTGATCGGCTAGCCCTAGGCTCTGTGGTTTAACCCACAGCGCCACCCGCGCCCCTCTTATTCATCGTATTTACTTATTCTCAGTTCAGCCCTTATCATAAGCCTGTCAACATACACAGGGAAACTCCAGTCTTTACATAGCAAAAACATTTGTATCCATACTGACGATGCTCTGGCTGGTGCTTCCTGTAGCAAAGGTCAAAAGGACATGCACTAAGCATGTAAAGCAGGCATCCCCCAAACTTGGCCCTCCAGCTGTTTTGGGACTACAACTCCCATCATCCCTAGCTAACAGGACCAGTGGTCAGGAATGGTGGGAATTGGAGTCCCAAAACAGCTGGAGGGCCGAGTTTGGGGATGCCTGATGTAAAGCAAAGACATGCATACATGTACAAACATCTAAGGACCAGGGCCCAATCAGCAGTGTGAAAGCATCATAGGAGCCAGCTCTTTTGGGTTCAGTCCCCCAAAGTATGCAGGAACAAGGCTGAACCCCCTGTCTTCCCTGCAATGGTGGTGGGCCTCCCCAAGCCTCATAGCCTCCTCCTGATGCATGTGTGACACCACACGCAGTGGCGAACCCCCCCCCCCCCTCCAATGTATCATGGAACTCAGCACCTCTGGAAAGTGACAAACTCATTTTCCCTGTAATGTTTTAGAGCTGCCCTCATGTTTTCTTTTGATATTACAGTATTTACTCTCAGGGTTGTACCAGCAAGTCATTCCCAGCTTGAGAAAGATTGACGGTTTGTCAGAGTTTGGCTTTCTCAAGCTGTTTGTAGGATTCACGGTTTAGTCTCACCTGACCCTTAGGATGGGTTTCGTGGCAGGAATAATGTTTCCCACACAGTTCTAAAAGTAAAATAAAACAGCATAGTTGGAAAAGGTCTTATGTCAGTTCACAATGGTGCTTGTGTATTAAACAATTGCACCTTCATGCCAGTTAATCAAATGTATATATAAAAAGGTAAAGGACCCCTGACAGTTAAGTCCAGTAGCGAACGACTCTGGAGTTGCGGCGCTCATCTCGCTTTACTGGCTGAGGGAGCCGACGTTTGTCCGCAGAAAGTTTTTCCGGGTCATGTGGCCAGCATGACTAAGCCGCTTCTGGCGAAACCAGAGCAGCGCACGGAAACGCCGTTTACCTTCCCGCCGGAGCGGTACCTATTTATCTACTTGCACTTTGACGTGCTTTTGAACTGCTAGGTTGGCAGGAGCAGGGACCGAGCAACGGGAGCTCATCCTGTCGCGGGGATTCGAACCACCGGCCTTCCAATCGGCAAGCCCTAGGCTCAGTGGTTTAGACCACAGCACCACCCGCATCCCAATCAAATACATATTTGCTCTTAATGCCTATATAGAATTTCTGGTTCATGTAAGATGGTATTAATATGTGGCATCTCATTTTCTTTAGATTCCTCCCCCACCCCCTGTGATACCCACTACACAGACTGCAACTAAGAAAGAAATAGACCAAGTTGAGTCTGAAAAGTTAAAGCCCATTGACCAGAATTCTGTGCTAACTTATAAAAGTAACAAAGAAATATTTATATTTTAGTAAGAGAAAGATGAATTGATACACTGTAACAGGATCTAATATTTCTAATACATATTGTGTCATTAAACTAAGAACAGATCTATTGGCCTCACTGGACTTAAGTTATTCCTGACTAATTTAATTATCCAATTGTGTCTATTCTAAGTATGACTCAGTCGGCTACAAAACAAAACCATTTACTTATATCCTGACTTTTAAACCATTCCCTACAAGACCAGTGAAGCCATTATCACAATTACATGATGAGAGTGGTTGTGTGTGTGTGTGTGTATCAGTGAGGCCAGAGCAAATACATACAGCCAAGCTCTCATGGGGCATACCCATCAACTGCCCTGGACAGTGGTCAAAATGGCCACCGCAATCTCATGCTATTTCAGGCTATTTCAGGCTGCACTTTGGGGGGGACATAGCTCCCCAAAACACACTTTTGGGGTGCCATGCATGAAAGAAAAGTGCTTTTTGGTGGGGCTGCAACCTCACGCAGGTCAAACGTGACAAACGTGCGGACCTGGAAGATGGCTTCCTGGATTGTGTCCACATTGTGTTGGAAGGTATGCATAGGGTAGGTTGCAATGACCACTGAAGGGAAATGCGATTAGGTGAATTGGTATAACACATGGGTGGCCAATTCCAAAGAGACTGCAATCTACTCACAGAGTTAAAAACTGGTAGTGATCTACCCCCTTTAGGAAGAAAAGCCCTGTTTTGGGGGTGGTTCGGGTCAAAGTTGTGATCTGCCACAGACATCCAGTGATCTGCCTGTTGGACATGCCTGGTCTAATACTAAGGGATGGAATATAGCTCACACTTTCCCATTTGGAAGAATCAGATAGCAGGGGCATGAGAAATTCCTTTCCTTGAGACTTCGGAAAACAACTGCTGGTGAGACAGGACAATGCTGGACTAGACAAGCAAAGGATCTGGTCTGGTGCAAAACAGATTCCCCCATCCCTAAAGTTCCATCGCTACATCTGCTGTTATTTCATGATTGGTAAATAAATGATCTCTAGGAGCATATGCCCTGCTCGTGCAATCTGTTCACCACTTTTTATGGCAGATAGATTAAATAAGCAGGTAACATAAGTAGCTTTTCTTTTATAATGACTCATGTTAAGTGTGAATAAAGGGGCAGCAGCCAGAAACCGCATGTTGCTTCCTATTTTTCAGAAATCGTTTAAGATTTATGTTTTTCCATGGCGCAGCTACTTAATCCCATGTGAAAATACGGTTCCCTATTCAGTAAGCGTGAAAGTCACGTTGTAAAGGCCGAGAACTGAATTCTCAAGCCTTCTGAGAGCCAACACACTTCCCCCCCCCCAAAAAAAGTGAAAATTGGAGGCAGACATTACCCTTACATTTGAAAAACAGACATTTTAGAGTAAGAATTGCACACTTCCAGAGAAAGGCATTCCAATGTTTGATTGTTCTGGATATAATTCCTGATTGGAGCCAAACCTATATGATCCCCGTTCCCTGGATAATCCCCACTACCCAACAGAAACACACACCAAAAAAGAGAAAGACTTGGAGGTAAGAATAACACACTTCAATTTTCAAGGGAGCTGTGTGAAAGTCAGTAGAATGAATGTAAGCCCTGAAAAGCATGGAGCTGAAAGAGGAAGTCGGGAAGAGGATAACCCTTCAAACTTCCTCCTTAAACTAAGTAATTTTACAAAGAGACAAAATTAGCTGCCCTCTTCACCTCATGATCTAGGGGGCGATGTATGGGCACTGGGGGAAGACTTCAAGGGATGCCATTTCACCCCTGGGAACCATGTCAGCAATTCCTTACTTGTGCCCCTTCATACAGATTATCAGTATCATCAGATAGCCAAACACTAGTCTGGTCTCAAATACTAGAGGGTGTAATGCTGTTAAAATGATTTCTGCTGCCCTCAGCAAAAAAGAAGGTCATGACAGAAAAGAACAGTAAATATAAAACCAACAATAATAAAATGGATAAAACAGCAGTTAAACTACAGCGGCCACTAACTCAGGGCACTGAATAAACACAAAATGCACAGCTAGCTTGCACTAGATGATAAAAAGCCCGGGGAAATGAAAAATAAATAAATTGTTGGACCAGATGGTCAAGTGATAGCACATCAATATAATGGAGGGCAGACTGCATGCCTTCTTCCTTGTGTATCTGAAATATACACGGAGTTCGAGTGTTGATTTCATGCTCTTTATTTCACCTCATGGTAAACAGTGAGTGAGTGCTTTCCCCCCCAAACCTCTGGCTATATATACATTATTTACACAATGGGTCCTGTGTGATTGGCTGATTCAACTCCCCTCCTGGAGCCTGATTGGACTGTTCCTGCAGGCCAATCAGGCTGCTGATTCACTTCCTCCTGGAACCGGATCGGGCGGCTCCTGCAGACCAATCAGGTTCCTACCTGCCTATTGTTCTATGATCCAAACTCAGTACATAACAGTATCAGTGCTATGGTATCAATAAAGTTCCCACTAATTTTTTTTTATTGTCTTTCAGGTGGAGAGAGGAATGGATAGGCTACATAGATGTGGTGTGGTGCAATGCTGGCCCTCCATTTGCCATTGGGCTGTCAATCGATGAGCTCAGCCATTTGTGAAATCATCATCATTTTTTTAATTTATATACCGTCTTTCTATCTTACAATGCTCAAGGCGGTTTACAAGCTGAAGAAACAAAAACTGTACATCTTATGACAATCTAATGCAATACAAAAATGTGATAATAAATGAAAGAATCCAAAGAGCAGTGGAGATAAAGATACGGTTTTTTGACTATTTCAGTAGGAAAGGCAGGAGTTTGAAATTCAATGGAAGTATCCTTGGCTGGGCCTAGGTTCACAAATGAAATACATGATGAATATGAGACTGTAAAAAGGGGGAAGCGTTGGTACAAGCAGTGCCGCCACGACAAGGCCCTTCCCCATAGGCACTGGTTATAGAGGAGGTAAAAAAAAGGGGGGGGGGGGTCCAAAAATTACATAGGGTCCAAGTAATACATCACCAGAGGAGACATTTCCCAATGGTCAGATGCTAAAGTGTCTTTGCTATGGTTCCTTCCTGTGCAAGCATTGCCCATTTCCTGGGAAACATGGCACTGACATCAGCAGGAGTCATGTGATACCTTCACCCCTACATTATCAGAGTCATGGAAGACCAGATCACAGGGACTGAATTTCCACACTGCTGTGGGTAATGTCTGAACTGGGTGATGTTCATGTGAAACAGGAATGGTGAGAGTCTGCCTTTCTCTCCATGTTACCTGGCTCGCGAAGTTGATTTGATAAGACCATGATGCGCTTTCTGGCCCAACCTGCATGCGCCATTAAATCAAGTGGAGACTTGTTCGCCCTAATATATATATATTTAACTCTGGTTTTTAATCCAGCTGCTGCAACTGGGCACACATTAACTGATCTTCCTTATTTCTGCCCATGTATTCGTAACAAATAATGAAGTCGCAGAAGAAGCAAATGTGTATTAAAAAGAAAAAAAAGAAAAAAAACTTACTGCTGCAGTTCGGTCCACTTCGCAGCGGCTACTTAAAATGAAACAGGCCTCAGCATCATCCATCCTAAAAAGCATACGAAAACATTAGTAAAACATTCTCATGCGGCCTATTGATTTCAATAGAGACATCATCAGAAGTGTGGGGAAGTGCTTTAACAATGTGCGAGCGCATGTGTTTTGTGAAACATAGGGAAATATAAAAAAATAGCATTAAATCTGCTATTATTAAATAGCATTAAATCTTTAAGGAAATGGCGCAGGAGCAAAATTCTGCTCTGGTATTCAGATTTCCAACCAGATTTAAACCAGTAAAAAACTAACCAGATGCCACAATTCCAGAACAGTTACAGAATCACGTTGTTCAATTGTATTTGTCCCTAATTAATTACTGGAAATTTTATTTCCAGCCTGTTTCCTAATAACCCAGCATGGAATTTGTAAAGCCAATATATCTGTCTGGATAGGACTTGCCAAGGATTTGTATGAATACACCGCGAAACAGTCAGGTAAGCAAATCAAACTTGAAAGGGACTTCGGATAAAATAAGATTAGCTGTTCTGCCGCAACATTAGTAGAAGGAACAGAAATGTCATGTTTTCGTAAGTGTAACAGCAAAGTTTGACTTGTGGCAAACACCAATACCAATGGCTTAGAGCAAATTCAAATGTTTCTTATTCATTTAAAGCATTTACTTCCTGCCTTTACCTAAAAAGAATAAAGAAAGCTCACACTGGCTAACAAAAGCAAGTCAAAAATAAATAAAACCTAAATGGCTAAAGGCAGCGAGGAAAGGAAAAGGTTACAAATCCAAATACCTTTATTGGCATTACGAATTAAAACATTTCAAAACACTAGGATAAATTTAAAAGGGACAGGAGTGAGGCTGTCAAGGATCACAAGGTGCTCGATTGTTCTGCTTCACACTGTCTAGAGCGATGATTCATTAAGAACCCTTTCGGGTAAGATGGAGGTTAAAAAGGAAACCACTGGGGGCAGTAACATCCTTGCCCTATCCACTAGGAGGAACCTCATTTGGCTTTCTCTCAGAACCGTGGGTCGCAGGTCCTATATCTTGCTCAGCATCTGTTTGTGGAGTCTGCTGTGCAAAGGGCAGTCCAAAAGAATATGGTCCAGTCAGGGGCGTAGCAAGGGGGGCGGGGGGCGGTGGTCCGCCCTGTGTTCCATAATGGAGGGGGTGACAAATTATCAAGGAACATTTTTTTTGAATTTATTTTTTTGGGAAAATGCCTGCTCCGAAGGTCTTATCTTACTATACTAGGGAGTATATAGCTATCTATGAAATTTCATGCATATCAGTTAATATCTTGACCCTCCTCCACCAAAATAGCTGTTCACTTGGCTGTTTTCCTGTGTCATGAAGGCTGAAATTTCAGTTCAGAGAACACTTACCGTTCCCAACCCTAACTCTGTGGAAAGCCATCTAATTAGACTTTAATTTGATTTTGAGATGTTTTAAGGAGGTGATTTAATTATTGTTTGATTTTATACCAATGTTATGTATCTGATGTTAGCCACCCTGAGCCCGACTTTGGCCGGGGAGGGTGGGATATAAATAAAAGGTTTTTTTATTATTACTTGTTATTATTCCTTTGCAATAAAATATGAAAAAATGTAAAACCATTTTTGCAGGGGGGGAATCAATGGGGGGGAATTGACAAGAAATTTTCCGCACCGGGTACCACCTGACCTTCCCATGCCTTGGGCGGGGGAGTGACAATTTTTTTTTTGCCCCCGGGTACCAATTTACCTTGCTACGCCCCTGGGTCCAGTGAATCTGGTACTCCCTGATTGCAGGCACACAGACAGGCTTGATAAGGAATTTGCAAGTATCCACCTGTGATCACTGTGGAGGGGAAAACATTTAGTCTTGCTGTTTTTCATGCTTGATTGTTTGGAGTATGCAGCTAGGAAAAGGTTTAAAAGGCAGATTTGTCCAGCAACACACAGAGACCAACACTGCAAGTGAGAACACAAATCTATTCTTAAATCTATTCATATTCCAAACAGCATCCCAGGAAGGAAGGTTTTGGTGATTTTGCTCAGGGAGCTGAGCTTAGAAACGAAGAAGAGTTTGGATTTGATATCCCGCTTTATCACTACCCGAAGGAGTCGCAAAGCGGCTAACATACTCCTTTCCCTTCCTCCCCCACAACAAACACTCTGTGAGGTGAGTGGGGCTGAGAGACTTCAGAGAAGTGTTACTAGTCCAAGGTCACCCAGCAGGAGGAGCGGAGGAGCGGAGACGCGAACCCGGTTCCCCAGATTACGAATCTACTGCTCTTAACCACTACATCACACGAAATCCCACCCATCGCATCTGTTGTGGAAGCAATCTCATTTTTACACCGCTTCCCGAATCTTCCTGGTCCTCTACATCAGCTTCACACACCCTGTCCTCTATAAGTGGTCCCCCGCCCATTAAACACTTGAAAACAAGAAAGCCAAAATTACTTTCAGGAAAGAATGGAACAAACGGCTTTGAAAAGAATTCCCATGCAGCTGCTTTTAACAAAAGATGAACTACACAGCCACTAATTTTCGCAAGCCTGACATACAACATATTTCAATAGAGAGACTACCGAATAGTATGCAAATTGGGATAATGAGCAACAGAATAGATTCAGGGTGTTTTTTGTGTGTGTTACTAGCAGCCAAAACATACCTAACACTTCATTTACTAGAAGGGTTACTGGCTTCTTATCTTTTACTACATCCTCATTATAGAGAGAGAGAGAGACATAGCGCTGCTTAGCAACTTCCTGGTTTATTGGGCTACATTTCTTATAATATGGCCTATTAAGCTCCCACCATGCGGGCTCTCATACAAAGCATTAAAAATGCTCTTGTGAAGGGTACATTCGATTACATGTTTTGCAGGGAGAAAAGTACATCTTTGTGGTTGCTTGGCTTTGGGGTTATTATAGGATAAAATTTCAGTGATTATGTTTAAGGGGCAGGTCTTTTGATACAAGTTCACCGTGTAGCACATAGAACATGACAAAAAATGGTGTTTCTTGAATCTTGGACTGCATTTGAACACTGATTATTTTTTTTTAAGCACCATTTTCCTCCAAAAATATATAGAAACTATTTCTTTCTACATTTTTCTTTCAAATTGATTTGAAGTAATTAATAGTTGCTAGGCATGCAACCATAGTAGATTCCCAGGGAAATGAAAGTGTATCCTGTAATTACTAACTATTCAAAAAAAAGGAGACAATTTCAGGTTCGTGGAGCTCACCTACTCCCCATAATAATGTTATCTTGTACATGTCTGCTCAAGAGTAAGTGCCACTGTTTTCAATGGTATTCCCAGGAATGGGAACCTGTGGCCTTTTGGACTCGAACTCCCATGAGCCCCAGCAAACATGCCCAGCCAACAAAGATTATGGAAGTTGTGGTTTAACAATTTCTGGAGCATCACAGATTCTCCCTCCCTGCTATAAATGCTTGCTGAAAAGTAAATCCTAGTGCGTTCAACTGATTTACTCCCATGCAAATGCCCACAGAATTTTATGCTATGTGGCAGCATACAAAAGCCATTGATAATGCTATGGCTGCAATCCTATACCCACTTGCCTGGGAGCAAGTCAAATTTAACTCCGTGTACATCTAACCTGGATGGGATTGCATTATACAAATCAACGCATAATCACTTGTTAGCAGTGTTTGAAACTCCCATTGTTCTAGGCACATTTTGCGACAGGACCATATAACACCGGTCCTGAGAGATCTGCGTTGGCTCCCAGTATGTTTCTGAGCACAATTCAAAGTGTTAGTGCTGACCTTTAAAGCCCTAAATGGCTTCGGCCCAGTATACCTGAAGGAGCATCTCCACCCCCATCGTTCAGCCCAGACACGGAGATCGAGCACTGAGGGCCTTCTAGCGGTTCCCTCACTGCGAGAAGCGAGGTTACAGGGAACCAGGCAGAGGGCCTTCTCAGTAGTGGCGCCTGCCCTGTGGAATGCCCTCCCAGCAGATGTCAAGGCAATAAGCAGCTATCTTACTTTTAAAAGACATCTGAAGACGGCTCTGTTTAGGGAAGTTTTTAATGTTTGATGCGTTTAATATTCAGTTAGAAGCCACCCAGAGTGGCTGGGGAAACCCAGCCAGATGGGCGGGGTATAAATATATTATTATTATTATTATTATTATTATTATTATTATTATTATTATTATTATTATTATTATCAGTTTCTGAGCTCTGGGTGCAGTACTCCACTTAAGAGTTCAGATTAAAACTGCAGAGAAGAAGAAGAAGAAGAAGAAGAAGAAGAAGAAGAAGAAGAAGAGGAGGAGGAGGAGGAGGAGGAGGAGTTTGGATTTGATATCCCGCTTTATCATTACCCAAAGGAGTCTCAAAGCAGCTAACATTCTCCTTTCCCTTCCTCCCCCACAACAAACACTCTGTGAGGTGAGTGGGGCTGAGAGACTTCCAAGAAGTGTGACTAGCCCAAGGTCACCCAGCAGCTGCATGTGGAGGAGCGGAGACGCGAACCCGGTTCACCAGATTACGAGTGTGCTGCTCTTAACCACTACACCACACTGGCTCTCACACTGGAAGAAAAGGAGGACCTTTTTCTGCCTCCCTACTTCCAGCTACTCTCTGAAGGCTGGATAAGAGACCCTCTTAAGAATATTAGTGGGGTGGGCAGGGGAAGAACTAGACCATGTGAAAAATGAACCTATTATTTTAGCTGCAGTTCATTCATTTTCAGCTTTGTATTCTTGTTATAAATAGAGTGCACCTAGACATTCCACTGTTGCCCCCGCAACCTAGGTTTTAAGGTGTCATTTAGATCCTAGCTTTCATATCTCAGTTTCTAACACTGCTTGTTAGATTCTGGATAAGTCTCTTTTTAAGGAAAAAAACAAAACAAAACAGCAACTCACCAGCATTGCATTGTAGCCCTAGATATAGCAGAGAAAAACTGGATGTGGTAACAGAACTGTTTGTGAATACATTTTTAGTGTCAAACAAGTGCCCTAGCAACATCAGGAAGAGGCTCCTTACCAAGACTGATACCAGGAAACAGTTGAAGAAATACCTAGGGTGTCTGACACACATTGAACGTTTGTTCCTATATACATAGAAACGTAAGGCTGTCATCATGTGGCAGCCACACCAACTGCAGTGATGAACATCAGGCAAGCAGGCGAGTGAGGAAGCAGTGTGGGTGCTAGGCAACTCGGGTAAGCTGTTTAAAGGATGGGGGAGGCGCTTCACACTGCCGTTTAGCAAGACATCCTGTGAGGTGTCTCCACCTCCTTTAAAAGAGGTTGGAGCAAGCTGAGAGGGGTAGGGCTTGGGGAAAGCTGCGGGAGATTGGCAAGCAGGGTAAGGGGGTGCCATTTACCTTACCACCAGAGCGGTACCTACTTATCTACTTGCACTTTGATGTGCTTTCGAACTGCTAGGTTGGCAGGAGCAGGGACCGAGCAATGGGAGCTCACCCCGTCGCGGGGATTCGAACCGCCGACCTTCTGATTTGCACAGTGCCACCCATGTCCCTTTTATAATACATAGAGGTTTCCCTAAGTATGTACTTTTCCCTAAGGCAATTCCACTAATTCAGATGAAACCAAATTAAGTAATTATATAAAAAACACGTTCACACATTCTCTATTATAGCCCAAAGACCAGCAGAAACAGTTCTGAAAGCAAAACACAACAGGAATACAGAGAAAGCAAGAAGAAAGTCCAGAGAAATTTTGGACCAGTAAAATTCAAAACTGATTTGCTAATCCTTAGAATTTCAAACATTGTTATTTTGACACTGTTAGGAGAAATGGCTATCCCAAATGATAAAAGATTTCAAGCAACTCCTGCCTTCCATTTTGCCTCTAGCAGTTATTAATGAAGATAAAAATCATGTAACAAACTGCAAAGGAAAGGGGGGAAAGAAAGAAAGAATAGCACTGATACTATTGACCTACTTAGCTCTTAGCAGATCCTGATCCTTCAGTGCAGAACCTTGAAGATAGATAACTCTTTGGGACCACATTGGGATCTGGAGCACTCTTCGAACCTGAGCATCCATCTCAGTGGGGCATAATATGACCACATAATAGTCCTGCAAAAACACATATGAGAAGCAACAGAGGAAGAGCATAAGAGAATGCTATATGGATATATTTTTGCCAGTGGAGCACTGTTTTGATTTTTTAAACTTTTAGTAGAGGGAAAATCTGGTGGTGGGAAAGAAACATTTATGACAGGTAATTTATTTTAACTTTCGGGTTCTCTTTTAAATAAAAGGAAACGAAAGGAAATGGTCCCATGCTATTTAGTTCCACGGTGATTTCAGTGATGCCAAAGCTGCCCAGCAAGATATTGAAGTAGAAAGCTATGCACCACGCTGTGATGAATTCAAATCACTTCCCAAAGCAAAGTGTTGTTGTTTTTTAAGCATTGCATGCCATGGAAAACAATCTGTGGTTCTGCGGAAGCAAACATGAGTTTTACATGTTTCCAAAGACATCTCACCATTCCAAAATAAAAATAGAAATCGGTATGGGCACTAAACAAACTCCAGAAGCCCCAACAAAAGGAAAAATTGGGTGCTCTATCGGTTTTGAACATCTGGAATAACATCGTTTTTCATTAATGCTGCTTGACTTTTGATTTACCTAAAGCTGCTGGTCTAGTGAAGCTGGCCGAGATGAACATTTCAAGTCATGCCTGAACTAAATGTTTTAGAGGATAGTCTGCAGGAGATTTCTGCCTCAACTGATATTCTGATCTGCTTGGATTACCTGTAGCCTAGGATGAGCATAGAATTCGTTTAGGAAATCCATGAGCAGGTCAATCTTAAGAGAACTGACACACAACACCACGTGTTTTTCTGTCTGAGCTCTGTGTCGACTATAATTTCCACCTGATTTTTGTCTTTCCATCCACAAATAAGCGAGCTGTTCAAACTGCAAAAAAGGGGAGGGGAAAATGGAGAGGTAAGAGCGATTTATGTATATTTCAATGCAAATGTCAAATATGTAGATCCCCTGGAGCCAACAGAGCAGACACAGCGAGACCTTATGGTCCTGTTGCCTAGAAACTTTTATTTGCGATGTCTTAATCTCATGATTTATGGTTCATTCACATATGCAAATCACACATTGATTCAGCACTCAGTGAATGATAGTCACACATGGAAGAACTGTCAGCAAGAGTTATAATATATATATTATGAGAAAGCCAAAAAGCAAATCCAAATTCACAGGTTTATAGGCTCCCTTCACAGGAAAGCTTCTTAGTTATGCAAAGGTAGGACTTCAGGCAGAGGATTGGGCTATAGCCTAATCTACTTGCATTTGGAAAGCTAGAATTTTTGATATGGTTTTCCGGCTGCATTCTGAAGAAGTACAATCCTTGAACTGGAAGGTACTATATATTCTGGCATATAAGACTACTTTTTAATCCAGGAAAATCTTCTCAAAAGTCAGGGGTCGTCTTATACGCCGGGTGGAGAATCTGCAGTCAAGTATATCTCAAACTCTATATTTTAACTGGAAAAGTTGGGGGTCGTCTTATACACCCAGTCGTCTTATACGCCGGAAAATACGGTATTGTTCCAAATGTGAAGAGTGGCACTGATAGGAGAGGCAAGATTGTGGGGTGAAAGGTCTTGAGCCACAGAGCACAGCATGCATGCTTGTCAAAGACTAATTCATAAAGAACTGCAAATTGTGCCAGGAGTTTATTATACTGTTGGGGGTTTCTAATACAGTCGTACCTCTGAAGTCGAATGGAATCCATTCTGGAAGTCTGTTTGACTTTCAAAATGTTCAGAAACCAAAGCACAGCTTCTCATTGGCTGCATGAAGCTCCTTGCAGCCAATCAGAAGCCGCAGAAGCCCTGTCGGACATTTGGGTTCCGAAGAATGTTCGCAAACCAGAACACTCACTTCCGGGTTTGTGGCGTTTGGGATCCAAGTATCAAGGCGTTTGGGATCCAAGGTACGACTGTACTAAACAAATCCTCATCATTAAGCAGATATCATCAACAAGAACCACCACCAAAATGCCCAGGGTTTATAGCTTGCAATGACTGGCAGTGCGACTTCATGTCTTTGTGCCTTGTGTGCAGAAACACACAGTGAACTCCTTATTAGGTCAAAGGCTACAACTGCACCATACATTTAAAGCAGTATCATACCACTTTAAACAGTCATGGCTTCCCTCAAAGAATTTTATTGCCTTTATTACTGTAAGCTGATTTGAGAAGCTTTTGCTGAAGAATAGCCAACAAATATCCTAAATGAACAAACGTAATTAATTGGTTGGCTGTGGCTGACAGCTCCAATTCCCCCAGTCTTGTGTGGAGTGGGGAATATTATACCTGCATTTTATGTTGAAGATGAAATAAACATTGAAAATTAAATTACAATCTTAGTGAAGTTTTTTTTTAAAAAAACAATTGTTTACAATCTGTATCAAATTTCTGAACTCAGTGCATCATTCTGTGCGGATGCAATGAGTTTATGTTTTAATCACATTCCACATTTTTACTGCACTGTCGAATGACTTGTGATGCCTTCGGCTAAGCAATAAAGATCTGGATGGAAATTAAAACCGGCCAGAGATGCGCTTGCAAAATAAATAAATAAAAAGGAAGTGAGTGTGTGAGAGGGGTGGGGTTTCGGGTTAAGAGTGAGGAGAAGCGAGGAATCAGCGACACACACACACATACACACACATACACATTCTGCTTCTGAAACAGGTATTTTTGGTTCCCCGTCAAGTCTCATACAGAATACAAATTAAATACATTTTAATTAATTAAATACCTCTCAGTAACAACAACTAATTTCTTCCAGAAGTAAGGTACAGTGGTGCCCCGCTAGACGAAAATAATTCGTTCTACGAATTTTTTCGTCTAGCGGTTTTTTCGTCTAGCGAAGCGGCAATGTAAACCGCGGTTTTCGCTAGACGAAAAAAAAAAGACGAAAAATTTTCGTCTTGCGAGGCAGCCCCATAGACTTTTTCGTCTAGCGGGGCAGCCTCCCGCTAGACGAATGCCTTCGTCTAGTGAGTTTTTCGTCTAGCAAGGCATTCGTCTAGCGGGGCACCACTGTATAGGATCTAGGGATTTAAACTAGCCAAGGTACACTCAGAGTAGACCAAGTGAAATCAGTGGGCATGATACTAGTTTAACTCTATTGATTTCAAGGGGAATGCCCGGAATATGATTTAGTTGCATACATCCGTAGATGCTTCAATGGAACAAAGACAAAAGCTCACTCATCCCACACAGATGTGAAAAATGTATTCAATGCTTGTTTCAATGTCAACAGAAACCTTCTCCAGGAAATATGAAACACCAGAAACGGATGCTTTGTACGTAAATGGAAGAATACGTATATGGCTATTTTGAAAAGATGTTGTGAAATAGACATTTCATTTTTAACAATGCATCCCTATTTACCCCACCCCCTTTTTTATAACGAGGGGAAAAAATTACCTGTATTGGCAACACCACAAGGGCAACACAGATCATAATGACAACGAGCAGTTTTGAAGGCCAGATCTTGGGAGTAACATCCCCAAAGCCCACAGTGGAAAATGTCACTATGCAGAAATAAAGGGAGTCAAAGAGTGTCAGCTTGTTTCCTGCTCGTTCCAGATGTTGAATTCCACAAATACTATGTAAAGAAAAGAATGAATAAAAACAAAAACGACACCTGTAACTAGGGGTAGATACATACTTGGACAATTATGCTTGGAAGGGGGTCAAATCGTTGGCACACATCGAAATACACTTGTTGTCGACATAATGATATTTCACAATTCACAAACGTGGCAGAAACTTTTGGTTTCTCCTTTCCCTTTCTACCCCACCTGGCCATTAGAAGAACTTGTAGCTAGGAACTGCTCCAGAATATCAGTATTTTGCAAGAGGGATTCAATTCCACATCAGAATCTTAGGTTTGGGGAATAAATGCACTCTGTCACCCTGGTGCAACGAGTCCACTTTTTTAAAAGGGCTTTCTGTGCTTTGGAAAGTGATGGGGAAATGCACTCAGGGCCATCTTTAGTATATGTGCTGCCAGGGTGCACAGATCTGCCCAGCACACCCAAATTTAGTTTAGCCCCCAAATTAACTTTTATTATGCCTTATGTCACTATTTGATAAATAGCGCTCACGCCTGCGCAGCTCCGAAAGGAGTTGTGTGTGTGTGTTTTGTTTAAAACCAGCCTGCGCAGCTCCGAAAGGAGTTGTGTGTGTGTTTTGTTTAAAACCAGCTTTTCTAAAGAAGACAAAGAACACATTGGGAGTCGGTGTAAAGACTCCACGCATGTGCTTATGGCTGTAGTGAGGTGTCTGGAAGATGAGACAAGCGGGCATTGTGCGCATGCATCTTGGGCAGCCTTTCATTGTGGGAGCAACCTTATTTCTAGAGGAGCTGGGAGAGCCCTTGCAAGCCCGCATATACAAGTTCTTCTTCAGGAGCCTGTGCGCGCTCCTGCCTCTAGATAGCCACGTTCTCTTTCTGTCTGTCTCTCTCCCTCTTTCCTGTCACTCCCCCTCCTCCCGGCTTTGATGAGCGAGGCTTTCCAGAGAACTCTCCCTGCAGCAGCATTAAGCAGGCAGATGGCGTGAGATCAGTTGTGTCAATACAATACGCTTAGGTGGCTTCAGCAGCGGGCGCCTGGCGCCCCCCCCCCGAATTCGGCGCCCAGGTGCCCCCGCACCCCTTGCACTTCTGGGTAAAGTTGGCCCTGAATGCACTAAAAATTGTGAGGTGACTATGGGAAGAATTGGGAGCACCCTGCCAGCAAATACAAACACTTATTTTTGTATAACAGCCCCAGAAGAAAAAAAACAAAGCAAAGCAAATACTCAGTAAAGACGGGATATGTAACCTTCGTTAAGTTTTGTGCAAGCTAATCAAGACGAATGTGGAGGGGCTCTCAGAACTTGTACTCAAGTGTGCCCCCACCCTGCAAATACTTTTCCTTCTTGTGCCGCATCAGTTTAGATATCGGACTGCCTTTTTGGTAGCGATCTTCAAGCTGCTCTGGAAGCCATTTTTCCAGATATGACCGAAGGAGCAGGGTAGGGGGGAAAAAGAAAACTTTAAATAGATAATGTATTCCATTTCATGCTATGTCTGGTGTGTTCTTTAAAAGTGAGTTCTGGGTGTCTTTAAAACTCGTGCATTTCAATATTAACACATTTTCCTTTTACCCCTTTATCTCAAAAGCTGATAGACACATTGGAATTGGTAGGATCTACTAAGCAGCTGGGGGGGGGGAAGTTGTACAAGGGGCTCGTAATTTTCTCCCCATTCCTGATATTTTCTGTTAGAGAAATTACACTTTCTGTTAGAGAACTTGCTGCATTACAGCCATGTTTCGGGATTTAAACCACCATATTTTGTTAATCAGCGCTGTGAATTTGACTGTGCAGAGAAGAAATGCTATTATTATCCGCTTATGTCCTTTGTTCAGTTAGGAAGAATTGTGTGGTCCCAGAGGCAAGACCAGGTGAGTAAAAATTACCAGGTGCTGAAGTCTAGCTGCCAGGGCTTTTAAACATGGACACAGAATGGGCATAGATATGGATTTGGCAAGCAAATGCAATTAGCCAACTTGCCTCATTCCTAGATTCTACATGCTTAAAGTAGAGAACATCAGGTGCTGCGTACACAATAATGGAAATCAATTCTTCAAATGAACTTTAACTTTGACACTGCAACTGTTAGTGGATTTCATATATTAAGATGAATCTGCAAAGGACTGATACATATGCATAATAACACACCACCCAACGGGTAATCACAATGACTTGTGGCTAAATGCACAAACTGCTTCTGTAAGAAAAGGGTTAAGAGGTGATATGAAAGCTCTGCAGATAATTGTTTCATACAGGCAAGCCATTATGCTTGCTGTGTGTGACGCACATGCACTTGTAAAAAATCCTTACAAAGAAATGTAATTTTACCAGAAGACATAATACTGGTATATGGTGTTCTGCTTTAGCTTTAGTCCTCCATCAAAGAGGGCACGTGTTGCGGTGAGAGCTGGCCACCTGACCTGGTGTTGTGGATGTGTAATCTTGGATCAGCCACAACCTCTGATAGGTGGGCCCCATGTTGCTGGGGTGCAATCTGACCAATGGGGTGCTTAGAAAGAGCAGCAACACGGGACCTATATAAGCCCATGCGAGGCTACTGAGCTTCCTCTTTGGGGCTATCGCATCGGAACACCCACCCACCTCTCCCTATATTTAGGGCTTGCACTTGACCTTGCTATGCTGTCGTGTATCGGAATTTTCCCCACTTGGCTGATTGGCTGGTGCCATTTGGGTTTCGCCTGCCGTGTAGCAAATAGTCACAACTTGTAAGTTGCGGATAGGCTCTGGTTCAGGTGATAGGCGTGGCACGTGATGTGGCCACGCCTATGCAAATGAAGGATATTCTGGTAGAGGAATCCAGGGACTCACTGGTTTGGCGTTCCCCGAAAGGGGTTCGGCCCGCGCCCGAGTCCAGGGGACATCAGGTCGGCTATTTGGTGCTCCTTCCATCAGCTGTCCCTGGTGCTCATCCTTGGCTGTCCTTAGAATGTGGCTCTGGGACAGCACTGCCTGCAAGAGTGTAGGGCGATAGTCGAACAAGAACCTATGCAACCACTCACTTGATTGTAATCAATAAAGTTGTGGCCTAAATTCTGCCAAAAACCAAACCAAATATCTGTGTCCTGTGTGAATTTATTTTGGGGGAAGGTAAAAGGTCTAAACATGCAACCACAGCATATGGATCAGTCCTATATGCTGTACATATGGCATATGTTGTGCAGACAGACTATAATTCAAGTACAGCATGCATGTTGCATACAGAAGGACCAATGTTCAATGCCAAACATCTTCTGTTAACGGTAAAGGTAAAGGTAAACACAGGTGGCACTGTGGTCTAAACCACAGAGCCTAGGGCTTGCCGATCAGAAGGTTGGCAGTTCAAATCCCTGCGATGGGATGAGGTCCTGTTGCTCGGTCCCTGCTCCTGCCAACCTAGCAGTTCGAAAGCATGTCAAAGTGCAAGTAGATAAATAGGTACCGCTCTGGCAGGAAGGTAAATGGCGTTTCCGTGCGCTGCTCTGGTTCGCCAGAAGTGGCTTAGTCATGCTGGCCACATGACCCGGAAGCTGTACGCCGGCTCCCTCGGCCAATAAAACGAGATGAGTGCCGCAACCCCAGAGTTGTCCACGACTGGACCTAACGGTCAGGGGTCCCTTTACCTTTATGTCTACCTACACCCTACAACATAGTAAAGAAAGATGAAGTAGTAAATAGGCAGACAAGCTATGATCCACTTCCTGGGCCTGGGCGAAGCTGAAAACGGTTCACCCAAGCCCGGGGAAACCCCTGGTCTCCAACACGAGGTATTGTCACTGTCCTGCAACGGCACCCGACCTGTTGGTGTCATTACATAACGGAACGATTTTTCAAAATTTCCTTCTCTTCTTTCCTTATGGTTCCATCACCCCCTTATTTTTATTCAATGCTCCCCCCATTGCACCCAAGTCTACTACTGCCTCCCTGGATCCTTCCGGTGTCCCTCAAGGGGCAGTATCGCCCACTTTGGGAAGCACTGTGTTAAAGGATCAGGTAGCAACAGTTTTCCCAGTAGTAATGTATGGAAGTGAGAGCTAGACCATAAAGAAGACTGATCGCCGAAGAATTGATGCTTTTGAATTATGGTGCTGGAGGAGACTCTTGAGAGTCCCATGGACTGCAAGAAGATCAAACCTATCCATCCTTAAAGAAATCAGCCCTGAGTGCTCACTAGAAGGGCAGATCCTGAAGTTGAGGCTCCAGTACTTTGGCCACCTCATGAGAAGAGAAGACTCCCTGGAAAAGACCCTGATGTTGGGAAAGATGGAGGGCAAAAGGAGAAGGGGACAACAGAGGATGAGATGGTTGGACAGTGTTCTCGAAACGACTGGCATGAGTTTGGCCAAACTGTGGGAGGCAGTGAATGATAGGGGTGCCTGGCGTGCTCTGGTCCATGGGGTCACGAAGAGTCGGCCACGACTGAATGACTGAACAACAACAACAACAGCAACAGACACAGAAACACCACATCCAAATAATGGGACTGCCACACGCAGTCTTAATGGTACTATTTCAGCAGGAAAATTTTTCCCAAGCACGCAGGATTTGTTCACTGAATGCTATTTGGATTGGAAATATGCAACGCACTACCAAGAGGCAGCTTATGTCTGATCAAGATTATGATGGCTCACTGACTTTGCCCACAGCATAAAATTAGGCAGTATTCAGATTCTAGTGTGTATATAGAAATTCATTCAAGCCTGCAGCATACTTCATATACCTCCCTCCCCCCCCCCCCATCTTATCCCCAGGAAGTCAGTCAGCAATCCATTTATTGGAAGGGAATTCAAGCATGGCAAACTTGGATCTAATGGCTTGCATTTATACCATATCCCAACATTTACATAAGCAATTCTGTAGACAAGTCAAGGTTGGATACCTATGGCAGAAATACCTCTTTTGTTGTCGTTTCCCCAATGATACTAATTTATGCTCATTTTTAAATTGTTCTTTCCCAAATATAAATTTATGCTCAGTGTTCTGTTATATTCTCTCTTGGCTGTGGATGTGCCCATTACACTCAGATTGACCTTGGGCAGAGTTTACAGGTCTTTTCATAAATTTCAGAAGACCATGACTGCCAGGTTCTCTCTGGACTGTGAATATACCCAGTTCAGACTCAAATTACCTTAGGCAAAGTTATCAGGACTTTTCAAAAACATCAACAGGCTATGGCAGAAGCAGATTTATTCTTTTGTATATCCCAAGATGGACAGTCTCAGTATACTGTAGAATAAACTCTTTCAGTGCCGCAGTTTGGGGGGGGGGGGAGTTACCGTATTTTTCCATGTATAAGACTAGGCTTTTTAACCAAAAAAACTAGGTTTAAAATTGAGGTTCGTCTTATACACGGGTAGTGCTGAGGGATGTTTTCTTAATTTGGACTCCCCAAAAATAGAGGGCATCTTATACATGGGGGCGTCTCATAGACAGAAAAATAAGGTATGCTAAGCTACCATCGGTGCTATTTTTATAGAAAAAGAGGTGCTGGAATTCACCATGAACACCTCCCTTGTTCTCTTAGAGCAGTGTTTTTCAACCTTTTTTGGGCAAAGGCACACTTGTTTCATGAAAAAAATCACGAGGCACACCACCATTAGAAAATGTTAAAAAAATTAACTCTGTGCCTATATTGACTATATATAAAGTAATTCTCTTGAATTTTTCCATTTTTCCCACGGCACACCAGGCAACATCTCGCGGCACACTAGTGTGCCGCGGAACAGTGGTTGAAAAACACTGTCTTAGAGGGGCAATAGCGCCCACCTGAGAGGTGCCAGAACTGAGTTGTGGTGAGTTGTGGCTCAAAAAAAGCTCTGGCTCAGAGGGAATGAGAGCATCTTAACCAGTTTTGTGAAAGCCAAGAGAGACTAACTGTGCAAGCTTAATCATTTATAATTACATGTAAGTCCTCTTGAATTCAGCGGAGCTTACTCCTAGGCAGGGGCTTAGCAAAGGGGGGGCGTGGGGTTCCATAATAGAGGGGGTGACAAATTATGAAGGAAATTTTTTTTTGGAAAAAAAGTTTTTTGAAATTTTATTTTTGAATTTTATTTTTGAATTTGTTTTTAAATGCCTGCTCCGAAGGTCTTATCTTACTATACTAGGGATTATATTGCTATATATGAAATTTCATGCATATCGGTTAATATCTTGACCCTCCTCCACCAAAATAGCTGTTCACTTGGCTGTTTTCCTCTGTCATAAAGGCTGAAATTTCAGTTCAGAGAACACACCCTAACCCTGTGGAAAGCCATCTAATTAGACTTTGATTTTGAGATGTTTTTAGGAGGTAATTTAATTATTGTTTGATTTTATACCAATGTTATGTATCTGATGTTAGCCACCCTGAGCCCGACTTTGGCCGGGGAGGGCGGGATATAAATAAAAGTTTTATTATTATTATTACTTATTATTATTCCTTTGTAAGAAAATATGAAATAACGTAAAACCATTTTTTGCGGGGGGGGGGGGGGTTTGACAAGAAATTTTCCACACCAGGTACCACCTGACCTTCCCATGCCTGGGGGGGGGGGTTGACAAATTTTTTTTGCCCCCGGGTACCAATTTACCTTGCTACGCCCCTGCTCCTAGGTAAAAGGGGTTAGGATTGCAGATTTAGACGGGGGTGGGGAGAGAACTGTGGGTATTTCTATAATCCTAGGTACAAATCAGTATCAGATTAGGCAGTGGTTGAAGAGGAAATAACTGCAGTGAAGTAAAAGGTCTGAAAAGAAGGGAGAGAGGAAGTGAGAATCCAAGGAACGAAATGAAAATGTTGCCGAGGGACTGGCTCATGTTACTTAATCACAGAAGAAACCACTTAACCTAAGGCAAACTCATACGACACCATAGGGACAAGCACATGGGTCCAACCTGCCGAAAACCCTACTGTGAAAGCTAAAGGACCCCTGGATGGTTAATTCCAGTCAAAGGGGGCTGTGGTGCTCATCTTGCTTTCAGGCCGAGAGAGCCGGCGTTTGTCCACAGACAACTTTCCAGGTCATGTGGCCAGGATGACTAAACCGCTTCTGGCACAATGGGACACTATGACGTAAACCACAGTGCACAGAAACGCCGTTTACCTTCCCGCCACAGCGGTATCTATTTATCTACTTGCACAGGCATGCTTTCAAACTGCTAGGTTGGTAGGAGCTGGGACAGAGCAGCAGGCACTCACTCCGTCGTGGGGATTCGAACCGCCAACCTTCTGATCGGCAAGCCCAAGAGGCTCAGTGGTTTAGACCACAGCTCCACGTGCGTCCCCGTGAAAGAAGGTGAAGTTAAGGTGAAGAGATCTGTGCAAGTGGCCCTGCTGTGTCATTCCGAAATATAGACATTCATCTGAGAAGAATGGGATCTTGCAATGGATAACTGGTTCCTACATCACTGGCATAATGTGAGAAGACCCGGTTTGCCTGTAGATTATTCCTATTTAATCTGATTTTTCGATAATGTCTAGACATTACTCCACCTAATAACAAACTTGGGGAGTTAAGTGCCTATCAATTTGGAATGTGGCAACCCCCCAAATGAGGTTGTGATTTCTATAAATCCAGTAAAGTTATGCTTAAGTATTTATGTTTTATCAATTTTAAAAGTTAAAAAAAAGGCTTTGAGGTTCCAGGATTCTATGACCTATGGAATTTGAGGGCACCATGACAAGGAAGTTCTAGAGTATTGCATTTCATTTCATGATCTTGAAACGAAACTTCTTGAATGTTTAAGACACAATGGGGAAGTGTTTCTGTTTGTACCCAGTTAACAGCCAATTCAAACATTACCTCAGAAATATGGCTGCAAGCAAGGCTTTTTTGTTTTGTTTTTATGTGGCCAGAGTTCCAAATGGCTCTGGTAACATTTCTGTCTTCTTCCTCTGGGAATCTTCCTGATCGCATCCAAGAGACAGCTCCCTAGACTTCCGGCGGCTGACGCCATTGCGGGTGGTCGTGGGCTGCTTCGGCTGCGAAGCACCCAGTCCATCCCGGGGGTTAGGAGCCCTGCTACCGCAAAGCGGGGCTCCGGTTGGGGTGCGGGAAGAGCGTCCCGCACCCTGGGCTCCCCGGCTGTGCCCGTTGTGGCTCCGAACCCTTCCCCCGCTCCCCCTGTAAAGGGGGAGTGGGGGTGAAGGGACGACGGAGCCGGGCTATAGGGGACATGCCCCAACCGGGATGTAAATGCGGCGACAAAGCCTGTGATGAGCGTCTAAGTTCTACCTGTCCTTAATGAGCTGTTAAGAACCCAGAGGCGGTGAGTAATTGATTGACTCTTTGTATTCCTGGAACGATCTGGGGGAAAGAAGAAAGGCAGCCCGCCTCCCTCCCTTCGGGAGATGAAAGGAATTAACTCTTTAAGTGACTGCTGCTACAACAATCGATAGAAAGTATCTGGAATTTGAAAACTGAGACTGTTGAGATTTCCCTTCGGGGGTTAACTGGGGAAAAAATATCTCCATTTGAAGTTTTGGTCTTTATACTCCGGCATCGGAGAAATGGCGACGACTTGGACTTTCGTGGGAAAAAACTGAAACAAAGAAAGGAAGAGACAGGAACTGAAACTTGATACTCACCCTCCCTCCTAAAATGCTGGACTTTGCGCTTGCACTGGTATCGAGCTCTGGTTTGGAGGATGAGGAAATGCTTACTGTCTTGCAACTGGAACTGCTTAATCGAAAACTACAAATTTTGAGTGGAATTATAAATGAAAAGAACTTACTTTCCACAGAAGAGGCTTTTCAAAAGTTCTACACAATGGAAACAAACTTTGGCAAAGAGCTGGGAGGGGCGCTTGAAGGATGGTTTGAGATGGCTGGGCAACTCCGAAAGGAAGGGGGGCCGGTTTCTGGGGGTGGCAGCCCTGGAACGGGAAAATTTACAATATCCAGACTCCGAGGTGGCAGCTCGGGGGCAAGGGACATGGAATTAAGATTTCTACAAGAAGAAGAAGAAGAAGAAAAAGAAACGGAGAAACCCAGAATGGAGGGGAGGAACACCCTGAGGCTCGATGCGGGGTTTGTTGTGGATGCAGCCTGGACCTGTGGACACTTAGAGGAAGACAATTGGAGATTTGGTTCTGGTGAAAGACAGAAAAAGACAATGGACAGAGGGGGAGTGGGTTGAAATATTAAATGTACAATCCAGATGGTCTGCCATGGTATCCGAAATCGGAGTGTGAAGTCTGTTAATTACAAGTTTATTTTAAATAAGTAAGGAGATATTGAATCTTAAGTCAAAAGCAGCATGATAAAGGATAGAAGAAATAAGTTTAGCTATAAGAATACTTGGTTAAGATCTAGGTTATAATGCAAAGATTAAGACAATTGTGTTTTTTCTTTTTAAGTAAAGTTAAATTTTTTACAGAGAAAAGTTGTTAAGGAAATAGTATATTGATTTAAAACCGAAGGTGTATAGGCGGGGGAAGTCAAAAGTCAAGATTCAGAACTAGAAATTTTTTTTTTGCAAGGTATATAGATAAGAAGAAGAATCCTGACATTATGTGTATTTGTATTTGTTTTTGTATTTGTAGGTGTGGGGTTGGGTTTGTGTTATATTATGAAAATGCTAATAAATTCTGTTTAAAAAAAAAAAAAAACAAGAGACAGCTCCCTAGCTGGCATTAGTAATGGTACTTTCATGTCCAGCCACCAGCTGTCCCTGTGTTCATAAGGAAGGATGAGCTGCTGGAAAATTCACACACACACTTCCCTTGTCTCTTGTAGCTGATTCTCCCTTAAAGGTTTTGGGAACTGAAAGACCAGCAAGAAACATGTGCTCAGACAAAGCCTGGCAGTCCCCCACACGTAGCATGGCTCCCAAGCAAGTGCAGAAATTAAAAAATTAGATATTTAAAATTATGGCCACTGGTCTCATCATGGCCACTGGTCCCACTACCTCCTGGCAAATAGAAGGGGAAGAAATGGAGGCAGTGAGAGATTTTACATTCTTGGGTTCCATGATCACTGCAGATGGTGACAACAGTCACGAAATTAAAAGAGGCCTGCTTCTTGGGAGAAAAGCAATGACAAACCTAGACAGCATCTTAAAAAGCAGAGACATCACCTTGCCGACAAAGGTCCGTATAGTTAAAGCTATGGTTTTCCCAGTAGTGATGTATGGAAGTGAGAGCTTGACCATAAAGAAGGCTGATCGCCGAAGAATTGATGCTTTTGAATTATGGCACTGGAGGAGACTCTTGAGAGTCCCGTGGACTGCAAGAAGATCAAACCTATCCATTCTTAAGGAAATCAGCCCTGAGTGCTCACTGGAAGGACAGATCCTGAAGCTGAGGCTCCAATACTTTGGACACCTCATAAGAAGAGAAGATTCCCTGAAAAAGACCCTGATGTTGGGAAAGATGGAGGGCACAAGGAGAAGGGGACGGCAGAGGACGAGATGGTTGGACAGTGTTCTTGAAGCTACCAACATGAATCTGACCAAACTGCGGGAGGCAGTGGAAGACAGGAGTGCCTGGCGTGCTCTGGTCCATAGGGTCACAAAGAGTCGGACACGACTAAGCGACTAAACAACAATTCAAAATTATGGCTCAAGTTCTAACAAAATATAGCAGAGTGAGAGGTGGAACTATAGGGCTTCCCATAGGCTCTGCTGAGCAAAGAGCAACTTTTGGTTTCTCCTCTCTTTTCCATTACAGTTGGTTGTTAAGAGAACAATGTAGCTGTAGAATTAGTGTTTGGGTTTGCTGTTTTCCTCCTCCCTCCCAATCCCTTTTCCTCTTGCATTCAGTCTTTTAGATTGTGAGTCTGTGGGTATGTACCATCTTGTTATTGATATATGTAAGCTGCTTTAACTAAATCACAGTAGATAAAAAAGATTGAAATGATAACTCAAATCTGTATACTGTTCTTTCATGTTTATTATTATTATTATTATTATTATTATTATTATTATTATTATTATTATTATTATTATTATTATTAGTTTGCTGCTAGGGATATAGATATCCTGGAAAAGAGAGAAGATTTAACTCAGTGTTATAGTAACCTTTGCCCCTAAGGCAAGGGCAAAAAATTCCAGCAGAACTGCAGTTATCACCCAGAAGCAAGTAATACACAGATAGAGGAAGAAGTGAGCACCAGGAGACGGAAGAATGATACCGCTAACCTCTTAAAATAATCACATTCACAAACTACCTGAACTTTGGAGCACTGAGTCATTATTTACCGAAATCTTTATCTAGTTCCCGTAAAGAGGTACTTTCATTCTGTATTGACTCTAAACCTCTTGCCAATCTTTTTTCTTTTGCAAGTACATCTTTCCTAAGTGTAGCATTAAAAAAAACCTATTTGGGGGGGGGGAGAAATTGAAGTTCTTCCTCAATGACAGGAAATAAGACAAAGGGGGAGGGTGTTAAAACTAGAAGGCTTACTAAATCTTTGCAGTAAAGCATGAGACTCTGAATCTCAGGGGTCATGGGTACGAGCCCCACATTGGGCAAAATATCCCTGCATTGCAGAGATTGGACTTGATGACTCATGGTCCCTTCCAACTCTACAATTCGATGAAATGTGCAACTCACGAGTGAGAAAAGGAAAATTAGAACATAGCTGAATCAGAATGCACTGCCTGCTTCTAAAAGTTATTCAAAAAGTTCATTTGAGTAAAAGATACTTTCAGAAGAAATTGCTACACCTAGAGATGCCATACTGAATGGTTCTGAACCAATTTCTGGTGACGCTTTATGACTATTACTAGCCAAGAGGTTTAATAGACATGTGTCAACAACATATACTCTTGTTTCTGTTGGCACTAGCAGATGATGAGAGAATTACCTGGTTCAGAAAATAAGTTTTGTGCAGCTCGTAATGATTGGAAGCAATACAAAACTAACATTATTTCCCCTTGAAGTTCTTCCGGAGCTCAGAATGGAAAGCAGATTTCTACACATGAGCACAGTGTGCTTTGCCTTCAAGCGTAAATAAATATTTTAGTCAAAGTCCTGGACACCAGTTTCTGCTGACATATAGGTAAGCAAGTATGTTTGTGGTGGTAGGATACTCAAGACTCCAGGGACCAGTGAGAAATCATGAGGGAACAAACGAACTGTGCACCCCATGATCTTGACTAACAATATACCTTTCATTAGAAGCTCTGCAAACTATCTCCTAACCTGTGTTCTGTCTCATGTCTTGCTGAGAGCTATAGTTCAGCTTACAGTAAGATGTCTGTCTGTCTGTCTGTCTGTCTGTCTGTCTGTCTCTCTCTCTCTCTCTCTCTCTCTCACACACACACACACACACACAGGGGTTTTTTCCTCTTGCACTACTTGGTTTTAATTGATACAGAGACTTCCGGAAGGTGGCATTTCTTCTTTTTCCTACTGAGAACATTCCCAAATTGTGGTCTCTATTCATACGTGAGTAACAGAACTCATAGAGCTATGATTCTGTTTTAGAACTGGTTGCCTCCATGGGTGTAGCAAGGGGGTTGCAGTAGGTGTGGTCCACTCTGGGTGTCCCCACTGAGGTGGGTGACAAAATGGCGAGCGGCACTCACCGCAGGGCCTGCAGCGTGCCAAAGCCATGTGTCTCCGGCACCCACAGGTTCCACGCTTTCTGCCCACTGCCTCCCCCCAGCTGTAGGGTGGCTGAGGCCCCACGGCACACCCCATCCCTTCCTAAGGGTGCCACGCGCCCCACCCCATGGGTGGTTTGCCCCACCCCTATGGGCAGTTCGCCCTGCCCCTAGGCATGCCACCCCAGGTGCCCGAGAGGCTTCTTCCACCGCTGGTTGCCTCTCCTAGTAACAGTCAGTATACAATGGGATATGGGTTCAGGCCTTGGGATCAAATGTTCCCATTCATAGGAAGCTGAGAGAGACTGCGGTGGCTGGATTGCTTATCATGTAAGCGATTGCTTTTTGAAACCCCCCTTTTCTACACAAGTATTAAAATTTGCAAGAGCTCTGTCTTCTTGTGCAGGTGGCATGATCCAGGCGTACAAACATATTTCTGCAGCTCTAATTTGTTTCATTTCTACCTCTCTTCCACCAAAAAGAAAAAGGTATAAGGATTATGGGAAATGGGGAAAATCACATGCGCATCCCACATACAAAACCAACTGGATCATATTTGATCATCTTTGTGTGATGAAGACTCAACCATGACTGTGAATTGCAAGCCCACTCTTTCATTTCAGCACATGTAGACTAATGTGGGAAAGGGAGCATGTCTGAAATGAGTCCTTATCATTCATTTATATCTTAACAAAACATTTTGCCACAACATTTTATCATCTCATTAGCAAGCATGGATTTTTATGCCACATATATGTATATATGCCTTCCTCTATAACAACAACTGGTGAAGAAAATTAAATGATATTAAGAAAATTAATGCACACAGTAAAGTTTTATTCTGTGTGGTACAGCGCCGTTCCCACAAAGCCTTCTTCAAAATCTGTTACTAAGCATATTAAGGAAGATGGCAAAATCGTTTTGTTGCTTTGGGGAAGCTGGATGTTCAGTGATTGCCTTCAGATGATAGCCAAGTTTTCTCTCTTCCTCAGTGCTTGGACAAATGATCTCTTCACTGATAAAATTACTCACAGCCACTCTTTCTTAATAGCAACAGCTCTGCTTTCCTTTTCCCTTTTTTTTAAAAAAGTGGAGATCTTCAAAGCTAACAGCAATCTATGAAATATCTTGATATTGAAAAGATACATCTGAAAGTTAGAGTAATGGGAAACATGTTATCACGGAGCAATTTCTTGGCACTACAGATCTGAAACGTACAAAAATAAAAGACTCCGCATTTGCAAAATGTTCTCTAGCCCGATATGGGAGTGGGAGATGTTCTGATAAAAAGAACATTTGTGGCGTTCTATTGGGCACTCAAGCCCTGCAATTTGGAGAACGTCCTCAAGATAAGGGATATCGGTGACGGCCTTCACTGTGATTGTTCAATCTCTTTGCTGTGTCAGGCAAGGGTCTATTTCAGTGTGAATCATCCAGGCACAGCTTCAATGGACAGGCTGTTAATCCAGCCCTTGGCTTTTGTTTAGATTGTAAGTGCAGTGATTGAATATGATCCAGCTAAAATTAGTCCTGATGAAAGCAACCAAGTAACTTATTTGTAGAAAACTTGATAGTTTTTCAGAGGAGACGGTCACAAGCAACTGTTATCTGGATTTGTGGACCCTGGTGTGCAGCTGTAGCATCTGTTTGTTGCTATAGGATTGGTCAGCTCTTCGTTCTGGCGCAAAGGTCATGTACACATTAGTGTTTACTCCAGCTCCAGTGTGCTCCCGCCACCGGTGTTTGAAGCCGAGTGCGCATGCCGTCAGACACCATCCATATGCATTCTGTAGTTTCTTGAGAAATCCTTCTGTTTGATGCATTTCCCCTTAAACTGGGTTCCATTGGATATGAAAACGCACACTTCAGTTAAGCTGAGGTATGTATGTTCGAGACAGTGGCTGCACTTATGCGGATAACAGCATAGCTGCAGATGAGAGCTTATTTGAATAGGAGCAGGTGTCAGGGAGCCAGCCAGCAATAAATCACACTGAGTATGTGAAGTTAACTCTTTATTAGAAGATGCAGGGCCTGCTCCAGGGAGCCAGGCCTAATGAGCACAGCAACTCTTCTCGGTAGGTCTTGCTGCTGTGGGGCAGTTGCACTTCGATACCCCCAACCACCCCCCAAAAATGAAGACACTGTGACATGGGGTTTTAGTTCAAGTTACTGGGCAAAATTTAGGCCACAACTTTATTGAATATGGAATGTGAGTGGTATTGGCCTAGGCATTGGAATCATCCAAACTATATCAGACTCCCACCTGCATCGCGGGGAATCTGATAAAAGGGTGAAACACCGCCAGAGGGAGCCCCGCCAATGCAAACCGACTAAAGCTCACCCCCGGTGCCCCTGTGGGCTCCTGGTAAGGCCCTAGCCCCTATTGCAGAGTTTCAGAAAAGACCCAGGCCAACCCCTGGTTCCTTTAACGGAATACCCTTGAGCTTGGAGGGGCAGGTGATGGCCGCCCCTCCCCTCCCCACACATTGCTGATCCAATGCCTAACTGCCAAACCTTACAAAGTTGTGGTGATAGCTACACGGTAGGCGAAAACCAAATGGCTCTGCCAACCTGCCAGATGGAGAAATTCCTACCAGGTCCCCATTGCAAAACATGTGACCAATAACGTCCATAGCAAGGCCAACGCACCAGAAAAAGGGGGGTGGGCAGGTACTTTGCTGCATGAAGGCAAAGAGGTCCAGCAAACATTGCACAGGGATTAAATAATGTTTTGCGGCCACCCCAAAGCCAAGCCATTGGCTTTAGGGACCAAGTGATTGCGAAATGACCAACCAGAGTGGAGCAGGGCATAGCCCTGCCCACACCAGGAGGTGAGAGATGCCTGGGGGCCCGAGCGCAATGCGTACCCTCCTTGAAGAGGATCCGATTTGTGGAGGCTGAAAATCCCTACCTTCTCACAGCTGCCCAAATCTCTTCTTTGTTTGTTACTATGTTATGTATTTTTGGCTTTATATATACCGTATATAGATAGATAGATAGATAGATAGATAGATAGATAGATAGTAAGCCACCCTATGAAGCATGTGGTTGGGCTGCATGGTCTTGTGACCATGTCAGCACATGGAGGGGTGGTTCATTTCAACCTCCTCCATCTAAGTGAAGAAGTACAGAGGGTGTGAGGGGGAGAGTGGAAAGTGGGGTGTTTTTTTCCTCTTTCCATCCATTCCTCTGTGCTCCATTTTTCTCCCCTGATGGAAGGGAGGAAAAGAGGAAAGTGGTAGATATTTTTTTGAAAAGGGCAGAGAGAAGCACTGCATCCTTCAGAGAGCTCATTTTTCTAATTTAAACCGTGAAGCTATTTATAATCTCCCCAAGGAAGGAAGGCGAGAACTGCCCCTAAAAATCGATAGAGAAATCCAAGATTTTAAATGTAGCCGGGAAGGACCACCAGCGCAACCACCTCATTGCCCTTCAAAAAGTAGTCAGAAAGAGAAGAGTTCCAGCTCTTTCTAACTCAGTTCTTAATTGAGCACAATTCTAAACACGCCTATTCAGAAGTAAGTCCTACTGAGTTCAGAGGAGCTTAAACCCAGGTAAGTGCTGTTAGGATTACAGCCCTAGATCTCTTGGTTTTCCATCTGTTAGTGATGAACTGCAATGCAAACATAAAACAAAGACCACTAAACTCCGCAAAATGACATATTGTGGAGCTCTGAGGCCGCAGCTACACATTAAAATGCACTGGAGTTGCCAATTATAGCCAGATATTTACTTGCCTGGTCTGTACCACGTTGGGATCTAACACTTGACAATTCCCACAGCTGTTTTGGGTTCTTCCCAACCAACTGGCAGAAATGCTATTCCAACGGCAAGGGTTGTATCGGAATGTGGACTGGCTCCTTGCCCTGCTGCCATGGCAGCCTGGCTTTCCAAGCGTGTAACCAAATAAAAGTTGCAGTCTGTCCCAACCCACAAATGTGTATTTGGTTTGATCGTTCTGCCATGCTTGCAACCATGACTTGCAACTGCCTCACAACAACTGGCTACACAAAAAGGCAACCCCAACAAGCGGAAAGATCACAGGAGATCAGTCAGAATCATGCAGATACTGGAGATCAGTCAGAATCATGCAGATACTGGTTTTTATAGCCAATTTTAGGCATACTGATTTAAGTGCTAACTTACTAGGGTGAGTGAGGAGGGTAAGCTTCAGAAGTGGGGAGACTTCTGCACTGATAGAGGGTCTCCATGCACTTTAGAACTGCCATTTTCCACAGAAATGGCAACACTAAAGGCAGAGCTAGCACACTGGCCCGTATACCAACCACTGAATGTTTACTTATCCCCTCACCAGAAGGCCTGAAGAAGGCTTATTTCTTTCCAGAATCAGAGCGATCACTGGACATCATCACAAAAATTAGATTATATTACCGTCCGACGTTTTAAAACCCAAGGCTTTCCTTTATTCCTCTCACAATTTAACTATGAAAAAACAGACTACAAGGGAGTACTCAAATTGCCCTGAGTACATTTTTGTTGTTGTTGTTGTTGAACGGCAGTATATTAAGTTATCATAATAAGTAAGTAAGTTAGTAAGTAAGCAAGTAGGGATGATGATAGCAACAAGAGACAACAAGCAGTATTATTTCCAGAGCAAACAAGCTAAGCTAATGATCACTTTGCACAACTCTCGACCAAAACATAATTATGTTTTGCAATATGAGCGGAATAGCTGTTAGTCACATAGCTTGTTTGTGTGCATCAGGGCACGCACACAAACACACACATTTAAAAGAAAATCCTCTGCCTGTTATGACAGAATTAATGGCATGACATGACTGAGACCTTAGCTGGCCGACTGATTTATCCTCAGCCATCTCTAGGCTTTGAGGCCACAACCACTGGTGATTCCTGCTCTCTAACTGACTTGTACCCTTGCACCACCTAGATGATGTAGCTATATATGCACAAAAGTTTTCTTTTAAAGTAGGCAAGCATAGGGTTCTAAGGGCAGATTCATATGCTACCCAAAATGCTGTTTCCTTATGGTTGCATACAATATCAATGTTAGCAACATACAATATGAAGAAAATTTATATTGATATTATTAGGTTTTTGAAAATCCAGATCTTACCATGAGCTTTTTAAAGCACCTGTGAATGTAACAACAACAACAACAACAACAACAACAACAAACTTATTTATACGCCGCCCATCTGACTGGGTTGCACCAGCCACTCTGGGTGCATATACAAAAAATAAAAAAAATAAAAATAAAGCATCAATCATTAAAAAGTTCCCTATAAAAGGGAAAGGTCTCCTGAAAAGTTAAATCTAGTCAAATGCAACTATGGGATACGGTGCTCATCTCGTTTTTAGGCCGAGGAAGACGGCATTCATCCACAGACAGCTTTCTGGGTCTTGTGGCAGCATGACTAAACCACTTCTGGTGCAACAGAACACTGTAATGGAAGCCAGAGTGCACGGAAATGCCATTTACCTCCCCGCCACAGTGGTATCTATTTATCTACTTGCACTGGCGTCCTTTCAAACTGCTTGGGTTGGCAGGAGCTGGGACAAAGCAATGGGAGCTCACCCTGTCGTGGGGATTCGAACCACCAATCTTCCAATCAGTAAGCCCAAGAGGCTCAATGATATAGACCACAGTGCTACCCGCTGCCTTTTACCTTTTTTAAATTTACCTTTTTTACCTCCCCCCCTATACAGGGCTGCTTTCAGATGTCTTCTAAAAGTCAGGAAGTTGTTTATTTCCATGACATCTGATGGGAGGGTATTCCACAGGGTGGGCACGACTACTGAGAAGGCCCTCTGCCTGGTACCCTATAACCTCACTTCTCAAAATGAGGGAACCACCAGAAGGCCCTTGGAGGTGGATCTTAGTGACTGGGATGGATGATGGAGGTGGAGACGCTCCTTCAGGTCTACAGGGCCAAGGCCATTTAGAGCTTTAAAGGTCAGCACCAACACTTTGAATTGTGCTCGGAAACATACTAGGAGCTAATGTAGGTCTTTCAGGACAGGTGTTGTTATATGGTCTCGGTGGCCACTCCCAGTCACCAGTCTAGCTGCCACATTCTGGATTAGTTGTAGTTTCCGAGTCACCTTCAAAGGTAGCCCCACATAGAGCATGTTGCAGCAGTCTAAGCAGGAGATAACCAGGGCATGTACCATTCTGGCGAGACAGTGTGCAGGCAGGTGGTGTCTCAGCTGGTGTACCAGATGGAGCTGGTAGACAGCTGCCCTGGACCCAGAATTAACCTGAGCCTCAGTGGACAGCTGTGAGCCCCAAATAACTCTCAGGCTGCGCATATGGGAGGAGCTGATGATATGGGAAAGTTCACTATCCTGATTTGGGGTTCTGGTGCCAACTTTCCACATGATCTCCACACTTTATGCATTACTTGAGAAGCGTAAGGCACAGCCATAGGGAAGCAGCATCCTTGCCACTCAAGTTATCAATTACAATGGAAAAACCATCGCCATGGAACCTGAAGGTGTATATGCAGATCTAGATGTCTATGTTACAGCACAAGGCTAGTGGAAGGATCCTGATTGCTGACACCATTTCATAATGCAAACTTGCACTGGCAGAGCAAGAACAATGCCGTGCTATAAACTTTTATCTGTATATAGAAACACTGATCATTTTGAAGCTATAGAACAGAATCTGGCCAGGATGTCATTAAAGAACAGAACTGCACCCAAGGTACTATTTTTATTTCAGAGTGCTTGCTATGCACCATGGAAAAGGGAGAGTAGAACTCACAGCTTGAAGTCTGGTATCCTCCTACATTTATTTTCCTCATTCTTTTCACTTCACGTATATTCCTGTTCCAAACCAAAGCATGTATTTCTGATGGCCTGCCCTGCTTGCTTTAGGAGGAAATGAGAAGTGTCAATAGGACTCTTGTCTTTTACTCCTGCCCAAGACTGTTCTGAAACTGCAGCGTAGCTGACTGCCTGGCCGATGATTCATGGAAAAAGAATACAATTCCTCTTTACTTTTCTGCAGTTTTGCCAACACAACACAACAACGGTAACACTGGGGAAAGGGGGTCATTTACTACTACTGTCAGGAGGAGTTGATGGATGATGCCCTATTTATAGAAGCACAGTAACAAACACAGCTTGCACTCTGCAAGCATAGACATGCCCCCATCTCTGCGTGGGTGTGGAATCCTTCCTTCAGTCTGAAGCTTGTTAAAATGCTCACAGCATTAAAATTGTTAAATATACTGTTTGCCCCATTTTCAGAATTACATCCTAGAATCACAGGATCATAGAGTTGGAAGGGACCCCGAGGGAGAACCATATGCAGTCGTACCTTGGAAGTCAAACAGAATCCATTCTGGAAGTCCGTTCAACTTCCAAAACATTCAGGAACCAAGGTGTGGCTTCCTGCAGCCAATTGGAAGCCGCGGAAGCCATGAGGGACGTTTGGCTTCCAAAAAACGTTTGCAAACTGAAACAATCACTTCCGTGTTTGCAGCGTTCGGGAGCCAAAACGTTTGTCTAACAAGGCGTTCGACTGAACGCCCCTTGAGTTTGTTGGAGGAAGATTGCAATTGCATGCAGTGCCATTTTGTGCACATCTTATACTACCAGTCTCCAACGAATGCCCTGTTTAAGACAGTGTTGTAGTTCAGACATTAATTATGATATCCTGAGCAGGGCTTAAATCACAGTTTTCTCATTTTGGGTGACAACAGAAACTATGGTTTAACAAACCTTGCTATCCTCCTCAAAGCTTCATGTGTGAAAGAGAGCTCTCAAATTTACAGAGTGATTACCAAGAGTTCCCAACTAATATGTGGGAACGAAGCATCAGTCCCAAATGTTGTCTTACATGCAGATTTACTGCACTTGTATAGCACCTTTCTTCCAAGGAGCAAAAGGCAGAATACTGTACATAGAATCATAGAACGGTAGAGTTGGAAGGGACCAAAGGTTCATCTAGTCCAACCCCCTGCAATGCAGGGATCTTAGCTAAAGCATCCATGGCAGATGGTCAACCAACCTCTGCTTAAAAACATCCAAGGAAAGAGAGTCCACAACCCCCCGAGGGAGACCGTTCCACTTTCAAACAGCTCTTACTGTCAGAAAGTTTTTCTGTATGTTCATTCAGAATCTGCTTTGTTGTAACTTAAAGCCATTTGTTTGAGTCCTACCCTCCAGAGCAGGAGAAAAGAAGCTTGTCCCCTCTTCCATGTGATAGCCCTTCAGATATTGAAAGTTGCCTATCATATCTCCTCTCTGAAGAAGTGTGCATGCACATGAAAGCTCATACCAAGAACAAACTCAGTTGGTCTCTAAGGTGCTACTGGAAAGAATTTTCTATTTTGTTTCGACTATGGCAGACCAACACGGCTACCCACCTGCAACATATCTCCTCTCTATCTCTTTTCCAGGCTAAACATGCCCAACTCCTTCAAGTGCTCCTCGTAAAGCTTGGTTTCAGGACCCTTGATCATCTTGGTTTTCATCTATCTGCAAGTTTTCAGACTTTACACCAGGCTATTGTGGACAACCACTTTGATCCCAAATTGTTCTTCCACTAGCCCAATGGAAGATGGAGGCTATTTCTCTTCTCCATCTCTCACCATGCCTGTAAGTGTATCCGTGAAAGCAGCAGCAGAGAGGAGGATATGGTGTGGAGAAGCTAGTTCACTAAAACATTACCTCCACACAATTCCAGTTAGCACATGTTCCTGGAAACAACTGCAGGGAAAGGGGTATAGCTGTTGGCTTATGAACTGCTTACTGGTTTGTGCTGCTCAAACTCAAGTCAGTCTATAAGATTTGCTTCCCAGGTAGCCCAAACTGAAAAAAGCCCCTACAGAATTACATACAGTAAGAATATCACCGTTTCTCTAAGAAATTCTGAAGACCAACAACATGATCTTAGCCATGTCAACTCAGAAGTAAGTCTGCTGAATTTCCTGGGGCTTACTCCCAGGAAAATAGGATCAGGAGTGCAGCTTAGGACAAAAAAGCTATTGAAAGTATTTTTTTGAGAACTCAAGACTTTGTTCAAATAGGCCTCAACATCCTGCATACATTTAGTGATGTTCAGAGGCTGCTACACCCTGGACCCACAGCAAATGAACCCACAGGGCTCAAAAAGAAGACCAACAGCTGAAACCATTCTCAGGGTCACCTGTAAAAACATGTCTCATGTTGAGTGTGTGTAAGGGGGGGTGTTCTCCAAATCCTTAGTGTTAATAGGCTCATATTAACTTTATCTTAAAATTTACCAGGGATTAATTCATGTTACTGTACTTAAGATATGCATGCTTCAGACTGCACAAAATCTAAACTAAGGGCTAAGGGACTGAGCTGCAACCCTCAAAGCCCTCCATGAATCGACTAGGTGCCCTTCGGCAAGCCACTCAGTCTAATCTAATGGCACCATATTGCTTGTTACAATATGGTGCCAATAATACCGGTCTACTTACCGAGTGATTGAGGCAATGTGCTTTGAAGACCCTGGAGTCCCACATAATGGCTAAATATTTATTATTGCAGGGAAACAGATTGTTAGGTCCAAGTCCCCCTCGTTTCATACAGTGTTTCAATTTTATCTGGTCCATGGAGACGGGAAAACAGGAACAACACAAAAACTCATCACTGATGCACAGAATTTGGAGTGACATAGAATAGGACAAGAGCACAGCTTTCCAATGGGCCAACTTCTGTCAGTTTAATTTCCCAGCCAGCATACTGGGGAAAATAGTAAGGGGTGGGTGGCAGGTTCACACCAGCTACAGTGTGCACCAATGTCATGGCTACACCTGTCAATGTGGGGGTAAGGCAGGAATGCTGGTCCCAAACTTGGCTAAACCTTGAGTTGACATTCCCAAGACCCCTTAATGGTGTCCTTAGTGAGAAGTCGAGGGCTCACCTCAACTTACCTTCTGCTAAAGATCTTGCCCAAAGCCAACCAGAACAATTGTGACAAAAACACGGAGAGCATTTTAAATGGATCAATGAACACTGCTGTGGGGGGAATGTGAAAGCCCTACTCTGCTGATCGTATATTGAGTAAATTCAGCTGGCATAGTTGATTTGTCTTTGGTCAAATGGCAAAATCCAGAATGACCAAGCTGACCAGTTGCACTGGAAATGTCCCCCAAGCTCTCTAGCACCCTCATCCTTGCTGAGGCACAGGATACACCCCACCCCAGTAAACATAACACCAGGGCTATCCATGCTTTGCAGGCTGAATTGATAAAGAAAATCCAGATATTCTTAATTATTGCAATTGCTCTGCAGAGCGCAACAAGCAAATATCAGTGTACGTGTGAGAAACTGTCCACAATATCGATATTTGCTGATAGCTATCTAAAAATACAAACCCAACTTTTGGAAAATCCAAAGGAACAGCAACATAAACCAATGGTGGATCTGCCGAGGATTGTTTTAAGGCCAACTGAATATGATTTCAATTAATATTGCAGGCTGTTGCAGACGGATTCGTTTCCTTAGCAAGCAATTGTGTTATAGGGTGGTTCCCCCCCCCCTTGTTGCTGTTTAGTCTATTTCTTTTCCCCTGTCTGGAAGGGTCATAACAGGGACAGAATAATTTGGCGCATAATCAGCTTCCATGCGCAGATGCTGAAGGCAGCAATAATTGCTGTGGTTCACTTGCCATTTTCTCCATCTTTTTGTGTCGGCTACAAAATGCAGGCTGCACCTGAATGTAATGTTCCTCTCTAAATAGTTCGGTTCTAAACAGCTCTCTTCTCCTTGTCAGTCACAGAACACAGCTTGCTCTCAAATGCTTTTGTTTCCCACACATAGCTGTCAACTTTTCCCTTTTCTTGCGAGGAATCCTATTCGGAATAAGGGAATTTCCCTTTTTTAAAAAGCCAGGCACTAGCGTGGAGACCTGCTTCATATTCTATCAACTGCATGTGTAATGTATAGAGATAGTTGGTCTCTAAGGTGCTACTGAAAAGAATTTTCTATTTTGCATGTGTAATGTTAGAAAGAGAATCGGATCCCAGCAAATATCAAAGGACATGCTCACCGAAGAATACTTAAAGCTGTGTTTCACGCAGCAATTAATGCCACACCAAGACCCCATCTGCACTACACATTTAAAGCACTACGATGCCACTTTAAACAGTCATGGCTTTCCCCCAAAGAATCCTGGGAAGTATCGTTTGTTAAAGGAGCTGAGAGTGGCTAGGGGGGGATCCCTATTCTCCGTACAGAGCTACAGTTTCAGAGTAGTCAATCCCTCTCCCCAGCAAGCTCTGTGAACTCTCATTCTGTCAAGGGAATAGGGATCTCCTAAAAACTTTCAGCACCCTCAAACTACTGTTACCATGATTCTTTGGGGGGCAGCCGTTTAAAGTGGTATGATATACTGCTTTAAATATATAGTGCAGATGGGTCAGGCTACTGTGTTATTGCTACCGTGGAAGAACTTGTAACAGAACTAAACACATATTTTCAATAAAATAAAATAAAAACTAAACTTGTTAGGTAGAAAGGCAAAACAGTAACGCTGGGAATGTTTATCAGGACTATCTGATTAATTAAGGAATGCAGTACAGTGTTATGCATGCGATCTGTTCCGGATCGCGCTACGTAACACGGGCGTGTGTAACGCAAACACACACACACACCCCAAAAAGAAAAAACCTGGAAGTAGCGCGATTTGAGTGCTTCTGCACATGCGTGAAGTGTGCAGAAGTGTTCTGTGCATCCGCAAGTTATGCGCGCTCCGGAAACACTTTTGGGTTGCGGGCGTTCTTAACTCGAACGTTACCCGGGGTTCCACTGTATAAATATTAGATCATCACTCCCCAAACTTCAGAGCATGGGAAGTCACCCAAAGACATATAATTTGGCATGATTATTTGGCTTTTATGATTGTATTATAATTTGGAATGTTTTAATGTGGTTTTCATTGGGTTGTTAAATTGGAAAACCTAATAAATATTAAAAAAAATTTAAAAGAAAAGAAAAGAAAGAAAGGCAAAACAGTACGGTGCAAAGTGTATACCGAAAGCATCAGCTAAGTCTTAGGTTTTGCTTTTCAAGTTTCACATTTGGGGTTCCGGATGTTTGGTAGGAAGAAGCTTCAAACCATCAAATTATAGACATAATGATCTTCCGAAATGCTTCCTGCCTGCTCCAGCCAAGGTTGTTTATAACATTTAGCTCCACTCCCACGTCAACGATGTATGACAAATACTTTCCCCCTTTTCAAGGGTCTTAATGGGTGCTGTCCTATGCGTGACTTCTTTGAACTGGATCTCTATGGAACATAACAAGCATCATTTGCAAAACAGCCAGTCCTGCTTATTCTATGATTAGAGGAATTTCCTTACATAAGCCGCAGGGCTGACATTTCCTTTCCTACTGCAACCAAACATATAAACACCCTCCTTCCCTAAACTTTTGCTACCACAAAATACATGCCTATAAAAAAAAATGTAGAATTTAAACTTTTTCTTGAAACAGTGTAAGAACAGAATTACATTACTACTAGTAACATCACCCCATACTACTTACCATGTAAAGATAAGACACAGCAACGTAGATATTAAAATCAGAACTTGGTTAAACATTGCAGACTGTGTGCGTTGGATGGCTCTATGGAGATCATTCTGGATTAAAAGAGATGCATAATGTTCAGAAATGCTTTTTATATTAAATATCAAATATGCCACAACTAATCTAACTTTTGTCAGAATTTCATATGCAGATATGCAATCTGGATTCCGTGTTTTGAAGCACTGCAGTACTGCAAAGGTTCGCATTTTATTTATACATGAAATCTTATTTGCCTTTCTATTGAGACATTCAAAATAGCTACAAAGAAATACAGCAAAAATCAGCATACACTTTTAAAAAAATAAAGCTACCGATCAGTAGAACAACCACTTTAAAATACAAAACTGATACAATAAATTGCAGTAAAACCAACCAGTCTAAATTAAAAGAAACAAAGAATCAGATTGAAAGCCTTTTGAAATAACAAAACTGATACAATAAATTGCAGTAAAACCATCCAGTCTAAATTAAAAGAAACAAAGAATCAGATTGAAAGCCTTTTGAAATAACAAGACTTTGGCTCCAATCCTGTACATACTCACTGAACCCAACGGGACTTACTTCTGAGTATACACGTAAAGGATTATGTTTTTGGACTGGCAACCAACAAGAAAGTGCTGAGCATGGATTAGGAGCCAAGTATAATTGGTATTTGCTCAAGAAACCATCAGCTCCAACAGTTTGGAGCCAGGAAAAAAAAATAACCAAAGAGGCAAAGGGATTAATGCTGGACCAATAGTTTTATAATAAACATAGGCAATGCACTTGTTTTCCTGAGAAGTGAATCTAAGTAAACCACAGGGAGGTAAAACAGAAGGCTGCAAATTCCAACAATAAAACTACTTCAGCATTTGAATGGAAATTCAAAAACCAATTAACCCGGTGTATTTGGATTTAATCCAATTTACTCCCATCCATTTTCAGTGGCACTTCAGTAGTCTGCGGCTTAAGCAGACTACAGATCTAGGTTTGTGATTTGTACAGATAAAAGTACAGAGTTTTGTTGTCATTTTTCTTAAATAAGTCCTTTGTTATACTTACAATCATATTCTCCAAAGCATGTTTGGCAAGCCAGCAATTTAAAAACACTGGGATAAATAAGTTTCTTAATGCAGGGCAGAAAATCTGAAGGAGAATGCAGAAAGACATTAAATGTATTCAGCTAACTTTGCCAGTAAAACTGCACTGAATGTACAGAAACAGTAGTTTCATTTTAAAAGATCCAATTTCAAGCCTTATTGCAATGCCACAAGTAAGAATTTACCTCAGCAGAGATAACTTTTGAGTTATTTGTTCTATTCTCGTTTCACCCTTGGGAGGGGGAAAAAGATGGAATCCTACTAAGCACATTTACCAGGAAGCTTTTCGGCCAAACTAGATGTGTGCACAAAGGCTTTATAACCATTTGTGAACTGAAATCCATGCAGCCCATATGGAAATGCTACTATTTAAATAACGTATTTATACCATTTAAATAACTTCCCTTTATGCTAGTGGCTTTCAACCAGTATATTGTGGCACCCTGGGGTGCCTTGAATGATGGTCAGGGTTGCCACAGGCAACACTGGCATCTGTCCCTCTCTTAGGGTTGCCATATTTGAAAAAGTAAAAACCAGGACACCTTTTTTAGGGGAACCCCCCCCCAAAAAAAAATCGTCGGGCTTTTTAAGACAAACCCTCTTTCCTTCTCTCCTGCTTCTGTTGGTCTCTTGGGTCTTTGCTTCCCAAAGGCTTGTTTGTTGCTAGAAGCTCCCCAGATGAATGGCACTTCTGGGGCTGGCCAGGGGGTGCTTCCCACAGCTCTGTGGGGCAGTGTGAGGAGACACCTCTCTTTGGGGCAGCGGGGCAGCTCAGAGACCAGGGGTGGCGGCAGCAACAGCTGCCCAGAGGACTGCCAATGAGAGGGGAGAGGAGAGGAGGCTTAGGGATCACTCCACAAAAGAGGGTGTTGGAAAAGGGGTGAGGGGCTGCCAGCTGCGTAGACAAGGGGTGCCATAACTGGGCTTCTTAGCCCCACAGGGGTGCTGCAGAAAGGATGTTGTTGGCCAAGGGAGCCATGTACCCCAAAAGGTTGAAAACTTCTGCTTTATGCAATCAATTAATTAAACCGATTTAAGAACATAGTAACGAAACTTCAATATACCGTATTTTTTGCTCCATAAGACGCACTTTTTTCCTCCTAAAAAGTAAGGGGAAATACCTGTGCGTCTTATGGAGCGAATGGTGGTCCCTGGAGCTGAATTGCCCAGGGGCCAAAAGCAGATTGTGCTTTTTATTTTACAAAGAGAAAAGGGAGTGTTGAAAGGACCCGCTCAGCAGCTGATCAGCAAGAGATCGGGAGAGAGATAAGAGTCCCCAGCTCCCTTTCAGCCCCGCCCTCCTTTGTTGAATGTGCTGCAGAGGGAGGTTGTTTGTTTCCCCAGGACATGTGACTGGCTGATTAGATTATCTGTCTGGAAACAGTAGAAATGGCTCCCTTTCCTCAAGATTTTTCAGAAATGTGAGTTAAACCCCATAAAAATGGGGCTTTTCCTCTTTGCTTTTCCCCCTTTGCAAAAGGAGCTTTGCTTTTCCCCCTTTGCAAAAAAAGCTGCAAAACCTTTAGCTGATCCTCAAAAAAGGCCTTTTGCCTTTGCAAAAACAGCAGCAAAACCTTTAGCTGATCCTCCAAACCCCCCCCCCAAACCCCAGGGCTTTTCCCTTTGCAAAAAAAGCTGCAAAACTTTTAGCTGATTCTCAAAAAAGGCCTTTTGCCTTTGCAAAAACAGCAGCAAAACCTTTAGCTGATCCTCCAAAAAAAAAAAAAAAAAAACCCCAAACCCCAGGGCTTTTCCCTTTGCAAAAAAGCTGCAAAACTTTTAGCTGATCCTCAAAAACAAAACAAAAAACAAAACAAAACAGGGCTTTTAGAGGAGGAAAACCAGAAAAATATTTTTTTTCTTGTTTCCTCCTCTAAAAATGAGGTGCGCCCTATAGTCCGGAGCGTCCTATGGAGCGAAAAATACGGTACGTATGGGTTTTTTTATAGATAATAACAGATGTGAGAAATATAGGGTGGGATTCAATGTTGAACTATTACAAACATTCCACCTGAACAAGAATCTCATTTTGCCAGATGGAATGATACCCCCCCCTGCTATTTTGGGTTTCTGCAGCCCCTCCCTCCAAACCAATTTAGGCAGGTGCAGAGGGGAAAGCGTTGTTGTGCAAGCAGAAGTCCTTGCACGAAGCTTCTGCTGACAGGGCTGCTGAGGTGAATCCTGCCCAATATTTATAAGCCCCCTTTGACCCTAGGTGCTGAACAATTATTACATTTCAAAAAACAAATTAGACTATAAACTTGCAAACCAAATTAACAATGTAATAAGCACAAGTTGTTGTGAGGCAAAGGTAAAGGGACCCCTGACCATTAGGTCCAGTCATGTCCAACTCTGGGGTTGCGAACCAGAGCAGTGCACAGAAACGCCGTTTACCTTCCCGCCGGAGAGGTACCTATTTATCTACTTGCACATTGACGTTCTTTCGAACTGCTAGGTGGGCAGGAGCTGGGACTGAGCAACGGGAGCTCACCCCATCACGGGGATTCGAACTGCCGACCTTCTGATCAGCAAGCCCTAGGCTCTGTGGTTTAACCCACAGCACCACCCGCGTCTCCTGTTGTGAGGTGGGGGAACCCAAATGTTTAATAATGAAGAAAGAAGAGGAAAATTATATCAGATTGAAAAAAAGCCTCAAAGATAAATTATTTCCCCCACTAATTAAAATTTGCTTCAACCAACTCAAATTAGGCCTACCAATTAATGAATCAAAATGTCAGTTGATGCAACTAATTGAAGCTTGTAGCTTTAAGGGAAATAATTACAGGATCTTGCATTCAGCCTGAATTCTAGAATTTGTACTGTTTTAAAATAACTTCAAACTTAACCGAAATTGTGTGTTAATTGGATGAGACTTACTGTAATTATGAAAGGGATGGCATTAATAGTTTCCAACAGGAAAGGCATCCGCACAACTTGTTCCCATAGGTTTCCCTTGTAAAAATGAAGGCAAAAAACAAAAACACAGCGCTATCAACCGTTAATATATTGCACAGTGACAATGCGGGGTATGCAGTGACACACAGAGTGATGTATGCAAGTGACATACTACATAAACTTATCTGCCCACCTCAGCAACTTGATGGTGATGAAAACTGTCCCCTCCCTCTTATTGGATTGATCATTGATGAGAAGCGAGGGGAGAAAAATCTCCTCAGCTGACCTGTGTGGATCAGCTGACTAGAGGTGTGTGTCATAGCTGTCAGTCCTCCCTGCTGTTTCCCAATGCTATAATAAGTGAATTTCCCACAAAAAAAGAGAAAACTATGGTGTGTATATGTGCACATACAAAAAAAAAAAATGGAGTGTCTACACTCACTTTTGGCAATACCCACCACTGCCATGCAGGCCCTAGAAAGTTGGCTGAGGGTGACTATGGCCCTCAGAGTTTTAAAAGAACGTAACCCCCTTTATCTTAATTCTTAAATATTCCTGTTTCTTATAATACAAAACTGCCTATCTTTGATCAGAGATAGAGATAGCAAGCATGGTACACACCCACACCCAGATTTTGGAGAGCAACTCCCATTATCTCTGACCATTGCTGGGCTTGATGAAATTGGGGTTCTAGCAACACTGAAGAGGACCACAGTGGCTACCTTTGTCTTAGGTGTTCATGTGCCGGTAAGTCAAATGTCATATTATTATTAGTGCTACCTCTCCTTATGAAACTATCAGGGGCCTACCCAAACAGACAAGTGCCTTTTAACCATGTGTACAAAACGTTATGAGTTTAGGCTCGTACACAGAATTGGGACCTTGCAAAAAAAAAAAAAACCAAAAAAACTATAGACCCTAACTGTGCATAAGCACATTGCAGATCTGCAAATATACCTGCAGAGGTCTAAGCTTTTACCCTGTGATATATCAATCTATCATCCAAAACCAGTCTGAAGTCCGTATCATGATAACGGTTTCATAAATTTTTCATCTGCCAATATATTGCGAATGTTAAGGCTGAGCTTTCAGCGCTGTGATATATCACTAGCTGAACATCGTCATATACCAGTATATCGGGATGTCTGAAATAAAGATGGAACTATGTAGAGGTGAACAGGATAATGTCCTGGGAACTGCTACTAGTTAGGGGTCGGAAACTTGTACATTTTTACTTACCTTTAACATATTGCTACAACTGTTCCTTTATAGTTCAACAGGGACAGAAGGAATCATGAGAGAAGCAATGACCGGCTTCATGGTTTTCCCCACATCGAGATTTTTTTCATAGCACACACAACACACGTCATGATTCACAATCTATCGCCATGTTGAATATCATGAAACCATTATCATGATGTGAACTTCAAACCAATTTTCGGCAATGTATCAATACGTTGCCCAGCCCTAGTGTGTGTGTGTGTGTGTGTGTGTGTGTGTGCACTATGCAAAAAAAAAATCACGATGCAGGAACAACCGTGAAGCCACCCGATTCCTCTACCTTGCTGCAGCCTTATTTCAGACATTGTGATATATTGGTATATTGTGATGTTTAGATGTAATGATCTGTGAATATGCAAAACCAACTATTTGCTTATAGGGTGGGATGATGAGGTTGCAATGCCAAGGAGACAATGCAAAACGAGGACATAACTGGGTTTTGTCTTCAGATCAGTTGTTTCCATGAAACAGATGGAACTTCAATTCACTGCAGTGGAAAAACCACCAGATTGTGTCTAACGCTAGGCAGGCTCATAAATATTTGCAGTGAACTTCATTTTTTACAAACAAATACAAAGAAACTTTCCTACTTTTTCTTTCATGCTACAAATTTAAACAAACAGAAATTAATTATCTTTATTTAGAAGCACACTAACAATTTCCAACTGGTTAATCAGGAATGGGTAATTACTATTAGGAAAACAAAATGAAATAAAAAAAAATCCTTCCAGTAGCACCTTAGAGACCAACTAAGTTTGTTCTTGGTATGAGCTTTCGTGTGCATGCACACTTCTTCAGATACACTGAAACGGAAGTCACCAGATCCTTAAATATAGTGAGGGAGTGGGGAGGGGTATTATTCAGAAGGATGGTGGGAATGGGTGATCAGCTGATAGGTGTGGAAAACCTGTAGATGACTGTTAATGACTTCAATTTGGTCTTAAAGGGAAAGGCAAGGGGTGAGATGGCTAAAGATAGCTTTGTCATGTATAATGAGATAAGAATCCAATGTCTTTGTTCAGACCAGGTTTCTCCGTGGTCTATTAGGAAGTTAGGAATGGAACTATCTCAGCAAGAACACTGGGGGCATTAGCGAAAGTTCCACAACACACAAGATCTCTCAATGTTAAGGGACACCCCCAAGCACTCCAATTTTAAAAATACACAAGGAGCTGGAATCTTTGAAACAACACTGCTTGTTACAACTTTTAAACCATGGGTAGGCAAACTAGGGCCCGGGGCCCGGATCCGGCCCAATCACTTCTAAATCCAGCCAGCGGACGGTCCGGGAATCAGCGTGTTTTTACATGAGTAGAATGTGTCCTTATATTTAAAACACATCCCTGGGTTAATTGTGGGGCATAGGAATTTGTTTATTTCCCCCCCCCAAAAAAAAATATTCCGTCCCACCACAAGGTCTGAGGAACAGTGGACCGGCCCCCTGCTGAAAAAGTTTGCTGACTCCTGCTTTAAACGCAACTAATAAAACCTATTTGCAAATTCATTTGTTTTGATGGACAGAAACAGACCTGTCCAATAGGAAAACGGCTTACTTTCAGGGCCAGTCAAACACATTTTGTTGCCTGAGGCAAGTAACAAGATGGCACCTCACCCATTCTATGTACATCTGATTGACAAGTGTAGGACCTGTGGCACACATACATAATTCTGATCTTCAACTGATGCCAATAATGGGGGGGGGGGGCTCAGAAAGAAGGGGGGCTGCCACTGCTTTCCCGTAGCATCTATCGCCAAGGGCAACTACCCCATTCCATCTAATGGTAGGGTTAGTGCTACACGATGCCCATCGTCACCCCTGACCTGCAGATATGTTGGCTGAGGATGATGGGAGTTGGGATCTAAGGCCATCTGGAAAACACCAGGTTACTATAGATATGGAAGAATGTAGCCATATAAATACTTACTTTATAGCTGAGATAGCTCAGGAGCGTTGTTTCCAATAGACTTATCAAAGCCACCGACACCTGAAGAAGTGAGACAAACGTGAAATCTTGTGCAAAAATATCTGAGGATTAGGCAAACTTTCAATAAGTGTACATCGGGCAAACCAAAACTAGCTGATTTGTGGGAGAAGTAGCTACCCTGCAAGCTTTCAATAAAGCTTTTGATCTCTTGAGCTGGACCTGTCAGGGCCGTGTTTAGCAGATGCAGTGCCGGGGTGCAAATATCTGCCCAGCGCCCCCAAATTACCATGGATAGTGTTGGGGTGGCTGTAGCTGCGCACTGCCAGCCACCCAGGGGGAGGCAACTCTCCCCCATGCCGCTGCAGGAGAGCAATCCCCGCAGAGGCTTGGGAGTGAAGTTGTGCCCCTCACAAGCCTCCGCGGAAGGAGAGCGATTCCCACAGAGGCTTGGGAGGGAAGTTGCACGCCCGCCAGCCATATGGTTGGCAGGGCGCAGCTTCCATCCTAAGCCTCTGCGAGAATCACTCTCCTCTTGAGGAGGCTTGGGAGGGATGTTGGTGGGGCGCAGCTAGTGGGCATGCAAGGAAAGGGAAGGCTGCCGGCAAAGCCGTGCAGCTCCCCCCACTTGCTGGGGAGCCCCTGAGAGGCCAGCACCCTGGCGCAACGCACAACTAATCCCTATGGGGAAAACGGCTCTGGGACCTGTACTCATTATACACTGCCATCTAGAGCACAACTGAAACCGCCTCTCCATCATGGCTACTCCAGCCACATGTCCCAGTTCTCCAGCCACAGGGAAAGTGCAAGCATTACAGAGATAAAAATCATACAGCCACCAGAGCTGATCCGTGTAATAAGCCATCCCATTGGAACTGTTTTGCTGTATCAGACCAAGAGCAATTTAGTCTAGTATTCTCTTTACAATATGGGCTGGCCAAAATCTTCTGGGTGCTAATGAACAAAACCTGAAGGTGATGGGGTTTTTTTTGCCTTGCCCCTGCTGCATGTCCCCAGTATCTGGTATCCAGAGGTTTAGTATCATTGACAGACCTATCCCTCAGTCTACAGAAATGAAGTATATATGACCAAACTCACTGCATTTGAGCTGCCACATAGCAGTAGTTGTTTTTTTTAATGGCCTGAAGATGGTGGCTATAGTCCAGCAGCACTAGCATTCTGTTTTATAAAAGACCAGGACCCTCTGGGAGGCATTTGCGCTACACAGCATCCATTCACTTCTATGGGATTTGAGCAAGTTTGCCTGGCAAGTTGCACTGACATTAAAAGAAAGATGAATCACCACACTGTCTGGCTGATGCTTATTTCTCTTTCATGGTTGCTACAGGCGCCATCGCCACATCATTAAAGGTGGTAGATTCCGATCTTGTAATTTGGATAAATTTGCCATCTCTTACAGCTTCCCAGAAGTGGGTTTAATTTCTATTAAATAGGTTTTACATTGGTGTGGTTTTGTACATCAAATTAAATCATTGTTAATGTTTAACACGAATTAGCACCGTGTTCACGTCACGAAACCCAGGATCATGGTTTGTTTCTCTGCAAACCACAAGCAAGTCTTAAGGTTTGTTTTTCGCTTGCCATTTGTGATTTGCTTAGGGGAAAACAACATACAAGACCAGGCTGAGACAACTCAACAAGCCAAGGTTTAGTTTGTTGTTCCCAGGGCAGGGCAGGCTGAGCAGAGAAAACATTAGCTATGGGTTGATAAAAATGGAGGAAAGTTTCCCAGCAGTTTTTGTGAAGAAGAAGAAGAAGAAGAAGAAGAAGAAGAAGAAGAAGAAGTGGGGGAGGAAGAGGAGAAGGAGGAGGAGAAAGAAACCATTTTCAATACACGACTACAAGGAACTATTTCTTGCATCATTAGTTTCAGGGGGCTTCAAAAATCCAGTATCTGTTGCTTAAGTCATTGACAGCTTTTCTAGAATTGCACTTAAAAAAAAAGTTGTAGCCAGTTCAAAACTTAAAAACTTATCAGAAACAAGTTTAAGCCCTCACACTCAAGACTTGTGAAGGTTCTTTTCAACTTCTTAAAATGCAATGTTTTTCAGATGAATTTGCCTCTCAAACTAACTGCAAAACAGCTAGAAAAAGAACTCAATGGCCTAAAATAACAGCATACACTCAATAAATACAGAATATTCAGTGAACTGGCATTTGCAGAAACATATCCTCGCCAAGTCTGGAACCTTGAATAAGATTAGCATGAGAATTTCTAATTTTAAACAAATGTCCCTTGCTAATGAAAACCCAACATCCTGAAGAATTGCATAATCAGATTCAGGACAGAGATTAGGAGTCGTCAACGTATGAAAATAACAGCAGCATCCGAAAAATGTTCAGATGCCACCAAATAAGTGCTGGTTGAAGTGGATCATATGCTGCCAGCACCCAGTAATTTGGCACTAAGAAATGTTTCAGTTTCAGGACAGAGAATTCTAATCTCCTTGACTTTCACTATGCATTAAACAAATTTCACGGGTGAAAAGTGGGCTCCAGTTCCACTGCCTTGTATGGCCAGAGCTCAGAGCGGCACAGTTATTGCTATGCCTCCCAAGAAAAGGGCACCTATCTTCTGTGAACCTGGCATAGGCAGCTGCTGATAATAGGAAGGAGGTGAAGAAGGAACAGTTCTAGGCTTAGGGAAGCACACCTGATGGGCAGCCCAGGACAGTGCATGGATAAAGCTGGTCCAGATCCTGACACAAGTAAGATACTCTTCCTTGTGTGGGAGAGCTTTAGCTATGTATCTAAGAATGCATGCAAAGGTAAGGTAAAGGTAAAGGACCGCTGGACAATTAAGTCCAGTCAAAGGCTTTCAGGCTGAGGGAGCTGACGTTTGTCCACAAACAGCTTTCCGGGTCATGTGGCCAGCACGACTTAACTGCTTCTGGCACAACGGGACACCGCGACGGAAACCAGACCACATGGAAATGCTGTTTACCTTCCCGCCGCAGCGGTACCTATTTATCTACTTCAGGCATCCCCAAACCTGGCCCTCCAGATGTTTTGGGACTACAACTCCCATCATCCCTAGCTAACAGGACCAGTGGTCAGGGATGATGGGAATTGTAGTCCCAAAACAACTGGAGGGCCGAGTTTGGGGATGCCTGATCTACTTCCACTGGCATGCTTTCAAACTGTGAGGTTGGCAGAAGCTGTGACAGAGCAACGGGAGCTCACCCCGTTGTGGGGATTCAAGCCACCAACCTTCTGATCAGCAAGCTCAAGAGGCTCAGTGGTTTAGACCACAGCAGGGGTGTGGCTGCTTTGTGCATCACCAGTAGGGGGCAGGCTAGCTTATGCAACCTGGCAACTCACCCCCATATATACTTTCAACATGGGTGGGTTGGTGAAGAGGGCAACAGAACTCCCACCAGATGTTATGATGAATAAATATCCTACATCCATTAGACCTAGCCAAATGTAAGGTTCCCTACCCCTGCCCCTGCCCTAATCTCACAGATATCACTAGGACATGTTACTTCAGCTAATTTACCCTTTTATTTAAGGGCTGCTAACTTTCTCCCAGGTGGCACTGTGGGTTAAACCACAGATTCTAGGGCCTGCTGATCAGAAGGTCGGTGGTTCGAATCCCTGCCACAGGGTGAGCTCCCGTTGCTCGGTCCCTGCTCCTGCCCACCTAGCAGTTCGAAAGCACGTCAAAGTGCAAGTAGATAAATAGGTACCGCTCCAGCGGGAAGGTAAACGGCATTTCCGTGCGCTGCTCTGGTTCGCCAGAAGTGGCTTTGTCATGCTGGCCACATGACCCGGAAGCTGTCGGCGGACAAACGCTGGCTCCCTCGGCCTATAGAGCGAGATGAGCGCCACAACCCCAGAGTCGGACACAACTGGACCTGATGGTCAGGGGTCCCTTTACCTTTACCTTTAATTTTCTCCAGATCAGCTTGATTGTGCTATGTTAAATTAATGGTACACACCTAACTGTTCAAAATGGGTTCATCTCACTATTTAAAAGCTAAATAAAAGTAATGATAGACATCTGGACTGAATTGTCCAGCCTTAACTTGCTTCCCAAGACCCCCAAAAGTATATGGGTTATATGAACTGCTGTTGAGCAGGAAGATCTAAATCCCATATATACGAAATGATGAGAAACAAGAGAACGAAAGACTAGAACAACAATAAACTTATACTAAATGGTGAAGGAAAAGAATAAAAAACCTGCATTATTCAGCCTTAGCAATCAAAAATTTCCAAACGTTTGTAAACAACAGGTAAACAAAATTCTGATTTCAGGAACCACATAAGCCTAATTGATTAGGAAATGATTGCCTGTATCCAGGAATGACTAACAATTTATTTTTAAAAATTACAAGGTAGAAGTAATTTTAATGGAAAATATTGCAAAGCAGCAACTCCAAAACATGCAAATTTAGTAAACAAGAAAAGGCAGATCAGAAAAAGCAATTATTTTTGTTCTTAACTCCTGTCTAAAGTGATGTTGTGTTGCATGATTACACATTTCCACACCCGTAACACATACGCAAATATCAAAATGTGTATGTACATGTGGGCGCACACATGAACCAGACAGGGTCTTCTGGGCGGGAGGGAGAGAGTGTCATCAGAAAGATCAATCCAGCATCTAATTCCCATCTCTCCCTTTGTAATGTCCAATATCTAATACCTGTGACTACATTAATTTTGTGTTTCATGTCCCCACCATCACCAGGCAGTGATGGGGCGTGGGAGTGGAACACCATTATAGCACAATACAGCGTAGGCCATATTAAACATTGCGGATGATGGTTTCCACCTAATAATCCCCAAAGGAATTGTCCTTTCAACTGAAGGGCATTGTAATGCTGCCCAGCTCCCAAGCATTTCAAAGGTGCGTAGGAAAATAATAATTATAGTGGGTTAGGCTCATGATTAGCAAGACTGAGAAAACCCCTAACTAATGAGATGATAATATTCTGCCCAACAGTGTATATTCAAAAAGAAAGAAAGAAATTATTTTCTTTTTTAAAAAACAACAACAACAATGTCACAGTGTCCAGTTTATTACAAGCTTTCATAACCAAGTGAAAACTGTATCTCTTAAATGGAACACTGAAAACCGACAGCAATTTACACAGCCCAGCTATAAACTAGTGTCTTTTAATCTATACTATTGCTCCAATAGCTCTTGCACAGTTCGTATTCCTTTTCGTGTACTGGACAGGCAGGTGCATTCCTCGGGGGGGGGGGAAGCAGCACTCCATTTCAAAATCTGATCTATACAAGACAGAAAAAACATGGCCAGAACTTCGGTTGAGTTCCAGAGGGCTGCATGCTACATGTTTTGACCAGGACAGTGTCTTTCCCAGCATGGTGCAAGGGACTTCGGTTAGAAATAAAATTGTCGACCTTTATCCTTGGACTGGAAATGCTCTGACTGTGCATAGGGATCTTGGAACACCAGCTTCACAGAGGGATCCTTTGCCTGTCTACTCAGAAGTAAGAACCATTGTAATCTCAATTATTAAAAGAATTTTAGATTAGGCCTGGCTTTCTGAATGTAACTTTCCTACACACCCCTTGGTTTGCTAACTGAATAGCGTTCTATGTTGTTTCCTTTAAGTACCCACGATTCCTGGACCACCACCATCCAGATAATATTACTAAGCAACATCTGAATGAGCTGTATAAAACTTAAGCCATACATTACCTGTAATCCCCATAAAGGTAAGCTTCTGTTCACCCAAAAGATAAGCGACCTGTTAAATTACAGTAACAAAATGAATACATCTCCAACGTCAGGCTCAGATAAGCCATAGGAAAGAAAACTAGGGCCCCCCACAATTACACCCCTATGCCCTATAAATGTTTTAATTCATATTGTAACAAACACTAGAAACCTACAGCCAAGAAACTGACTGACAAGTTCTAGTCCAGTTATCAGGCACCTTTGGACCTCTAGATGTTGCTGAACTTCAATTTTAATAAATCTTCAATGTGCAGAATAATAATACTCTAAAAATTGGATTGTATCTCCTTTTTCTTCTTCAAATAATCAAAGTGGAATAAGAAAGATTAATTGCACTTCCGATGTATTGTTGAAGAGGACTTGGGGGGGAAAGCATCCAGCAGTTATCATGCAATATTTTTATAGCTGAATCAATAACACTTACTCATTAATGAAATAAACCAAAGAAGTAAACTCTCCAAAGGCTTCACTATCCATTTCAAACTACAATGAACCATTAAAAACATACCAGGGAAAACCCTGTTGTAATTGCTTTAAATGACAAAACCTGGGAGAGCTTAGTTTAATTCTAACACAGCTGTAGACTCACTGAGCTCTCATACGATCTAAGGTGATTTGCTTGTGCCAAATACATGTTTGGGATGAATCGTGGTGGTTTCCGGATTCAAATTTCCAATGGTCCATGTTCCTGACAAATTTCCCCCATCATAACGATTTCTAACTAACTATCCATCTTGCAGAAGCACAGTTCCTGTTTACACCAATATGTGTAAAGTGCATTATTGTATCTTAGCTCAAAACATATCACTGTTCTTGCAAATACAACCTTAAACTTACCAATCTATCTTGCTGGAAGTGTTGTTCTGACTGGAACATCCCCAAATTAATTCCTTGCTACCAGGCATCCAAATATAAAATCCATTTTCGTTTAGATAACGGTGTAATTGCACAACAAAAATGGTATTAAGGGGGAGAGGGGGAGGGAGCGGGAGCAGGAGCAGGAGAAGAGAGGCAGACAAGATAATTAGCTAGCTGTAACAATACTTTTTTAAAAAACGGTTGTGAAATAGCATGCAGGACAGATGCTATAATGTCTTGTCTGAGAAAGGAAAGAAGTTAAAAATGAGAAGGGGTGATATTAAGCATAAATACAGGAAAAGAAATGCAACTGAGGATGCGGAGTGTTTATTGGTAGAAGTAACAAGGCATCAGAAAGAAGAATAAGGCATTAGAAAGTTAAACTTGGGATATTTAATACAGAATAGTCAAGGCAACGGAAATGTTCAGACAACATGAAAAACCATAGTTTAGTGTGACGAGAATTAGCTATACCAAGATTTGGGCTTGCATGCTCGCTCCCTCCCCTAACTCTAGAGTGCTCATGAGGAGATCAAAAAGTTTCGCTTCCAATTCCAAATAGCCATCATAGCTGTCAAGTTTTACCTTTTCTCACGAGGAAGCCTATTTGGCATAATGGAATTTCCCTTAAAATAAGGGAGAACTTGACAGCTATTAATAGCCTGTTGGCTGAACCCTAAACTATGGTTAATGCTAACCATGTTTTCAAAACAAGGCACCCTTGTAACCGCATGGTTTGATGTTTGCTTGCTCCAAACAAAGCATAGTTGAGATGAACTAGCTTTTTGGTTAAGACCACACAACAAGCTGCAATTAATCTAAACTAGAAGCGAAAGTTTCCAAATTCATCCTTGTGGTAGGATGCCAGAGGAAGGACTCTGTGCATCTTGTTCCCAGCACATAGCATCCAAAGTGTGTCGTTATTGTGTACGCTATGATTCCACAGAAAAGCAAAATGCGGCATTGGCCACCGAAAAGAATCAACTTCCTGAGACTCGCAGCGGTCTTTCTTTAAGTTGAGTAAGTTTCTATCTTCACATTTGTGAAGATGAACATGCATGGCCAACACCTGCTGAAATATCAAAACTGAAAGGGGTAACTAAATAAGATTCCCAATGATGGGGAATGTTTAGCACTGTTATACAGCATTTTGCATCTCCCCACATTTAGTGACACTATTAAAAGTAAGAAATGTTCCAGAACATATATCAAAGACAAAATTATGGGTTGGATTCAAATGTGCCTCTCTCCCAGAAGAAAAGCTTTTCCCTTCACATAAGAGCTTTTTTCCAATGGGGCAGAAGAATGCTGAATGAGAAAAGCCTCTCCAAATTCAGAGGACTTTCTCTCTTTGGGCAAACAATTGATGGGCAACAAGACTTAACACAATATGTAACAATAACGAGTAACATTTATAATATGGGCCTCATTTGAACCAGCGGCTGATTTTACTGGAATTACATCTTGCACGAGCATTTACTTCATGTAGCAAAGCCAGGTAAACAACATATCTCTTCTCCTGTGCATTTGACAGTTGTGATAAATGCTCTTGCTACTTATTGATGAAACGTTTTCTGCGGATGATGTTTTTGCTGTTTATCGCTTTATAATGGTTTTATTGCATTTTTTATTACTCTGTGTTTTGACTCTTAAGTCAGGGTGCTTCTGTAGTGAACAACTAATAATGATAAGTATAAGAAATATTTCACTTAGAAAAATATGTGTATTTTTATGCTATTAGTAATATGATAATGTATATACTTAATGCTGTAATAATAATACAGGGTGGTATTCAACCAAGTTTTATTTAGAGTAGACCCCATTGATATTAAGGAACATGACTGAGTTAGGTTCATTAATATCAATCAGTCTACTCTGAGTAAGCTTTGTTGTTGTTCAGTCATTCAGTCGTGTCCGACTCTTCGTGACCCCATGGACCAGCTGAATTATATTTTATGTCCTGAGATGTCCTGGGAATTAAGCTGCAAAGGAACCGCTTTCATCTATGGACTGACTCATTGATGCCTTCTAACCGAATCCTGCTTCCTTCAACTGAATTAATTGTATGAAACAATCATTTTCTTATTTCCCCTTTTCAAATAAACCTGCCTCCCACGCTGGGTGTTCTTATGTATGTATCCATCATTTTCATGTCTGCTTCATAAACCTGATGAAAGAACTTATTGCTCATCAATACTCAACCCAAAGAAATGAAGCACTGCCCTTTTAGATTAACACAGGACGCTTTCATCAATTTACATCACTGAAAGAGAATTTGCAGACCCTGATCCGCAACGGGGATAATATTCTGCAGAAAGTGTGGTGGTCCGCATGCAAAAGCCAGTGGCGCTTGCCACCATAAGGTCTCAAAACTGGGTTGCTATGCAGGCAGGGCAGAGATCCAGCAGAGCTGGCCTATATATATATATATATATATATATATATACTGGATCCAAAGCCATTTCCCTCAATATACAGTCCTGATATGACTAGCAGCTGGTGCAGCTAAAAACCAAAATCCCTGCCTGCCCGTCTTCTATCCTGGCTTGCTAGAGAATCCATTCCACGATTGGGATTGCTGTGGAACATAGGCTGCTATTCAAGAATCTAACCCTCTAATTTAAAGGCTTCCCTGCTGGTGTTTGATAACAAATGCATGGAAAGGGACGCTTAATGGAAAATGGAAGTAACCAACCCAACAATGTAATGGCCACCTGAATTTTCGGAAGTCTACTCTTGTTTTTTCTCAGCCTCATTATATTTATCTCTCTTATTGTTGCAAAAACACCACCACCACCCCAAACCCTCTGCCTTGTATTTTCTGTCCGCTACTTGGGAGTTAAAAGGCACCTTTAAAAACCAACATCTTTTTTTTTCCCTGAGATGTAATTTGTTGTCATCTTTAGGGATTTTTATTCCTCTGAATTTCTCTCCAGAATGTGGAGGGCTAAATTGCTTGATCTTGGCTGTGGAGCGGCATAGATCAGTTATCAAACCGCCATCCAAATAAATAAACGAAATCTATAACTTTTGCCATTTCAGACCACTGAATTTTATTGCCGTTGGTCAGATTTTGCAGGCCATGCCTTTCCTCGAACCCCCCCCCCTGAGGCTGCCATTGCACACAAACACAGACATGAAAACCCCACGCAAAGAGAAATATTCATGTGGTCAGCATCGTTTTGCTTCTGCGATTTGAGCACTAACCCTGATATGTGCTTGTGCATATCAGTAGCCTGTAAGAAGGGGGGGGGGGAGAGGACTTGAACTGAAAACTGCGGCAAACTGCACATGGGCCAGTTCTGAAATTAATATGATAAATTCTCCAAGTTGAGCTGGAAGATGCGGCACAATCAGTCCTCCTTGGGAACAATACCAGACACAGACTGGGGACACCCATGCATACCTACTAATTTGCAGGAATCTCCATTCCTCCTGCCAATGTGTCTAAATTTTTGCTATTCCTCACCCAAAAAAATATAGGATTTAATATGAAACTAAGTGTCAGTTTTAGAACAATTTTTGTGTGTGGCTATAATTAGATTATACAGTGCTCAGTTTATATGCCAGCTATTTAAAATGAACAGCACTAACAGCCTCTGTAGGCACGTTCCTCAGGAATGCAACCATTTGGGGGAACTTATGCAAGGAATCATTTGTTTAAACTGCCTACTCCATTAAAATAATCACATGTATTTTGAAACAACTTATATCGGAATATATCAAATTGGGTAATAGAGAGGAAAGGAGAGGAAAGTACTATTAGATGCTGCTGAAAATAACAATCCTGAGAAAATTCAGGGCTCCTATGGAAGAAGAAAAAACATTACCTCAAAATTCTTTTGAAGTATCACCCTAGCCAGACTGATGGTGAATAAGCCTATCCAAAAATATCATGCCATGCTATTTTAAAAGCCACTGTGACATGACATACATCTAATTTTGCATTGACTACACAGACTACAGTGGTTTTCCAGGAAAGAAAGTCTTCTCCAGCCCTATCAGGAGATGCCAAGAATTAAACTTGGGATGTTCTGTGTCCAAATAGACGCTCTGACGCTCAGCTACAGTCTTTCTGTTAATATATCCTTGTATAATAATTGAATAATGTATGATTGAGCATGTCTTTCATAAAAGCTGTAAAAAAAAACTTTGTTGTTGTTGTTGTTGTTGTTGTTGTTGTTGTCTGCATTAAAAACAAAATTTGCTGAATACACTAGCACTTACATTGTGGTGAGGGGAACATCCAAGAAAAAAAGGCACTCATTTTTGCAACATCTTAAGTACCATGCCTGTTCAAAATAATTAAAGCTTTCCACCCTTGTTTCGTATTATAAGTCATACCTTAAAACTCTCTGTTTTTAGAAATGGCTCTTTGAGGCTGTAGCCACTAACCGAACCACTCTCAGGTTGTATGGACAGCTCAATGAAAACCATGATTTAAGAAGTACTGTTCACTCCCAACTTGTCCTGCTTTCAGAAATAAAGAGAACAGGTACTCTGTTTAGGGAAGCTTTTAATGTGTGATATTTTAATGTATTTTATTTTTGTTGGAAGCCGCCCAGAGTGGCTGGGAAAATCCAGCCAGATGGGCGGGGTACAAATAATAAATATTATTATTATTATTATTATTATTACTCCCTCACACCGTATTGCCATTTATATTTTCCCTTTCATTATGGGAGGGGGCACAGCTCCACCGAAGCCTCAATAATTGTTGCATTCTTTCTAATTTCAATGTGCAAATACTACTTTCTTATCTCTTGGACCACTCCTCCAGAAAAATCTGCAAGGGGAGAAATTCTGAGACACGCTGAACGCATTGGAGCAACTGGCTGGAGAAAGACATTGGAATAATAAAATAACAATAATTTAAAATGGCACATGATTAAAAGGAAGACCGCATGTTTGAAAGCTCTTAAGAAGGCAAGACGCATGGAAAATGGTTAGGGAAAGCCAAAGAGGAAACAAGAATATGAGAAGCAATCAATGAGACGTAATGATCTCTGACAATTTTTGTAGTCAAGGTTCTCCCCTTCTACGAAGCAGCACATTAAGACAGAAGGAGTTGTGTGTGAACTCAGAGGAACAGAATAATAAAAAGACAGCATTCAGACAGTTTAATTTCTTCACAGTTACACATGTTAAAGTCATATCAAAATAGCCCACTGAGCTTCAGCAAGTCCAGTCTTATTAATGCCAAGCTTGGAATTACTAAATGACTTGTGCCTGTGCCATTTCTATTCTGCCACGGGAAGTGAACTAGTTCAGACATAATGCTCAAAAAAGGTTTGGCAATATATGAGCAATCATCGTACCCATGTGCTTCCATCTTTCCCTTGCATGCTCACACCATAATTTTATCTGAACTGGGCAGAATGAGCGTTCCCCACATCAAACGGGGTGCGCATGTTGCGAGGTGTCCCTTTGAATCACGGTGGCAGCTCCTGGAAGTTGGACTGGCTTCACCTTCCCAGGTTGGGATACCCGTGGACCCCACCTACGCTAGCAGCCGCCCAATCCCGGCTGGGAGGTGTTGCCAAGGGGGATTGGCCAGGTAGAGGGAGGGATTATGCACTACACACAATAGATCTTGAGTCATACCTGGGAAGCAGCCGTTGGAGTCAGAGACTCCCCACCCCCCACTCCCTCAATTAATGCTTACTTTGCAGGTTTAACCACCTTTTTTCCGCAGCCACACAGGCACGCAGGCGCTGCTATGACAAGGTCGCTGTTGAAGGGCCGGAAAGGAATTTCCCTGCATTGGCAGGTTTCGCCTTTCCCGTAGCAATTCATCACAACTTTGGCGGTTGCAGGCCTTGGGCGGAATCCTTTAGTCATTTGCAGGATCGGGGGGGCGTGGGGCGGTGACCCCTGCCCCCATTGTGGCGCCGATAACAGGGTTCCCGTTAAAGGGGTCTCAGGGGGAGGCATTGACCAAACGCCCAGGGTCGTCACTGCCCTCCCCTTCCAGCGGCAGCGAACATAGGGGGGTGGGCTATCTGCTTGAACATATGTTCTCCAGACTAGCCCACTTCCCAATCATGCTGGATAACCCTGAAGGTACCCAGAACCCCGGCTGGGGGGCTGGGAAGGATAAACGCCCAATGCCTGAGCCAAGGTCTTCCTACATCTGAAATATTAATAAAGTTGTGGCCAATTTAATCCCATAGAACGTTGTCATGAGTCTTTATTTCCCTCAGGGGCTGCCCCGGGGTGCGGGGGGACTTTGCCTGGCCGCGCAATATGGTTTGCTCAAACCACACAGTTGAAATTCTTCAGGAACACTCACATATCTGAAACAATGTGCTAGTTAAAATTTAAAAGGGCCAATAATAGTGACCTGAATACAATTCACACATTCCGGATGTGAAAACCCCTTCCATTAAAAGGTTTGTAACTCTTTTACCTGTACTGAGAATGCCGCAAGTGTTATTGTGAGACATACGACAGGCAATGCAATAAATGGTCTTAAAATATGCTTTCCCTCTGTAATTTATCCACATCACCACACGTTGGTGATGGTTTTTTTTGTTTTTTTTTAAGATTCTTGTCCTTTCTGCTCCCCCACCCACATACAGTAAATTCTATGGCTATAGCTAATACAGTTTCGCCTATAGCTAAACTATGCCTATAGCTGGTACAGATTCAGCCCGGACACTGAGATCCAGCACCGAGGGCCTTCTGGCAGTTCCCTCACTGCGAGAAGCAAAGCTACAGGGAACCAGGCAGAGGGCCTTCTCGGTAGTGGCACCCGCTCTGTGGAACTCCCTCCCTTCAGATGTCAAAGAGATAAACAACTACCAGACATTTAGAGGACATCTGAAGGCAGCCCTGTTTAGGGAAGCTTTTAGTGTGTGATATTTTAATGTATTTGATTTTTGTTGGAAGCCGCCCAGAGTGGCTGGGGAAATCCAGCCAGATGGGCGGGCTACAAATAATAAATAATAAATATTATTATTATTATTATTATTATTATTATTATTATTATCTACAATTAAAGCTCAGCAATGAGTGAAACAATTTACGAAGCATAAACTGTTGAGTGAAACAGTTTATGAAGCATTTTGAAAGGCAAATAAAAGAAGAAAACATTACCATCCATGTTGCTGAGAAGGATCATCCAGGAGCACTCGTACGATGTACAACAAACAGCTAAGCAGCTTGAGTGAAAAATTGAACAAGCGTATCCGGAGGCCTATTATAAGAAAGACAATGAAACAAAGTGAAGTTTTTGTGGAATTTATAAGTCCATACTCACTGTAAACTATGTGGGGAGGAAGGCCTAAACAGCAGTGGGATGAGAATGCTCAATTATTGTGAAACATGGAGCACTTATAAACTCCATCGCCAACTCCTCGAAAGATTCCATTACGGTGTTTCCGAAAAATTTTACACATCACTTGGGAAGACAGGCGAACAAATGCCAGTGTACTGGAAGAAGCAAATGATTCTTCAACATCAACTTCGTTGGACTGGTCATGTTGTGTGGATGCCTGATTATCGTCTTCCAAAGCAACTACTTTATCCAAACTCAAAATTGGTAAGCGTAATGCCGGTGGTCAACAAAAGAGGTTTAAAGACTTTCTCACAGCATATCTTTAAAAAAATGTAGTATAAACACCAACAGCTGGGAAACACTGGCCTGCGAGCGCTCCAATTGGAGAACACAGCCTTTACCAAAGGTGTCATGGGCTTTGAAGACACTCAAACTTAGGGTGAAAGGGAGAAACGTGCTAAGAGGAAGGCACGGTTGGCAAACCCTCACCATGATCAACTCCCGCATGGAAACCTATGTCCCCACTGTGGAAGAATGTGTGGATCCAGAATAGGCCTCCACAGTCACTTACGGACCCACTGTTAAAACTATCTTTATGGAAGACAATTTTACTTGGCTTTGAGTAATCGCCAAAGAAAAAGAAGATTATTCACTAACTTGGTTACAGTTTTGGTAGACAGTCTCCTCCCTCAACTCACAGCTATTTAACACTAATAAAAGAAGAATCGAACAATGGGACAGGGGCAGCTGAAGATACCGGAACAGACATTTGCTTCTAGATCAGATTGCTTCTTTCCTCACTCCCCATTGCCATGTAAAACCAACTGCCCTGTGTTAGAGAATGAGGAGAAGCTGGCAGGCAGAGTCGTCTCCACATGCCTGCTCCTACTTCATTTGGACTATCCATTCCCACAACGGGACCATCTGACCCCAACTGACCCATGAGGGAGATCGCTGGAGAGAAACTGGAGTGAGAAAAGGTAATAGCAGATGGCAGCCAACTGTTTTGTTTCTTGAGTGTAGGGCCATTAATCCTCTGCTACATTTGTGTTGGGAACCACATCAGGGATTCTGGTCAAAAGTACAACCAAATAAATAAATAAATAAAATAAGTAATATGTTTCGACCCTATACAAACACCCTCCCAGTATTACTTTTGTGCAGAAAACGCATATAGAAGCCTATAAAATATTGAACAACATTCATTCAGAATTGTAGCTGCTCACAGACCTCTTATCTTCAGAGCTTTGTTGGGGAAATGTTAATTATTTAAGACAAAACACCCTTGGCCACAACACAGTGCTTCCTTCATATCTGTGAAACAACACCAGGGCACGGTGGGTGGCGAGTTTGCAAGAGCAGATTTGCTCATTTGTTCTCAATGAAAGTTAGTTTTCATTTGCTCAGGACAAAGATAGCTGTCGGTCACTGAATCATGCACAAATTATATTATAGGGTGCATCTGAAGCGAAGAAAGCATTTTGTATTTTTTTTTCAAGTTAGAGAGAGGAAGAGCATCCAATGTATATACAAGTTATATACACAGAACATCCAATTTAAACCATGCCGGATATAAACAGATACGGAGTTGTACAAACCAAAACAATAACTCTGAAACCCTCTGAAACATTGTTTGCCATGAAAATGAACAGATGGCCCTGGTGTAATTACCATCTTTCAGCTTAATAATTAGCCATCAGGCTAAATCAAGGTGCTGCTTTTGCTGTACAAAGCCCTAAGCAGCTTGAGACCAGGATACCTACGAGAGAATCTCATCCCCTATACACCCAACCACTTACTACAGGGCATCCTGCAGATACCTGTCATGAGGCAGGAGTCAGCTGCACCTGCTGAACAGCAGCCTAAAGGGGGAGAAGGCAGAGTGACTCCACCCACAGCTGATCAGCCTTCAAGGACTCAGAGGAGAAGGAGCTGGTGAGAACCAGCTGGCTTCAGCCTTCTTAAGCAGAACTTCCAGCAGCAGGCAGATGCCGGTAACAACACTTGCTCTATCTTGCTGCTTCCTGCTCATCTGGACCCTTGACTCCATGAACATTGAATTCCCTGGACCACCTGACCACATGTGGGTTGCTGTATGCCTGCTCCTAGGACTGGACCAGACAGAGACTGTTCTGGCTGGCTAGTCTCCCACTCCACTGAGCTCTGCACGTTGATGCTCAGCCAGTGACACTACGACAGTACATGGTACCTTGGTTGTCAAACTTAATCCATTCTGGGAGTCTGTTCGACTCCCAGAACCATTCGAAAACCAAGATGCGGCTTTCAGTTGGCTGCAGGAGCTTCCTGCACTCAAACGGAAGCTGCAGAAGCTGCGTCGGAAGTCCAGCTTCCAAAAAACATTTGCGAACTGGAACACTTACTTCCAGGTTTTCGGTGTTCGGGAGCTGATTTGTTCAGGAGCCAAGCATTCGACAACCAAGGTACCACTGTACCACCATTAGGAAGAGGTCTGTTCCACGCCATGACAGGAGTTGGGCCTTTGGCATTCTAATGTCTTTTTTGCGCCCGTTGAAGGCTTGAAGAATGAAGAGGCCTTTGGAACAGGTGCCCATTGGAACAACTCCTGGAAATGAGTGACTAGCTGCTTCTGTTCTTAAAGGTTAGAGATTTGAAAGGGACCACAGTAAGACGGAGCAAACACCAGTGTTTGTGGTGGTGAGTAAGAACTGCACAGAAAGGGAAGGAAGCTCCTGCTGAGATATATCAAATCCTGCCTCTGACAGGAAGGCCAGTACCTCTAACAATTTCTTCTACATATTATCCTCCCAATTCATCTCCCCCTTGACATTCTTCAACAAATGCTTCCTACTCTGTTAGTATTGCCATCTGTTGAAGACAGCTGATGAATGTTAATGACACTGTAATTTTTTAGTAATCTGTGCAGTTGACACCTTTCTGTGGTGTTTTAGAAATGTTTCAGAGTAAACATTTAATGTCCCCAATACTATCCATTTTCTCCCTATGAGGCTGCATCAGTCACAACCATAAATTCCCATTAACGGGGTGCAGTGGTGGCCTTGTGGAGAAAACAACAATACTCTTCTTAGACTAGGTAATGCATGGTGTGTTAAGGCTGGGGGGGTCTGTACTCACCATTAAGTTGTTACAATAAGTGACACACCTTTAACCAGTGCTTTTCTTCTAGGAAAAAAGGGTGTCGATACCACGTACTCTTGAGTACCCCTGGGGGGGGGGAAGGACTGAGGGTACTCATGAGGATTCTGACTATAGCTATCAATACAGAAAATGGAAGCAGAACATTTTTTCAAAAGAACGTTAGGATCCTTTCTAAGACCACTTCAAATTTTCACTGCCACGCCCCAGCACCTTTTCATTTCTGCTGTGACTGATTCTATACTCTTTATATTCTGCCTTTCCTCTAAAACGTTCATGGTGGCTTACACTGAGGATAGACTGGGAAGAGGAAGAACAAACAATTCTGCGAAGTAGGTTAGGCTGAGAAAGAGCCATCTGCCCAAGGTCTCCTGGTAAGATTTGTGGTTGAATGGGAAACTCAACCTAGGTTTTGCCAAGCTTAGTCTAACCTTTTAAGGAATGCCTCCCTATCAGTTTAACTTCCTGCCTGTCTCTTACAGCTGGAACACACCTGGACTTGGCCACTGCTAGTAAAGAAGTGGAAGGGGACAGCAGAAGAGGAACCACAGAGGTGGCAATTAGGGCAGGGATGGAGAAGCACTAGCTCTCAAAGTCCTATCAGCCTTAGCCAGCACTGGCCAATCACTATGGGATTTGCAGTCCAACAACATATGGAGGGTCACTTGTTGCCATCCCTGACCTAGAGCATCATCTCAATCTTCCATGAGTCTCAAGCATCAAACAGCCTGTGTGCCAGGGCAATGGGGGCACAGCTAGGGAATGGTCTGCCTGAGAGGTGAGCAGATTTCCTACCACTGAATGTTAACTGTAATTCAATTTTTAAGGATCCTGGGCTTTCCCCAGACCTTTTCATTACTCCCTCAATCCCAGTTCTGGTGTTTACCAGAGTTGAACATCCTGCTCCCATGGTATAAAAGTGATCAGACCCATCCTGTCTATTTTGCTTGAAATGTAGAATATGTGGGGAGAGGACTCCAGCCTGGCGCCCATATGTGTGCAAAAATTACAATCACAAATCTCCCTTCCCACCTTCAAAAAAAGGGTGGGTGGGTGGGTGGATGGGCACTTGATTCAGTCTTCTAGAAAATCATGTTAGTCTCCTGTATCACATTGATTCTGCCATCTATGACTCCCAAAAACATCTCAGCTGGAAATGGCCAGGGGTCCTTTACTTTTGCCTTCCATGGCAGGAAGGCAAATGGCAACCATGATGTGAGATTCAAGGTCTGTGCATCCCTCCTCCAGTAAATGGCACAGGAATTCTAATGGGAAGACAATCCTTTTTTTCTCTTACTTTGACTTCCAACTTTGCAGACTCACAAACCCCCATAGCCCTGCTCCTTCATTTTCTTTGTGTCCATTTGACCAAAGTCCCAGAAATACATTGTTGCTGTTAGCCAAGGTATGCCTCCATTTTCCAAGTTCATCTTGCAGAAGACGAAGCAAAATTGTAGCTCAATTCAAGATTGCAAAGTGGCAAATCCTACTGAGTTCAATGACTCTTTCTCCCTAGGAAGTATATTTAGAACTGTGGCCTTAAAAAAAAAAAAAAAAAACTTTGGACGACTCAAAAAGATTGCAGATCTTTTACTATTCTGGATTACTAACAAACATAATTAAGAGAGGCTTTCTATTTCCTCTGGGGGGTAGGGAGCTGAAGACTCAGAGAGCCTGATGGTTTTAATGGTAATTGAATTGAATTTTACAGGTGCTGTGAAATTTCATTTAATGCACAGACACAAAGACACACACCTGCACCTCTTGCTGGGGGGTGGGGGTGGGAGACACCTGACAGGGTGGGGAGGAGACAAGCAACCTTTGCTGCAAACGAACCTTGGTTTTCTAACTACGGATTGCTCATAATAAGATACACTGGCAGTCAAGCAGAAAATTCAAATCAAGGATAAAAAAATAACTTTCATTCAGCTCAGAGGCATAGCAAGTTTAATTACAATGTCTAGGATCGATTTTGTCAGAGGATTCTTTGCGAACCTTTGAATTTTACAGGATTACCTGTCTAATGAAACAATTGATGTTACAGCACAATTACCACTTGGCTTAATATCTTTCTTACTTGTTTTTGGCCCAGGCACACAATTCACCCACTACGGGAAGGTCACTTTAAGTGGCCCTATTTGACGTTTGACCACATTTGTTCAGTGTCTAGATGGAGTGACTATTTACAAAAGTCACAGGATTTCCAAGTTCTATAGTGGTGTGGATAATGTTCCCTGATCAGCACAGCAAACAAATGCGTCCCTGATGAATGAAAGCCATCAAGGGAGATGATTTGCAGTGGCCTCCATGCTGTGTCCATATCTTGTGAAATCCCCTTTAGCCCCTCTATACAGAGGAGTGAGGAACCTTTTCCAGCTAGTGGGCTGGATCCTGACCTCCCGCAACCCCACAGGCCATTTTGACTACTGATGCCATTACAATGTCAGGTGACAGCTTCAAAGGAGCTGGCTGTCAGTGTCAATCTACTGGTCGGCACTGACATCAAACCCTATAGTGATGAATTCAAACAGCACTTGCAAATGGAAATTTTCCTTCTGCAAACTGGCAAAAGCTGGAAAAAATGTATGTGCGCAGGTGCAGAATTAGAGATTCTATTAAGTTATCTTTTCAAGCTCCAGTCACTACCCCTTTATCAAAAATAACCTTTACATAATTACCTGTCTCAATTTGCCTTTGTTTATGGGAGCATTCACACCCAAGCATTTTCAACTGAAGCTTAATGAAAATTTGTCTCTCAATGTAGTATAAAGATCAGAACAAAGCATAGGAGATGCAGGGCAGATGCAGAAATGGAGGACTATTACATCGGCTAAGGTTTTTGTTGTTTGGCTATTGTGTAAATAATGAAAATCTTGACTGCCTAAATACATAAATAAATGGGGAAAGGCCATATACTCTGCATAATATTTGAACAATTGGCTCTGGCAAAATCTGTATGTGGTGACTGAGCAGAAAGTCTGGGTTGCAACTATGAAAGAAATGAAATAGTTAAGACATTAATGTAAGAGGTAGAACTAAGAATTGAAGAAGCATTGACAGTAGGCCCTTGCTGAAAACTAGTGCGATCTGAGGCTCGGGTCAAGAGACCGTGTGAGAACTCAGCATACATGTCATACTGCAAAAGAGTGGTGGGAGATACTAACTGGGGAACCCCCATGTGAAGGAGGCTCAGAGCCAGGGGACTGATGGTGGGGTGACTGATGAGTGGTCAGAGGGAGAAGAGAGAGCAGCAGACTGGGAGGAGGAAGTATTGGAAGCTGAAGACATAACAAGGTTTAGTGAGCAGGAAGAGGCAGTCCAGACTCAGAGGCAGGGGAGAAGGGGGCCAGGAGACAGAGATGAGACAGGCAGCTGAAGAATCTAGGGAGTTTCCTCCTGCCGCTATGAACAACTCTCCATCCTGCTGATCTCCCAGAACATGCAGAGAAATGAAGACGGCAGAACAATGAGAGAGAAGATGACGGAGTCTTAGGCTCTGGGGAAGGAACCAGAGGAGCAGCTTTAGAGAGTGGGGGAAGGCAGCGACCTTCCGTTGCCGCAGCTGCCTTATTGGGGCAAGACCACTAGAACTGAGCTGTTTTTGTTTTTTGAATAAAGAGTTCACTTCACTGCCATTGGGTTCTTTATTGTTTAATTGCTGACCTACACCTGACTCCAGCTCCTGACAATGCACTGCCTTAAACTGTCTGGAAGCAGTCTAAAATCCCAGCCCAATATATCCCAGTCTGATCACTGTGATCATCCAAAGGAACATTTTTGGTGGTCCACAGATGTTACAGATGCCTGACTAGCCTCAACTAGAATGCAGGCATTTAACATCGCTGGCCCCATGCTATGGAACACTCCTCTCTTCTTCTTTGGCAATCACTCATAGCCGAGGATTGTCTTCCATTAACACGGTTTTAACAGTGAGTCCATAAGCGACTGTGGAGGCCAATTCTGGATCCACACATCCTTCCACAGTGGGGACATAGGTTTCCGGGTGGGAGTTGGTCATGGTGAGGGTTTGCCAAGTGTACCTTCCTCTTAGCACATTTCTCCCTTTTGTCCTGAGTTCGAGCATCTTCAAAGCCCATGACGCCTTTGGTAAAGGCTGTTCTCCAATTGGAGCCCTCACAGGCCAGTGTTTCCCAGTTGTTGGTGTTTATACTACATTTTTTTAAGATGTGCTGTGAGAGAGTCTTTAAACCTCTTTTGTTGACCACCGGCATTACGCTTACAATTTTTGAGTTCGGAATACAGTAGTTGCTTTGGAAGACGATAATCAAGCATCCGCACAACATGACCAGTCCAACGAAACTGATGTTGAAGAATCATTGCTTTGACACTGGTGGTCTTTGCTTCTACCACTACACTGGCATTAGTTCGCCTGTCTTCCCAAGTGATGTGTAAAAAAAAATTCTGAAACATGGTTGATGGAATCTTTCAAGGAGTTGGAGATGGTGTTTATGAGTGGTCCACATTTCACAAGCATACAGTAAGATTGGTAGTACAATAGCTTTGTAAACAAGCATTTTGGTTTCCCTGCGAATGTCTAGCAGAGATTCAGCAGGCACCCATGCTTTTGACTTTCAAGCATCTCTTGAACACTCCCCATCCCTTCCGTCAACTGGGCTATGCTGTTGTTTTTTTTAAAAAAAACAATGAATGTTCTGTGCTGCTTTTACATTTTGCATGGGGGTGCTGTTCCTGACCCCTGTTTGTGTCGGTGGAGCATCCATAAGCCCTGCCCCAGCCCTTTTCTGCTCCGTTTTTGGGCCACCTCTGGGTTGGAAATGACAAGGGTGTGCATGACCGCGTGTCAATCAGACACACACAAAATGGCTGCTGCCTGCACGATTGCTGTCATATTTTATGGGCGAGTGGTATAGGAATGTTTTTTGCAATTATATATAAAATCAGAAAGCATGTGTTTCTAGGAATCCCAGATACGGTCTTATGAATCATAAAGTATCTCCAACCGATTTAAAAACAAACATACACTTGTACTCAAGTGGTTAATAGTGACTTGACGTTCAGATCCAATTCAAGTGGCTTCAATGCAGCTTAAGCATAACACTCAAAGTCCCACAATAAATAGCTCCGTGGAACCAGAAGTGGAAGCTACTGATGGGTGAACTCTTCTTTAGCTTGACTCTGATACACAAGCAAACAATTGTAGCATTGTTGTAGAATTTGCATTCAAAACTGAGACTGTGACCCAAAGAAGTCAAGACCAGACAGAATGGCGTGGGGTGGGGAGTTTACACGTTTCCCTAGAATGGCAGATTTTAAAATTATAAATTGGATTGAAGGAGCGAGGATTACATCTAATAGGGGAAAAAACGATGTAACTTTTAATTGTATGTCTGAGTGCATAAGAGAAATGCTTAGTGGATGGACCCAAATGCAATGCTCAGGAATGCAAGTTAAAAGGGATATCTATGCCTGGGAACCCAGAGGTCCAATGCCAGGTAGGATAATTGGGGCATTGGTCTGACTTGGACTCTCTCACATTCAACTTGCTGTAGAAAGATCCACCAGGATCCCTGGCTGGGTTCCTACACTTCTTGGCAGCCATGAAAGGAAGCTGCTTACTCCAGCTATCTTAAAGCTGGCACAGTTTGTAGGCTGCACTTCCAGAAATGTTCCATTGGCCAAAATATAGTGAGAGACTTGCTACTCCCCCCCCAAAAAAAAAGACACCCCCCCCCCGAAAACAGTGCATTTTAGATAAACTGAGCCTTTGACTGAAGAGGAAAAAACGCAGCAAGGTTTTCGTCTTATTGTGGCATTGTGCCTAGATCTGTTTGTCTGTTGGGATTTTTTATAGAGCATCATGGTTATATATTAAAAGAGCATGTGATGGGGGAAGTTTGCAGCATTAAAACACTGTTTGTTGAGGCTGTGCAAATATTAAATCGATTAAATACATAAGCAACAAACAACTAACAAGCAGAATGTGAATTTGGGAACACAGGGTGGCAATCAATTAATATTTACTCAGAACAGACCCATCAAAAGTAATGAACATGGCTACATTCCCCTAGAGATGTAACATATAACCACCATCAGCAAGCATTATTGTTTAGAGCGGGGTTTCCCGAATGCTGGTTTCCAGCTGGTTTTGGGACTACAATTCCCATCATCCCTGGTCCTGCTAGCTAGGGATGATGGGAGTTGTAGTCCAACAACAGTCGGCAGCTCAAGTTTAGGAAACCCGGGTTTAGAAGATGCACTATTACACCCACACGTAGTAAGAGAGAGAAAAATGCTTACTTGATCTTTGGTTTTTGATGAAAAATAACTTTAGCCTCTCTTTAAATGTGTTTTCATTCATGTAGAATTCAACTTGTACTCTAAAAAGAAAAGAAAAACTTCAGATAGGAGGCTGATGCTAGCACGTTAAATACAAAGAGATGACAGTTACATACATGCCCTTTCGGCATTTGCCCAGCATAAAAACCACAAGCACAAACTTACTTTGTAAAATTCAGAAGCATCTTCAAACATTATATTTCCAGGGAGTTACTATGGCCAGAAATTCAGCTGCATTGCTTTGCACCTCTTCTCGCCCCTTGGGCCCTGGAACACCATCTAGTTGCAGCAATGAATCCAACGCTATTGTGACTGGTTGTCCTGATTTCTGTAAACCGACAACTAATGGGTGGCCACAGAGTTTCAAAAGGCACGTTCATGCTCCTCGGTGACTGGAAACTTATCTTACAACACCTCTGTATTTCACAGGCAGGCGCGGAGGATGCCGCCCGGCTACCCGGGGCGGCAAACCCGGAAGCACCCGGGGCCGGGGCGTGGTTTCGTTCCCAACATGCATGCGCACTCATTGAAACTAATGAACAAAAATAACCGAGGTCTATTAATTTAAGGTTTTCCCAGTAGTAATGTACAGAAGTGAGAGCTGGACCATAAAGAAGGCTGATCGCTGAAGAATTGATGCTTTTGAATTATGGTGCTGGAGGAGACTCTTGAGAGTCCCATGGACTGCAAGAAGATCAAACCTATCCATTCTCAAAGAAATCAGCCCTGAGTGCTCACTAGAAGGATAGATCCTGAAGTTGAGCTCCAGTACTTTGGCCACCTCATGAGAAGAGAAGACTCCCTAGAAAAGACCCTGATATTGGGAAAGATGGAGGGCACAAGGAGAAGGGGACAACAGAGGATGAGATGGTTGGACAGTGTTCTCGAAGCTACTGCGGGAGGCAGTGAAGGATAGGCGTGCCTGGCGTGCTCTGGTCCATGGGGTCACGAAGAGTCGGACACGACTGAATGACTGAACAACAACAACAACAATTAATTTAAGTGAGTCTGCTCTGTGTAAAACATAGTTGGATGAAATCCATGGACCCCTTTCACACCTATAATGTGTGAAGGTGATTTATGTTTCTAAAGTTAGAACTGTTGCTACACTTTCATAGAAATGTTGGACACATCAGCAGGGCAGCTGACATTCTCACAAGCCTCAAAGGTGCCCAGCGTTCCCTATGTTCCATATTTTTTCCGTGTATCGGACAATTTATTATTATTATTTAAAAATGTTAAAAATTGGGGGTTGTCTTGTACACAGATAGTGCAGAGTGGGGATGGGCAATTGGTGTCAGCCGCGTGCAGGAGATTGTCAGCAGCGATTGGGCAGGTGATTGGCGGCTGCGGCAAGGCCTGTTGGCGATTCGCTGCTGCAGCAGCAATTGGGTGAGAGATTGGTGGCCGCTGGCAGTGAGGAGGCAGACAATTGTTGGGTTCGGCGAGGCATGCAATTGGTATCGCAGTCAGGCGGGTGAGCGATTGGCAGCAATTCCCCCCGCTCCCCGAAAAGCTCAACAACTCTGGCCAATCTCCCTCCATTTCTTTAATTTGGGTCCCCCAAAATAGGGGTCGTCTTATACACAGGGTGTGTGTGTGTGTGTGTGTGTGTGTGTGTGTGTTATACATGGAAAAATACGGTAATAAGTCAAGGCCTGGCTACATACATATTTAGGTTAACACACAATTTAACAGAGACAATGCTAATTTGCAAGTTTATCCAAGGATCAGTTTCCCCCAGAACAAATCTAGTGGTTTTTTACACAGCAAGTGGAATGATCCCAAGGCTAGGCAGTGGAAAAGTTTCTATAACCAAGGGTCTCCTCCTGCGAATATTACCCTGTAAGGAAACCAGTTCTATAAACTCAGCCGTAGCGTGACTAATATAGTGGCACTTTTAAATCCTCACATTGTTTGATGTCGTGCCGCATTCAAAACCACAGATTTTACTTTTCACAGAAAATTTTAAGTAGGTGAATAAAGGCATTCAAGTTCACGGGCCTCGTTAATTTAACTTAAAAAGGAAGCAAGTATTCCCACTTTATTCAGGTGGTTTTGAGCTGCACACCTATATTTTCAGGGGGGAAATTACAGCACTCATGTGACACAAAAGAATAGCAGGGTAACAGTGCGAGGTGATGGCATGCTAATGAGGAGAGCGAGTGGGGGAGCTAAGCGCTTTCCTATAAAGCACCCATTGTGAGTGGCTCTGATAACCTAATAGTGCCCTATTCCTACTTCTCATTCCTTAGCAACCACAGCTGCCAAGCGGATTGGCATTCCTGTGCGATAGTTTCCATGACAAACAAGGATGGCAAAAGGCAAGCAATTGATTATTTGAACGCCTCAGCACCCTTTCATACTTCAGTGACAACTTGTCGGGTCCTCCAGGCAAAGTCTGAGCCCTCCCCCCTTCCTTGTCACAAGACTAGAACAAAATATCCGCAGCAGGGAGTATAAAAGGAAGGGGGCCGACAAGCAGGTGGACAGTCAGGAGGTAAATAGGTTAGACTGGGTCTTTATATTGACAAGCTATGATAGAGCTCTGCAGCCATGCCACTCCTTCCTGTAATCTCCAGGTAAGATGTGAAGCCTGGGGCTATGCAGAAGATTTCACTTTCTTGGGCTCAAAGGATCACTGCAGATGGAGACAGCAGTCACGAAATTAGGAGATGCCTGCTTCTTGGGAGAAAAGCAATGACAAACCTAGAAAGCATCTTAAAAAGCAAAGACATCACCCTGCTGACAAAGGTCCGTATAGTTAAAGCTATGGTTTTCCCAGTAGTAATGTACGGAAGTGAGAGCTGGACCATAAAGAAGGCTGATCGCCGAAGAATTGATGCTTTTGAATTATGGTGCTGGAGGAGACTCTTGAGAGTCCCATGGACTGCAAGAAGATCAAACCAATCCATTCTTAAAGAAATCAGCCCTGAGTGCTCACTAGAAGGACAGATCCTGAAGTTGAGGCTCCAGTACTTTGGCCACCTCATGAGAAGGGAAGACTCCCTAGAAAAGACCCTGATGTTGGGAAAGATGGAGGGCACAAGGAGAAGGGGACGACAGAGGATGAGATGGTTGGACAGTGTTCTCGAAGCTACTAACATGAGTTTGGCCAAACTGCGAGAGGCAGTGAAAGATAGGCGTGCCTGGCGTGCTCTGGTCCATGGGGTAACGAAGAGTCGGACACGACTGAACGACTGAACAACAACAACAACATGCAGAAGAACCCCCACATTGTGTCTACACCCCGTGGATGCGTAAAGCCAGCTTTCGAATAACTGACACTGGAGTGGAGAGCTGCAACAGTGTGGATCACTCCTATTATGTGGTTAGGAGTGTTGCAAGTTATTGCGGTGAGGCAGGAAGCCTCAACACTCATGAGGCTCCAATATCATAAAAGTGATGTAAGAACTCAGTTTCTGAAAGGCAAGCTACAGATATACTAAGGGAACCCAGCAGACCTTGGCTACATAGCGGGTGGTGCTGTGGTCTAAAGCACTGAGCCTCTTTTGCTTGCCAATCAGAAGGTCGGCGGTTTGAATTTGCGCAACGGGGGGAGCTCCCGTTGCTCTGCCCCAGCTCCTGCCAACCTAGCAGTTTGAAAGCATGCCAGTGCAAGTAGATAAATAGGTACCGCTACGGCAGGAAGGTAAATGGCATTTCCGTGCGCTCTGGCTTCCGTCACAGTGTTCTGTTGCGCCAGAAGTGGTTTAGTTGTGTTGGCCACATGACCCGGAAAGTTGTCTGTGGACAAACGCCGGCCCCCTCAGCCTGAAAGCGAGATGAGTGCCACAACCCCATAGTCGCCTTTGACTGGACTTAACTGCCCAGGAGGGGGGGTCCTTTACCTTTTATATAGCATTCAGTGAAAAGAGAGGGACTCTCAGAAACTGGTTGAAACAAATGTTCAATCCTTGCCTGACATTTACTTTGGTTTAAATGCAACGCCAGTGCTACACCTAAGATACATAAGGGCCAGAACCCATGATAGATAGATAGATAGATAGATAGATAGATAGATAGATCTCAATCCCCAGTTGAAAGGAGCTCAAGCAGCAGGGCTAAACAAAAGCCCTGTTTGCCTACCCACTCTCCTGCGATTCCAGTCACAATGAAAATTTTTAAATCACAGGAGGAGCCTATGTAAGTACTGCACACAATGTTGTGGAGGGTAGGGCGATTAAAAAAAAAACAATTCTCCTGTCAGACTGGGAATATCCCCAGTTTAAGGTATTCCACCATTCTTCAGCAGAGTTTTTTTTTCAGCAAAGCAAGCGGCTCACGTATATTACAAACAAAGCTTTAATAATAAAGAAAATGGTAACACCATAACACACTGTCTGAGAGAAACTAAAACAACATTGTGAGGCAAGAAGGACAGTTGGCTTCTCTAACTGAACTGAACTGAACTGAACTGAACTGAACACTCGAAGGGAGAGGCTGATTCTGGAGCAGAACACAGAAGCCCCACCCACCAGATGACAGACATTCTACTATTCAAATTAGACCCCAGTGTTTTTCTTACACACAACTCCATGCAACAGAAGTTAAACCAGGAGGACTTTGAGGACAGGGACAGAGGGGACATGACCAGTGCTTTTATTTTAGAAAAAAAAGGGCAGGTACTCACCAGCAAGCAGGCAGAGGGGACAGCGCATGATGAGGTGGGGGTGAAACCTGGCACCAATGCTGGATGGTGAGGGCGGGTTAGCTGTTTGAGACCCCTTGCCCACCCGTTCACCTACTGGGGCACTGCCACTCAGGTGAAGAACCTGGTTTTGGGAAGGAGGCAGCAGAGTTCCAGGATCCTGTCAGAGCATCTCCTTTTCTAAGCTGGGCAAACACTTCCCGGACTTGGGAAGGAGCTGCAATGTTATGATGGGATCCAAAAGCCCTTCTGCCACCTTCACCCCCAAGGGTGGCGATACTGTGTGCCATTGCGTACTGCCAGAAAAAAGCATTTATCTCCTCTCCCCACACCTCCACTCTTCACGTGCATGATTGGAATCGCATGAGGGGGAACAGGGCTATGACAATCTCTTCCCAAAACCAGCAGGAATTGCTGCCAGAATTGAGAATACTGATCTGGGAAAGCTAATGGTCTGATCCAGTATTAAGCAACTTCATGTGTTCCCATCACTAGCATGCACTCCATGAAGGAATGCAGTCCTCAACTGATTCAGTTTAAGTGGGGAAGCAAATAAATAGGTTTAATAGGTTTAATCAAGAAGCAATAAACGAATGAAGAGGATGAATGGGCCAATGATGCTTATAAGGCCACTAAACTCAACACACTCAGATAAGTTTCAGTTGTCCTTCTGGCAATAAAGCTGCTAGCACCTTTGCAAAGCTAAGCAGGGTCAGGTATGGTTTTGAGCCGGAAGGGGAACCATGTGTTGCGATTCCTGCATTGCAGGACATCGGACTAGATGACCCTCGGGGTCCCTTTCAACTCTACAATTCTGTGCCTTTCTGATTCTATAATGGACTCCTTGTTGCACACAGGGACCTCTCAATGCATTTTAGCATGCTAACACAGCTTCACAAAGGAATCTTCAAAAGTTACTAGCTCTTCTTACTAGACAAAAAACACATGAACTGCTCACACATAAGCAGAGTTGAACGTCAGCAACAGCCTGAAAGGAAAGAACCAAAATATTTCCTTGTCTGGTCACTTGGAAATTATTTTCTTTTACTTGTGCCACAGGTGCTCAAAAAAGGGCAATTTCAATCCTACACTAATGGATTTCCAATGAATATAAAGTAGTATGCAGGCGGTCGACAAACAGGGAGGTAGGAATCACCCATTTACCATGGAGTGACCACTTCCTGGTGAAGTTTGGGCTCGTACCAGCGGACCTACCCTGCAGAGGTGAGGGACCAGTTAAGATGGCCCATCCTGGAGACTAATGGAAATGGAATGCTCTGGGTGTTTCTACAATGGATAGGGTGAGTGATTCTGCTGAGGATCCTGTCTCGCTGTGGAATGGTGGGATGATGAGGGCCATCGACACAATCCTTCTTATGATCCTTCTTTAGCATAGTGGACCCCAGTAAGCTCATGGGTTACTGAAGAGCTGCATATAATGAAACAGTCAAGAAAGGACTGAGCAGGTGGCTTAGAACTTGAAGCCAGCAGAGTACTTACTAGGGCACATAATTGCACCTACCAAGTACCAGCTGAGGCAGCTAGGAAGAGGTTCTTTGCTGCTTCCATTGCGCACACGTACATACACACGAATGAAATCATAACATCCAAAGCAGTCAGATCTCACCCTCTGTCAGATCTATGAGGTCTAGAGCTAATCTTACAATTTTCTGTGCACTGGGTCCATGTTTATTATTTCCTGGGGAATAATTCGAGAACAATAATCACAGAAAGGCATTATTTGATACTTAGAACCAGTGCTTTTTTTCCGGATGCTCCCCAAGGGTACGCAGGACTAGCACCTCTTTTTTCTTTGTTAATAAGTGTGGCACTTACTGTAGCAACTTCATTTTTTTCTAGGAAAAAAAGCACTGCTTAGAACTACTAAGGAAATATTGCTACTCTTCACAGCTGTGCCAAGTTCTTACATTATCCAAAACTAAGATCCTCTAAGCATGAATATTCGGAATAATTACTTTCAGATGAAGCTACTATACTAACAGCCAAAAAGCAGACTAATCCTGAATGAAGGCAACAGAACTGCAATATGTAAAAAAAACCTCCACCTCACCATACTAAGATTTCCAAAGCGATGCAGAGATTTACTAATGGATACATGGTCTGTGAACATTTCACTCATCAATCACCCTAGCCTGCCATCAAAGTCTAGACTCAAAATATGTTGGCACATTAGAGCATTTCACAACAGAATAATCCTGTCAAAATCCATTTTTATTCATCTATTCATGATAGAAATGTTTGGCTTAAATGAGTGCAATTTATGCATCCTAAAAGGCTCGGATCCCAGGCACACTCTCTTCCCTTGTAGCCAAAATTTGCTTTGGATAAAACAGGAAATTTACACAGCGATCGATTAGAGCTCAGAAGATCCTGTGGCTCATTATTTCTAGAGGTAGCCTCATTACCGCGACAACCCGTGGCAATGTCTTAATGTCTTTTTTATTTTACATACTAGGAAAGTTCAAACCTGGAGATTTACAGCGCCTTGAGATGACTCACAGCATTATAATAGCGATAAGCACCCAACTTACTTTATTTGTAGAGCATTTTAAAGCCAATTATAGGAACATTAAACCGTCTCTCAAAACAATGTCACATGGCAAAAGGTGATGTTTTTGTGCTGGCTACAATTCAGCAATTGAAGAAAGACCTACAAGTAGCATAACTGGTTTACAACTCATGAAACGTGAGGTCTTTGTATGGTTTGGGGTTCGCAGTGGGAGAGGACTGGGCTCTTGAACATTTAACAGCTGCTCAGCAGCCAGAAATTCAATGGGTGAAGCTTTTTTCTAGTATGGCCCTCACTTCAGGTCCTGCACCCCACTCAGACAGGAGGGTAATGATTTGTATATAACTCAAGGTGTATGCAAATTTTGTGGAAATTTGTATCCACTTTTGCAAATGGGGGCAGAGAATCCAATCCATACAGTGTACCGGACCTAGAAAACCATGTTGTCATCCCTGGTCACAGCAGGTGAAAGAGAAAGCAGACAATGATACTCGAGGGGGAAAGGGTGAGAGAAGGCACAATTGCCTTCCCCAGTGCACTGAAAGAGTTAAAAAGTAGGCTAGCCATTGCCCAGACTGAGATGGGGCAAAACTTAAATATGAGTACAGCAATATGAAAAGAGCAGTTTATGTATATAGTCCATCAATATTTCCATACACAGCAGCCTTCATTTGAACTCTTTTCCAATGCGGGGGTTGGACTAGATGACCCTTGGGATCCCTCCCAACTCTACAATTCTACAATTCTATGGTTTTTGTCAAGTGCCTGAAGCGGTTTATTTCATACCTTTTAAAGCTGATTGTTGACAAGAAATAGTCAGCAGGTATTCTTTTCAATCTATGACAACAGATCTTCCTACACACACTCATTCACACTCTGATATGGATTGACAAAAGCAATTCAGTTGAAAAGTTGTCGCTGGTGTCAGCAATGACAACTGAAAACCCTAGAACTTAAAAATATAGGCATGGGGTGTGATTGTTCATTTGCGGTTGGCTGTGGTGATCTTTGGTTTTCTGTGTGAGTGGGGTTGGTGGGTGTTTTGGATCAGGTTAGCCATATTGATTTGTATGCTGTCGGTAGATTTTTGTCATTGTCTTGTTGGGCTGTGTGTGTGATGAAGGGGAACCTTCTGTTTGTCCGTGCCAGTTTTAGGTTACCGGTTAGTTTTTCTAGTAGGGCTGTTTCCCATACTACCAAACACAAGCGAACAACAGAGAACCTACACAATCAACGCTGACACCAAACCCTACATATATTAAGGAAAATAGAAACATCGTCACCCCACTTCACCCATCCCACCCCATCCCACCCACCTCCTTTCCCCTTTCTCTCCCTAATGTCTCAACAACCCAACCTGATTAGGTAAAAATGTTACATGGGGGAAAAATATGAGACAGACATCGCATACACTTTTGTAAATCAAGAAAATCATATAGATAGATAGATAGATAGATAGATAGACAGATAGATATAGATATATATAGATATAGTCATGGCCATACGGAGACAGATTATCAGAGGGGAGGAAGGCAATAAACCCCTGCTTAAGAGAAGGTGAATGTTCACAGTTCCATGAAAAGTGAGGTGGCGAATGCCAAAATGGTGGAGGCAAAAGAGGATCTTGGAAAACCCAGAGGCTGGGAAGGACTTGCAAAAGCAAATTATGGAGCACCAAGTGTGAGGAACACCCTGAGGAATAAGTGTTGAAAAGCCATTGCCTCTTAAAACATCCCAGTGGACGAGCCATAAATCTCCAACATCCCAGGGGCTCTGCTGTCAATCCAAAGAGATAAAACAGCTGACATCAGAAATCTACCTCCCTGCGCAAGTGAAAAGTAACAGTTGGAAGCAAAAAAAAAAGAGATTGGGAATATAAGAGCTAGACCAGGAAAGAGAAACAATTCAGTTCCCTTTGGGGGAAACAAGATTTTCTATTTCAGTTCTTCACCTTTTCTTTCTTCTATTGTTGATGTTGTTGCTACTGATTTTCACTATTTTTCAATTATACACGGCTTAATTGTATGTAAAAGATTTCAAATGGATTACAAAATATATACAATATACAGTACACTAAAATTGCCCCCGAAAAATCAAAGTTAAAAGCAAGTTTCAAAAATGGAAAAAATAATCAATAAAAATAATCAAAAGTATACATTATAAGCTAAGGTTACAGCTTAATATGCATGTCAAGTTTATGGTTTGTCTAAAAAGAAATGTTTTTAGCTGGAAAGGATGCAGCAATGACAATTGCCCAAAGTCAATTGATGTGAGTTCCATGATTATTTCATATGCTTCCTAGAACTGTAAATAAATTAGAAAACAAATATCTGCACAGAGAAAAGGTGTGTGCTAAAAGAGAAGTAGGCTAGAATTCTTCTTCTTAAGGTGCTAGTTTTTTAGGGGGGGGGGAAGTACAATGAGAAGGGGGAGCTAGTCTAGGCTACTATTCCATCAAAAGAGCAGAAGAACATGAAAAAGCCAGCAGTAGCAGGCCAGTGACCCATCTTGTCCAGCATCCTGTTCTCAATCAGATGTCCGTGGGAAACCCACAAGCAGGATTCAAACACAAAGCACTCTCCACTCCTGTGGTTTCCAGCAACTGGTATTCAGAAGCATTGTTGCCTCCAATAATAAGCACTCCAAAAGGCAAACTGAAGTGGTCCAGCCTAGAAATAGGTTTCACCACCTCAGTAAGAACAACGCCCAGGGCAGGCTATTCAATCAACTATTTGCTGAGACTGAGAGGAGGGTTTCCCCACCCAGTTTTTGGTGGCAATAGTTAAAATGAACCATTAGCTCATTCAACCCACATTTTGCCAGCTTCCTCGCAAAAAATATATATATAATTGGGGGCTTTGTCAAAAGCTTCACTGAATTCAAGATACACAGTATGTCCACAGGATTACCCTGATCCACCAAGCCTGTAGCTCCATAAAAAAAAAAAAACAATGAGATTTGTCTGGCATGACTTGTTTTTGAGAAAGCCATGCTAAGTCTTAGTAATCTACTACCCTTTTACTCTGTTCTGAGAAGGTAAACTAGCATTAGTAAGTTTTCTCTGGAGTTTGATGTCAATCACTAATTCAGTTCTTCTACCTGTATATAGTTGTGATTTGTTTCTCTTGTAAAACAGACTTCGTTTCTTAGTGATGTTACACTTCCTCTGAATTGCCACTTGAAAAACAGACATACACAATGGGGCCATTCACATTTCACAGTCCTCACAATATTTCCTGAAGGAATTAGTTTAGTGAATAAGCTGTTGTTATACTCAATCTGGACTTATTCTCTTGCGAGACTTAAACACATTAAGAAATAACTGTTCACAATAATTACTTCAGTTATGGACCATACCCTGAAAATGCAATAAGAATTCTTCCCCAATCCTCTGGTTCCTGCATTTACATCCATCGTTTTTAAGCAATTAAACAATATGATTAACACCTGCCAGGAGGCTCGCACCAATTGAGAAAGTTGCAAGTGCTAATATACAAACCGGCATTGCATATTAGACTCTTGAACAGCACTATTCCACATGTGTGTGAGTGCCATTTGTCTGCTTTCTCTTTCTGAGCGAACAAAATCAAATAAAAATTGGAACACGAAATAGGAACTGGAAGTAGAACAGAAGTGTAAGAAGACAGCAATTTCTATTCTGGGTTTGTCACAATCAGCAATTTCCCCATTTCTGCTGCCGCTAAACAGCAAATGTGGGACCTTCTGATGCAAAAATCATGCACCTGACCGTGCCCCCTTCTTCTTACTCAAAATTGCTATATTAGTGAGCTATTTGGGGGTTCACATTTCCATGGTCTCACGGTAAAATGAAAATACTAATGCACTACCTAGCTGTTGTGAGAGCAACCGCAAGGCAGTTTGTAAGGCGTTATTCCCAGCTGGGAAGAAAATGAATCACTCCCCCAAAAAACACAGAGAACAAAAGAGGACACAGCTTCCCACAGGCTTAATTATATGTATAGATAATTCAGAAATAATTACTACAACTTAGAGATATAGTAATTTAACTGGGGTGGGGTGGGGGAGAGACTGTGACCATGTGGCCTGAGTGCCTCCTCAGCCTGCAGTCCAAGAAGAATATCTCTTCTTATGGCTCTCTCTCTCTTCAAAGCGGACTTGAAGAAACAGACAACTACAGGTGAAACTCGAAAAATTACAATATCGTGGGAAATTTCATTTATGTAAGCAATTGTCTTCATTAGCTACTGGAGTTTAATATATGAGATAGACTCATGACATGCAAAGCGAGATATGCCAAGCCTTTATTTGTTATAATTGTGGTGATTATGGCGTCCAGCTGATGAAAACCCCAAAGTTGAAATTGTTAATTTGGGGTTCTCATCAGCTGTACACCATAATCACCACAATTATAACAAATAAAGGCTTGACATATCTTGCTTTGCATGTCGTGAGTCTATCTCGTATATTAGTTTCACCTTTTAAGTTGAGTTACTGAAAGAATTGATGCTTTTGAATTATGGTGCTGGAGGAGACTCTTGAGAGTCCCATGGACTGCAAGAAGATCAAACCTATCCATTCTCAAAGAAATCAGCCCTGAGTGCTCACTAGAAGGACAGATCCTGAAGTTGAGGCTCCAGTACTTTGGCCACCTCATGAGAAGAGAAGACTCCCTGGAAAAGACCCTGATGCTGGGAAAGATGGAGGGCACAAGGAGAAGGGGACGACAGAAGATGAGATGGTTGGACAGTGTTCTCGAAGCTACTAACATGAGTTTGGCCAAACTGCGAGAGGCAGTGAAGGATAGGCGTGCCTGGCGTGCTCTGGTCCATGGGGTCACGAAGAGTCGGACACGACTGAACGACTGAACAACAACAACAAACTGAAAGAAATGAACCTTTCCACGACATTCTAATTTTTCGAGTTTCACCTGTACTTCACAGAGGAGTATCCTATATAAGGTGGATCCTCCTGGCTCTGCTTCTCCTCCTTTTGGTCACTGCCTGTCATTTCAAAGCATTCAGCAGTGACAAGCATGAGGAAAGGGGGCTATCTTTGAAAAGACTCAGAAACTACAACTAAATGGAGACTATTATTTGTGGTGCAGCACCGCTTTCGGTTGTATTTAATTTTTTGATTCAGATTTTTATGCAAACGGCTAGTACAATAAAGTTATTTGGATTGGAATGGAATTAAGGCTGCCAGACCGGTGACTGGGAGCAGCCACCGAGACCATATCACACTGATCCTAAAGGATCTACATTGGCTCCCAGTACAATTTCTGAGCACAATTCAAAGTGTTGGTGATGATCTTTAAAGCCCTAAACAGCCTTGGCCCTGTATACCTGAAGGAGCATCTCCACCTCCATTGTCCAGCCCAGACACTGAGGTCCAGCTCCAAGGGCCTTTTTGGTAGTTCCCTCACTTTGAGAAGTGACGTTGCAGGGAACCAGGCAGAGGGCCTTCTCAGCAGAGGTGCCCTCCCTGTGGAACGCCCTCCCATCAGACGTCAAGGAGACAAACAACTATCTGACTTTTAGAAGACCTCTGAAGACAGCCCTGTATCAGGAAGTTTTTGATGTTTGATGTTTTACTATGTTTTTATGTGTTGGAAGCCATCCAGAGTGGGAGAGAATGGACAGAAGGAAGAGAAGTGAGAAGGTGAACTCACTCGATGAGGAGGACCGCTGAGGTCACACACATTCTTCAAAAAACAAACAAGGAGGAGTTTGGATTTGATATCCCGCTTTATCACTACCCGAAGGAGTCTCAAAGCGGCTAACATTCTCCTTTCCCTTCCTCCCGCACAACAAACACTCTGGGAGGTGAGTGGGGCTGAGAGACTTCAAAGAAGTGTGACTAGCCCAAGGTCACCCAGCAGCTGCATGTGGAGGAGCGGAGACGCGAACCCGGTTCACCAGATTACGAGTCTACCGCTCTTAACCACTACACCACACTGGCTCTCACAACAACCTGGAACCAGCACTGTGTGTTAGATAAAATAGCAGAAACCACATGTAACAATGGATCAATGCACAGAACAACAGTTCATATGATGCCCTTGGCAACAACAACAACAAAGTTCTTCAGTGATCATTCTGTAACATGTTTAAACATATGGTGCAGAGTACCTATTTCTATATAAGCATTTCATGGAGCAGATAATTATAATATGTATAGCAAACAAAAATATTTGCTACAGTAGATGTCTAGAATTTAATGAAGGTCTCAGTTCAGACCTATTGAGGCTGTTTTTTGATAACTGAAAACCGAAGAAACAGCATTCACCTGTGTGACAACCATCTAAATAAGACTGTCACTGTTCAGTGGCGTATGTCTGAAAAGAAGGCAAATTTATCTCTCTATCTCACAAAAATTCACCTGGGACCATCAAGGAAGTTTGCATACGAATGCCAACATCCATTGAAGTCTGGAGCCTACAACATACACAGTCAATTTTTTGTTTGTTTCCTTGAGACATCTACATCCCTCAGTTCTTTCTTCTGCCTTATTGCTAGAGGTTTCTATAAGAGTATCTCTCTTTTCATTAAATGGCATTCAGCTTAAATGCCAGACATAGCAGCAAGTGCCTTAAAAACCCTGGCAGGCCATATAAACACTTCGGAAGAAGACACCTTGTGCTAAAGCAGAGGTTGCAATTCTATTGTATCCTATAGAAAAGGCACAATGTGTTCTTGAAAGCAGAAAGTTCTATTTCCCAATGAACTCAAACAATTTAAGTGAAAACAAAATCGAAAATTCTTTCTAGTAGCACCTTAGAGACCAACTGAGTTAGTTGCTGGTATGAGCTTTCGTGTGCATGCACACTTCTTCAGATACACTGAAACAGAAGTCACCAGATCCTTAAATATAGTGGGGGAGTGGGGAGGGGTATTACTCAGAAGGGTGGTGGGAATGGGTGATAGGCTGATAAGTGTGGAAAACCTGTTGACGACTCTAAACGGCTGCAATTAGTCTTGCAGGGAAGGGGTGAGATGGCTAAAGATGGCTTTGTTATGTATAATGAGATAAGAATCCAATGTCTTTGTTCAAACCAGGTTTCTCCATGGTTTTAAGTTTGGTGATTAGTTGCAATTCAGCCACTTCTCTTTCCAGTCTATTTCTGAAATTTCTTTGTATTAAGACAGCTACTTTGAGATCTTTTATAGAATGTCCTGGGAGATTGAAGTGTAATTTAAGTGAAGGAGGAGATGAAGAAGAAAAGGGGAAGGAGGAGAGGGAGCATGGACAACTATGTTTAGTAATGTTCAAATTACCTCTGAAAAACACCATGGCAGATGGGATCCTAAATATACCACAACACCGGAGAGCCAAAGAAAATGGGTGTTTTCTCCCCTTTCAGGTTTTGTTTTTTTTACTAATTAAATTACAATGCGGTCTCTAAAACAACATGGCTTAGATGTCTCTCTTTGAGATTTTTTTTTTTTTTTGCTAAAAACAGTCTTGCACTTAATTTTTAATGGCTTTTAACGGCAGGCAGGTGCTCAAATCACTTAGCAAAAATCAGAATTGTAGCCTAGGTAATTAACATCCACGTAAGTGGAAGGGTCTGCCAAGAATGCAAAATTTATCCCTGGAAAATAGAAACTTTTATTTTAGTGGTAATATCTAATGCGCGCGATATGTTAAGAGATGACCATACAAAACGCTTCGAACTTTTCAGCTCAACCAGCGGTTTAACTATCCCATTGTATTGCTTTGTCTGTGATAAGAACGTCATTTCAGTCCTTTACTTGAGCACCAAAGTAGCAGCAGCGTAAACACGAATAAACAGGGCTTGCTACAAGTTAGCAGCCACTGCTTCCCAGTCTACATTAGAAACACACACTAGCACAATTACCTCAGTCCAGAATCCAAGTTTGGAGGTTCAAGTCCCGGAAAAGGTACAAACGTGGATCCACAGGGAACTAGTCTGGGAGACATAATACTTTTCTTCTGCGTTCTCCTGAAGTGACTTCGGTTTCTGCTCTTTCACTTCGAAGTATGAGCTTGAAGAGACTTTTCCTACATTTATTGGGCTATATTTACCTCCGCAGTCTTTTCACGTTTTGAGTATAGTTTTGCTTTTACCAACAGCTTGAAACTCAAGACTGCTCAATAGACTATTAAGGGGATTTTTATTTATTTGTTTTTTTAATGAGGCAGGAAGGCCAGTGCATTGGTTAACGTGATTATTTTGCAGAGCCCTGCACAATCATTAGTACCAAATAAGTTGTCACAGAACAACATTTTGTTCTTCCTGTGCTTCTTTGCCTTTCTTGTCCCCTATATGATTCATAAGCTAGGAGGAGTACATCACCCTTAGCCTTATTACATTACCAAAGAGGTGGATTTATTATACATTTATTAAACTTTATTAAATTTATTCATCGCTTCCCACAACCAGAGGAGGCCCCGAAGCAACTCGCGGAAAGCAAAGCAAAACAATGACCAGATGTAACAATGTATCCAGTAAAACAATACAAATTTGCAAATGGTTTTCGTTTAAAAATGCTTTTTTTAAAGAAAATAAAATAAAAGAACCAACCCTATCCAGCACAGACAGCAACATCAAAAAGTAGCCACTGAAAGCCAGACCACTATTGTGCACATAAGTAAGTTTTCGCATGGTGGAGGGGAGAAAAAAAGCAATTTTGACACCAGCCTAGCACAGGAGAGCATCCCAAAAACAGGAGCAAGGGAGGGCTACCACAAAAAAGGTCTATTCTCTTTAAAGGGGCTATCAGTGAAGGACCTCAGATGGCAATCCCTGGGTCAGAGTAAATTCTTATGGGGAAAGGTGATTCTTGAGGTATTGTGGGCCTGAAACAGGAACAGGCTTTGTATAGCTTTGTTCAGAAACAAATGGGAAACTAGTGCATTTGGCTAGAACCGGAGTTATAAATTCAGAGTGCCGGGTCCAGTAAATAATCTGACTGTGGAATTCGACACTGCCTGCCGTTTCTGGGACCTTGTTCAAAACAGAGGCCAAGCTACAACCCAGTATCGTAATCTGCCTTTGAGGTTACCAAAGCATAGAGCACAGAAACCAGGCTATCCCCATCCAAACAGGGTCACAGCTAAGGCACCAGCCCAACCTCATAAAAGGCGTCCCATGTGGACAACAGTAAATCCAAGACTACCTCCAAGCTGTGCACCTGCTCCTTCTAGAATGTGATTCCAATAAGAAAAGGGTTGCACTGAGGACTGAGGAACCGGCCACTAAAAATGTCTCTATCTTAGAGCTGCATCCAGTCCATTACCAAGGTCAGATACTGGTTCAACATATCCACCGCCACACTGGTTGAGATGAAAAGGAGAAATGGAGCTGTGTTGCCCTCAACGTACTCATGATGCACTTCAAAACTCTGGATGACCTCACTCAGCAGTTTCAGGTAGACGTTAAGCAGCACAGTAGATAGGATTAAACCTTTCAGAATCAACAGTGGAAGCTTCAAAGAGCCAAACAATATTTGCAGCACAAAACCATCACCAATATACGCTTTTCCTGTTCTTCCTATCAAATTTGTTTTCAATGGTAACTGTACCCCACTGCTTTCCTCTATTCTACCAGGTTTATGTTATGCCCTATACGACGAACCTCCTGCCAACTTCCCCTCTGTTACTAAGTGTATTTCTTCTGAGGTATTCGGGGTCACTTTTCCTATTCTCCCCACCTGGGTTAAAAATACCTCTCAGCTGTCAGTTCCAGGTCTCTCTCTCATTAGATCCCTCACTGCGTCAATTAGCTAAACCCTTTTAGCAACTGTGTAGCCTTACCAAGGTTTCTGCCCTTTTGCCCCTCCTGAGTGAAACTCTGATAAAAAAACAATCACCCTGTAAGTCTGTGCTGCCTTTCCCCTGAGTTCACCTTCTCATGAGCATCCATATATCGCTGGACCAAATAAATGACTCTTTTCTCTTGGCTCAACAAAAGCAAGTCTTTATTTCTTTCAGAACATCATGTTTCAAGTACTTCAATAGTTCATCAGCTTAGTTACATCTAAAGTATAAACTCTTTCAGTATAACCGACTGATCTTCATCCTATCCTAGCCTACCCACCACTATCCTGGTCCCACACCCTCCTTCTTCCAGTCACCACTCACTCCTTCCCCCTCTCTCTCCCCCTTTCCAACGGCTGCTCCCTCCTTTTTTAAAATGCGGAATGTCCCGCCTCCCACGAGCTAGCTGCCACTCAAACTGGAGTGAACGTTAACTCATAAAACACTGTGGGTTTCTGAAAATCCCTTAACTTATGGCCGATTCGTTACACCCTATATCTACGCTCTTTTACACAAGCAAGCATCCCATCTTGGCTTGAAGTCTTTTAGCATCGGCATATAAAACAGTGCATCTTTCCAAATGCCTTTGTTACGTGTGCTTTTTCCTACACTGCTTTGGCCTCTCTGAATTGCTGCTCCATCTGAACACTCATAAACATTGCACCCTCTTGCACCTTCATCCCTGGGGAATGATTTGCTGAGAACCAGTCGCTTCTCATCTCCTGTCAATTAGTTCAAATAATCTGGCCATCTTTTTTTTCTTTCTTTCTTCTTTTTAAGTACCAACACTTAAGACCCATCCCGGTTCAGGTGTGATCTGGTCCTTCTGTACAGCCATTATTGATCCAACATGATTGGTTTCAGTGCTATTTTTCTAGAAAAACTGGAGCTGGAACTCACTAGGAATGTCTTTTGTTCTCTTATAATGGCAACGACACCCACCTGAGAGGTGACGGAGCTGAGCTTCAGCTCAAAAAAAAGCCCTGGTTGGTTCAATAATTAGATTAGATATTTCTAGAACCTTTGCAGGCATCATAGGACTGTGCCCTAAATAAAGTATGCATGTAGAAATAGTAGCTGCACAGTTTAAGAAAATGGCAAATAAATATATATACATATGTATGTATGTATGTATGTATGTGTATGTATGTGTCTATGTGCGTAACGAGGACTATGTTACAACTGACTAAATAGGCAGTGCCATTTCTGGGGATCTATTTGACAAGAAATTAAAAACAAGCTGTAGTAACAATTAAGATAAATTGTATTTTAAATGCAAGTAGTCAGATTGAAAAAAATGTCAAAATTGGATCTGTAGCAGCTATGGTCACATTGTGCCAATAAAAATTATAATCTTACCCCCAGATCATTGATACTTCCAGTAAGATTAGGAAACAGAATCAACTGAGAACTTGGCAGAAGTTAAATTGCTCAATTTAAACAGAGCATAAAGAGATCTAAAATTAAAGGCACTGTATTAACAGGCATGTGAATGAAGTTTATTTTCTGGGAGGAGAGGGCTCTGGCTGTGCCAAATATTAAGTTATGCCATCATGCGAACAGTATCCAGTAGATATCAAAATGAAACAGTAATCCAGAGAAAGTCGGCATCAACACTGAACATCAACAACAAAAAAATGTTGTTGCAGACAAATTGGAAATCTGAATTTAAGGAAGGAAAGGATCTTACTATTAACATTTCGAAGTACCATACAGCCCATTACAGGATCAAAGATGCCAGAGTCATGCAACAGTCATAGTTGGAATATTACAAGAGATCAGAGAATAAATGTTTCAATGTCATTCAAAACACAACAGAAGGAAGAAAATGAGTACCCGAATAAATGGAAAGATGGAACTGTACATTTGCACATGTCATTATTGCCTTCTGTATTACTAGAAAGCAGAATTTTCAAACTTGAATTGTGTTTTATAGGAAAAGGCTAGTGCTAAGACAATTTGAAGCCCATAAAGAAACAGAACGCAAAACTACTGTTTTCAAATCCCATTTCCAGAAGAAGAAAAAGCCTTTGTCTATAATAAGAAAAGTGTGTTTACTTTTAAATTTTGATATTTTAGCTCTGCACCCTGGCATTATACATACTGCACTAAGTGCCGCTAACAACTCAATAAAAACATTGATTGTGGAGTTTAAGTCATCCATTGGACTTTGTATAAAGGGGCAAGGTTAAATAAAGGGATGAAGCACTCCAGAAAATCCATGTGTGCAGTGGTGTAGCTGGGAATCTGGACTTAAGACGTCTTAATGGGTTAGGGGGCTCTTTGTGTAGTCCTTCCTTGAGAATGTAGACAGTCCTGGTGCATTTTAGGAGGCCGGGACGACCTGTTCAACCTTCTGACCTCCTGCCCTGACACAGCTCCTGCATATATGTGTATAAAATAGTGTGAAATGATCATAAAATACAGACCATTAGTCCATTGAATTTAGCACTGCTTGCTTTGGATAGCAGAAGTTCTCGGATGCTTCACCAATTTTGCTATGGTGCCTTCTAACTGAAGGTGCCAGCAGTCTTTCCCAGTCCTGCTACCCAATATCCATTTAACAGCACGGGATACTCTTGACACTTCCTGCATGCAAGACACAGGCCCTGGCATCAAACTACAGCCTGTCCCCATATGCCCTTATTCAGGCGATAGGACTTGCTCACTGACAAAGTAACAGGCGCAGCTTCATTTTAACCAGACTGTTTAATGCAAAATCACAGGCACACATGCAGATTAACTCCAAACCACACATATGCAAATGAAGCAATGTTTGGAAAAGACACAATGCATATTGGAATTTAGGGGCAGCAATAAATACGCTGGGCAGTGACTGGAGAATCTGATAAACCCTGTATGTGTTAGATCTCTTCAGCATGCAGTACCACTCTCCAGATCGTGGCATGTGAAAACTCCTACCACCATTTCAAGCGCTCCTTGAGAACAAGCTCAGAATAAAAATCATGTGTTTCGTCTTAGTTTCACAGGAATCCAGATGGCCGTGCGGTTAAATTGGCAGTGGCCGATCTATTTCATTCAGCATTATCCTGGGACGACTATATAAGCAGCAGCAGAGAAAACTGAACATGAATCAAAAAATGAATGCTAGGACAAGTTTCATTTCATAGCATCAATTTTAGGACAATCGTTGACATCCATTTTCTAGCCAGTGTTGTAGGCTGGCTGCAGGATATAGAGAGATTTTCAACTCCGGCAATTAATTATAATCACTATTGTCAGCTCAATACAGAAGTAATTTGAGAATGCTAGTTTTGTGTTCTGCTGCAGCAAATCCATAGCTTTCCAAGTGAGATAAATGCTGTACTGTGCAGACCAAACTAAATGTTCCATGCAAATTCATGTATGGCGAGTAGTCGGTGAGGAGGAATTGCTTAATCTTTTTCTCAGGGACCAATTTTCTAATTAAGGTCACCTCAACTTGCTCCCCCCCCCCCCAACACACATTCAGAAGATGTAAAAGATTTTCAAAGGAAAAACAGCTTGGCATGGGTGATGGTGGTAATTCTGAACTGCAAAAAAACACCTCTCCCCATTTAGTCCTTTGCTCCCAATGTCAGCCTCCCTGGATTTCTTCTTCTTCTTCAGTGAAAATCAGTCTTGAAAAATATATACAAAACAACTAGTTTGGCTCCAAGGCAGAGGAATGCAAAGAACTGGCATCTTTTATTCATGGATAATATTCCCTTGTTTAAACTAGCCACAGCCAATGAATTTGCTGGATAAGAATGGAGAGGCAATTTTTTTCCATTTGCAATGGCCAGCACCACACTGACACACATGCACAAGTACCGTGTTTCTCCTAAAATAAGACACGGCCATAAAATAAGCCGTAGCAGGATTTCTATGCATTTGCGAAATATAAGCCATTCCCCGAAAATAAGCCATACCCCGAAAATAAGCCATAGTGATGCGGCACCTCCCATTAAAACAGCCTGGAGAGGCGTGGCTATGCAGCGTACTGATGCGATGCGGTTAAAATAAGACATCCCCTGAAAATAAGCCATACTGTGTTTTGTTGAGGGGAAAAAAATATAAGACGGTGTCTTATTTTAGGAGAAACACGTAATATGTAGCAAGACTCAGAAGAGAAGAGCTGGACAAAAAGGCATGCAAATCTGAGGCAGAATGCAGCATAGCAGTTTCACCGCTGGATCCCAAACAGAAAACAAACCCATTGGGGTACTAATGCTGTAATTTAGATGTGGGTGGCACTGTGGTCTAAACCACAGAGCCTAGGGCTTGCCGATCAGAAGGTCGGCGGTTCGAATCCCCGCAACAGGGTGAGCTCCCATTGCTCGGTCCCAGCTCCTGCCCACCTAGCAGTTCAAAAGCACGTCAAAGTGCATGTAGATAAATAGGTACCACTCCGGCGGGAAGGTAAACGGTGTTTCTGTGCGCTGCTCTGGTTCGCCAGAAGCGGCTTTGTCATGCTGGCCACATGACCTGGAAGATGTTCGCCGGCTCCCTCGCCCTGTAACGTGAGATGAGCACCGCAACCCCAGAGTCGGACACAATTGGACCTAATGGTCAGGGGTCCCTTTACCTTTACCTTCCTGAAAGTAAGCCCTACTATCGATGGTTATACAACACAAGCACCCATGCAAAAATGCAACTAGTATAACCATTCCTGTTTGTACTTAATGGAAAACAAAACTACTAAATTTGTGCTATGTTAGTACCCTGTGTTTCCTTGTTTTCTTTGCCGCATGCACACATTTATAGTGTATGGTTATGTGCCATTTTGGATACCACTGTCAGGCAACTGTTGTAAATCAAGCCAATTGTTTGTGCTTAGTTCACCAACATCTCCCATCAGTCAACAATATTTAGGCACCTTTTAAAGCTCTCTTTCATTTATTGCAAATTTCTTTCAACAGACCTTTCCCCCCAGGTGATGCCCTATGGTCTTCTGGAAACATCCAGGTTCGATTATTGTAATGAACTCCACACGGGGCTGCCCTTCAAACTGAACTGGGGCAAAATGCTGCAGCCTGGATGCTAGTGGGTATCCTGGAGTGTTCAAATATAGCATCCATTCTGAAAATATTACACTGGTTGCCCATAGTCGTCCTAGCTCAATTCAAGATGTGAGTGTAAATATTTCAGGTCCTAAACGATCTAAGCCTCAAACATTTAAAAGAATGCCTCCTCTGATAATGTCCAGCCCAACTGTATTGCAAGCTCTGGTTGTGCTATGCATGCCAATAAAATTCATGGGGAATGGGCCTGTGGGCCGACTCTGCCTTTGGTGGCCCCTCTTCTGTGGAACAACACCTCCCATTAGTCTATCTAGGTTGGTACTGTCACAGAGAACCCTGCACAGAGAACCCTGGCAAGCAAACCAAGGACAAAAACACTCTATCACCACCCACCCTGCTCCAGTCAGGTCTCAGTAATACATGGCAGGTCAGCCTGTCATTCAGGAACAAATCCTGAAAGGATATAATTTTTTCACTGAGTGGGTTAGCATTCAACAGCACAATTTTAAGGCCAGAAAGATGCTCACCAAAGCTCCCAAGATCCCCACAGTTCCCGGAGAGACTTGAAGATGAAGTGACTGACATTCCACCCTCCCACACCTTCTAATTTGGATGCCCTACTTGGATCCTCCCAAAATATATCCCTGCTGTCTCCCCAACCACATTCCAACTTATCACCACAAGGCCTTCATAAGGCCACTGAAAGAAACAGTGAAACAGAGAGAATAAACAGATGTATAATTAGGTATACATAACAAGTACGCTAAAAGAAGAAACAACTATTAAGGAGTTCAGAGGCTTCCGCAGTAACTCCACCACCTTCCCATCCCAAAAAAAGCAGGAATGTCAAAACTTTCTGATTTCAATACCATCTCATCCCCACATTCATCAGGACCAAACATCCGAGGGCCTTCTGGCGGTTCCCTCACTGAAAGAAATGAGGTTACAGGGAACCAGGCAGAGGGCCTTCTCGGTAGTGGCACCCACCCTGTGGAACGGCCTCCCATCAGATGTCAAAGAAATAAACAACTATCTGACTTTTAGAAGACATCTGAAGGCAGCCCTCTTAGGGAAGTTTTTAATGTTTGATGTTCTATCGCTTTGTTGTTGTTGTTGTTCTGTTGGGAGCCGCACAGAGTGGCTGGGGAAACCCAGCCAGATGGGCAGGGTATAAATATTATTATTATTATTATTACTACCACCAACAAGAACAACAACAACAACTGAAGACAAAACAGGGCACCTGTGTCTTTAGGACCAACCTGGTGGGGAGACACATCTCAGTAGCATGCCTCCAGGGAAGAACAGTTTCTGTGGCTATGAGGGGGAGGGCAAAGATGGAATTTACTTTTGTGACACCCCTCTGGAGTCAATTGACCTCAAAAGAATATAGTGCAAAACAAGAAGCTGGTATTTTACAGGTAACTGCACATGTGAGGGATCCCTCCGGCATAGGAGCTTTGCATGAAGTTCTTTCTTGGTGGGAAACCACATTGCAAGTTCTCTCGTTGTATACCTGATGCCTTCTTTCTCTCCCTCTTTAAACTCCCATCAGAAGGGAACATCAGAAGACCTGCCAAGTCCTTTGAAAGCCTCCCCATGCAAATCTCAAATAATCGAAGTTTAAGGCGGAGTGTGGAAGAGACTTTCAAAGCTTCCCAAAGCATTTTGACAAGTGAGCAGTACAACCTACCTGCCAATTATACGACGGCATAATGATATCAAATGATTAAATGAAAGGTTAGTGGTCCTAACCACCTGTCAGATTTGTCTCAGGGGGCTGATCCTGATAAGGATCTGGCCCAGAGAGCCAAAAAGTTTCCCCAGTCCTGTAATACACCCATACCCACAACTGGAGAGAATCCAGCCAGGAGTTCCCAGTATACCTCTTCCAGGGATGAGGCCAGTGGCGTAGGAAGGGTGGGGCATAGGGGGTGGGGCGCCCTGGGTTCCAGGGGAGGAGGGTGACACTCGGCAGCCCCTCCCCAAACTGAGCCCCGCTGCCTGGCACCTGTCCGTACTGCACCCGTCCATACTCGCTCAGCGGCTCGTGGGGCTGCCTCGTCCATAAAGCAGCAGGTTGTTGGGCTGCCCCGTGCGTAAAGCATGCGCAGTCCGTCCGACTTCGTGACATCACGGCGCACCCGCCCCCAGGGGGGTGCCTCTGAGCTGCCGTCCCAGGCAGCCAAAAGGCTTCCTCCGTCGCTGGGTGTGGCTACTTCCTGGGTTAATCTTGCATCTGCCTTGCATCTCTGCAATAGCTGAATAAACATTCTCTCCTGGCAAACTGCCAGTGATGTTTCTGGCTTTTCTGACTGGTGGTCAAATAAAGAAGGATGATGGTGATGATGATGATGATAATTCTAACATTTTTGTATGCCAATTAGATGTAATCTCAGAATAATGACACTGCCTTTGTAATGGCTCTAGGATAAGTACCGTTGAAGTACTCCCAGTAGGAGATGTATTTCGCACTGTGGTTTAAGTTTTTGTGCCAAACTTCAGTCCCTCCCCAACGTCGATGGCATCCATAAAGTGTCCTGGGAAAAAAGAGTTTAAGAATCACTGACTTACAGCTAGACAGGAGAGTCGTAAGTCTCTCTGCCTGCCTCAGCCTTCCATCTGTAAAACATGAGGAAAGGAAATGCTGTTTCCTGACACAAACTTTAGAGACAGGAAGGGCTGCAAATCCAAGTAATAAACATGCACACTCCTTTCAACGCCATTTCATTAGAGGCAGCAAAAAAAGCTTAAGAGTTTACAAGCAATGCAAAACATCTGTTTGTTTGTTTTGCTGTTGTGGTAAACTGCAGATATGGTAAAGTGATCCCAGAATGGTCTGAAATCAGGATAAATTATGCAGTCCACAACAGTTTGCCAAAGGAAGGAGACAACTAACTGCAGTCCAACATAACAAAGGTACCAAATAAGTTACTATAGGAAATTCACTTGTGCCAGTCAGAGTCAACAGGGGGTGAAACATCAACAGGTGACAAGACCTGCAAGCTAGATTGTTCATGCAAATAAGGTAAAAGACAAATATATCTGTATATAAATAGATCAAGAGAGGCAGCACTCTGCTACATTAAGAGATAATTGAGGGGAAAACACAAAGATAACGGGAATGCTGTGAAGTGAACATCATGTACTTGCATTTTTATAAGGCAGTTGGCAAGGTTCGGCGGAGATGCGTACAAAAAGGTACCGAATCGTATGCATATAATAAAAGAGAAAGTAAATAAACGGGGCAACATGACTTGGGCAAGAGAGAGGGGAAATGTTTCCAGGTTTCTCAGAGGCCGGTAAGTTTATAGGAAAGCCTATAAGCAACAGTGCAATTACATATGTAAAAGGTTTAAATTGGAGGACAAAGATGGAAAATGCAGTTTAACGGTGACATATTAGCCTTGAAGTAAGAAGGAAGGGCAGGTGATCAATACTGAAAGGGAATATGATATGCGAGGAGAGGCAGAAAAGGAGGGAAGCCTTTTTTGTTCACCTCACGAGTATAACAAGAGGGGAAAGAATGGATCCAAGCCCTCATCTAAATTGAGGGGGGAAAGGAAGAAGACATGAGCAGCCACTTGTCCCTGATTTAACTCCTCCCTCTGAAATACACTTCAGTTTAAAATAATGCCCCCTATTCTCAAGTAGAGAATTGGTCTTTAACTGGTTTGTAGAGTGACCCAAAATTGTGTGGTTCCACAGCACCGACAGGCACCATTGTCATGCAGGGGTGCCCAATCTTTTTTCAAAGAGGGCCAGATTTGATTAAGTGAACATGCATGAAGGCCAACCAAAGGTGTTGATGGCCCTTTTTTTAGAACCTGGAGAAGGAACTGCCTGTGGGGGCTCGATTAAACTGACCAGAGGGCCGGATTAGCCCCCCCCCATGAACTTTGGACATGCCTATCATACAGGCACATTCTCCAAGAACAAGTCCATCCCAACCTGCAGCTCTTCAAATTGTGGAGCCTTCTTTCTTCCTTGGCAATCACTCGTAGCTGAGTAAGATTGTCTTCCATAAATGCGGTTTTAAAAGTGAGTCCGTAAGTGACTGTGGAGGCCAATTCTGGATCCGCACATCCTTCCACAGTGGGGACATAGGTTTCCGGGCAGGAGTTGATCATGGTGAGGGTTTGCCAAGTGTACCTTCTTCTTAGCTTGTTTCTACCTTTTGTCGTGAATTCGAGCGTCTTCAAAACCCATGACACCTTTGGTAAAGGCTGTTCTCCAACTGGAGCGCTCGCAGGCCAGTGGTTCCTAGTTGTCGGTGTTTATACTAAAAAAAAAATTAGATGTGCCTTGAGAGAGTCTTTGAACCTCTTTTGTTGACCACCAGCATTACGCTTTCCATCTTTAAGTTGGGAATAGAGTAGTTGCTCTGGAAGACGATAACCAGGCATCCGCACAACATGACCACTCCAAATACGTCGATGTTGAAGAATCATTGCTTCGACACTGGTGATCTTTGCTTCTTCCAGTACACTGGCATTAGTTTGCCTGTCTTCCCAACCTGCAACTCTTCAAATTGTGGAGTGGCAGGCATTTCTGCATTTCAAATGATTTTCTGGGTGATTCAAAGTGGATTCCCTTCTTCTTGCATCTGCCCCCACTTTTCCTCCTAGGTTCACCTTCTTTGCTTACCTCGCCATGTTTTTTCTTGGCTGTTGAAAATGGCTGCTGGGTTTCCAGCCTGCACAGGAAGAGAAAACCCATTCCCAGGTAAGTAATTCTCCCTGTATATTCAATTACTTAAACTGGGAGAGAGAGAGGGAGATGTGTTATCCCCTTGCAGCTTAAGGAATCATGAGAAGTTGGACTCTGGGGGTGCCCACTTGAGGGCATGCATCACCAGAGGAAACCCCTCCTTTATGTCCCAGACAAAAACACTTGCCACTTGCTTCCCTCCAGTCATCTGGCAATGCAGGTTTGGATCTGCAATGGGCTCTCTGCTGCCAAAATCCATGATAGGATGTAAGCAGTCCTCACTGCAGAATCAATTTGATCCTATGCTGTCAGCCAAGGTTACAGGGAAGATCAGCCAGGGTCTTCAAAGAATGAAACTATTGCTCTAGGCTAACTGCTCTGAGGAACTTACAATAAGGCATAGGTTCTGTGTGTAGCTCTCTCAGATCACTCTTCCAAACCCACCTGCTTCTATGCCAACCAACTAGCAGTACCAAAGGTATGGTAAAACGGCTTACAAAAGATAAGCTTGCACTCACTACCGACACCTCCCTAATTATAGGAATTAAGCATTTAATTCTCAGTGTTGTCATTCTGAAAATGCAGCCCTACTCCTTGCGATGGTTAGTGATTCACTTCTAATTGACTCCTTAATTCACCGCATTAGCACCGCACAATGGCCTTTAAAGACAGGATGCAAATGAAAAGCAAGAGTAAAGCTCCTCATTTTTTTTTGCATTTATAGCAGCACACTGGTAAGATGGACACAGGACAAGTGGGGAGCCTTCATTACTGGTTCCCTGCATCTATGGAATAGGAAGGGATGAAATGAAGAAGCCAGGAAGCAGTAAATACAGACCAAAATAGTAATCAATACAATGTGCTGGGCTCTGGAAGAAACAATAATTTCTTTCTGTTACTAGGTCAAATGACTTTTGTCCTTCAGAGATGAACCCCAACTCTCCGCAGTGCAAAAAGAAAAAAGAAACTACGGTTCCAAAATAGAGATTTTGGGAACCAAATTTTAGCACGCAAAATTAATCCACACAGACCTATTTTGATAGGCCTCAATTGGATAGCAGTCAGAATGATTTCAGCCGCTCCCAGGTTCCTACAACACAGCCTTGCCCTGTTTGACTGTCACCATAAAACGCCTTTAAAAACACTCTGCAATGGGCAGATCAGGAGCATGATGAAATGATCGTTGTTACAAGCTGCACTGAAATCAGTGAATGAGACTGTTCAAAGCAGAACTCGGGAACCAGGGTGCTGTCATAATAGCTAAATGGAACCCCCTCCCCCCCCCCCCTTGTTGAAAGGCAGTGCTAGGAACAAAACAGCCAGAGAAGCCCTTTCATGCGCTGCTTTTGAACTACAAAAGGAATTCTGCTGGTCACTGCTGGATGCAAAGTACAGGACCACTTGTACCCTACTATGATCCATCAAGACTATCATTATATTCCTGTAACTGGCGGAGCTAGGCAAAATGTCACTCTTTCTCTTCCCTGCTGCACTGGAGGTTACTAGAGCTGTACAGCCAAGGAGCTCAATTTTATCAGTTAGTTTTCACAATTCCCTCTCAGTATAGAATGTTCCCATGTATGCTGCATGTTATGGATGCAGGCATTGTAGACCGAAGCTTGGGTCATGCCTGAAACCACCTGCACTTTACTACAAATCCTGGGAATTGCAGCTACAATGCTAGGATTGGCTGTTACGCCAAGACCAAATAACACCGGTCCTGAAAGACTTGCACTGGCTTCCAGTACGTTTCGGAGCACAATTCAAAGTGTTGGTGCTGACCTTTAAAGCCCTAAACGGCCTCGGTCCAGTATACCTGAAGTGGCATCTCCACCCCCATCGTTCAGCCCGGACACTGAGGTCCAGCTCCGAGGGCCTTCTGGCGGTTCCCACACTGCAAGAAGTGAAGTTACGGGGGAACCAGGCAGAGGGCTTTCTCAGTAGTGGCGCCCACCCTGTGGAACGCCCTCCCATCAGATGTCAAAGGAATAAACAACTATCTGACTTTTAGAAGACATCTGAAGGCAGACATCTGTTTAGGGCAATTTTTAATGTTTGATGTTTTATCGTGTTTTTAATATTCTGTTGGGAGCTGCCCAGAGTGGCTGGGGAAACCCAGCCAGATGGGCAGGGTATAAATAAATAAATTATTATTATTATTATTATTCGAAGAAGCATTTTAAACTATGCCCAGGCAGCCTAAAGTGGTTTATTCCAGGATTCTACCTCCTCAGCCTTCACAGTTTGTACTGCAAAGCTCAGTGCAGAAACATTAATTTCACATACATATGCAGTTTCATGACACTGTGTTGTTATTTTGGAGGAGAGCATGAGAATTATTACAAGGATCTAGGGTAGAAGTCCATACAGATTCCAAGAACACCCTGGGCTAGTGTGTTTTTTTTAAAAAAAAATCATATGTTTTGTAAACAGTCTCAATCCCGAATAAGTTTGGTGCGTTAAAGTACTAAGGGATAAGTGCTTTGGGAATACAGGATTGTTGCTAGTTTTCTTGAAAGAATTTCTTGCAAAAGTAGGATATAAAGTCTAACAGCAATACAAATCAACAAATCAGAGATTACAGAATTATCTCTGAAAAGTTCTTCAAAAGTGGTGCCTGAAAAAAGAGTCATTGTGTGTACATTTGTAACCTATTTTTCAATAATAAAAACATAAAAAGTAGTGTCTCTGAGAAGCTACCCTGAACCTTCATTGCATGAGGTATCTTGTTAATGCAGGTTTCCAAGCTGGCAATAAATAAAATGCCCACATGAAACAGATATTCATTTATCAACAGTACTTCAGTTTATACCGCAGACTGTATTTTACTCTGTGAACCACCCTGAGATCTTATGATGAAGGACGATGTTAGGTGAGGCCAAAGCATAAATAGAGAGGGAGGGTTAGAAAGTAATGGTAGCTTAGGGGGTAAGCTAGAGTTATGCAACTGAGTTACTAAGCAGTGGGTTGGAGAATGCGTCAAAAAGCAGAATGCTGGTGTCTGTTTTGAATCCAGTGCTGTGACTATGGGTAAAGCCAAATCTTACTGTACTGATGGCGATCCCTCCATGGTAGGCTTAGGTTCTATACATGCGTAAATAAACCATACAGTGGTACCTCGGTTTCCGAACATAATCTGTTCCAGAAGATCGTTCGAGTTCTGAAACGGTCGAAAACCGAAAACTCAACAGCCGACAGCCAGGCCTCAGGACCTTGCACTCAGCGGAAGCTGCGTTTCATGTTCGACTTCCGAGGCGTGTTCGAAAAACGAAGCATTTACCTCCGGCTTTACGGCGTTCGGAAACCGAAACGTTCACCAACAGAGACGTTCGGGAACCGAGGTACCACTGCAGTGCTTTTTTTCTTTTTTAAAAAAAATGTTTAGGGGTACTCTCATTTTCCTACTCATATTGAAATACTGCCCCTCAATATGGCCAAACTTAGATGCACAAAATGTTTAGGGGGTATGCGTACCCCTCAGGAAAAAAAGCACTGTACCACTGTATATCAAACAGCCGCCACAGTGTCTGCTGTGCCTCATTTCCCCCCAACCCTGGGTGAAGCACACCTGGAACCACCGGAATCTCACAATGCTGTGGAGATTGGGGCAGCGTGTAACGATAATAGATTATCTTCCTTTCCGCTGGTTTCATAATGAAACGACATAATGAGACCAGCAGAAAGGAAGATTAAGCCAGGGTAACAATAAACCCCACAGCATTAAAATCACAGTAGTGGCAATAAAACGTTTAACTAAAAGCTCAGGGAAAACAATAGGTTTAAACAGGTGCCTAAAAGCAAGTGAGGCTGTTGCCAGGTGAGGTTATCTAAGAAGGGAATTTTATAAACAGGGCGCCGTGGAAAAAGCCCTATCCAACCTCGACAAAGGAAGGGACATATTTAGAAGCGACTAAACAGATTGTCTCTAAATTTATGGGGGTTTATGTAGGGACAGTTACCAGTATATCTTACAGCTATGTGCCTCAGTTCCATGATTCTGATGAGATCTAAGCAAATAAGCTCCCATGTATCGTGCCAGTAACTGACATTGTGGTCCCAAATATTAACTTCAAGTAATACAAAATGTTCACTTTTAACCACTGCGTGTAGCCCTTTGGAATACACAGCCTATGCAAAAGAGAGAGAGAGAGAGAAAGGAGAAGTCAGCTTCTGTTTAAAAAAGCAGCTAAACGAAAAACCATTTCCGTATGGAGGGATCTGGCAAATGTCTAGACTTTTCTTCTTCGTCCAAAAATAATAATAAGCCATTACTGCTAGTAGAAAGAGCCATTTTTCATACGTAGTGGGGATTAAGCCAAAGAGAAATATTAAAGAGCTTAGGATCATTTCCACTGAGCATAATGGGATTGGATAATTTATATTTTCCATCTCATCAGAATTCTTTTATTATGAACTCTAATATATCACCATTATTCAGCCCTTAATGGATTCCAACTATCATCTGGGGAGTTGCCTCGTACTGCAGGAAAGTTGAACAATCCGCTAGGCAGCCAAAACGGCATGTCTTAAATTCCTTCCAGAGACTTATAAAGACATTGCATTGTCCTCGTCCCTCAAAAGCTGGAAAAGTCAGCAAGCTATTTTAACTAATAAAATGTCAATCAATGGAACAGGCATCATTTCCTTCTGTTGGTAATGTCATCACTGGCGATATCATTGTACTGGGGACAATGCCAGAGTTTCCAGCATCAGAAAAGCTGGGAAAACGCAGGCACCAGAAATTAAAATAAAGCAGGAAGTGACCAAAGATAGTCTTTGCTAGGGATGAGCGACTCTTTCAATTTTGGTTTCTATCCATTTCCTGCTTTTCACGTGCATCATCTGGCTGAAGAACCGCACTGCAAAATTCAGAGAAGGGTGAATTTTGAAGGATGACGGTGTTGTTGTTTTACATATTGTTTGGGAAAGGTAGATTAATTAGGCAGATTTGTCTTTAAATATGAACTGAATCAAATTCCTCCCCATTCATTATTCCTCACTGGATTTTTTCCCCCTTTTTTGCCCCTTTGCAAGAACTAAATCTTGCTTGCACAAGTGGTTGTCTAGATTCACCAACAAAATTGCCAATAATAACTAGGGCTCTTCAAATGTTGCTGAGCACCTTCATTCCTGCCTTGAAATAACTGATAAAATGCAGGATATAAATGTTTTCAAACATACATACATGCCATAAGCCTCATACAGCACCTTTCTTGAATGACACAGGAATCACAAGTGTATGCAGAGAGGAAAAAAACTGGTGCGATGCTTAAGCACAACATGAAAAAAATTACTTTAATGGCAGCCGAAAGTATAGTTACTAGTAATTTTGTACTATGCACTGTGTAGATACCCACCTCTGGTGACCAAGCCGCTAATTAATAAGCTCAGTAGAATAAATAAGTTAACTGAGTTTTAATTTAGCAGATGCAACTGAATGCACAGGCATTAAATGGACCGTTGTAATATTATTAGAACATTTTAAAAAAGTCCAGCAAGCCAAGATTCAATGCTGTAAGGCACATTTTAATGAATGTTTCTAGCCACTGTAAAAACTTGCAGAAGATTCATTGAGATCTTTTTAAAAATAAAATAAAAAAACCAAATGTGCCTGCAGATACAGTAACAAAAGAAGTTGGTTGTTCTTTTTTTTTTAAGGCAGCAGTCAAACTGACCTTTTAATTCAAACGTTGCTAGCTTACACCTTACAAAATCTAGGTCAGGTTTCCAGATAAAAAGCATATATAATAATTTCTACATGCCTTTATCCTGCAAGCTCAGACTGGTGGTACAAGATAAAACAAACTCCTCCTTAATCTTGCTAGGGACAGGATTTAATAATACCTGCATATAGGGGGAGGGGAGTCCAAATTCCTTGAGCAAACTTGTGATTTACTTTTGTTTCTCACTTTCAACTGCAATAAACTACAGTCGTACCTTGGAAGTCGAACGGAATCCATCCCGGAAGTCCATTCGACTTCCCAAATGTTCAGAAACCCAAGCACGGCTTCTGATTGGCTGCAGGAAGCTGCGGAAGCCTGGTCGGACATTCCTGGTCAGGTTCCAACGAATGTTCGCAAACCGGAACACTAACTTCCAGGTTTGCAGGTTCAGGTGGACAGCCGTGTTGATCTGTCATAAAAGGTAAAGGTACCCCTGACCGTTAGGTCCAGTCATGTACGACTCTGGGGTTGCGGCATTCATCTCACTCTATAGGCCGAGGGAGCCACCAGTTTTTCTGGGTCATGTGGCCAGCATGACTAAGCCACTTCTGGCAAACCAGAGCAGCGCATGGAAACGCCGTTTACCTTCCCACCAGAGCGGTTCTTATTTATCTACTTGCATTTGACGTGCTTTCGAACTGCTAGGCGGGCAGGAGCTGAGACCGGGCAACGGGAGCTCACCCCCATCACGGGGATTCGAACCGTCAACCTTTTGATCAGCAAGCCCTAGGCTCGGTGGTTTAGACCACAGCGCCACCCGTGTCCCTTGATCTGTCATAGTCATAATAAACAGCAAGATGAAAGATGAAAAAATCTTTTTTTAAAAAAAAAAATTCCAGTGGCACATTTAAGATCAACTAAATATAAACTTTCAAGGTATGAGCTTTTGTGTGTAATATACACTTCGTCAGATATTCTGATGCAGAGGTCGGTTCAACCTTCATGACTGTTATTATGATGGCCTGGGACTCAGGCTCAGAACCGGAGGAGGCTCAGTCTGTGTCAGAGCCTCTGCCGCAGGCATCAGCTTAACCTAGTCTGGGGCCTGATCCTGAAGAGCTTCAGTCTGCTCAGGTTCCCCTGCAACAAACACCAGCTGGGCTGAGTCAGGGGCCTGAGCCTGTCCTGGCTCTAGGTGCTGAGGATACCTCATTGCAGTCAGCTGGGCCATCAGAGACTGAGGCAGCCCCTGGGTTTACTAACCCTCCGGCATCTCCTGAGCTGCAGAGAGTAAGGGCTGAGAGAAGGAGGGACCCGAGTACTCGCAGGAGGTGTGCTCGTCTTCAGGAGAGGCAGGGTGGTGAGTCATCGGGGGATCGGGACCGGCCATTACCTCGGCAGAGATAAAAGGGCGGTCAGATCCCACCCCCAGGTTACAGGAGCAACATTGCTGCTTGCCAGATCCTGCCTGTGTTACTGTTCTTGACCCTGCCTGAATTCCTGCCCTGCACCCTGCCTCGACTTCTTCGGACTGACCCCACGTTGACTCTTTGGACTTTGTACCGGACTTGGACCTTGCCTCTTGCATTACCCTGGGGACCAGCACAGTTATAGCAGTTGGTTCCATAGGGATAGGTGACCAAAATTAGCTTTAATATGTATAATGGGACATGAATCCAATATCCCTATTCAGACCAGGTCTCTCCAGAGTTCTTAGTTTGGTAATGAGTTGTAATTCAGCAACTTCTCTTTCAAGTGTCTGCGGCATTCAGGAGCCAAAACGTTCGAGTACCAAGGCGTTTGGGACCCAAGATATGACCATATGGGGCAGATCTGGGACTGAGATGGTATCCATCTGGGCTAGCACAATCCTCACAGAGATATTTTGAAAGACAAAATGTTGTCGCTGTATTCTCTATACAGAAACCAACCAGAGTCATAGCTGGTTTTTAGTTCAACAGTGGTGGCAGGACAGTGTCCTCCATGGGTCTGTGAACAAGGTGTGCAGAGCAACATGTATATGGCATCCACAGTGCTTCCTTCCAGTGCCATCCAGCTTGTAGTCTGCTCAAATAAGTAGTCATGGTGCCAGCCAGGGGCATAACATGAGGAATGCCAGGGGGAGTCGTAGCCCCCGGCACATGATTTTGAGTTGGTGCGAGCCTGCCGCTGGGAGGTCTCTGATCCCCAGAGCCTGGCCTGGCCTTGCCACTGCACCCCTGGCCCCCTCACTGAATGGCCGCCTGGCCAACGTTGGGGAGATGTTCCACCAAGGGCTGCATCAGCATGGGCAGGCAGGCAGCCTGGTGAACCTTCTGTGCCACACGCCCGCCCGGCAGTGAGTGTTAGGCTGGTGCAGCAGGTTTTGTTCACCCTCCGTGCCCAGCCGCTGGTCCAACCTGGGGCACCAACAAAGGACACAAGTGGTGCCAGCACATATCATATGCAAATGCTATAGTCTGCTTTAGGCTTGTTGGTTGTACCTGGGCCTAGTCCCATTGCCTGTTTTCTCAGCCTTTCCTCAATGGTGCTGCTTTCTATGATTCATCGGAATACAGCAACTATGCAAGACACACCGGCTGGGCCAGGGCAGCAACAAACATGGTTGCTGAGGAACTAGTGGAAGGAGCTGCCCCTCATTGCCTTCATGTGGGAACATTTTTGCTGAGAAATGTAGTGGTTTTGAGACAGACACGGGAATCTATCTAGAGCCCTCCTCCCTTCACTGCCTTTCTCCTTTCTCGGGAACTGTTTACCGCCCATTTTAGCAGCTCTTTTGATGACATTTTTAAACAGTGACTTCTTCATGCTGACTACATTATTCTGGCCATTCATAGAATGATGCAACGTAGACAACCAGATTTGACTACATTGGTTACTTCACAAAGCCAAATGAGGTTGAGGGCAAGGCCTTCTGCCCTCACTCTGAATAGGTGAACACTTGGTTTGAAGTTGCCCCCCCCCCCCAGGCAGGAAGCTTAAAGAGGACACTTTTGACAAAGACCAAATGTGGTCAGAAAAAGCATCCAACTCCCAATTTTGGCTTAGCGAGTCCTAACAGACAACACTCTTAAACCATCAAACTGAGGTTATTTTTTAATATAATATCACCATTTAACCACTCAATATTTTTGTCAATTGTCTTCCTTAGGCAGTTGGAGGATTTTTCTTTTGATTTTGGAAGTATATTGATGAATAATAAATTACACCATAGGAAGGAAACTCTAGAAAAATCGAGTGGCACAATGGTGTTAGTCTAGCAGCACAAAACAGAATTTCTGAGTAAGACACCTAGGGGGATTTTGAGAGTTTGGCAGATCCCGCCTCCGCCCCCCCCCCCATTATAAAACAATGAAACAGACTTGATTATCCTTTCACAACTAAAATAGCAGGCTCAGTTATAGGTATGTGTGAGAGTTTTGACCCTTTGATGGTCTCAAAGGAACATTTTGTGTTTCACAGTCCATCTCAACTGAAGTGTAAGTGCTCTAACTACAAGAGGAGGAAAATGCAGTTAAAGCACTGAGTGTCCCTTGCCTGCTCCCTTTTGTTTGTTTCCTGATTAATACTTTTTGAAGGGCCGTATGAAATGACACGCTGTAGAGACTCTTCAGAGTCCCATGGACTGCAAGAAGATCAAAGCTATCCATTCTTAAGGAAATCAATCCCCAGTGCTCACTGGAAGGACAGGTCCTGAAGCTGAGGCTCCAATACTTTGGCCACCTCATGAGAAGAGAAGACTCCCTGGAAAAGACCATGACTTTGGGAAAGATTGAGGGCACAAGGAGAAGAGGATGACAGAGGATGAGATGGTTGGACAGTGTTCTCGAAGCTATTAACATGAGTCTGACCAAACTGCCGGAGGCAGTGGAAGACAGGAGTGCCTGGCGTGCTCTGGTCCATGGGGTCACAAAGAGTCGGACACGACTAAACAACTAAACAACAATAGCAAACTATTTATTAACTGAGTAGATTGTGTCTCCAAATTAAATGCCTTCAAGTCACATGCAATACAACTTCAGGTTCACTGATCATTTTTCTCCCCCATTCCATATGGACCCTCCAGTAAAATATCTGCAGGGTTCAGGGACATAGGAAAGTGGCAGGCAAAATTACATGCACAATGGCAGAAATACATGGGGGTTTGAATTTCAAATATTTTCCCCCAAACAGCACCACGGAACAATGAATATATCATGCCAACAATACCAGGAACCAACACACAGCCAATCTAGACCAATAATCCATAACAACAACAACAACAACAACAACAACGAAGAAGAAGAAGAAGAAGAAGAAGAAGAAGAAGAAGAAGAAGAAGAAGAAGTAATAATTTTATTACTTATACCCCACCTATCTGGCTGTGTTGCCTCAGCAACTCCAGGTAGCTTCCAACACATATAATAGAATGTCAAACTTTAAAAGCACTTGTGGAGCTCCATGCAGAGGAACATAAGCATCTGAACTTATTCCAATAGCAAAGAGAATCTCAAGGTTTATCTGTACATATGTTTATATTATGTGTGCAATGCAACTGTAACATGGAACCTGTTCTACATGCAAAAGTAAAATAACTATGCTTCCTTAAAGATCCCCTCAAAATGGCAGGCTGGCAACCAGGGTGGATTTGATTTAAATCAAACTGATTTAAATCACTAGTCAGCAAGGCTTGATTTAAATCACAGTTTTCTACATAAAGACTAATTCTTGCTGGTATAACTTTAATATGCAAGTAGATGAAGATTTTTAGAATAACAACTTTTTTTATCCCCCGTTTAATAGGTTAATCATTCATATTTGAACAACTTTTCTGTTGTACTTAGGAAGGAGAAAAATAATCATTACCTTAATAATAGCAATTTAAATAGATTTATTAGATCCATTCCACTCCAAACAATCAGAAAAATATTGTTTCTATTCTATTCACTGAACTTCTTGAAACTTAACACTGAAGGGGTTGATTCTGTATTCATAGGTTTGTAGAACAATAGGATTAAGGTCTTTTTCTCAACTCTGTTCATGTTATAACATTTTTTCTGTGAAGAAGAGGCATGTGATCTCTGCTGAGTCAAATTCAGTTTTGAGAACTGCCAAAGTAAACCAAGCATCTGTGATAATATCTTGTAGGCAGAGAAACTGCCCAATAATCTTACAAAAACCTCTGGAAGTGCATAAATGACATTGTGAATGGATTAATGGAATTTATTTATTATCTACATAATTAAAAAACTAATCTTTATTTCATGATTGAATAACCTTTGGATGGTAATATATTTTCCTCAAAAAGCATTTTATTTTTAAAAAATCCGATTTAAATTTTAAAAAATCATTGGTTTTTATCCACCCTGCTGGCAACAGTACTTTGTGCTTTCAGAATGCCCCTTATATCGCATTGCTGTAATTTGTCTATGCTTAGCATTTATATAGGGCTTTCAATGTTTTAATCACATCTAATAATACTGTATGTCATGGTAATCCTGTTAATTGTCCTATTATTATTTACCCATATTGTGGATGGATGGGCAGGATATGTGGGGAGTTGGGGACTGAAGCCAATAGACTGTGGATTTCTCTATAAGCCATCTTATTTTACTTTTTATGTAAAGTTTTTTTTACCTCATACTTCAGCCAAAAAGCCTCCCAGAGTGCCCTTCAGATCAATAATAACGGAAGACATTCTTGCCCTCAGGCTTACAAACTAAAAGAAGCAATACAAATGGCAAGAGGAATAGGGAAGGTGGAGGTAAAAAGCAACCTCAGGCACAAACTATAATTCTTAAAATGACCGGCTGGGATAGAAACGGCAAATTTAAGACAGAGGCAAGCTGGCAATCTCCTTGAGCTAGCTGTCCCCTGCATCACAGCCCACACACTAAGCTGCTGACCTCAACTAACTTCCAATAGTATAAATAATTATATTGTTATGAGTTCGGGGATGCCAGACTCCCCTAAAGCCCTGGGCCCTGTAAGTGTTAGAAAATGCTCAAGCCTTCCGGGTCCAGCAAAGGTTAAAATATAAGCTGGTCTGGCTTCCTCGTGAAGTAATTGCCTGGGAGATGACCCATTAAGGGAGAACAAAGGGAAATGTGATGGGTCATAAAGAAAGCAAAAAGGAGAGGACTCTGTGCCAGCTCAGAGGTAGTTAGAAGACAAAGACAAAGTTTGAATTAGGGTGTTAGTTGGCTGTGATGTGACCGAGGGAAAAATGGTTGCAGTCTGGTAAAGGCAGAAAGCTGAAGAAAGGAAAGTACTGTGGTTGATTTCTGTTTTAATCCAAGGTTATGGCTGTGGGAGGGTATTAATGCTGTGGACCCCTCCATTGTAGGCTCAGGTTGCATATATGTGTAAATAAACTACATATCATAAAGATATCACAGTCTCTGCTGTGCCTCATTCCCAAAAGGAAACATGACCCTGGGTGTGTTCCTGGCACACCTGGAATGTCATACTGCTTGGAGTCTGGGACGGCTTGAAACAATATACATTTTCTTTTTTACTGCTCCTTTTAAGTTTAAGTCAAACTGAGGCGTGCTCTCTCTCTCTCTCTCTCTCTCTCTAGTCTCATCGTGATTTAGATTTGGTATAGTGAAAAGCAACAGATAAAATTGCTCTGGGCAGGATCCAGCTCTCAAATTACCAGCTGGACATCCCTGCAGAGTTTGGGTAGGAAAAAATATCCATGCAACTCTTTGGTTTTATAGGATACGTAGTAAAATCGATGAGAGCCGAAATATTTCAGACAAATGTTTCAGACAGTTTTGTTTCCTCAAGCTTGTATAAAACTTTATGTGTTGCAGAGTCCCCCTCCCTGCCTCTCAGAGGGTGTGAAGCTTATAAGTTTGCTGGGAACATTTTATAGTTTGATAAATTTGCCATTATTCCTTCAAGTTAATGTTCTGAAATTTTCAATATTATTGCCATCCAGGTTTCTGGTGTATCAAGTTTGCAAAAGCCTCTGAGCTCGTAAACAATAAATTCACTCAAAGAAAGCAAATATTAACAGAAAACGACAAAGTTCAAACCTCAGGGATTCAACTCCTGCAGTGCTAGCCTGACCCTTTCTATAAGGGCTGGCCTTGCAGATTACGACTTGGATAAACAAGGGCAGTGCATCTGACCCCTTTATAATTTTGCCTGGAGAAAGCATGCAGTACTGCAAAACATCCCCATTTGCCTCAATCAAAAATGAGAAATGGTCTACAGATATTTACAGGTGAAACTAAAAAAATTAGAATATTGTGGAAAAGTCCATTTATGTAAGCAATTGTTTTCTTTAGCTACTGGAGTTTAATATATGAGATAGACTCATGACATGCAAAGCGAGATATGTCAAGCCTTTGTTATAATTGTGATGGTTATGGCGTACAGCTGATGAAAACCCCAAAGTTGAAATTGTTAATTTGGGGTTCTCATCAGCTGTACGCCATAATCATCACAAATTATAACAAATAAAGGCTTGACATATCTCGCTTTGCATGTCATGAGTCTATCTCATATATTAGTTTCACCTTTTAAGTTGAATTACTGAAAGAAATGAACCTTTCCACGATATTCTAATTTTTCGAGTTTCACCTGTATATGAATGCTGTTCTTAATATTTTTCAGGGAACTGTAATGTTAATGTACATCAGGGGAACCTCCAGCACACAGACCAACCTTGACCTGCAAGGTGGACCAGTTTTGACCCATGAAGCTGCTCCCCCCCCCCAAACTACACCCAGCTGTCCACCTGCTGGCATCACAGAGGAAGTCAGCTGAAGGGCGGCAAATTCTCTTTAAGCAAGTGGCAGGCAAGCAAGTGGAAGAAAACTTAAACGAACCTGTACAATGCAGGCTTCTTTTCCTCCCATGTCTCCCCACCCCTCATGGAGGTGCTGTTTAGCTATTATGGCTAATGGCTCTTGATAGGCTGATACTTTGTAGTGACAGCGGGCTCTTTATTAGCACTTGGGAGTTAGGAAAGTTTATGTGCTTTCAGAGAGTTCTTTTTGCCTCACGATGTTGCCGCACGCATGCAGATGGCTCTGCGTGTGTGCATCTTACTGCCTTTCCCCCCAGGAAATGTGGTTCCCAGCATCAGCCAGGCCCGAAATCTGTTTATAAATGCAACACAAACAAGAGAGGGCTTTAAGATCCAGAGGGGAGCAACAACCTCAGAAAACATCTGCCAAAACTAACACACACACACACACACACACACACACGGAAGAGAATGTAGTCCTCAAACAAACAAACAAAATCTTTAATTGAATGGTTTTATCATGTAGTTTAGAGCAACCAAGAATATGAATTTAACATTACAGAACTTGTGTGTGTGCCTCCGGAACCAACATGAATGGGTTGGTTAAACTCAGTAGGGAAGAGTCACGCAGTGGAGAGCGAGGAAGAAGAAACTAAAGCTTGCTCTTCTGCAGAATGGAATAATGTTTATGGGCTCTTATCACCTTGCTTAAGAGCTGAGTGTCCTTCAAGCTGCAAATCTTAAATTATTTGCTATGGCTCTCCTGTTCCATTGGGATTAAAGCTGTTTGCAAAGAAGCAACTCTGACATATCTGCTTGCCAGATTAAAGGTGAGTTTTGTTTAGTTTGCAATATTTGCAAACAGGAATTGTCCAAAAATCTCTTTAGGTTCAGGAGGTCTTCTGCATTGATCATCGTTGCTGTTTAGTCATTTAGTTGTGTCCTACTCTTCGTGACCCCGTGGACCAGAGCACGCCAGGCACTCCTGTCTTCCACTGCCTCCTTGTCATGGCAAAGGGGCTTGAATATCTCAGAGAAGCGATGAGCTATGCCGTGCAGGGACACCCAAGATGGACAGGTCATAGTGGAGAGTTTTGACTAAATGTGATCCACCTGGAGCAGGAACCGGCAAGCCACTCCAGTATCCCTGCCAAGAAAATTCCATGGACAAAACCAACAGGCATTGTTCATACATGAAAACAAATTACTTGCACATTTAGTTCTTTGTGGGCAGCTGTTGTATTGTTTTGTATAATTAAGGTTTCATCCAAAGAACATTTGATCACTTTAATGGTGCTTGCAAGGTCTCTACACCCCCACCACTAAGTCCCATAGGCCCTGCACTGGCAGAAATTACTCCTACAAAACAACTAGCTCTGTGGTTCTGGTCTTTGAATGCATCTGCAGAATCCAATTTTACATTCCAAAAGAAGTTTCTCGGGTAGGTGGCGAGGTATGATGATGCCAAATTCATAGTACATCCAAATGTTATGAGAAGGACAAATCTGTGTTCTGAATCAGGAATTTTATTTTATTTTATTTTATTTAACAAGAATTTATTGGTTTTCCACATCAAAACAAATACAAATACAATAGAAAAAAACCAACAACAACAAATACAACAAGAAAAACAGAAATAAAAAGAAATACATACCTACACCGGAACACCAACACTCCATACATTTAATTAAGATCTTATTTCGAGTCTAATTAGGGGGACTTCCCCCGTTCTCTCCTCTGCTTCCAATTCTAATTTACTTTAGTAACTTTCTATCTATTTCAGCAATTCATTCACCTAAATTCATAATCTTCATCTCTAAAATTTAAATCATTTAACATCAAAATATCAAAATACAACTTCTTAATACAAATCTTAACTTCTTGTAACCTTATCTATCTCTTATTCCACTAAAACTGCTGCTGGTACCGGTATTTCTAATTCAAACCTTATATAATATTAAACTATCCTTCTTTAAAAACAGTCTAAGTATCTCTTCTCTATTCCAAATCAAATTTTTTAACACTCTGACTTCGGGGTACCATGGTAAGCCTTCCTGATTACACATCTAGAATTTTCACCCTACCCCTCTTCTTACCATTTTTTCTCCCCACCTCGGAATCACCCACCAGACTTCCCTCCACCCCTTTCCAAAACCATTGTCCAGAATGTCCTCTTTTTCCTTGTATCTAAGGGCCAAAGCCTTGTCCAGAAACATCCTTGCAAAGCTCTTCAGGAAATATAATACGTCACCATCCAGCATCTCCATTTCAAACTTCCAATCAGCTTTTAATTGTAATTCCCAAGATTGTTCCTTCATTTCTGGGCTCCCACCCCAGAAATCGGATATAGTATGTCTAAATTCAACCCTGGGCCTCTCACACCAACAGAGTTTTTCTTCTTCTTGGAGTTGCATAGTCACTGTATCTTGTTCTTCGGATATTTCCTCAAGTTCTTTAGCAAGGTTCTCCTCAAGTTCATTAGCAAAGTTCTCAGAAACCTTATCAATTCCAAAAAACTTTTCGTTGACATTCTGAGTGAATCAGGAATTTTAACAACATTGTTAATCATAAAAATTGTCGTGAAAAATATCTAATTGTAGGGAATTCCTTATGGAATCCTTGTTACTCACTTCTCAGTTTGCTGTCTGTGAGGTGGGGCTGCTGGGATTAAACCTACTCGATATGAGCTAAGTAAGGTAAAAGGTAAAGGACCCCTGGATGCTTAAGTCCAGTCAAAGGTGACTATGGGGTTACGGCGCTCATCTCGCTTTCGGGCCGAGGGAGCCGCCGTTTCTCCACAGACAGCTTTCCGGGTCATGTGGCCAGCATGACTAAACAGCTTCTGGCACAACGGGACACCGTGATAGAAACCAGAGTGCACAGAAACACCATTTACCTTCCTGCCACAGCAGTACCTATTTATCTACTTGCGTTGATACTTTCAAACTGCTAGGTTGGCAAGAGCTGGGACAGAGCAACGGGAGCTCACTCACTGAGAGCCAGTGTGGTGTAGTGGTTAAGAGCGGTAGACTCGTAATCTGGGGAACCGGGTTCGCGTCTCCGCTCCTCCACATGCAGCTGCTGGGTGACCTTGGGCTAGTCACACTTCTCTGAAGTCTCTCAGCCCCACTCACCTCACAGAGTGTTTGTTGTGGGGGAGGAAGGGAAAGGAGAATGTTAGCCGCTTTGAGACTCCTTCGGGTAGTGAAAAGCGGGATATCAAATCCAAACTCTTCTTCTTCTTCTTCTTCTTCCGTTGCAGGGATTCAAGCCGCCAACCTTCTGACTGGCAAACCCAAGAGGCTCAGTGGTTTTTTCATGTGATCTGACAGAAGGAAAGACGAGGCACCAAGGGGAAGCCTTCCAACCCCTGCAGACCCTAGAATCTGAAACAGTGGCCACACGGTAGAGGACCGGGTGGAGAGAAATCAGTCACACAAACACACAAAGTCCCAAAGTTCTATCACTTGTCCCAACATGGATGTACCCTGAACTTTTGAAGCTTGTCGCCAGTGATAAGACATTTAGAGCAATCCTCTGCTGCTATCAGACGCCAGCCCTCTCTCCCGAAAGCCCTCCTGCGCATAGGAATTCCACAAGCAGCAGCTGGAATAAATAGCTACTTAATGTTTTGAAATTTTGTTCTAGGAACTCTTGATACATGGTTTGGTAGTCTTCTATATGGTACTGAACCTCTACCTTGTACATAGCTTTGAAATTCTTTCCTACTTTATATGAGTTACAATTTCTTCTACCTTGCTTGGAGAATCTTTAATAAAAAGCAGAATTTTTAATATTAAATCTTTAATATGAACCGGTGGAGAAATTTCCATTATTTTTAATTTATTACTTTACTATTATCCAGGGAATGGTGCTGAAGGATAGATGGGAGAAACAGGGTTATAGAGAAGGATTAGTTGTCCTGCCAAAATATTCTTGAGGCTGCAATCCTATGGGCACTTACTTGGGGGTAAGCCCCAAATCACCTTTGCTTCTGACTAAATATGCACAGTATGGAACTAGTAACCTCAATTCATCCCAATGCATAGATTCTTGACAGCAAAGGCACACAATTGCAGGGAGGAATCTCAAAGGAGGGAGAGAGATTGGATTGGGGACCACACTTACAATGTAAGCCATGTGTCCCCAAACTCGGCCCTCCAGATGTTTTGGGACTACAATTCCCATCATCCCTGACCACTGGTCCAGTTAGCTAGGGATGATGGGAGTTGTGGTCCCAAAACATCTGGAGGGCCGAGTTTGGGGATGCCTGATGTAAGCAGTTGAGAAGGCCCCTTGCCTATCCTTTTAATAAAAAATAGGACTAAATTATTACGTTACTGAGAATAAGCCAAGCTAAAGTAGAAACTTAAAAAGGCACCAGCACTGGTGATTTAGTACTAAACTCAGGTATTTGAAAAAGCCTTTGATGGAGAATGCGTGAGCCGCTTCCCTGCTCACAATCCAAAGGTGCTTTCCTGCCGAAACAGCAGAAAGGAGCGCTTCATTCAATAATAACAGATCAAACGACTGTGAAAGTGAATTTTGAGGTTTGCATTAAAGGAGGCACTCAGCCATAGCTCTCCATCACAAGGGCAGCAATTGGCCTAGGGATGCGTGGAGGTGTTGGAAATTACCCTGAATCTCTGGCAGTTGCCTCATTTAAGCCGTAGACACACCTTGATTTTTTCTTAATCCCTTAAAGTGTCTTTGTCTGAGACCAGCTTTAAGATTCCTAGCCTGCTTATTGAGTCTTGACCTGAAGTTTCCAGAATCATCACTCATCTATAGTCAAAAAGCACTACCTCCAGGTGAGTAGGATTTTTAAATCTGGACAAGGAAAGGGTGTTTCCCCCCCCCTCAAGTTGCTGCTATATCACAATTGTCTTTACATTATTACGCACTGGCAGATAGTTTAACAACAAGATGAGTGGATTAATAAGTTTCAGAAACTTTTTTGCAAGGTCAGATTACTCCCATTAGCTTGAACAGAAAACAGCACGTATCCATATTTTAACTACTCAGCTAGCTTCCTTCTCCCCAGTCCCAAATTAGGAAGGGTGCTGAAAATAGCACATGAGATGCTTAAAAAAAGAAAAGAAAAAACCTATTGGCAGGATCATTTAATTTAATGCTCTTTCATTTCCTTTCACACAGAGCATTAAACTCGTACAATGGATCAGGCCAAAGGCCAATCTAGTCCAGCACCCTGTTCTCGCTGCTATAACAAGGGTGTTTCTGGACCTTAAATTGAGGCTCATACAACCAAAAATAATATTTAGAATATACTGGACCCCATTACGTTTGTTTAAAAAAGGGCTATCAACTGTAGGAGATGTAATAAGGATAATGCTTCTCTGAAACATATGTTTTTTCATTGTCCTATGTTGAAGATTTTTGGCAGAAGGTATGGTAACTGAAACCATCAACAGAACTGTATGGAACAACCTTACATTTACAGAGCAAAATATCCTCTTGAATTATATACCCAGCACATGGAACCTTACAAAATACAAGTGGACTCTCCGTGCCCTTACCACAGCCAGAAGACTGATACTGATGAATTGGAAAAATAAAAATGCGGCTCCCTTCTACAACTGGATTGAAGACTTATACAAACTCGCAACATATGAACAACTTGCATACTGTATAAATGCAGACCTGCCGTGGACAAATTCAATAATACACGGAATCCATTCTTGCAAATGCTGTAATCGGTTAAGATCTGGTGAAGTACAACAACAACCTTGTAAAGTATAAAGTTTTGGCTTTTTTTCTCCTCCACCCTTTGTTTTCCCTTCTGCACAGGTTCTCTTTCTCTTTCTCTCTTTCTATCTTTTATTTACATCTCACAAAGTTTAGTGCACATATAATTATGTACTTTTTGAACTTTCAATAAAGATGTTTTTAAAAAAAATAGTGGCCAAAAGGTGTGTGGGGGGGGAAACCAGGGAACAAAACAGGAAAACAAGGACACCCTCCCCTCCCATGGTTTCCAGCAACAGGAATTCAGAACCATTACTGCCTCCAACTGTGGAAGAAGAGCACAGCCATCATGGCTGGGAGCCTCTCCTCCATCAATTTGCCTAATCCTCTTTTATAAAGCCATCCAAGCTGATAGGCATCACTGCCTCCTGTGTAAATGAGTTCCATAGTTTGCGCACTATATGCCAAGGAGAAAACTTTGTAGGTGCAAAAAGAAAAAGAAAGAAAGACTAATGGTTGTTATTAAGGTACCTTACTGTCATGAAATTCTACTCAATATTGATCCAGAGCAGATTCCAGTGTATAGTTAGCAGAGTAAATCGTGTCCTCCCTCAAAGAGGGCACGTGTTGCTGTGCGACGTGGCAACCAAACCTTGTGTTGTGGGTGGGTCCAAATGGATAGCCACAACACCCTATTGGTGGGTCCCTCAATGCTGGGTGTAATCAGATCAATGGGACGCTAGCCAAATGGTTTGAGGGACCTACATAAGCCCATGCACATGTCCCTGAGCTTCCTCTTTGGGCCAGTGCATCGGAACACCCGCCCACCTCTCCCTATATTTACGGCTTGCGCTTGACCTTGCTATGCCGTCGTGTGTCGTCTGTCATTGGGACAGGGGCACGGCAGGAATTTTCCCCACTTGGCTGATTGGCTGTTGCCATTTGGGTTTCGCCTGCCGCGCAGCAAATAGTCACAACTTGTAAGGTTACGGATGGGCTCTGGTTCAGGTGATAGGGATGGGAGAACGCTCTCGCCATCTCTATGTGGAGGGTATTCCATTAAAGGAATCCAGGAACTCAATGGTTTGGTCAACTCTGAGAGGGGTTGTGCCTGTGCCCGAGTCCAGGGGGACATCTGGGTGGTGGACTAGCCTGACCCCGGCTTTCCACTGTTCCAGGTGTTCACCCTAGGCTAACCTATGCTGGTGCCCTGGGTCAGCGCTACCTGCAACGGTGCATGGAGCTAGTCAAACCAGAGCCTATGCAACCACTCACTTGCTGTAATAAATAAAGTTGCGGCCTAAATTCTGCCAAAAACCAAACCAAAATTATGAGTCTTGTCTGAATTTATTTAAGGGGAAGGTTAAAGGTCTAAACATGCAAAAACTTAAACACATTGCAGGATTCTCAAACAAAATAGACCAGAGGCAGTTGTATTTCAACCAGCAGACCTTTACTGAAGGCGAATGAGCATAATGGTCACATATCCAGTACTGTACATTCAGGGCTGGCACTGTCCATAAGAAATCAAGTTGCAGCAGACTTAACTTAAACTTACAATAACTTATAACAAGTCTAAACCTTAACACTAAGCATACTAAGTACAGAACACCACACCAGAAGGAAAAGAGATAGAAAGAAGTGAAACCCAGGCTCCTTCTGGCCTCTTATTATTGTCAGCATGACCTTGACAGAAGAGATAACAGAACTACTGTAGTTTAAGCCAGCTGTACTCAGCTTCTCTGAAGGAATAACCCAAACATCACGAACCTTCTTGCCTGTTTCTTTCACACAGAGAAGCTTCCAGAACCCTCTTGAACTAATTAGAATAGGAAAGATCTCTCCACATCAGATCAATACTTTCTGCTCCAAGAAATGCAAACTGCCACCTACATTGCACAGGCACTATAAAGATTTTTCCAACAAAACGAAAGCTAAATCAAGACCTGGCCCAACAGTTCCCAAATCTAAGTTAGGGTATTCACAGGAGGTTAGTATACAGGAAGCAGGCATTTAAGCACCTCATTTATTGTTCATTTAACACACATATACAGTATTGTTTATTGCCATCCCCGGCAATTTCTGCAGTTTCCTCCTGCAGCACCTAGATGCTGTTTCATTCCAGAGACTACACAACTTTGTTGGCAATTAGGGTTGAGAGCAGCTAAAAAGAGGAAGTGTATTAATTCTCCATTTCCGCCCCCCTTGGAGCAGCCTTTGAAAAGTGCTTTTCAAATGCAGAGTTTTAAGAACCACGTTGGGAGTTCAGAAAAGGGAGCTACAGATTTGATAGGCGGGAACAATTGGAATATAGATACACCCCACCCACACCAAACCCACATTCTCATGACTTAGCGTTAACACATAATGGGCATTAGCAACAATATGGTGGCTAAGGAAGACATTGATGTCTCCTGTTGGATTCGCTTTGGTCGAAGCGAAAGCCAATCCCGTTTCAAAAATTGCTTGATTTCATTACGAGATTGGGCATACGGCATCAGAAATCAATAAACATTTCCAAGTTACTTACAATCAATTATGTAGTTAATGTTTGTTTTGATTTCTCCTTGCCTCTCTAAAACATAAGTTGACTGCCACTCTGTATTCATTAGACAGTACTTTAATAAGCCATCAGAGTACTTGAGACAGGAAGCTACAGAATATATCAAGCTCATATTACTGTATTTGGAGAGAAAGCTGGCAGAGGGGTGGGTCAAATCAGAGCATCTCTGCAGCAGGATCTGTGATATAGAGACTGAGGCTCCTTAAGCATTAAGCTCACTAATAGGGATATTGAGAGGATAAAGTGGGATAACCCTGTTTCACTGCCCAGATAAATTACAAATGCAGTAAATTATCCAATCTACTTCATACAAGATTTTAAACATTATTGGTGCTATACCAAAAAAAGGGGTTGGGGGTTGGGGTTGGGGTGACAAGCAACATGCCAAATAGACAACCCAGCAGGTTCTTATCAACACATTATATTGTGTAAATCATAAAGTTCCGAACATACATGTGTCCAAATATTATCCTAGTTTTTTTATCTCCAATTTTCTCCTCTCCTGGTCTGGGAGTTGAGAGTGGATTTCTGTTTAATTATATTCCGAGGGTGAATTCTATTGTGTATTGTTCTATTCGAATGGATTATTGAATATTGCATTTTTGACATAAGGTGTTTTTTTAAACAAAAATCCTATTTTTACTGTGACTTATTTGTATTGGATTGGATTGCTATAAGATGTATGAACTTTGTTGTGTATGTTTTTTATTTCTTCAGCTTGTAAACCGCCTTGTGTGTAGCAATATAGAAAGGTGGTATTTGAAAATGAAATGAAACAGGAAAATGAAAGAAAGACAAAGGTGCCTCAACGGTCCCAGCAATATATTTTGATTGTTAATTCAGATGTCACCTTATGGTCCATTATTGTTGTATAACAATGCAATTTTTATGTGAAAATAATGGAACAGCTTGTCAAATATTCTGTCATGTTCACAGCAAAATCCTTGCAAATGGCTTTGAAGTTGACAGCTGAGGATGTTTATAGTGTTCCAAGCTGCAAAATAAAGTGCTTCTGGGATTTTGTGGCCTGTCTTCAACACACGTCATACAGCAACCATTTATCTAAATAAGCTAATATATTTTGTCTCAGAACACTGGCATATACATATATATACTAGAACAAAGTAAGAGCTCAGAATAGAATAAGAAGAATATGTTTCACATGTGTTCTCAAGCTACATCCATATGTAGCAAATTTGTTCTCCTGTTTCACAGCAGTAGTATAGGCCAAGCGTTCAGGAAAATTATAACTCTTGGGTACCGGTATTTGAAAAGCTATATTGGAGTACTTCAGAGCTTGTGTACCTCGAGAGACAGAGAGACAGAGAAATAAAAGGTCTCTTTCATTACTGCAGAAACACACTATCCTGTTCAAATAATCCATATACTGAAACTTTACGAAGCATTATGGTTCTGGCAAAGCTTGCCTCGGTGGCATTCTTCGACCCCACAGGTACATGATTTCTATGGTTCGGCCAATATGTGCATGCACACGAAAGCTCATACCAATAACAAACTTAGTTGGTCTCTAAGGTGCTACTGGAAGGAGATTTTTTAATTTTTTTAATTTTGTTTAGACTACGGCAGACCAACATGGCTACCTACCGGTACCTGTAACTAGAACTATTGACACATTTCACTATCCTGAAATGCAGTTTCCTAAGACAATGCTCCATTGAACACAATGGGATTTACTTCTTTCTTTCTTTCTTTCTTTCTTTTTGTTAAATAATTTATTCATTTTCAATAACAATCTTCCAGTTAATGACAAATTAAATCAATCCAAATTACAATAATAATAATACACCAATTATATATTCCAATCATAACAATGCTCTTGGGACTTCCCATGTTCCAGATGTCTAGAGATAACCATCTTCATTCATGTCTCTGCGTTTTTGGTATTTTTCAAATTCAAAACTAATATTATCCATCTTTATTCTCAGTCTAATCAGCCATTGTTTCTGTGGCTTGCATCTTCTGCCGCAAAGTTTTCTTCAGTGCAATCCTGTGCTTTTATTTACAATGGGATTTACTTCTAAATAAAAGAAGCACCAAACTGCGGCATTTTGGCCAAACTGCGGGAGGCAGTGGAGGATAGGGGTGCCTGGCGTGCTCTGGTCTATAGGGTCACGAAGAGTCAGACACGACTTAACGACTGAACAACAACAACAAAAGAAGCACAGGGTTGCACTGAAGAGTGCTTGTAGCATACCAGTCTCAACTCCCTGCTCTAAAAAAAACTGGATTCGACACTCGACAAATGGTTCCGGGCATCTTCCAAGGATTCACCACAGGCCTGTTTCCCATGTCAGAGACCACTAGAGCCAGGGGTGCCAACTTGAATAAAATATTGGGGAAGCCCAGGTAAGCCCTGTGCCGCATAACTGATTACAATACATGGCACACATTTGCCATTGAATGGCGATGCCCATCAACTTGGGACATATGGTCCCCAATAGATTACCTCGCCGCCTCTGAAATGTGACCTTCAACAGAGAAAGGTTCCTCACTTCTGCTGCACACGAATGTGGCAGATATGTGAATAAAGAAATGTGGAGCCCCTTTGCTAACAGCAGGCACCCCCCAGGTTCATGGCTTTGCTAATCCTGGGTGGCACTTTCTGCACCTACAGAAGATGAGGAGGCGGCCTTGAAGCATCTCCCATCCCTATATTGCTCCAAGGTCAAATTCTCTGAAAGTAGATATAATGACAAAGGACCACAAAATAGAAGCTGTTCAGAACATAAGCAAGAGATACTTGACTCCAGCTCTCAAATGCTGTGGGAAAGATTGTACAATTACTTTTTAGAGTTCAGCATGCAGGGCTCCATTTCCCTGAATTTTCCAGAAACGCACCCCTACTCGTATTTGGCCCTTGGGTCTAATTTCATGTGGGTGGCAAGGTGGAAAGCTATGACAGAAAAGGGGTTGTACGGGAAAAACTTGAATGGTTCTGGGAATCAGGGGTGGAGGAAGGGGCATGTGGTGGGTGCGATCTGCCCCGGGTGTCACCACTGAGGGGGTGACAAAATGCTGGGTGGCAACTATCACGGGGCCTGCAACGCACCCAAGCCATGCGCCACTCCTGCCAAAACGGTCCGTCCGCTGTCCCCCCCCCCAGTTGTAGGGCGGCTGAGTGGGAGGAGGCAGGCAGACTCTGGAGGCCCCGTGGTGTGCCCCTATGGGCAGCTCACCCTGCCCTTGCCCCACCCCTGGGTGCGCCATGCCAGGCGACAGAGCAGCTTCCTCCGCCGCTGCTAGGAATGGCATGAGATACAACCCAAACTAGCCAGTTGCCTATTTGCCATGCCCGCAAAAAAAAAAAAACGTGTGAGTTTGTGAAACTCAATTAAAGTCTAACCAGACAGCAAGCCCAGTGAGTGGGGGGACAGACAATGTCTGGGAGGAGAATGGAATTGCTGAAATGCCAACTGTCTTAAACAAAATGATCCTGTGACCTCTACAAGTTTCATTTTTCTATGGTTGGGCATCCATTCTTATAAAAAATGATTTAGAATGCAATCCTATACATGTCCACTTAAAAGTAAAGCCTGCTGTGTTCCTTCTCCCAGTTAAGTCTGTGCTGTATTGCAGCCAAACAGAGATAGAGAAACATTTATTTAGATTTTTAAAAATAAAAAACACTTACACAGTAAGAGGATGTTTATACAAAATCAGGTTGGGGGCAGCTTATTTAATTTTTCATTTTAGTAATTTGTTTGCCAAATTTCAGCATGCAGCATGATTTTCCGGTGTTGATTTCGTCTTAAAGAATTGCCCATCTGGTTATATGCAAATTATATGGTCTTGTTATCTACCATGCAAATAAGATTAGCATGGATACCGAGATACCGGTCAAGAAAAACACTTGAAGGTTAACTGCAAGAAGATTACAGCTGTGACCCTTAGAACTAGCCTTCTTGTCACAAATGGTCCATTGATGGACAGGACGTTGAATAAATGAAAGCACATTAAATTATCTGGAAGCCCAATTTCCAGACATGGAATTGCCGTCTTGCTACAGCCAAGATGCAAGCCGTTAGAACAAATAATAAAGTTTGGGGCTTCTTAAAGTTTAAAGTAAGTACTCACCTAAGGACTTTGGGAGGAAGTGCCCCCACATATTACATGAGAATATTAATATTTTCACCACCATCGTCATTATTTACAGACCACATTTTAGGACACAGCCCTCACAAACCTAAATAACCATGAAATAAAATACACCTTAATACAAGGTAGAAGAAAAAGCAGCACGATGAAGCAACATAACAACTGTAACACATGTAGCTCAGTTGCATGTTAATTAATAGAATAGCATCGCAAAATTCTATGAACTATGGTTACTAAAACCTTTTCAAAGTAGTTACATCATTTTAACACCTGCAGCATTAGGACACTTCATTTTTAAAAAAAGGCAGTTCACAAATAGGTTTCCTAAAATCCAATTAATAACTTGTAGGAACAGAGAGATAAACATACATATAAATTTACATCTGCAAATTAGCTTCCTCGTTGGGATGGGGATCCATTTGGTTATGTGTAAGTGCCCCCCACTATACATGTCCAATCCTGTTCCCCACCCTCCAAGCCTCACAAGCTTCCTGCTTAAATCTAAAGCTCTGTATGGAGACTAAAGAAGTGATGCCAATAAAATAACAGGCCAAGGATATAAGTAACTATAGAACCTTCAGAAGACATCTGAAGACAGCCCTGTATAGGGAAGCTTTTTCCTGTTTAATGTTTTGTTATGTTTTTATATATGTTGGAAGCTGCCCAGAGTGACTGGCGCAACCCAGTCAGATGGCTGTGGTCTAAACCACTGATCCTGTTGGGCTTGCCGATCAGAAGGTTGGCGGTTCAAATCCCCGCGACAGAGTGAGCTCTGTCCCAGCTCCTGCCAACCTAGCAGTTCAAAAGCATACTAGTGCAAGTAGATAAATAGGTACCACTGTGGCAGGAAGGTAAATGGCGTTTCCGTGCCCTCCGGCTTCCATCACGGTGTCCTGTTGCGCCAGAAGCAATTTAGTCCTGTTGGCCACAAACGCTGGCTCCCTCAGCCTGAAAGCAAGATGAGCGCCACAACCCCATAGTTGCCTTTGAGTGGACTTAACCATCCAGGGGTTCTTTACCTTTACCTTTACCTAAATAATAATGGTTGTTGTTATCGTGTCATTGTCATCATCATCATCATCATCATTACTGAATAGGACATCCCTATTGAAGAAATGTTGGAGGGTATGACAACTTCAATGACAAATAAAAAGGGTGGGGCATTGGAGGAGGCAGCAGTGGTGGTGGAGGCCAGAGAAGGAGGCAAAGGGGGCACGGGGGCAGAGGAGAAATTGAGTGGCACACATCTCATGGGCCCGGATCTGCCGCCCCGCCCAGATGCCTAGGCCTGCCACCTTGAGGCGATTGCTTCACCCAGCCTCACAGGCAGGCAGGCTGTGCCACCAATGCTTTATACTAGCCCACCTACCTAGTCATAGATTTGCATAACACATCACTGGCCTGAAGGGTGAGGAAGTAAGCAAGAGAGACAAACCCACAAATATTTTCTCGGTTTCAAGAAAAGGGGTGGGGGGGACAACACACAAAAGCTTCCCTGCTTGGCAGTAATTCTTACTCGCCACAGGCAATTAGGCCTGGGTACGTGGAGCCCACTGTTGCCATTTCCCAGTGCTCTACAGTTCACTGCATCCTGAAAACTAAACAGAGGAAAGAGGCGAATTGAACACAAGAACCTTTCCATATAAGGGCAGCTCCATGTGTTAAAAATCTGTGCCAAATCCCCAAGTAAAAATACCAGTGGAAAACACTAGGCTGGCATCAGTCATAATTAGGATGAGCTTTTGCCAATCTGCTCGGGTAGCTCAAATGAAAATTTAAGCAACTGAAAGCAATTTCCACCATTAGACAAACTATCAAAACAACAAACCTCTAAGGTCTACCGCTATTCTTCTAGCCAGCTGCGTTTACGGTACCCAAGTGCCAAAACAATCAAAACCTTTCCACTATTTTGTGCACCTTTAGTACTGTTTTCTCCCCTACAGAACACTTCACTTATACCTCTAGGTTCTTTATTGTTGCCAAGTGATTTACAAGACCATTTGCTATTTTTTATGGCCCAAACAGGTGCTTATAATATTGTTTTTCTCTTAGCCTATTTTGCATGTAAACAGAAAGGCTGCTCTCACTTTTAAACAAGTCGCAATGCCGGTAGGGGGGTAATACATTTTCTTTTGTAAAGACAGTTTGTACTTTACAGCCATGTGCATAAGAACCTAAAAATACAATGTGTACCTTGCTGAGGTCAGCCCAAAAGCTCCAGCATTGGTCAGCCAGAAACCCTAGGAGGCTCACAAGCAGAGGAAGATGGAGAGAGCTATCTCTCTGAGGCTCATTTCTACCCTCTTTTTAGTCAAAACTGCACTGCCTCCAATGTGATTTTAGCACTAACAGTCATTAGAGGACATACCCTCTATGAATCTGAGTAATCCTTTTAAAAGCTATTCAGGCTAGTAGTCATACCACATTTATTGGGAATTCCCTAAGTGAATTTGCAATGTACCCTTTCCAGCAACAATTATGGATTGATAGTAGTTTGCCCATTTAAGTCACAGAACCCTTGCCCTCCTTATGTGGAACGTTCACTTTCCTGAGTGAAATATTGTTCACATGAGCTATCTGATGATATACTTCACAATGTTGTTTCTGTCCCAAGTACCTACTCTGATCCCCTCCCTGTCCAGCTAGCTAGCAGACACAGCCATTACACAGTCTGCAAAAGAAAGACAGGGAGATACAAAGTCAAGATCTCCAGAGATGAAAGGATCTGGATTCAGTGGTTCATGGACTTTCAGGGCTGAGCCAAGGCTCAGCTGGGACTGTGAAGTGGTAGAAGTCCTTCACTCTGGTGCTGTGGGTTAAACCACAGAGCCTAGGGCTTACTTATCAAAAGGTCGGTGGTTCGAATCCCCGCGATGGGGTGAGCTCCTGTTGCTCGGTCCCAGCTCCTGCCCACCTAGCAGTTCGAAAGCACGTCAAAGCGCAAGTAGATAAATAGGTACCGCTCCGGCGGGAAGGTAAACGGCATTTCCATGCGCTGCTCTCGTTTGCCAGAAGCAGCTTAGTCATGCTGGCCACATGACCCGGAAGCTGTTCGCCGGCTCCCTCGGCCAGTAACGCAAGATGAGCGCCGCAACCCCAGATTCGGTCACGACTGGACCTAATGGTCAGGGGTGCCTTTACCTTTACTAAGTCTCTGCTTGCCTCATCCTGTCCCTGCCACAACCAGTGTTAGAAACTCAGATATGTAAGCTTTACCTTCCCGCCGGGGCAGTACCTATTTGTCTACTTGCACTTTGGCGTGCTTTCGGACTGCTAGGTGGGCAGGAGCTGGGACCGAGCAACGGGAGCTCACCCCGTCATGGGGATTCGAACCGCCGACCTTCTGATCAGCAAGCCCTAGGCTCTGTGGTTTAACCCACAGCACCACCCGCGTCCCTCTATCAGTTATATTTTATTTGCACAATTGGAATGAATTCTAAACTATTTTCATTTCAGTACCAAGACCTAGCTCCCCAAAAGAAAAAGGGTGAGGCATGTCAAATCCCTGAATAAAGGTAACTTATTCAGGTAACTTTGGTTGGCTCTGTTCATGTTGGCACATATCCCTGTACATGCAGTTTTCTCTCAGTTCCATTTCTTCCCTTCCATAGCACTAACATGTGTATTAGAAGAGCGGGAAAAGAATCATATACAGTGGTACCTCGACTTACGAATTTAATCCGTTCCAAATGCACATTCGTAGGTCAAAAAATTCGCAAGTCGAAAAAAGCGATTTTCCCATAGGAATGCATTGGAAACGAAAAATTCAGAAAAATTCGTAAGTCGAGTAAACCGCATCTAAAACCGCCAACGGATGTCCTTCGGATGTCGAAAAATTCATAGGCGTGCGGGCACTTTTTTCATTCGTAAGTCGAAAAATCCGTATGTCGAGTAATTTGTAAGTCGAGGTACCACTGTATGTATTTTGCTTTTGCATATCCAAAATAAAAGCAAATGGTCATTCATCACCTGCCCTAAACTAAGGAGTAACCAACATATACTACAGATGTGCAGCTTCAAATGAGATAATCAAATGAGATAATGAGATAATCCATTTGTGCATTTGCATCTGTGGGTTGTAAAAAAAAAAAAAGTTAACCAGTTACCGTAATTGTTTAGGATTGTATAAGATGACTTGTCCCTAAAATGTTGGTTCAGCTTTTGAGGACAGTACCAACTTCAGGATTTTGGGAGCCCACCGGCAAAGCATATATATATATATATAAAATCTGTCAAGGTAGATGCTGAATAAATGGCTCAGGCTTCACACAGGCAAGGTATCGAATATCCATTGCAAAGATTTTCATCTCTGTGGCAAGCCTTGCCTTGGTATCACCACGGGCAACAAAATGTCAATATCTGAGTGTGGGAACCTGCAGAAGGTCAAGTCTCGCACTTACTGTTGCCGAGGGGGGGGGGAGAGAGATAATACAATTATGAGCACATTAGCTCTGTTAAACCAAATGGTGCTTAAAGAGCCAATTTTCAAAGGGCAGCAAAGTCACACACACCTGGCAAGCCCCCAGCCCCTTCTTAGCAAGATGTGCCTTCTACACGGTGTTTGTCTAGTTATGCAGCTCCTGAATTTGGATTGGGTATAGGTCCACTGTTATATCAAAGAGAAAATTGCTTTGAAAAGGTTACATCTGTAGGAAAACAGAGCTTGTAAAAGGAAAGATAAACATGAACATCTACTAATTAATGGCGCAATCCTCCAACCATGTTAACCTAATCCATCGTTTTTCATTGTATGCTCTGGAGGTATCAGGGCACAATTTCTACTTAACGCCAGGATTTTTTCCAGCCAGAACTCACTGGAACTCAGCTCTGCCACAAAGAAGAAGAAGAAGAAGAAGAAGAAGAAGAAGAAGAGGAGGAGGAGGAGGAGGAGGAGGAGGAGGAGGAGGAGTTTGGATTTGATATCCTGCTTTATCACTACCCGAAGGAGTCTCAAAGCAGCTAACATTCTCCTTTCCCTTCCTCCCCCACACCAAACACTCTGTGAGGTGAGTGGGGCTGAGAGACTTCAGAGAAGTGTGACTAGCCCAAGGTCACCCAGCAGCTGCATGTGGAGGAGCGGAGACGCGAACCTGGTTCACCAGATTACGAGTCTACGGCTCTTAACCACTACACCACACTGGCTCTCTTAGGTGGGCGCCACTGCCATTATAAGAGAACGAGGGAGGCATTCATGGTGAGTTTGGGCACCTCTTTTTCTACAAAAACAGCACTACTTTTTGTATATAGACAAGTAACTGAGCAAGCCCAGTGTGAAGGGGGATTCATATTGTCCCCTCCCAAGCCCCACCTGTGAGGGGATCTTGACCTTCATGGGTCCAGTTAGGATGCTCTGGCTAGGTAAATGATTCCCTAGTCCCATCAACTTGACACCCATTACTTTGCAGCCTGTAAAAGGTGACGGGGTGCAGGATCACCTTGGGGAGTTGCCTGAAGCTCCAAACCTCAGCCAACACAGCCACCATTAATGGTCATCCCACAGCATTAGGAGCATCCTGCTGCCTCCATCTCTTGGATATGTCCCTCTCAGGCACCCAGTCATCTGTTCTTCTCCTTACAGCTCCTGTTTCTCCACCTCCAAACAGGTTATTTGGCCTAAGGTTCCAACAGAAAGTCAATAACAAACAGCAGCCAAAGGCAACCATGAAAACACACCTCAGGGAATACAACACACAAAATCCAAGCCAATCGAGGTGCTCCACAACAATAAAGCATGGTTAGCCACAGTACCACTTCCCCAATAAGGAAAGTCTGGGTGGATTGCAGTACCTGCCTATCCAAAAGTGCCCTATAGAGGTTGGAATTGGTCTTCCACAGCTCCTGTGACAGGAGAAATCTCAAGAAAGCTCCCTCATCTTATGCTTTTTGGGGGTGTAATCTAACACAGTGTCCCTCTGATTTATTGTAAGTCTCCTGGGTGGCCTGTCTCTTCTCCTGACATCAGTGAATACTTCCTCCTGTTGATTTTTCAGTGCAGGAGACAGACCATCTTTCTATGTTTGGGGAGCTCTTTTCTCTGCAGAAGAAAACCTTGCATGCTCACAATCAAACCCTAGTGAGCTGCAGAGTTCACCTGGGACACTTCACAGACTCAAGAAGCCTCATTGCACTCCTGCTTGTATAGAATATGACCTAAAACACATTCCAGACTTCCTTACATCTGCAGCCTGATCAAAAGTAGTGGTCAAACTCCCTTTCTGGGAAGCTCATTGAGAATTATGGGTGATGTCATTGACAAATGCCAGATAAAAGTCTAACAAACACAGTTGGAAATGTTATAGGTAGGTAGCCGTGTTGGAAATGGTTTAATATATTCATGGTAAAATAATTGGGGTAGAGTTGTTGGTTTTTTGTTATACTAACTATTAGAACTAAAAGAGCAATTCTAATGAAGTACAAGTATATTCCCACAATGACACCAATTGTGTAGGAGAGCTATTTATACATGCCCCTTGGGGTTTAGCACTCACGGCATTAGGCGGAAGGTGATCGCTGCTCATTATCTTATAATTCTAGCAACAGAATTGTATTTCCGACCTCAAATCATCATCCTGTCGCTTACTGGAAATGGAATATCTGGGATGGGATGGCTGATCATTATAAGCTAATCAATTAGGTGGGAGGAATATAGCCCAAATCTGCACCATTACCACTGTGTGGCATGTCAAAGGCATACGCCATAGATAATAGGATTTCCAGTCAAGGCTTTTCTGTTCTTGCTTCAGTTAGCAATTAGCTGGAACCAAATTTAAGCATCCAGTTCACCGCAGGAAACTTTCGAACCAACTCCAAAGTAAATTCTTCTTCTTACAGTTTGGTCTAACGCAGCAGTAAATCTCACTGAAACTGACTCCTTTTGGAAATGAAACATTGTCCAGACCCATAAAAATGTTTTCAAATTTTACTAGCAGGGCTCTTCAAAATAATACGGAATACATCAAAGGATATATCCAAAATTGCCATACAAGGTCTTGTGCTGTCCAGCACAAGCTCGGCATCTTAGAAATAAAAGAAAATTCTGAAACTTCAAACTGTGTCTCTCCCCCAATTCCAGCCTCCACTGGGCTTAAGCTATACAGCCATTGGAGAGCCATTTAGGTGCAATGTTCTCCCTGTAGCATTCAGAGACACTAAAAACACCACACTGTTAGAGATGGTGAATTTGCAACCCAATACCTTCTTCACATGATCGGCACAGAGTAGAAAAACAATCAACATGTAATCATTAACAAGTTGCAGCACAGAGAGAGCTCTTCTTGCTTTCAATATTGCCTCGTGGAAAATCACCATGTTTACACCGTTTCACCAAGACACATTTTGACATTCTCATTTCAGTGTCAATTAAACCATCTATACTTAACAACCTGTGGCCCTGCAGATGTTGTTGGATTCCAACTCCCGGCAGCCCCGGCAGCACAGTCAATGATTGGGGAGGGTGGAGCAACATCTGGTTTGAAACTCCTGTTCTAAAAAATGCACACATGATCTACCGAGTGAACTAAGTATTCAATAGCCCTATGTCTTATGGGCTGGAAATTACATCCTTAAAGCGTATGTGCCCAACTGAAAAGTGCTGGTAAAAGGGGGAAACAGGAGCAAGAGCTAGGAGGCCTGTATAAGCTAGGAGGGCTATACAAAGAGCTTGCCCTGAGCTCAGCAGTTTGCAACATAATGCTATACTTGCTTACCTGGAAGAAAACCAGGCTAAGTTGAATTGGATTGCTCCCAACTAAGTGTTTAGAATTGCATTGTAATGAACAAGAGCAGCTGGTAGAGTATTTTGGGGGTGTGGAGAGAGGGGCTTCTTCAGTTCCGCCAAATTAATATTTGTGTGTGTGTGACTACATTTGGCTATTAGCAAGTACATAACTGAGCACATTTCAGTAATGAATAGTGTTTTAAACAGAACAAAGTGCAAAACTGGTGTGAGGACAACTGAAAGAATTTAGCTTTGGCAAGGTTGTTTTTGTGAGTTAAGAACATATTTTCCCAGGCTTTCTTATAACAAAAGAAATAATGAACACCACCATATCTCAGCACTAGAACACACTATCCAAGGTATATCAGCTGGTTCTCCAAGCTGAGTGGCTCTCCTTCAAGTCTTGTAGTTTTGCCACATCTAATTTGTTCTGATGACACGAACCACACAATACCGCCAAGTCAGAAATCTTTTTAAGCAATGTGATTTTTGCGCAGCTCAGATTAATGAGCTGCTTAAGTTTACTGTAATAGTACAGTTATTTATGAAGTTTCAACAAGTGCAGTTCTGGTCACATGCAGTGTGTAGAGAATGTATGGGCCATTTGCTTACATTTCTAAGCAACACTGGGGGGGGGCTTGGCCAGTACGGCTCCCCAGACTTTCCACCCCACTCCCCTAAAAAGCAAAGTTTAGAGTATTGTTATTAGGTTGCAAGCACCCCTTCTGCCCATCTTCCCTTCTCCTCTTCACATAGGAAAATCCAGTAGAAAGCTTTTCACTGTTCTGTGTGTAAATGCCAGAGGTATCAAAATAATTTGACCAGCCTGGGTATTATTGCCCTTTGACTTTCTGGGGTGGGGAATGCATTTCTCCCTCTGCCTCAGACAACAAAGCATTTGAGGTCCCCCAAATCACAGCTGAAACTTCTCCACTGCGCATTTAATTGTGTAGGTGTGAACAAGGAGTCCCCAGGAAAGCATGAACCAAGCATGGACAGCTCCAAGTAGGCATCGCCAGAAGAAGTGTGCACCCTGTAGCAGCTGCACTATGATCAGTTCCACATAAGTGGGACCAGTCCACTTCTCAATTCCCAACTCTCACCCTACCGCCAAATGGCCCACACAGACAAGTCCTTAGCACAAAGAGAAGATTATTAATAGAGTGTCATAATATGCATCACACTTTAGAAAGCAACAGGGACAACAGTGAAGGCAGAGGAACAAGGAATAAATGTGAGAAATGAATATCGTATTCTATATACAGCAGCCCACAAAGAGGGAATTGAGCTATTCTATAGCCACGTGCCCACATGATCCTTTACGAAAGGGGCAGAAAGGCGTCGTATTTGCCAGTGACACATTTGTGTTGTTATCATTCTCCAAATAAATCAGTGTTGGCCAAAGCGCAGCGAAAGAGTTGTCTGCCTCTCGAGGGACCACTAGGTTATGCAATCCTTCTTCATTAAATATTTCCTATCAGTGAGGGCTGACAGTTTCTATGGCAATGTAACCAAAAAAATTCCCCAAGAGCAATAATGTTTCTATGAAAATATGTACACACTAGTCATCCACATAAGTGCTAATGTCACAGCAAAAAACAAAAAGTGATTTACCTAATTGGCACAGTCTTTTGCAATTCAGATCTGTGAACTCTCTTTCATTCTCCATTTAAGCTAAAATGCCAACTGAATATTTTCAATTTCTGCTTAAGATAATGAACCATTGTAGCTATTTCAAGCATAAGAAGCCAGGCATCCCCATAAATACCAACCACAGTATTTCAAGGAGAAAATATTTAATTTTCTTCTGATTCCCTAGGGATACTCTAGTCTAGTTCATCCATGGTAGCTCCACAAAAGGTTCACAATCTATGCTTCCCAAATTCTGCTCCCATCTCTCAACAGCAGCAGATACAAAAACCTTCTGCATGAAAGGGGGGACTTACGCAGGAGCCATGGGCACATATGAAAAGCTCCTGCACAATTTATGTGTGCCATCACCCTTGAAAGTATTCATCACTTGTTGATGGGGGGAAGTTGGTGCCTGTCTTGGCTCTTCTCCTGGGACTTGAAACTGGACTTGTAACCACACTTGGAAGTTTGAAAACTTTATTGAGCAAAGCACTAAAAGGTGAAGGTAAAGGACCCCTGGACAGTTAAGTCCAGTCAAAGGCGACTACGGGGTTGTGCCGCTCATCTTACTTGTCCACAGACAGCTTTCTGGGTCATGTAGCCAGCATGACTAAACCGCTTCTGGCGCAACAGAACACCAGGACAGAAGTCAGAGCGCACAGAGACGTCATTTACCTTCCCACCGCAGCAGTACCTATTTATCTACTTGCACAGGCTTGCTTTTGAACTACCAGGTTGGCAGGAGTTGGGCAGAGCAACGGGAGTTCACCTGTCGTGGGGATTCGAACCACCGACCTTCTGGTCGGCAAGTCCAAGAGGCTCAGTGGTTTAGACCACAGCACCACCCATGCTACAGTGCCCCACCCAACATAGGGTTACAGGCTACAAGCAGGTGATGCATGATGGAGAACAACAAGACACTAGGCATAGCCAAGATGTTGATGCAACACTAGGAATGACCCCCCCCTTCTTTGGAAGAGCAGGACAGGGACATCCATTTGCGCGGTTCATGTCCTGAGCCTCAGGACTAGGCAAGCAAACAACTCTTCCTCTGCAGAGGCCACTTCTGTGACACAGGTTTGCAGCAGTGCTGATGCTGCCATGACCTTGGAGACAGATGGCTCAATGCTAGACCTTTACCCAGATGCCTCACCAGGAAGGGAGGCCACCTTGTTGACGGGGGAGAAGCCAGACACAGCTCCACATTGGGTGACATCAGGCTTCGGATACCCTGTGCCATGTGGGCTGAGTGCTCCTCTGACACCCTGCTAGGCCCCACCATGGGATCCAAGTCTCTTCCTCCCAGTCCACTGGGACACACTTCTGGATCAAACTATTCCTGGGATCCTAGTTTCTCATTCCCCAGACCCTATCTGTGACCCTCAGACCTTGGGTCATCCTCCTGCAGACCCAGAAGCTAATCAGGGCTGGCAAGAGTGTCAACCAATCAAGAGGGAGTGGAAAGTTAGCACCTGAGAGTTAAACTGTCAAGTAGGACTTGGTTAGAGCTGGGATAGGATTTATAGGGCTAAGAAATAGCTCGGCTAGGGATTAGTTTAGGTGGTTAGGGGGTTGCTAGGCAGGGCAATTCAGCTTATTTCCCTGAAGGGAAGTAAAAGATCCTGGAAGAGGCTGTAAGTGCTTTACTGGCCTAGCAGAACAAATAGCCATTCTAGGAGGAATTAGTTTAATCAGAAATAAGGTTTGAAGCGGATATTTTAATTAAAGTTCTTAGTTTCTTCTGTAAAGTTGTTTTCTTTTTTTTGGGAGTTGTATGCTCCAATTTTTCTTTATTATTATTAAGAATATTACAGTGATTTAAAGTAAAAGAGAAATTACATAAATAATTTAAAAGGTAGGGGGAAACAACATTAACCATGTGACAATAAAAGTTAATTAAGGTTACAGAACTGTATAATGGATGAACTTATTGTTTCTCTCTAGACATTGATTCATGAGTCGCCATGGTTTCAATAAATACGTTCCAACATCATTAAATGCATCCATACATAACCTTTGTCTGAAAGCGATCCGTTCATGGGTTGCAAGAGTTGTCGTCTCGTCTATCCATTGATCAAAAGAGGCCATATTTTTGTCCTTTCAGTGTATCAATATCAATTACTTGTGAACTGATTCTGACTGAAACAAAATGTTGTGCCTTAGCAGAGTAACCATTAAACTTTAACCCTGATCAATTATGTCTAAACAGAATTCCAGTTTTGTTTGCAAACATGCCTCATCCTTATTTTGATCCTCTGTTTCAGGAATGGGTGCCACAACATGTTTCACTTCATATTATTAAGGATACTTACTGCTGAATATTAGTAGACACTACTGCATAGAGAGAAATACAAACCTCTGAAATGTTACTGACAGGGAGTATCTAAGCCAGAGGTAGGCAACCTAAGGCCTGGGGGCCGGATGCAGCCCAATTGCCTTCTCAATCCAGGGGCGTGGCGCTGGAGTAGTGCGGGGCTTTGCGCACCCTTCCCAGCGCTCCAGCTGGGGCTCCGGAGGGCGGCCGGCTTGCAGCTCGCCCGCCGGCGCGCAAGCGCCCGCCCGCCCGTGGGGCAGGGGCGGGTTGGGGAGGGGGCGCCCGGTATGCCGGCGGGCTCACGGGAGCGCCCCTGGGGGCCCGGCACCCTGGTGCACCGCACCACCCAGCCCCTATTACGAGATGGCCCTGATGGCAGTATTACATTCTCATTCAAAGAAATAACCTTACTAAATTTTACTCCAATCTATACACCTCCCACAACCCGCCGGAACAGGAAATTAGAAATTTCCTCTCAGGACTGACCATGCCAACCTTAACTGCAGAGGAGCAAGAATTCGTGGACAGTCCTATCACCCCAGAGGAAATAGAGATCGTCCTCAAAAACCTGAAACCACATAAAGCTCCATGCCTGGATGGCTTTCCAGCAGAATTCTACAATAGATTCAAAGAAATCCTTATACCGTACATGATCAACATTGTCATAGGGGCCTCCATCCCAAAAACTTGGACCTCCTCCAAAATAGTCTCTACCCCAAAGCCACTGAAAGATAGCCTCAAAGTAGAATCATACCACCCAATCTCACTGATAAATCAAGACTACAAGATATTTGCATCAATCTTGGCTAACTGACTAAAAATCTTCCTACACAAATTGATAGCCCCAGACCAGGCTGGCTTTGTCCCTGGTTGCAACATAACAGACCCCGTTAGGAAGTTGCAGAATCTGATTGAACACAGCAAAACAACCAAACACCCACTGACAATCATGTCCCCGGACATCCTCAAAGCCTTTGATGGTTGAGGGTGGAAATACCCAATAGAGGTATTAACCTACATGAAATTTGGCCCCAACTTCTTACAGATCCTTAAACTTATCCACCTGTGGTTTAACTAGCCATCAAGGGGAACAGCAGAAGCACCCATTCTCTCATCACTGAAACAGAGCAGCAGTAAGCACACAGATGTTTGCTGCGTAGTATTGCTCAATTAGGCCAGCACTTCCCTACCTTTGGTCCTTCGATTCTGTTAAACTACAAGTCCCATCATACCTGACCATTGGACCACGCTGGCTGCAGCTAATGGGAGTTGTAGCTCAACAACAACTGGTGAGCCAAGGTTGGGAAAAGCTGAATTCAGCAATACAGTGTGACCAAGGACTGATTCACATATACATATTAATCTATTGATTATAGGAGCATAAAAGCATCCATTTGCACATGCATGGATAGAGTATTCATATAAGCTCACATCATAAATACTTCTTTGTGTGATGTCTGCTTATACATTCTGTTGCAAATGATACGGCAATGAGTAACCTAGTGATGGAAATGCGTGTGGAAACCAGATGCAAGAACAAGTTCATATGAGGTTATAAAAACTTCACATTAGCATGGGAGTGATATGCACCTATCAAACATGAACCATCCACTTAACATCACTGAAAATCAATGTTCCCATGAAACAAACTAAGGCTACAATCCTAACCAGGGGTCAGCAATCTTTTTCAGCCGTGGGCCGGTCCACCATCCCTCAGACCATGTGGTGGGCCGGACTATGTGGGGGGGGGGAGAGAACAAATTCCTATGCCCCACAAATAACCCTGAGATGCATTCAAATAAAAGCACACATTCTACTCATGTAAAAACACCAGGCAGGTCCCACAAATAACCCAGAGATACAGTTTAAATAAAAGGACACTTTCTACTCATGTAAAAACACCAGGCAGGTCCCACAAATAACCCAGACATGCATTTTAAATAAAAGGACACATTCTACTCTTGTAAAAACATGCTGATTCCTGGACCGTCTGTAGGCCAGATTTAGAAGGCGATTGGGCCGCATCCAGCCCACGGGCCTTAGGTTCCCTACCCCTGACCTAATCCTACTTACTTGAGAGTTAAGCCCCACTGAATTCACTAGGACTTACTTCTGAGTCAACATGATTACGATTGCAGCCTTATTTCTGAAAAGAATATTTCAAAGTAGGTGTGGTAGCAACCAAGTATTGTCTCTGGAAGCCTCAGTAGGCTTCAAGATGCAGAGTTGGGTGGATTCATTTTGGAGAAGGATTACAGAGCAGCAGTAGACCAGGGCTGGATCTAGACACATAAAAAAAAAAAATGATTCAGGAAAACGCGTTCTAAACTCCCTAAAGGGAAATCGCATTGGCCAAAGATGGGACTCGAAGGCGCCATCCGGTGTCACACTGTTATAATGCATCTAAAACACTTTTTCTTTACCAATGTAGCTGAGTCCTTGATGTTTAGGAAAATGAGGTTCAGGTTCATAACTGGCATCTCCTGTTAGAAGGATCAAATAGCAAAATATATTAAAGACCTCCGCCGGAGATTCTGAAGAGCTGCTGCCAATCAGAGTTTACAATACTGGACTGGATGGGCAAATAGCCTGATCTGGTACAAGGCAGTTTCCAATGTTCTTAAGTTCAGGGCGAGCCATGCTACAGAAAATTCATTAGGGTGCACATGAACAGGTGCAAACACGGCACTGCCACAGCTATTTATAACGATTGGTTTGCTCTTCCGCCTTATTTTTATATAAGCATATGAAATTGCTGGATGAAAACTCATCACATTACATCTTAATTACCTGAACTTGCAATTTGACCAACAGATGTGCCCCAAGCGGACATACCACAGTGGCCCCCATTTCAGCTCAACGATTAGTCCAAATCTCTGCTCTCGGATATTGGCAAGGGAATTTTAAGCAAATCAAATGCTACGTGCTTCTGTACAATAGTGTGCCAACGCCTGTGATCTTCAGAAAGTGTTCTTTACTGAAGCATCTTGTTTTGATAAGAAGCGCTGCTTGATAAATCTAGCACAGAGTGTACAAGAATGCATTGCTGTCGCTTTCAGGCTACAGCTTAAACAAAACACTATGAACACCTATAAAGACTCCTTAAAATCAGCAGCGCTTCCTTTCTTTAACTTTCATTTGCCAGCAATCAGTCTTAATGATGCAGCCAGAACCATATGTGCACTTTTTACAACAAAAGTGGTTTGCTGACCATAAAAATGGTAGGTGAGAGAGAGCCATTTTGGCCTCCCTTAGAAAGAGCTCTTCCGTTTAATGGCAAACAATTTGCTTTTATCTCTTCAATACTCCTGTTCCCTCACTTGGAGTCAAGAGACATAGCTGCCCCTGCACCTGTTTCATGTCTTTTCTGCCCCTCTTCCTCATAATATCTAACTTAAAACATTGTATGACGCAGCAGCAGCATCACCAGGGAGCCACAAATTTTGTCTCGTCTGGGTAGCCAACTCAAAACATATTTATTTCCAGAACACAAGGAAGATCAGGAACAATTCCTTGCTCCCCTCTGCAGCTCGGAGCTCAGAGTTGCAAAAAAATTGGATCTCTATAGTATCAGTTGTTTTACAAGCAATGTGCAACAACGAACATATTTGGAACAGTTTTAAATCATTCACACACACACACCCAGCAGTCAGAGGTTAAGGAACTGCAATACCTGACAAACTTGGCCAACTGGCACAGGCAACTCTACAATTTCATGATTCTATGCTGAGATTCCTGCATTGCAGGGGGTTAGACCAGATGACCCTTGGTGTCCCTTCTAACTTCTAGATTCTACTTACCCTATACCATGGTGTCTCTCTCTCTCTCTCTCTTTAATATAGCTATATGATTGGACTTCAAAACTGCCCTCTCAGGCTGCAAACCTATACCCTGGGAGTAAGTCTCGTTGTCTCATTGTACATAATGGGACTTCCATTCAAGGATATGTTTTATAGGATCATACTGACAGTTACACAGTTTGCCTACATGCCTCCTGCTTTAATTCTGATGCATATTTTCTCCCTTTTATTATTTTATTCCATCTTACATAAAATATAAACAAAAAGGTAAAACTGGAAGGGGAAAAAATCAGAGAGATCTGCTGCACAAGTTTTTTGGACAGCATCTTGGTTATCCATCTCGCTTGGTTAGGAATATTCTCTGATTGTACACAGATGCAGTAGTACTGGATTTCATGTATCCGTCAGGTCAGGGGGTAGGATTAGATGTTCTTCCTAGTGCCATGACTCTCTGACATATTCCACTCAAGCAAAAAGAAATCTATGCAGGTTTCAAGGAACACAGGAAAGATTGTTTGCAATCAGCAGTCACCAAGACATTTTCCCCCATTCTGAATTTCAGTTATCACCGTAAAAAGATTTCACCACAGCACAGCATTAATAGGATATCTAATTAACACCTGAGACAAGGTGAGCGCAGCCCCATCAGAGAAAGTAGGTAAGAAGAATCCATTCTTAAAAGATGGGTCCTGGAGAAAGATATTATTGTGATCAATACCATTTCTTTTTTAAAACCCTAAGGAGAAATTTGCAAGGGACTCGACACACCTGAGTGCTGCAGGACTGCTGGAGCAAAACATGTGTGAACTTTATCATCCACTTGACAGAAGACCACTGGCGCCCCATATAAGAGCAGGATGTGCTTTAAGAGACAGAAGCTTGTAAAATGGACTTTTCATTTTTAGAAATTTCTCACAACCTGGCCAGAAGAGCACCCACCAACCTGAGGTCGGGATTCACCATCAGCGCAATGTGGAACAAATACACCATGTTTAGAAGCGCATCACAATCTGAGCTGGCAAGCATCAATCACCGTGTCATATATGGAAGCAATGCATTTATTATTAGACATCTCTCCCAATATAAGGGGCACATGATACAGAAGGAGCAATGCTCAACAAGGGCACTGGGCTTCAGATGGCACAAACTGACAGAGAGAAAGGGAGAGAGAGAAGGGGGGGGGATCACTGCTAGTAGTTTCATCCTTTCCTCAAAAGGGAAAGCCAGCCTGGGTAAACACTTTAGGGATCTCACACACATCAAAGGCATGTAATCTCCTGCGTGAATTGGGAAGTATTGATGGGCATGTGTGAATCCTCAGACATAAGATAAAGGTACGGACATATAACATGATGGGTGGAAGAATAGTATGGGATAACAGCACTATCACACTGCTTGTGTGTGTGTGTGTGTGTAGACATACACACAGACACACAACAGCAGTAGGCTAGACTTTACACGGGTCTGCAAGACGGGCACAAATGCGTGTGCGCGCACGGAAGAGTAACAGGTACAAAGGGCTGGCGTACTGAAATGCCGTGGGCAACCTCGAAAAGCTGATAAACATCAGGGCGCCGCCGCCAGCCTAAGGAAATAAACCCCCTCAGTAAGAACACGCGAGCCGTTGTGTATATGCACGAGAAACGTGCGTGTGCAGCTGCGGGCACGCATGCAAGCCCTCGCACGTACGGACAGACGGAGTTGCAAAAGGAACGCCGCGTCCCATCATCGTTGCATCTCGAGGCGATGCGTGCTGCAAACAAAGGGCAAAAGTCAACGGGGGCATCTTCCTCGTTTCGAGGAACATCCCCTCGTCGGAGCAGCCTCCCTTCCACCTGCCCCCCAACTCACCTGTCGTCGTTCTGCCATCCCTGATCGCCCAGCAACAAATCCCGGAACCTGTACCTCGGAGGAAGCGGGGGGACCTCGCTCTCCAGATCCACCATCCTGCCTTTAGGAGAGAGGGAAAGAAACCCTCCTGGCTGCAAGGTACCAGCAGCAGCCAGCAAGCAGACAAGACGGCAGCAGCAGCAGCAGCGGCGGCGTTTCGAGCCCAGAGAGGAGAGGAGGCGCCGCCGGCGCTGCGGGGCTCTATCTTTTCCCCACAGGTGAGGCTGTAACTCCCCGCCACCTGCTGAGCGAGAGACCCTCCCCCTCCTCCAGCTCCCCCGCCCGGGCGTCTGAAATCGCAACAGGAGGCAAAGTTGGGGGGGGGGGACGGGAAGCGCACCGTAGCGCGCGCGCGCCCCCGCGTGCGTCTCAGCCAACCGGGCAGCGCCTTCCGAGGCACGCGCAGCTCCTTCGAGCCGACAACAAAAGGCTCGCCTTGCTCGCTCCTATCCTTTGCCAGCACATCCCCAGCCAGCCATGCAAATACCGTTTGGAGCTGCCGCTGAGAGCGCAGCCAATCGGCGACCGGCCGGGGGAAGCGGAGGTCGGTGACGTCGGCGGGAACCTCGGCCCGTCCACCAATAGCGAGCCTCGCTTCGTTAGCCGAAGGAGGGCAGAGGGGGGTTTCCTCGCGCAGGCCACAACTGAGCAAGTGGCTGGGGGAGAAGCAGCCGGTTAGCGGGTCTGAAAGATGCGCTCAGGCGAAACCTGCATGCAGTTCCATTAAGTTCTTTGAGATTATCCCCAAATTAATGAGTTTGCAGGGGGGGTGGGGATCTCTCCTCTCAAACTGGATTTGCTCGTAGGATCATAGAACTGTAGAGTTGGGAGGAATATATCTGGGGTCATTCCATCCAACCACCAGCAATGCAGGAATCTCAGTATTCATGGCTGGTGGCTATCCAACCCCTGCTTTAAAATCTCCAAGGAACGAAAGTCCACCACCTCCCGAGGGAATCCGCTCCACTGTCGAACAGCTCTTCCTGTCAGGAAGTTCTTCTGGTGTTTAGTCGGGATCTCCTTTCTCCTGTGTGCCTTGAACAGGAGCTTCCCAGGCGGAAATGTGTGCATTTCTTTGCTTCTGTCACAAATGGTTCTTCGGAAAAACGACGAGTTGGTGCTGAGAGCCATACAGTAGTCAATTTGAAATTCAAGTCAAAACTCAGCTACTTATACGTTCACATGTTTTTACATACAACTCAACAATCCTTAAATAAAGAACTGTTTAATTTTCCTGAAGCAAATATCCAGTATATAGGAAACAAATGCCACCAGGGTGCGGTGGGGAAATCATTGTGCCTTGTGCCAGTTTCTGCAATGAAGCATATTTTACTTTATCTGCTTGCACAGTAACCAATGTTCTAAATAAGGATTCTCTGGTTGTCAAGAACTGATTGTGTTTTCCCTTAAGGAGCCAAAGCAATCCCTTGCATTCAAAAGATTAGCACATTTTTAGGTTGCGTTTTTGGTGAGTTTGTTAGACAATTTAACAACAGGGGTTAATGCAGCAAATTAAAAAACAACAACAACCCTAACCTTTGTTATTTGATATCATTTGTGAAACTTGAGTCTTATAACTTGGACATTTTGCATAATATAGAAACCTGCAGTCATTCTGTCACATTTTCAACATCTGAAAATATTAGTTCAATAAATCCTGTTCGTTCTTTCAGCAGTCATACACTATATCAACAATTTCTAAAACTGGATCTCTTTCAGTGATGCACTGTCAGAGAAGTGCTTATTTAGCTCATTTGTTATCTGCCATATTCTTGTTGTTGTTGTTGTTGTTGTTCAGTCGTTCAGTCGTGTCCGACTCTTCGTGACCCCATGGACCAGAGCACGCCAGGCACGCCTATCCTTAACTGCCTCTCGCAGTTTGGTCATATTCTTCTTACAGTAGCTCAAAGAGAACAGTAGCTCTCCCCAAATCACCTTGTAGAATTCCCATTGTTTTCTTAAAATATCTTACCTTTTGATAAACAGGAGAGTATATTGTTACAGGCCACCTCAGTCTCTGCCAAGATGCCAGGAGTCTTGGCACTTAATGAGGGTTTGTGTTTCATTCGGAAAATTAAGGCACTACAGAGGATAGTGTCTTTATGAAATAAGATTAAACTCAACTCCCCCTTCCATTTACCTCACACACACACACACACACACACACACTAACCCTGCCAACCTCCATTTCAAAAGCCACCTGCAAAAGATACATTTCCCTTTGGTAACATCATGCCCCCTGTAACCCTGGCAACCTCCTGCTTCTTCCTTCGTCTCTGCCCATTAAGTATTTGCCTTGTCAATCACCCTTAATGGTCGGGTGCTCTCCTCTCTTTGTCTCTTAATGGCACCTCTGTGCAGGAACAGGAAAGCTGGAATATCCTGTATTTTTACAGTGTGCCTGGCATCTTCCATTAATATTACAAACATTAGCTAAATTATAACATTTACTAATTTAAGAATTTAGGAGCATCTGCTCCCCTCAAGAAACCTCATAGCAATATATCGTTACACACATAGGAGCCAACCACTAGGGAGCGAGTTCCCTTCGGTCCCCAAATAAAATATTTGAAGGGGGCTGCCCCCCAGTTGATAGGCTTCTCCATTCAAATGGTGTGCGTGCACCACACCATGTGATCGATTATGCGGGGTGGGGCTCATCTGGGCCTCCCCATATATTGTATTTCAAGTTGGCACCACTGGTTACAAGTCACCCCAATCTCCACAAGTGGTGTCAGATTCCAGGGGTCCAGGATCTGTGTATTCTTTGGAGATGAGGTACATCAGAGACTCTGGTGTCTTTATGATATATGGTTTATTTACACATATCTACAATGTGTGTCTAGATGAAGAGAATTTAAAGCATTCATACTCCAAGAGGGCCTCTTGTTTATCCCATAGGTTCAGCAGATGTAGGGCTCAGAACAGATAAATCAGCCATGCCTTCTGTCTCTTTGTTGGAACCTGTCACAGGCAGCACCCCTGGGCTCCTCTCCTTCTTCCTTGTCACTGCTAACCCAGTGAAACAATTTCCCTCCAGTCCATCTCATCCCAACTGAAACCCTAAAACCTTTTTGCCTCTGCCCCCTAACAGAAGCTGGAGAAGGGGCTCCACACACCCCTTGCTGTCTGACATTGAATGTCCCGACGACCCATCAAAATATGAGACTGGTCTTTGTCTCCCTAAATGGTCCACACTCAGCTAGAAATCACCAAGCTGGCTTGGCTTCTTAACATAAACTTAATCCAGCTTGTTAAGCCTAACTTTAATTGGACCCGGGAATTGAGGGTGTCCTGCACCCCGCAAACTCATAACATTGTGTTTACCTTCTAATTCCCTTGTCAAAGTTGCTTCAAAATGAGTTAGTTCCCTGAGCTGGCTTATTCCCAATTCTTGCACAATTAAATGTCTAATCTGGCTACTTCCATGGTAACAATATTTCCAATCAAGATGTTCTCTTGGAAACAAACCCGTTTTTGCAACCCAGTTCTTATCGTATTTTCTTTCCCTGTTGCTTGAAATCTCTCCTCGTATTGTCAGATAACTGAAGCTAGAGGTGAACTATCAGCCTTTATTTCCCCTTTCTACATATTTGTTACCTGCCCTTGGATAAATCTGAACCTATTCTGTTTTCTGCCAAAGAAGAGTATCCAGCTGGAGGGTGTCAGTTTGAAAGGCAAGTTGAAACCTACATTCTAGTACCAGAATTTCCATTTTACTGAGGCGGAAAGGAGAGGGGGGGCAGATCTGTGTGAATTTCCATTCAATGTTTACTTCCCAGTACTCCAGCAAAGGTGGTCTTTCTGTCCCCCAACTGCCCCCACATAGCCAGCTTGCCTTGATGTAAAAAAACCTCCCCCCCCCGCTGCCGCCAGCTTACCTTCGCTGTTTGTTTTTCTTTTCTTTCTTTTTTTAATTGATGCTTATTGTTGCAATATTTCTGTGTGAACTGTTTTGTGAGGTTTGCTGAAAAGGAGTACATAAACACCTTAAATGAGGAATACATGTTTGCTTTCCAGTGACCAGGTTGATAATATGTGCACTGTGGTAGTGGTGGTGGGGAGGAATAAAGACCCATAGCTGCTTCCTGAAGAGAAATTGCCACACTGTTCTATGCTGCTAATCCCCCTGTGGCACTTGATTTTATTTTATTCCTACAAAATCTGTTCTGTTGCAGTAAACCCCCAGTTCCCCTATTCGATCATTTCCGTAAGCAGCCCATAAGCAGCCCACACAAACATTAAAGGTTGCTGTTTTTAGCTTCCCATGCATTCATACATCACACAGCAGAATTGTGTTGTTTCATGAAGCCATTCCCCTGTTCCCTGTTAGTCTGTGAACAAAGATTTGAGTTCATCTATTTACCAGAGGTCAGGAACCAGGGGAATGGCTTTCATAAAGCATCACTGTGTTGTTATGGCTTATACAAGATTACTTTAGTGGGCAGGAAAAGAGTCAGGTTTGGATAAGTGCAATTTTCTGGAAACCACTCCCTAGAGTTCTTGCTCTACAATTAATCTGAGGGGATATGGACACAGCAAAGTGACACTATAGCTGTGGAATGCTCTTAGGAACCAAGTCACAGCTACTTGACATTTCTGTGTTGCAATGATTCTGGGCTTCTTCGCAAGGCTCCTGTCATTTTACAGTGCACAGACTTCATAAAAGGAGCTCACAATCTTCTGACCTTCTGGGTATGGACATTTAGGTCCCATTTCTTTCTGCAAATCCAGTCAGTCTTGCACAAAGAATGGCTTGTGTCACCTTTTTGCTATAAAACACTATGTTTGAATGCATTATATAAAAAAATGCTTGCAGAGAGGGTTGCATCAGGGCTGGAGAGTTTTGTCTGTGGATATGGCAAGGAGCATGTTTGCTAACTGATGTCTCAACCTGGAATCCTGAGCTGCAGATCTCTCACAGCAGAAACCTCAGAACTCAGCCTCAGGCAGTCTGTAGAGTCTGTAGTAGTAGTGGCTCAGTTCCAAGACGATGAGACAAGCAAGTTGCTTAGGATCTCTTTCTCTGGGATCAGAGAGAGGAAAGTTTACTGAACTGCATTTAAGACTAAAAAGAAGGCAGGAACACATTGCTTGCTTATTTAAGAGCAATGTGTTACTTTGTATCTTATAATTTTCATTTGTAAGTACCGTATTTTAAGTGTTCTGTAGTAAAGCTTTGAAACTCATTCTTGTGGTGGAGAGCATTGATGTCCACTCAGCACAAGGTTCAGATCGGAGATTCTTTTTGCAGGAACTCTAACACTTCCCCCCAAGAAAACACTCTGAGTTGTGTATTACTCCAGAATTGGTATAGGGTCCTGAAGGCTTTGGGCTGAAAAGTTGGGGTGCTTTACCATTAAAATGAGGCAAAATTGAAAACCTCTCAGTCTTCTTCTTTGGATCATTCCTGATGTCGTTGTCTATGCAAGGGACACATGGGACTTTTCTAGGATTCTCAGAAACTGGAAACCACATGCCCAATGCCATTTTAGACCTTGAAATGTCTTGAATGACTAACTCAGTGGTCAGGCAGCCTAGAAACATGGTTTGTCGATTAGAGCATTTGGGGGGGGGCACTTATGTCACTGATTAAAAACATATTTATGTTGCTATTTTGCTGATTTTGTTTTACTCCCAGTATTGCTGAGAAAATCATTTTATCTGGTCTTTTGTTAATGCAAGCTCAAGCAAGGCACTAGAATAGGTAGTTCCATAATTAAGTTGCTGACTGCAGCATCATTCTGCCTGGGGAATGAAAAAAATGATTAGCAAACTTTTTCTGTGGTGTGCTAGATACTTAATATAGCCAATGTTTCCTCCTTTGGACAGTGAGCATAACTTGCCCTTGTTTCAAACTAATACTTGATAGAAACTGTCAGAGCTGAGGAATAAGCAGCTGTCAGATGGAAACCAGATTCAAGGGACCAACTGGCTGCATATGCAACCATATTTAAAGCATATTTCCACTCCCTAAGAATCCTGGAAACTGCAGTTTTTTTAGAGGTGCTAGGAATTATAGCTCTATGAGAAATTTTCCCAGGAATCTTCTTTGACAGGTTTTTCCCTGGTTATTTCTTTAGTTTCTATGCCACCCTTCATCCGAGGATGACAAGGCAGTTTCCTATATAAAAAGACAAAAATATATAACATAGTAACAAACAAAAACAATACCCCCTCCAGCTACACACACAGTTTTAAAAGCCATAGATAGTTAGCCAAAGGCATGAGAGAAGAGGAATGTTTTTGCTTGGTCCTTAAAAATATGTAACAAAGGCACTAGGCGAGCCTCCGTGGGGAAAGCGTTCCACAAATGGGGAGCTGCCACAGAAAAGCCCCATTCTCATGTTGCTGTCCTTTGGGTCTCTCAACGAGGAGGTACAAGAAGAAGGGCCTCAGATTATTATCACAGGGTCCAGCGATGATCATATGGGGAAAGGCAGTCCTTGAAGTATTGTGGGTTGTGTGTTTTAAATGTAGGGGTGCATGAATCCTGAAATAAACCAGAGCCAGGAACCCTGTTGTTGTTCTGGCAAAATCCCAGTCCAAACAGAAAGCCCTTTCTCCCTGTCTAGATAAAGCCCAACAGCCACCTTAAAAGTTAGCCCACAGCATTGGAATACATTTTAACCCTGGGACAGTGGTCCCCAAACCTCTTCCTCCCATAGAGCACTTGAAAATTGCTGAGGGTCTTAGCAGACCACTTAATGATTTGCCTGACTGTTGTAGCAATTGTGGTGCACTGCAGTTGCGATGCTGTATGATTTTTAATTGTATTTTTAAAGATATGCCATGGACCACCTGAATGATGCTCATGGTCCACTGGTGGTCTGTGGGCCACAGTTTGGGAATCCCTGCCCTAGAAGATGCTCCAAACCACCCTTGTAATCACATGGAGCAGCTGTGCACAAAGCCAAGAGTCCCCAGTTCTGGTGTTTGTGGCTTTGTCCTGGCAGAAATTTAACAAGAGGAAGCAAAATGGTTTCAGTGGCATGTATTAATTCACCACATTGATGAGACATTATCTGAACACGATTTAGGGCTGTTTCATTAGTTGCCTCAACCCAATCAGTTGTGCACCCTTTCCTTCTTGATAAAGATGCACATATCAGAGGAGGCTGTTCTTCATTTCTTCATCAGAGAGTGCCTCTGCACTGATCTCTTTTCCTGAGCATACAAACCACACTTGGTTGGGTTCCCATGCTTCCATATTTAATTTTAATGGAATCCAGTCTGATTTATGTGCTCTGGAATCATTCCAGTGCAGGTTTTATACAATGCTCACGAGGTCTAGAAATGAGGCCCTGAGGCAGCTGAAGAGAAGAGATTTCTGCTGGGCTTTTCTCATGTCTAATGTTTGTTCTAAATAAAATGGTTTGGTCACCATCCCTCTTGTAAAGAGTACATCTTACAGACAGTGATGACAAGAAGACTATGGACTTATGCCCAGCATTGCATGGACTTTCCAAGACAGGCTGAGGTCTACCTCACAGACCGGAGTCTCCTCATCCCGATTGCTAAGGGAATAAGGGTGTGAGCTTCGGAATACACTTCGTGGATCCGTTAAAGATCCGCGGTTATTTGTTTATTTTAATGGTTATTAAGAACTACTTTTCGTATCCTTCCACTTAAAAGTGAAAGTGGAAGTAAGAATGAAGAGGCATTTTGCCATTAGGATTACTCCGCCTTTAATTTGTAGTTCCAGTGGTTTTTGTAAAATTATCAATGGACGTTTATCCTGCTTCCTGCCTTTTTGGAGGGCAGCAACAGTGGTTTTATTGGTTGAAATATTGATCGTGATGTCATACCTGTTCCTAAATAAAAGGCTGAGGCTCCCCGCTTAGGCACGTTCTTTAACGTTCTTTTACGTTTGTTCAGTTGAAGCTTAGTTCAGTCAAGTTTAGTTTAAGGGTTTTGGGAGCGGGCTGGACGGGCTGGATGGGTTTCTTTTAGTTAGGTTTAGTTTGCGGAAGATCTTTCGGTGAGGTTTTAGTTAGGCTCTTAGGTTTAGCTCAGGGCTAGATTTGCGGAATATTTATCGGTCTAGTTTTATTTAGTTAGCATCGCGGAAGAATTGGCGCGCAGGGACTGAGAGCTTAGGGAAACTTAGCTTAGGGCTAGAAAACGAGCCTACGCGGGTTTGGCCAAAGCCACAGAAGAAAGATTCGGTGTCTGTCGTCAATTGGGGAAAAGGGTAAAGGTTTCAGGATTTTTTAAATTTCTGTCAGTAAAACATGTCAAGGGTTTCTTATCTCATGCTTAGACAATATCCTTGGTTTGGTTTCCTTTTTTGCTAAATGATAGTGCAGGAGGTTACAAGTAATTCCAGTTCAGATTCGAGGCATCCATTAGTTTTCGAGGCATTTATTTAGTCTTGAGGCATCCACTTACTCACGCACCTTTGGAGTCATTTTCCGTCTTACTCAGCAACCTTCAGATAGTGAGACTTGGCCGGCGCCCGTGCCCATACGCACACGGAACGCTGGCCGCTTTTCCCCGGCAACTGGTACCTCGTGCGTGGGTAGCTTAGACTCACGCACGGGGGGCTCCAGCACCGAACCCCGGCAGTGAGCCATCTTTTACTTCCTCGCCCTGCTTTGTATAAGACCAACAATAGGAAACGAGAGCTGCTGTTGCTGCTGTCCTTGCCTTTTCCTCCTCATGAAGTTCACGATTATCACACAAGCCTGGGGTCTGGCTGAGTTAAATGGCACCAGAGGCTGTAACTTGTGTTCCCTGGTATGGAAATGGGCTGCAATGCTAGAAAGTGTGCTCTCCTTCTTCATTGTGCATTTGACAACTTTATCACCCTCACAGATGCAGGAGGTGATGGCGATCCTATTAAAATGATGGAGGCACCGACAAAGCATTTTTCTCCAAAGAAATACACTGATTTTGAGAGGTATAAGTTCCAGCAAGCTAGACAGAAGGAAGAAGAATGCATGAATGAGACACCTGCCTGTTTCCTAGGAATTCAACAAGATTGATAGGGTGCTGCAAGCTAAGATATTTCAAGGTTGCCTCTGCCCATGCCTCAAGAGGCTACTATTGAAGAATGCTTTACTGCAGATTCTTTACTGTTCACATAAGTCTTATCTTGCTTTAACCAGACTCCTAAAAGCTGTTGTTCTCAATAACATGTACAGGTCAAATGCAGGACGAATGTGGACATAAATAGAATGCACTAAGAATGTAAGGCATACAAGACACCCCCGGTCAAACAGGTTTTGCAGACATTAGAAACACACAACCAAACAAAGCCTGTACCCCATTGTTCACAGACTGCAAGTCCGCAAAGCAGGCAAGTATCTGTCACATCATCCCCTCCTATGGGTGTTTTGTGCTTCTAGTATCCAGACAACACTAAGGTGGCAATCCTTAGATCTGCTAGGAAAGTAGCCTCTTTTGTGGTAAAGGTCTCTAGCCTCAGGAAAATATATTTGGAATTGATTCCAGACAACTCTGATGGAGATTCCGAGTTCTCAGGGTAGAAATTCATTTTGACATGTAAATCTACTTTTTTAATTTCATTATAGTAGTGTTAAACAAATACAAGATTTTGTGCTATGTATACTTATGCAGCATTTTAAATGATTTTCTAAAATGTGGAGTTTGTATGCATTTTATCTTGTTCTCTTTTGATATTGCCTGCAGTCTAATTCAATAAATACTATTCTACTCTGTTCTTATCTATGAAACTAAGCATGCTACTTTTTTTAGCCTTCCTCTGAATTCCTTATCCAAGCCATCTGTTATTTTCACTCGAGTTTGGGAATGTGCCACAGGTGCATTATAAGGAAAAGTTCTGACCTCATTTATGACTCTAAACTGACTTCATGGAAGCCTTTGAATTACTTATCTAAATCATTTGGTTGTGGTTTTCCAATGTAGGCAGGCACTGCAGCAGGTGTAAATGAGGGGAAATCCTGACCTTAATTAAAAAGGGCAGATATAAAATCATGACAGAGATTCATTCTCATCTTAGCTTGATTCAGTCTCCAACCACCTTAGGGACTCCACTCTGGATCTGTGTAGGGTTTACTCCTTAGCCTTTTCTTCTCCCAAAGACATCCAGCAAGGCAGCAGAGATTTTGGATCAGTTTTCCTTCTCCTAGATGGACTACCCAAGTTGACAAGCCCCATCTGCCCCTCACTTCCCTCTACAGCTTGTGTAGAAACTGCCTTCTTGACCATTGGAACCTCTTTTGGACTCGCCCACTCAATTCATTGGAGCCTGTCTTCACATGCAGGGGAAGTCCTTAACTCATCAAGGGTTTAGATAAAGGTAAAAGGTAAAGGACCTCTGGACGGTTAAGTCCAGTCAAAGGCGACTATGGGGTGGGGAGCTCATCTTGCTTTCAGGCCAAGGGAGCCGGAGTTTGTCCACAGACAGCTTTCTGAGTCGTGTGGCCAGCAGGACTAAACCACTTCTGGCACAACGTAACACTGTGATGGAAACCAGAGGCCATAGAAACGCCATTTACCTTCCCGCCACAGTGGGACCTATTTATCTACTTGCCCTTGTGTGCTTTCGAACTGCTAGGATGGCAGATGCTGGGACACAGCAATGGAAGCTCACCCTGTGGTGGGGATTCAAACCACCAACCTTCTGATTGGCAAGCTCAAGAGGCTCAGTGGTTTAGACCACAGCACCACCCATGTCTGATCAAGGCTTTGAGACTTATCAGCTGCCCTCACCTGGTTTAGCCAGCTGGCCAGAGCCATTCCCAGGATGTAGCCACTGTCACATGTGAACAGTTTCCAGGAGCCACAGGTGCAAACTGAATGCAGGGTGGGAACCTCCAGGAGCACAACAATGCTACTACCCCTCCCTTAACACCCCATAGGATGTTAACATCTCAAACATTACATGTGCAGCTGTATGACTGTGGGTGGGTGGGAGGTGTTGGCGATGGCTCTTTAACTCTGTTTACTTTCTGCTTGCGTTTATTATCCAGACAAGGCTGTCAACCCTGAAGCAGCAAGGGGGCCCTTGAAGTGGAGGCTGGTGGGTTGTTGTTGTTATTTAGTCATTTAGTCATGTCCAACTCTTCATGACCCCATAGACCAGAGCACTCTAGGCACTCCTGTCTTCCACTGCCTCTGGCAGTTTGGTCAGACTCATGTTGGCAGCTTCAAGAACAGTGCCCAACCATCTCGTCCTCTGCCGTCCCCTTCTCCTTGTGCCCTCCATCTTTCCCAACATCAGGGTCTTTTCCAGGGAGTCTTCTCTTCTCATGAGGTGGCCAAAGTATTGAAGCCTCAACTTCAGGATCTGTCCTTCCAGTGAGCACTCAGGGCTGATTTCCTTCAGAATGGATAGGTTTGATCTTCTTGCAGTCCATGGGACTCTCAAGAGTCTCCTCCAGCACCAGAATTCAAAAGCATCAATTATTCAGCGATCAGCCTTCTTTATGGTCCAGCTCTCACTTCCATACATCACTACTGGGAAAACGCTAGCTTTAACTATACAAACCTTTGCTTGCAAGGTGATGTCTCTGCTTTTCAAGATGCTGTCTAGGTTTGTCATTGCTTTTCTCCCAAGAAGCAGGCACCTTTTAATTTCGTGACTGCTGTCACCATCTGCAGTGATCATGGAACCCAAGAAAGTAAAATCTCTCACTGTCTCCATTTCTTCCCCTTCTATGTGCCAGGAGGTGATGGGACCAGTGGCCATGATCTTAGTTTTTTTTTATGTTGAGCTTCAGACCATATTTTGCGCTCTCCTCTTTCACCCTCATTAAAAGGTTCTTTAATTCCTCCTCACTTTCTGCCATCAAGGTTGTGACATCAGCATATCTGAGGTTGTTGATATTTCTTCCGGCAATCTTAATTCCAGTTTGGGATTCATCCAGTCCAATTAAGAACACACACACACACACACACACACACACACACACACACTTGCCTGTGCACATTGCTCCAGTGCTCTAGCTTGTCCCTCCTTTGACTTCCGACTTTTGTTACAAACATATGCATGTAGTGCAGCATGAAATCGTGCCTTGAGTGGAGAGGGTGGAACCAAGTGGATGGTTGGAAAACAATGTAATGGCAGGAACCTTTTTATCAACATACTTAGACAAGTGTGCCTAGCCCACGGATTCCTTCATTCCAATGTAGAAGGCCTTGACTTGATTGGTGTATTTTTTTACCCTGGTTTTGTGTCTCTGGGAACACAAATCAGTTTACAAGAAAGAGGCGTCCTGGAATTCTGTAATAAGAGACTGGAAAGAGGATTCCTGATATATCCTACACATTTCTTTTCATTCTGGAAAATCCTTCTTATCCTGATTTATGTATCCTCCTTATTTGCTTTCACTCGCTTAATGCCGGGTAGACAGTATATTTTATATCATGGTCTGGCTCTTGTGTTTTCTTCCAAATGTAGAAAGTGCCACATCAATTTGAAATGATTGTCTAGTGTCATTTGAGCCCTTATGGACCAATCTACCAGCATCCTTCCAAATCTGAGCTCTATATCTTTACAGGCCGATCTGTTCCCTGTATTTCTTCTCAAAACCTCTACAGCTTGACATGATGCCTATATTTATTCCCAGTTCTGGGAGCTCAGCCAGGAGGAAGACATGGTAGTGATGCATCACTTTTTTAGAGTATTCATAGGTTTTCAAATACATCATCTCTATAATCCTAGTTACAAAAAAGCCTGTAAGGTATATCCCCCAAATTGGCTGGCATAAGATTGTTCAAGTTCAAGACCGAGACTCAGAATTCGCACTCTTACAGTGTAATCCCACCATTTCGACTCAGAAGTAAGTCCTATAGAATTCAGTGGGGCTTGCTCCTAGGTAAGTGGAATTTGGATCTCATCCTTAGTCAATGTGGTGCCAGCTCAAAGGGATGAGAGCTTTCCATTAAGACTGAAGTCAGTCAAAGTTTGGGTGACTATCTGCCATGGATGCTTTAGTTGAGATTCCTGTATTGTAGGGGGTTGGACGAGATGATCCTTGGGGTCCCTTCCATCTCTACATTTATATGATACTATGAAACTACTCATCAAACTTCTGAACACTAGAGATGGGGCCTTTTCAGTGGTGTTTCAATACCTCTGAAACTTTCTCTGTTCTGAAAGAAGTACAGCCGTGCCTTGGCTCCCGAACGCTTTGGGAGTTGAACATTCCGGCTCCTGAACAATCGAAAACCAGAAGTGAGTGTTCCAGTTTTTGAACATTCTTTTGGAAGCCGAACGTCCAGCGGGGCTTCCGCGGCTTCCAATTGGCTGCAGGAAGGTCCTGCAGCCAATTGGAAGCCGAGTCTTGGAAGTCAAGCAGACTTCCGGAACGGATTCCATTTGGCTTCCAAGGTACAACTGTATGTCTGTTTAATCCTATATTTGTTAGCTTTTCAAACAACTTTAAACATGCTTTCATTTTAACCTGTGTTTTGGGGGGAAAGTGTCCCACCAGGCACAGAGTCACCTGCATAAACTCAAAACATATCCCCAAATCCTGCAATGCTAAAGGGTCACCAGGTGCTAAAATCATAACCCCTTGACATAAAGTATAAAATGATGGTAATGATTAATCATTAAATTGCAACCTACTTTAAAAGCGGCAATCCTGGAAAGAAAGTCACTCTTGCTGCTTTTTCACTTTACAAATGCAAAATTATTATTGATTATTGATTGTTATTATTATTATTGATGCAAAGCATCCATCCATTGTCAAACTGGATTTAACCCAGAAACTGTCTCGCAAACAAAGATTTTAAGGGGAATTCCCAGTACGCAAGAAGAGATTAGGAAATTATGCTTCTTTAGTTCTTCAGAAAGCTGTTTTGGTTGAAAAGAGAAGGCTGCAGGGCTGCAGTCCCCTAAACTAACCTGTTGTCCCCCAGTGTGGTGGTGAACGTCTTTCCGTCACCAGTGTTTGAAATATGATTCAGCCACCAGTTTTCTGTCCTCTGTAGGTGGAAAGGGGAAGAGCCAGTGTGGTGTAGTGGTTAAGAGCGGTAGACTCGTTATCTGGGGAACCGGGTTCGCGTCTCCGCTCCTCCACATGCAGCTGCTGGGTGACCTTGGGCTAGTCACACTTCTCTGAAGTCTCTCAGCCCCACTCACCTCACAGAGTGTTTGTTGTGGGGGAGGAAGGGAAAGGAGAATGTTAGCCGCTTTGAGACTCCTTCGGGTAGTGAAAAGCAGGATATCAAATCCAAACTCTTCTTCTTCTTCTTGTCCTTTGCCTCAGGCTACACAGTGTCTTGGGCTGGCCCTGCTGGAAGGAAATGTGGTAGCATTTGAGATTTGGGGTGGTGTCCTTGATGGCTTTGACCCCCTTTTCACTGCTGTGCTCAAGTCTACCAAAGTGCCCCCTCTCCAAAATTTGGCAGCATTTGAAAAGGGTGACAAAGCCGAGGAAGGCGTTTCTGATCAGGCCTACTTTGCATGGTTTTTGAAATCAGAACTTCTAATGGAAAGTTGCAAAGTTATTGCTAGACGCACTTTCGTGATATTCCATGGGGATTTCCTGTTGTCTCTAGACCTTTAGAAGTGATGGAGTTACATTAGGATAATGGCTGTTTCTGTTTACACCAGAGGCTTAAATAATCACTCAGTGCCTAAGTAATTATCATGTGAGGCATTTAACACTCAGCCTCTTTAGAGGTGATGTCTTTGGGAGTCTGCTGAACAGTATGCCACCACTTAACCATTCATGGGCTGTTAGTGCCGGGAAGAAAAACATTTAGAAGCTGGCCTTTCAGTCAACAATGAAGAGTTCTTCAAAAGAATGGAGAATTTGTTGACAAATAACTCTTTATTAAACATAAGAAATAGTAATACATAAGTTTGTAGAGCATCCAGAGATTTATAATTTCAGTGTGCTATAAAAGCATTTCCCCCTTTTTTAAAAAAATATTTGTTTATTAAGAAAAATTTAAATCCCTACATTTTGTCAGTATTACAACCAATTACATTTTTCCCTATCCCCCCTCACTCCTACCCCCCTCTCTCTCCTATCCTCCTTGGACTTCCCTCAGCTCCCTTTACTGATTTACTTATTCATGTTATTTCTGAATGTTATAAAAATTGTACATATCATTTCCATGATTTTTCATATTCTACTAATTAAAAGTTTGTGTATGTTTATTTGAACCCTGCCAGTGAATTTAAGTCTCTTTGTTACTTTTTCAAACAATTTGTAAGGGGTTCCCATTCTTCCTTAAAGTCTTGGTTGTCCTTCTCTCATAGCTTATATGTTAGTTTTGCCAGTTCTGCATAGTTCATCAGCTTTTCTTGCCATTGTTCCTTTGTTGGAGTTTCTTCCTTCTTCCATCCTTGTGCTAGCAAAACTCTTGCCACAATTGTAGCATACATAAACAAATTCTTTTTTTTCTATTTCTGGTTTTTTTTTTACAGATCCTGACCAAAAATCCCTAATAGAAAAGCTTCCTGCTTTTTAACAAATGTCATTTTTAACTTTTTAAAAAATTCATTGTATATCACTTCCCAATATTTCTTGACTTCTCTACATTCCCACCACATATGATAAGAAGTCCCTTAATTTTCTTTACATTTCCAACACATTTTGGACCCGGTTTTATACATTTTTGCCACTTTAAATGGTGTAATATACCATCTGTACATCATTTTCATGTTATTTTCCTTCAACAAAGAACAGTCCATGAATTTCAAATTTCCATAGCTTTTCCCAGTCCTCAAATTGTATATTACGGTATGTCCTAAATCCTGTGCCCATTTAATCATTACCGATTAAACCTCTTCATCTTTCGTTTCCCGTTCTAACAGAATACTGAAAGCTTTCTTCAATAACTTCACATCGTCTTCTACAACCTCTTTTTGAAATCTAGAAATTGTATAACTGAATCCTTTTCTGTTATCTTCTTTGTACATCTCATTTAGTTGTGGGTTAAACCACAGAGCCTAGGGCTTGCCGATCAGAAGGTCGGCAGTTCAAATCCCCACGACGGGGTGAGCTCCCGTTGCTCAGTCCCTGCTCCTGCCCACCTAGTAGTTTGAAAGCATGTCAAAGTGCGAGTAGATAAATAGGTACCGCTCCGGTGGGAAGATAAATGGTGTTACCATGTGTTGCTCTGGTTCGCCAGAAGCGGCTTAGTCATGCTGGCCACATGACCCAGAAGCTGTACGCCGGCTCCCTCGGCCAATAAAGCGAGATGAGCACCACAATCCCAGAGTCATCCGCGACTGGACCTAATGGTCAGGGGTCCCTTTACCTACTGTAACCAACTCTGAACATACTCTTTTATTTCCTCATAATCTTTTAATTTGCATTTGCCTTCTTGGTCTCTCAGTAAGTCTCTGTATGTAGGCCACTTTTCCTTTTTGCCAAGTGGTTTGAGTAGCGAAGCCTCAACTGGTGACAGCCATCAAGCTGTTGTTGTTGTTTTGCTCTATTACATCTCTATATCTTTCCCACACTCTCATTAATGATCTCCTAATTATATGATTATGGAATCCTTTATGTACCTTTCCTTTCCCTTACCAAAGATATGCGTGCCATCCGAATCTGTTGTCGTGACCTTCCAAATCTAAGGCTTCTTCCTTTTCCAGTTTTATCCAGTCCCTAATCCATACCAAACACGCAGCCTCATAATATAGTTTAAGGTCTGGGAGAGCAAAGCCTTCTCTTTCTTTTGTTTCTGTAAGTATCTTATGTTTAATCCTTGGTCTTTTGCCCACCCAGACAAATTTGGAAATATCCTTTTGCCATCTTTTGAGGCAGTCATCCTTAACTATTACTGGGACTGTCTGGAAAAGAAAGCATTTTTGGTAGCACATTCATTTTCACCACTGCAATCTTTCCTAGTAGGGAAAGGTTCATTCTGCTCCATATTTCTAAATTCCTTTCTATTTCAGACCACACTTTTTCATAATTATCTTTATGCACATTTATATTTTTTGTTGTTAACCAGATTCCTAAATATTTAAATTTTTTATGGATATCTATCTCAGTACTTGGCTCCAAAACTTTTTTCTCTTCTTCTTTTAAAATTTTCATTAATAGTTTTGTTTTATTTTTATTTAATTTTAATCCTGCTACTTCCCCAAATTTTTTAATTTGTTCTATTACCCTAGGGAGAGAATTTTTTTTGGATCTTCTACCATAATTACCAAATCATCAGCAAATACTTTCAACTTAAATTCATTCTTTCCAGTTTTTATCCTATAATCTCTTTTCTGATCTTATATTTCTTGCAAGTACTTCCAGAACCAAGATGAACAACAGTGGTGATAATGGGCATCCTTGCCTAGTTCCTTTTTGTATTTTACATTCATTCATTATTACCTGGTTTACAATTAACTTCACACTTTGTTCTGAGTATATTGCTTGTATTCCTCTTTAAAAAAATTATCCACAATTAATTTCTTCCAACAGTCCCCCCCTTTTGTTTTACCTCCAGGTATTCTATCACATTTAAAATATTTCTTATATTATCTTTCATTTGTCTACCTGGTAGGAATCCTACCTGATCCTGATGTATATATTAGCCTAAAATTTTCTTCAGTCTGTTTGCTAAAATGTTTGCAAATAACTTATAATCATGGTTTAGTAGTGAAATAGGCCTGTAATTTTTAATAAAAGCTTTTCCCCCCAACAAAAGTGTTTGGGTGTGGCTCTTTAACATCAAATATATCAATTCGGCTGATCGCCAAAGAATTGATGCTTTTGAATTATGGTGCTGGAGGAGACTCTTGAAAGTCCCATGGACTGCAAGAAGATCAAACCTATCCATTCTGAAAGAAATCAGCCCTGAGTGCTCACTAGAAGGACAGATCCTGAAGTTGAGGCTCCAGTACTTTGGCCACCTCATGAGAAGAGAAGACTCCCTAGAAAAGACCCTGATGTTGGGAAAGATGGAGGGCACAAGGAGAAGGGGACGACAGAGGATGAGATGGTTGGACAGTGTTCTCGAAGCTACTAACATGAGTTTGGCCAAACTGCGAGAGGCAGTGAAGGATAGGCGTGCCTGGCGTGCTCTGGTCCATGGGGTCACGAAGAGTCGGACACGACTGAACGACTGAACAACAACAACATATCAATTTTGCCCGAAATGGTACATGCCATTGCAGCTCATTCCCATAACCCTAAAGTATGGTTTAGTTTCACAACCAAAACATTTGGAAGAACCGACAGAATAAAGGTCTGCCTCCCATTTTTTGGTCACCACCTGAATCATAATTATTCTATTAGTAGAAGTCAGACCTGCCAGAATAAATAAATATTGCCAAATAATCACATTTCCCCAGCAATTGCTGGCAATGGCATGTTGCCAAAAACACAGGTCAGAGGCCTGGACTTCGCATATCTTGAAATGTATACTAAACACAGATTTAGCACAGATTATAAGTGAAGGTGTTTGGGGAGTTTCCTTCTATTCTAATACCACGCTAAACTAACAAAAGGAAAGCCAAGTTCCTGTTCAACAACTATTGACTTCGAATCAAAAACTTTTGCAGTTATTGCAAATGTGGGAACATAGCAATGCATCTCATGTGATTTTGGTAAGGTGGAATGCCAGTTGAACCAGTCTCAGGCTATTCATCGCTGCCCTACCTCATCACTGGCCTAATGAAACTCACTATAGGAAGTTTAGAAATTTTGGGTATTTGTTTCCCACCCGACAATCAGATGTGAGACCAAGAGGGTCTCTGCCCAAGAGGCATAGCTGTCAACTCTCCCTGCTGTTTCCCAATGCTATAATAAGGGAATTTCCCGCAAAAAAAGGGATAGGTTGACAGCTATGCCAAGAGGCTTTCTTGAATCTTGATTCGTAGCCAGATTGGTCACCCATGGAGCTCCTGCCCATTAAAAAGAGAAAGTGTTCCCAGGGCTTTCTTTCAGCCAAAACTCACCAGAATTCAGTTCTGGCACTTCTCAGGTGGGCACCATTGCCATTCTAAGAGAATGAGGGAGGCATTCATGGTGAGTTCCAGCACTATATATATATATATATATAATAGCACTGTGTTCCTCACCCTTCTCTTTGCCTAGGCCCTCCTGGGACCATGCAGGTTCACATTTGAGACCTTTCTGGGTTTAGCTTGGTGCCCCCTGGCTTCCTTGTTTGTAAGAAATAAAAACGTTGCTTTTTCCTATTTTTCATAAAAGGTCAAAAGAGTTTTTAAAAAAACTGAATCATACATTGACCCATCCACATCCATAGTACTAGTATAACCACAAGCTTTCAACTATTTATTTTGTATACAACCCTAGACCCGTAGGTTTCAGGACAGTTCACAACATAAAATCCTCAAAATACATAATAAAAACAAAAACAAAGGCAACCCAATTATACCCCCTTCCACAACACATCTTAAAAGGGCATTAGAAGTTTACTAGCAGAACTTGGCATCAAATGCTGCAAAGTATTGCCACACATATAGATGAACACATGCTGTTCCCAGTATATATGGATTAAAGACTTAGCTAAAATTAAGCTATTGAGCTAAAAATCATAGCACCTTCTCCCCCATTTCTAGCCTATCTGCCTTAAAGGTAAAGGTAAAGGGACCCCTGACCAATAGGTTCACTCACGGATGACTCTGGGGTTGCGGCGCTCATCTCGCTTTACTGGCCGAGGGAGCCGGCATACAGCTTCCGGGTCATGTGGCCAGCATGACTAAGCCACTTCTGGCGAACCAGAGCAGTGCACAGAAACACCGTTTACCTTCCTGCCGGAGCGATACCTATTTATCTACTTGCACTTTGATGTATCAAATAATTTAACACCCCTCCTTGTAATTCAATGCCGACCTTCTGATCTGCAAGCCCTAGGTTCTGTGGTTTAACCCACAGTGCCACCTGCGTAATTTTGTCAGTTACATAAATGGTCAGGACTGTGTGTCGGGAAATGACACAAGGTGTGTCAACTTGTATTAAAGCTGAAGAGTTTGCCAAAGGAGAAACGAGATGGAGAGAGGAACCTTCATCCTTCCTAGACTGTTTTTCCAACCTAACCACTGACCTCTTCTAAATTGCTAGACTATTCTCAGGGTTGTTGAACTGACTTCCTGCTTCCCCTCCCTGCTTTCTCACACTCTTACTTCTGAAGCAGAGAGGAGAGGCTGCATCTTGCTTTTGTTCCTCTCCTGCAGAGATCAAACAGCATACATGGCTGCTTTGTATCTTCAACGTTGCTAAAACTTGGAATTCTTTACTATCCAATATGTATTTATTGCAATAAACATAACTTTTTTATTTTCCATACTTAAAGGCTTGGTGTGATTTGTTGGATTTCTATTCCTCTCACTGTGCAGATATGTAGGATTGGTTCATCACATGTCTGTGTTATGCATTCCAGAACCGACTGTTGGAATCACGGGAGCGGATGTTTACTGTACTCTGTTTCTGTTTGTTTGTGCTTTCACTTCTGACTTCTCTCCGAGGAAGACCAGAGAGAGGAGACATGTTTTCTTTTGTTCTGCCTCATGGTTATTAAAGTAGCTTTAGTGCTTACAACCCCAGCCTAGCTCTGATTGTGTTTATCTCTGCTGGACTCTGAATATGTGCTCAGTGTCTCCAAGGCATGAGTCATTATAAATCATCAGGGAAGGTGGTTCGGAACTTCCTAGAGCTGCATGCTGCACACTGATGGGGAGCGACAGGCTGGAATCGTTCCTGTCGTATGCCTGGGGGTCGTCCTAGATCCCGGCTGACCCAACATAATTGCCTTACTACTAAAGGGTGCTCAGCAGCAAGTGTTCAGAATACAGCCTTTGCAAAGTTATCCAAAGTGATGTTTGCCCTGATTTGTGTATTTTTCAGGTACAAGCAGATCTAGGCAACCTAGGAATATGCCATCCAGAAATGAGATCCTCAATCATAATTTTAGTATTTTTACAGAGCTGGAACTAAGATCTCTTAGATGAGGTAACTGAGTAATTTGCTGGACCCAGATCTCAAATTGTTGACATCCTGGCCTGTTTTAGCTCTTTGGAAAGCATCAATAAATATGAATTGGTAGCGAACGGTTGGTGGGCAAAAGGAATCCAAGGATTACATCATTAAGGAAGGGTGGAGTGATAACTTCTTGTAAAAGCAACAGAGGAACAACATAGTGGTTCAAATAGAGTTTATGGATAGCTTTTAGTGGCTAGCTGGGGAAAGTATTATCTCATTAAAAATACTGAAGCATAACCAAGGCTTGCATTTTTGTTTTTTAACCAAGCTTATTATGGCAATGTGCATAAAAGCTGATTTGCCTACTGGCACAGCGCCTTCACAATAATCAAAACAACTCCTAAGTTCCAGCTAAAGCAAACTTGGTTAAAGAAAACATCAATAACTTCCAAGAAAACATTGCATCTAAATTTTTAAAAATTGATACGCTCCTTGCCCGCATTTCATCCATTTGCTGCGCTTACTGGAAGAGAAGGAAAATAGATCCTGCAAAGCATGAGGTCTGTATCCGGTGAGGCTAAAAGTGGCAGCAAGGATCTCTAGAACAATGTAATACCGATGTCAGCATTACAGCTCATAGCAGATCTTGAACTGGTGACCAGGCAGGGATGAAACCAGTTTGTTAGTATCAAGTGTTAGCCAAAGGGAAAAAAAAAAACAGCAAGGATGCCAGGCACACAAACCGAGGGAGTCCCCTTGCACCAATAAGGCAGAACCAAGCTGGTGTGGCGCTGTGGTCTAAACCATTGAGTCTCTTGGGGTTGCTGATCAGAAGGTTGGTGGTTTGAATCCCTGTGACAGAGTGAGCTCCCGTTAATCTGTCACAGCTTCTGCCAACCTAGCAGTTCGAAAGCATGCCAGTGCAAGTAGATAAATAGGTACCACTGCGGCGGGAAGGTAAACGGCGTTTCCATGCGCTCTGGTTTCCGTCACGGTGTCCCATTGCACCAGAAGTGGTTTAGTCCTGCTGGCCACATGACCTGGAAAGCTGTCTGTGGACAAACGCCAGCTCCCTCGGCCTGAAAGCGAGATGAGCACCGCAACCCCATAGTTGCCTTTGACTGGACTTAACTGTCCAGGGGTCCTTTACCTTTACCCTTTATTTATTACACATTGACCCCTAAAAAGGCTTTTGGGTCAGACTTGCTTGCTGGTTTCAGAATTTAAGGGCAAACTACATGTTAGTGTAAGAGCCAGGTGCATGAGGTTTGGGGTCCCAACTCATGTAAGAGTTTATAGTTTAAAACTGGCACATAAAACTGGGCTCATATTGGTCGCTGGTGCAGCCAGACCAGAAACATTGTGATATGTTGGGATTGTGTGATCCCCATTGACACTCTGACCTCATGTGATACATTACTGAACTATTTAATACTGGACAGAGGATGTTTTTCATATTAGCTTGGTGATAGAAATAGAAATAACATTTATGGATAAAGTCATAGTGATAAGATGCCTCTCAGTTGTATGGATTCTTGCAACATTACGGTAGAAATGGATTAGTTGAGCTCTGTTAGTTGCTTTTCCTATCCTTTTACACAACGTTAACACAGCCCAACAATCCACCAACAAGCCAAACAGCCATCCTTGCTCACCATACATTAACTAGCTGCATATCACAGATGTTTACTAAACTGTACGTCAGGCCTATGCTGAACTCAGGTATTTTGTTTATGACCATACACTGAAGGTGAGCAAACCTTGACCCACACCTCTCCCCTAGCCTCTCCCCTCCTCCTGCTACCAACTTATTTCATTTTACTTTAGTTTGTGTTTGCTGTGTCTGTGTAAACTGAAAACATTCAATAAAACACTTTAGGAAAAAGAGAAAGGGAGCACAGGAGCATGGTCCAAACATATAATAATAATAATAATAATAATAATAATAATAATAATATTTATTTATTTATTTATTTATACCCCGCCCATCTGGCTGGGTTTCCCCAACCACTCTGGGCAGCTTCCAACAGAACATTAAAAAACAATAATCTATTAAACATTAAAAAGCCTCCCTAAACAGGGCTGCCTTCAGATGTCTTCTAAAAGTCTGGTAGTTGTTTTTCTCTTTGACATCTGGTGTCACAGGGCGGGTGCCACTACCAAGAAGGCCCTTTGCCTGGTTCCCTGTAACTTGGCTTCTTGCAGTGAGGGAACCGCCAGAAGGCCGTCTGCACTGGACCTCAATGTCCGGGCAGAACGATGGGGGTGGAGACGCTCCTTCAGGTATACTGGACCGAGGCCGTCTAGGGCTTTAAAGGTTAGCACCAATACTTTGAATTGTGCTCGGAAACGTACTGGGAGCCAATGTAGATCTTTCAAGACCGGTGGTCTCGGCGGCTGCTCCCAGTCACCAGTCTAGCTGCCGCATTCTGGATTAGTTGTAGTTTCTGGGTCACCTTCAAAGGTAGCCCCACATAGAGCTCATTGCTATCTAGTGGTTGCTTTCATAAGTAATTATAAACTATGATTTATTGTTCAGTGTACTAGCCCGGGCAAACCCCCGGCCTTATGATCTTCTTCCTTGCCTTATTTCCCTCTTCTGACATGGCTGTGAGGAGATTGGAAACTTTTGCTACTGTCTTTGCCTAAGCACTATTTGCATCATGTCAAAACCCGAACTGACCCAAAGGGGGCTTATAAGAAGCAGCCAGTTTCAAGCCTTGGAGCAGGAGATTCTTTGTGCCAAAGGCTCATTCACCTAATAAGTTCATTATTACATCCAATGTCACTGTGTTGGTATGAATCTGCATTTGCATTGCCCACAAAGTGGGTTCCCATGTGTGTGTTTTTCCAGACTTTCCAAATTCCTTTATTGTTTGACCCACCCATTAGTATGGGTGTTTGTTTTGTTTCTGTCTGACTAACAATGAATGAATGTTTGTCTATGCTTTCTGGATTCCCCATCTCCTTTAGTGTTCATGGCCAACATTTCATGTTTCTCTGAGTCACATTAAAAAAAAGTTATTGTCTTGTCTTGTGTTGGCTTGTTATCTGGGTATATATTAGTGTGTATTGTGTAGTGCTCCCGAAAAGAGTCATCTCCAAACCTCAGTGTAATTTAAGAGAATAACTTTGCATGGTGTCTGTGGTCTAACACAAGTGATAAATAGATTAGATTAATGAAGGACTGCTATCTTTCCCATGAAAACATTATAGTTACTGGGACTTGTCAGTAAATATGCTTAGAAGAAGGCAGCTGAATAAATGTATTAACATATTTTAAGCAATTCACTTGCATTGCTTTGTTAACTATAAACGATCATGACAACCAACAGGAAAATAAATTAAAAATATCTATTGGGGGGGGGAGAGAAGAAATATATGTTGGTTCCGAAAGTTCACTGAACAGGTTGTTTAAAGCAAATATTTAAGACTGCCCTTCTTTGCTATAACCTATCAAATACTGAACATTGTAGAAGCTGGCCTTATCTTTCAATCCAGGTAAATTGCGAAATGACAACAGCAAATTAACATGGGCAGGGAAGAGAACAGATAATGTGTGGCACAAAGATTGTTTTAGCTTGTTCTAGTTAGGTAAGAAATATATGCTGATGGAGGAAGATTGATAACAACTGGGCACTGCAAACAGTTTGGTGGACTCAACACCTGGGAGCAGAAAATTTCAGGCATGGGTTACAATTTGCAAAATTCAGGAATGAACTATCTGCAACCTTTCTTCAGAAACTGAATCCACAGATTAATTTTGCCGTAAGAACCAATGTTCAAAACATCCCTGTGGGTCTCTGCAAGAGAGTTCATCATACATCTTCTAGCAGCAGGATTTAAAACGTAAATAAACAAGTAAGCCAGAGACTTGTTTTGAACAACTGGCACAGCTGAGCTGTTGAATCGTTCAACCTTGGCTGTGGTCAGGTTGGCAACCCAACTAACTGGATATCTAATTTTAAAAAGGGCTAAGCAAATGTAATGATGGACCGGCAGGCACATCGTGGGTTGTTATATTAACTTCAGGATATGCTTTATTTTAACGCCAAGGGTGTTCCTTAAATGTTCCAGGCACTCAAAGAGAGCAACAGGAAACACAGCGCATCATGTGTTCCCATTTTTATTCCCTCTGCTGTTGTGGATGTCATCGGTAGTACTAAACATGCATCACAGTCAAAAAACTAGGCTGTTGCTGCATCCCACAAAGTATGTCTAGTACCGAGTTGACTTTTTTGCTGTGTAAGAAAGTTTTGTATCCCTCCCTCTCCTCTCCCCCATGTGCTAACCTAAATCAGTTCTGGGAAAATTTGGGGTGGGCTCAGAGGACTTGTGGGTAAAGGAGAGGGAGTGGACATTCCATTGTGCAAGTGGAAGTCCTTGAACTGCTGGAAGTACTGTACTTCATTAGATGCCCCACTAGACTTCTGTGAACTCTGTTCAGAACCATATTGTGCTGTCTCCATATTATCTTATGTTCTTTTGAACTGGGTTTAAAGCCCATCATTTAAGGGCAAAGATACAATGAAATATGCAGAGAATTACATGCCTCAGGTAAATGAAGAAGCAAGTGGAGATTGTGCTTTGTCTGCAGTGCTATGAAGAGGTCAACAATGATAAATGAACTTATAATACTAGTATTATAGTGATGGGAGGGTTTCTTGTTTTTGCTATTATGTGATATATTTTTGTGTTTTTATATTGTAAACCACCATGTGATCTTTGGATCAAGGGTGATATAGAAATGTACCTAATAAATAAATAACATCTTGGTACACTGGCCACACACATCAATGGGGCTGTACGGATGCAGCCCGCATTGTCAGGTCCACTTGTGCTACCATCTGTTTTCAAATGGACTTACTCTGGGGTGACGCAGAGTCAATCTGCAATGAGCCTTTGTTTTCAGAATGGAACCAATTTCTCAAAAAGCGCTTTTCAGTTGCTGAAAATATGCAACGGATCTAGATTGCAATTGAGCAATTTAGGGTGGGGGGACACCCTAAGTGCTTGGACTGACAATAAAATACCATATATATGCAACCTCAGTCTCAAGATCTGATGTTTTCACTTGTTTAGCTTCCAAGTGGAGCTAAATGGTATTCAGACTACATACCCAATTAAATGTAAATAGTTACATAACTATTAACTTAAAATGGACTGCTATTCTTTCTCTTCCCCCTTTAAGTTTCTCTTTTACTCTATTTGTTGATCTGTGCAAACATCAGGTTCCTCAAAACATTTAAACAGAAAATTCTAGGCTTAAATTTATTTACCTATTGCTAAAGAAATACATTGGGGTTTAGAAAATCTTCATTGTAACAACAGTAACATACTGAATGAAGTTAAAAAAAAAGTTAAGAAAACAATTTCCCCACCATTTATGGTACTACAAATATCTATCTGATCTTCTGCCTCCCTACCATGCTGAAATGTCTAGTTAGCAAACATTGCAGAAGGACTGTTTGTTTTCATGTTCCGAGAAGGAACTCCCTTGGATAATCCTTAGGCCAAAACTAACGATAAACTTAATTTCCGCTGGCCAAAGTTTAGAGGAGGCTGAAAAAGTTAACCATAAAGCCAGCTGGAATGAGGGACTGGATATTGATGAAAAGTGAAGTGAATGGGGAGGAGAGAGCAAAGAACAGAGTAAGAGGACAGAAGACACAAAAACTTCAAAGGAGAAAGAATGGGATATTTCAGCTTCTAATAATAATAATAATAATATTTATTATTTGTACCCCACCCATCTGGCTGGATTTCCCCAGCCACTCTGGGCGGCTTCCAACAAAAATCAAATACATTAAAATATCACACATTAAAAGCTTCCCTAAACAGGGCTGCCTTCAGATGTCCTCTAAATATCTGGTAGTTGTCTATCTCTTTGACATCTGAAGGGAGGGAGTTCCACAGGGCGGGCGCCACTACCGAGAAGGCCCTCTGCCTGGTTCCCTGTAGCTTTGCTTCTCGCAGTGAGGGAACCACCAGAAGGCCCTCGGCGCTGGATCTCAGTGTCCGGGCTGAATGATGAGGGTGGAGACGCTCCTTCTAAGACTTCATTCCAATGCACCCTTTCAGTTTAATGGGTCTCAACCTTTATTTTGGGTAAACTTATGCAAGACTGGCTTGCTGTTAAGAGGTCTTTTAATAAATAATAATAATCAGAATTATTACCCTTTTCTCATTTGTTCTCATTGAGATGTATTATACCTTTGCATCTCTCTTCCCCCAAAAGAAAGAATCATACACAGATGGTAGGAATATTCTGAGGAAAGCAGATAATGCAATCCTCTCATTAGAAGAGTGATCCTGAGCCTAGCTTTTGTACATCAAATCTATTATTCTGAAAATATAGAACATCTGTAGATAGTGGCAGAATTTGGGTGGGTGGGTGTAAAATTTATTATTAGTATTTCATTTTATAATGTATACAAAACAGAGAACAACTATAACAGACAAAAATTAAAAGGTGAAATATGAAACCATAAAACAGGCACATAGAATGAGTACCGTAGTTCCACATGGGTTAAAATAAAGTCCAGGAAAAGATTATCAGCATTTTCAGATCATCAGGCTTGTCTTGAAAATGATGCTTCCGCTGTATATGTCATAAAGGAATGCCAAATCATATAAAAAGTTCTGAGCTTTCAGTACATCAAACTCTGAAATGCAAGAGAAGTAACTGAATGTCCTCTATAGACCTTTTGTGCATCCCTATGTGTATAGGGTTCCTTCATGCAGAATTAAAAGCACAAGGATGTTCGTTTTGCTGCCTGAAACAAAGGGCAACATTTGACTCTAAGACTTAAATGTTAAGTCTGTTGACCAGGAAATAAGTCCTACTGAATTCTGAAGAACTTTATTATGAATAAGCACACTTAACAATGGGTAGTTGCTGGAATCTTGTGCACACTTCATTGAGATTATGCTTCATTGTATTTTTCCAAGGAAGCCTACACCATTGATTTGCTTAGATTGCTTTAAAGCAGTTCCTTTTAAAGGTGTTCGGGAACAATGTAAACGGTGGCTTTTAATTACAGATATGAGTCTAGGCAACAATTTTATTTTCAATTATCCAAATTTAGTATTACATCTGAACCCCCCCCCAAAACCCCCTGTGGTTAATATTAAGTTTATTGAAACAAACCATCTTCATAAATCATGGTTTGAAATCAGCTTGTTTTAGTAAACCATAGTTCTAACTAACCACAGTTTGTCTGAGTTCAAATGTAACACTACACTGCTGTCAGTAAAATGCAAATGAAAGCTGCCAATTTCATCCTCACAGACATTCTGCATGGCTGTGTGCATTATACTGAGGCTTGCATAGTCTTATAGTTTATCATTGCACAGTCTTACAGTTTATTATTGCACTGAAACCATTATTTAATGTTACATCCAAATGCTGCCAGAGGAGGAATTGCACCCAATTTTTCCAAAGACATCCAACTTCCATTATATTTCGTCCATTACAGCAGGCTCCTCTGTGCCACTACTAGCCTTCCTTTTCTATTGCAAAGGTCTCTACTTTGTTCTCCCACATATTGAGACCACTCCCTGATTTTGCAATCAATTTTCCATTCAAGTCATGTATGCACACAATGCCTATACTGGTGTAAAATTTACATAACATTCAATATATTAGTGAAAATAGCATATAAAAATACATTTTTATTAGGGAAAACTGCTTTGCAATATTTTTTTTACCATGTTAGGCAAAAAATCATGGGGGTGGGGATAAATCCACGCTAACATTCTGATGAACTTTCTGAGGACTTTTAGAAAGAAAACTCGCTAACTGATATGGAAATGTGGAGAACTGAACTTTTGTGAGGAAATGATACACTGAAATTCTGGCAGATTTACCCACTCCTACCTGCTGTCTTCTGTAATTTTCTGCTGTTCCTTTATTGTTTTAGTGTTATACTTTAAGATTTATTTTAGATTGTTACTTCATTTTAAATTGTAAATACATGTTTTTATCCTTGCAGCCAGCTGCCTTGAGTTGAAATGTTTCAAATAAGTAAATTTGTTGTTGTTCAGTCGTTCAGTCGTGTCCGACTCTTCATGACCCCATGGACCAGAGCACGCCAGGCACGCCTATCCTTCACTGCCTCTCGCAGTTTGGCCAAACTCATGTTAGTAGCTTCGAGAACACTGTCCAACCATCTCATCCTCTGTCATCCCCTTCTCCTTGTGCCCTCCATCTTTCCCAACATCAGGGTCTTTTCCAGGGAGTCTTCTCTTCTCATGAGGTGGCCAAAGTACTGGAGCCTCAACTTCAGGATCTGTCCTTCTAGTGAGCACTCAGGGCTGATTTCCTTGAGAATGGATAGGTTTGATCTTCTTGCAGTCCATGGGACTCTCCAGAGTCTCCTCCAGCAAGTAAATACCGTACATTAAAGTGCAGCACCCAATAAATACCTTGTTGATCTTATGTAAATTATACAGGTCCCCTCCCCCAATAATATTTTCAGAAAACTGAATAAGATGTAATGAACCATGTCTGGGGTTAGTGCTGGTGGGGAGCGAGGAATAGGTGTAAATCAGGGGTCAGCAACCTTTTTCAGCTGTGGGCCAGTCCACCGTCCCTCAGACCATGTGGTGGGCCGGACTATATTTTGAAAAAATATATGAACGAATTCCTATGCCCCACAAATAAGCCAGAGATGCATTTTAAATAAAAGCACACATTCTACTCATGTAAAAACACCAGGCAGACGCCCACAAATAACCCAGAGATGCATTTTAAATAAAAGGACACATTCTATTCATGTAAAAACACGGGCCGGATTGAGAAGGTGATTGGGCCGCATCCGGCCCCCGGGCCTTAGTTTGGGGACCCCTGGTGTAAATGTTAGCAGCCCATATGGTAAAATTCTGGAACCTCTGTAAAATCTGGAATCCTTTGGGCAGCTTGTAGCCCAGTGCAACTCTATTTGGGTTTTCTGGGAAATTCCCAATGAAAATAGCCACATATGTGAAGCATGAAAGAGTGAAAGCAAACAGAGCAGGAAGGGCAGAGGCAGTTGAGAAATTGGGGAAGTATTTTCTACTTCGTTTGCATAATTCTCTGCCAAAAGAAAGGGCTGATTGTGTGCATGTTGCAACAGGGTTAGAGGGGGAAGTGATTGGTGAAGTGAGAAGAAAAAGCTTAAGCAAGGTCATTCCTTGGCTCAATCAGGAGAGGCTAAGTGGATGTAGCAGAGACTAAGAGGCAACCAGGCAGAATCTGTTTGGAAAGGGTGTCCACCCCTTTGCAAGTCTCAGTAATGATGCCACATTTGCTGAGCTATACTGCTCTGCTTCTGCTATGGATATGTTGCTCTGCGCAGAAGGGTAAGTAGTTGAATTTTAAACCGATGCAGGGGACAAAAAAAATAGATCTCAGTGTTCGAACAATGCAGTTGATAAGTCTGTATTTTATTTCTCTAAGGCTGCAATCCTAAATACTCCTAATTCATTGGGATTTGGCTATAAGAGTTGTACGAGTTCCAGATTCATTCCTTTCAGATTTCCATTGTGCAGTTAAAGACGTGAGTGGTTGGACTCAGCTGTAGTTCCAGGTATGCTTGAGAAGAAAGCTGTTCAGTGTGACCCTAAGCACGTTTATTCAGAAGTACGTCCCACTGAGTTCAATGAGTTTATCTCTCATGTAATTGTTCCTACCATCTTATCAAGGTAGGAGTTCTACTAGAAAGGGCTGCATTGTAACCCAGCCTGCCTCCAGAGAATCAGAAATGAAGACTTGGACCACATTAAGAGGCATTATTGTGTGCATGTGTGGCGATGCTTGAGCATCAGCCCTAAACCAGTTAGGAGTAAGTTCCCTTGAACACTCTGGATTGCAGCTGCAACTTCTGAGTAGACTGCAAATACTACATTGTTAGTATATGCGAGAGGGCAGAACCACCCAGCTGAAAATACTTCGTATTCGGTAGAAACCAATTCTCCATCTCACTGAACTGTGAGAGTCCGTGTTGTTATGCACAACTGAAGTGTGACTAGAAAACAAGGAGGCTAAAAGCAGGTATATGGATCCAAGAAATTTTGCATAAACATAGAAGTGGAGAGGGTTTTGCATATTCAATTGCTCTGCAAAAAAGAGAGAAGAGGTGCATTTTATGTCATTGCTGAGGTGTATAGGTATGATGGCAAAGGGCAGAATTCCTGTACCTTTAACATTCCTGTAAGTGTAGCTTGTTATGTTTGGGGACTGGATTTGCTGAAAGGTGGAGAAGCAAATGTTACAACATGTTGGAAATGTGGCTTAACACCAGCAGACTAATGTATGTATGGTGGTCGTGTCCTAGTATATTCACCTTTTTTGGATCCAGTTAAGGAGAGGCATTAATAAAGCGTCAAATGCTAAATTTGTGAAAGACTTGTGCTTTTCTCTTTTTTGGAAAACAAAATACGAGCTTAAAACCAGTGCTCATATCTGTTCCATTACATTGCAAGAACAGTGTCCCTTTTATATTTGTAGTACACAATTTCACATGTAAATTGTATTTGTTATAAGAAAGCTGCAGTTCTATATACTAGCGGTGGGGAACATTTTGCCCTGAAACCCTGGGGAGCCACTGTCAGTCAGTGTAGACAGTGTTTCACAAACTTGGATCCCCTGCTGTTGTTGGACTACAACTCCCATCATCCCTGACCACTGGTCCTGCTAGCTAAAGATGATGGGAGTTGTAGTCCAACAACAGCAGGGTACTTCAGCTTGAGAAACACCAATGTCAACAATACTAAGCTAGATCGAACTACGGCAACTTACTATTCCATATTGTGTTGGAGTAAAAAAAAAATTAAAAAGTATGCAAGCAGAAAAATATTTAGCAAGTATCTATTGCCACTGTTATTTCTAAAAATTAGTTATGAACCACCTTCTTGGCAATGAATGCTTATTCTGTGCATTCTTTAATAGCCCATCTTCAAAGTATTTCTGTGCCACCGTGCACTTTGTATCACCTTGAGATGTTCAAACTAATTATTTTAGGGCTTAGTGGTAACTATCTTAATGGGTACAAAATATTGATCAGATGCCATAGCTGCCATTATGCACTATGCAATGAACATGCATGTCCCAAAGCAGGGGGTATGGTTAGGATGGGGGATAAGCTTAGAAAAAATATTGTTTTGGCAAGCAAATTCCAGCTGGTCGCTTACGTTCGGAAGTATTTGCGTGTCGAGGTTCCAGGACAGCTCCCCATCCCCAATAATTCAGACGTCACACAGTCATTTAAGTTTTAAGGTTTGTGGCATAATTTTGGCCACAACTTTATTTAAATACAACCAATGTGAGTGGTTGCTTAGGCATTGGTTCCGACTATCTGTCCCCCGCCCTGGGACAGAACTGACACCCGCTAGCCAGCGAAGTCAGTAAGGGTAAACACCTCTAGGGGAGAGATCAGGAGCTAGGTGCCAGGCCCTCTGCTCTCCCCCAAATGATCCCAGGGGCTCTTGCACGGCCCTAGCCCCTTCTCGGGGGGGGGGGGTACGGACAAAAGCAAGATGAGCCCCTGGATTCCTTTAACGGAATACCCTTGCAGCAGCATTTTGCAAGGGTAGGCCCAGCCAATTCCATACCCCTGCAGCAGCATTCTTAGGGGCAGGCCCAGCCAATTCCTTGCCCCTACACCAACCAATTTTAACCAATGCCTAACTGCAACCTTACAAGTTGTGACGACTTGCTACGCAGTAGGCAAAAACCAAGTTGTCCTGTTAACCCTTCCGCAACCCGTGCTCTCTCTAAGTGGAGAACCCGCTTTATCATACAATGTGACACCCCCCCCACACTACACTGTGGGTTTTCACTGCCCCCACAGTTGGGGCCCACCCAAGTTATTGCCTGAGGGACAGCAGCAAATGGCATCTCCCCATAGTACCTAACCTGCTTGGTACCTAAGACCAGTAAAGTTATTTTAGCATCTTACATACAAAAAAACCCCATAAACACTCTCCTCTACTCTGGGAAGAAAAATGGAACAACAATAAATTAAATAACTGACCATTTGCTACCTTTTCATAATGCCCAGTATTAGCCAGCACACTGTGCCAGACAAAGGTGGTTACTGTGAACATAGAGGGCCACTTTTGCAAATAATATGTGGCTGTTGTGTAGTCAATGCTTGAAACCTTATGAGCCAAATAGAGAGTGAGAATCACTGGGTAGCCATTTTTGACAGCATTCCCATGGCAACTGTAATGTGTGAACCAGTCCTAATTTGTGCACACTGCCTCTAACCTCCCCCCTCTCTCTCTCACAAACACACAATTACAACACCAGCTAGAATATTCAAATCTTGCCTTGTAAATACCCTTATATTGCCATGAACTGCAAACCTCTATTTGGAAGTCGACATTGGGCAAGGATGTAGTTAATCATTAGTTACGAGAGAGCCAGCCTATGCTCCTTTTTTGTTAGTGCTCAAGTCCAATTTTTCATGCTGCGCTCCCAGGTATAATAGAACAAATAATATTGTAGACTTCCGTTTATATCCATTGCTCATCGGATATTCTTGTGGGTGGTAATGGGGAAATAAGAGAGTATTTCTGAGATAAAAATTCTTCGTCTGCAGTGTTGATCAGGATTCCTGTTTAGATTAAAATAACCGGGAACAGCAATCTTCTGCATGCTGTCAAATCACAAAGAGTTGTTGCTGATCACTGTTTTGAAAACCATTCTTCACCCAGAATGTTTTCTAACATGTTCTGAAATGTTTCCATTATATAAATGCAAAGGAAGGCATGTATGTCTGGGGTTATTTTCTTTCTTTCTTTCTTTCTTTCTTTCTTTCTTTCTTTTTGAAAAGCAAAATTCATACATTTGAAATCTGAAAAGAAGCTGAAAGCCCCATAGCTGTTATTGCTGCATGCTATGCAGGGGCACTTAGCAGGAACTAAGCTGAAATTCCTTAGGACACTTATTTTCTGAGAGAAATTTCCGAGATCCCCCCTTCCCCCCCTCAACTCTTGGCAGAAAAGGAAGGCACCCCCACCACTGAATTTCCTCTGAATATTCTTCACCCTATTTTTGTGGCAACTTCCACACACACACCCCCAACCAAAGCTGTGGCACGGCACTGGGCATTGTGGAGAAGGCAAAAATAGTGGCTGGGTTGTGGACACTGGTTGCCTCTGCTCCTGTTTAAAGTGACCACAATGAGAAGCCTAAGATAGAAAGGAAGGAAGATGCTAACAGTGAGTCTCACTCCTATTAGAGCTGACTCCTGTTGGAAAATGTCTTCTCCCTGTGAAGAAATTTGCTGAAGTGGCCCTTCCGTCTTCTTCAGCCACAACTGAAGTGGAGAATTCCAAGAGGCAATTTGCACAGGGCTCTAAATTATAATGTGAGCCTGTAAGGCCCAGTAAACTAGGTCTCTCTTTCTGTTTTTCTTTCTTTCTCTTTCTGTATGTCACTGCATAAAATTGCCTCTTCCTTCTCTCCACTATTCCCCTGCTGTCACATCATTAAGGCTGTGAGGCAAGCATGGGGACACTTCTCATGTGTACATGCCCCGAAGCCCAGTCCCTTTGGCTCTTAAGAGCTGCTGTAGGAAACAGAAGTGTTTGCCCTGAGGGGAGTGGGAGAGAGCTGTCGAACCAGCTGCAGATGGTAAAAAGGCATTCTAGCCCCCGAGGCTACCTGAGCCTCCAGTGGCAGAACTGGATGCAGAAGCACCCCTCACAAACTGCAAGTCCCTTCATGGGGAGTGTGACCCCATCCAACTGATCAATTTCTCAGACATAGGAACGACTCACCCACAGTGCCAGGATTCAAGCTCAGCTTGTTTTTCCGCATCCATTTCACCACTGCATCCCAGCAGTGGTCCAGGGACTTTGCAGCCTCTCCTGATTCAGATGTTATGAAGAAATAGAACTGAGTCTCATCCACATACTGAGGGCATCTAACCCCCAAACTCCTAATGACTGCTCCCAATGGCTTCATGCAGATATTAAATAGCACTGGAACATAATAGTTCCATATAACACCAGTCCTGAAAGACCTACATTGGCTCCCAGTACGTTTCCGAGCACAATTCAAAGTGTTGGTCTGATCACTCCAAAGTTAAGTGACTTAATTCTCATAGTGTGCAGCCAGTTGGTCACAGTGGGTCTTTGGGGTATCCACAGGTTCCTCCCCTACACAACGCATTCCTTCACATGCTGCTTGTGAGCTTTCAGAGGGATATCACTGGCTGCTGTTGGATACAATGCATTCGTGCAAACAGCCCCATAGAAAAGATTCCCATCTGCCTTGCACTTTAAACACTATTGACTGCCTGCACAAGAGTCTGCAGAATGGAATTTGGGCATTCTCGGATCATGCTCGGAGGTGTAGCAATGATAGTTCCTTGCAGCAAAAACAGCAGAGAGTCTTCTGGTGACTGGATAGCTCAGTTGATTAGAGCATGGTGCTGGTCACACCAAGGCTGCAGGATCGATGCCCACATGGGACAGCTGCATATTCCAGCATTGCAGGGGGTTGGACCAGATGATCCTCAGAGTCCCCTTCCATCTCTACTATTCTATGACTCTAACTTAAAGTATAGCAGCATTTATAATGCCATATACCTTTGCAGACTGAAGTCCATCAAATTCATGAAGTGTCATTGAGTTGCATGGTTTGTTGGGGAGAGGTGGACTCGTAAATAGTAATGTCGGAAGCAAAATGGTGATGATTATGCTATCGGCCAGGACAATTCGCAAAAAAACAATTACTCACATGATTTCTCAAATCATGAAAAAGTTGGAGAATTTTTTTTACAGAGAAGGTTCATATAGTAGTGGAACAAGTTTACAGCTCCGCATATCAAACAAAACTTGGAAAATAAGTAGAAGAAAGCAAGTTTGAATGGGTCTTTCAAAATCTTTAATCAGACAGTGCATCCTTTGGATAGTATTACTGCACCCTCTAGTGGGAGCAATAGTACTTTATAAAATCCAACTGCACACTTGAAAAAAACAGAGCTGAATCCATTTTCAATAATAGTCTGAGGCTATGCTCCAGTAACTACAAATGTAGTATTAAGTCAGATAATCAGTTTCATTCCTAAACCACTGAGCTCACGTACCCTTGTGTAGGATCATGCCGTTCAGTTAACTGATCGACAGAGCAATCTGAATTGCCTTGCACTAGTCTGGTTTTGTATGGGATGTTAGGGGAGGAAGAGTACCTCTGGTAGGGGGCACGTTGTGCCTCTTCCAGGGTAGTTTGACCATAGTTGGTCTCCACCCTGCACTCAGCTTTTGCCTGTGGCTCCTAGAATAAGACATGCTCTGATGGATTGAGTGGATGAGGCCAACAGTGGGTCCAATGGTCATGAAGGTGATTTCTGCACGTGCTGTAGAGGGAAGTGAGGGGCAATGAAGCTTGTGTAGGAGAAGGAAGTCTCTGATCCTAAACTTCTGCTGCCTTGTGGGATATCTTCAGGATAGGAAAAGGCTAAGCATGAAACCCTACACAAATCCAGAGTGGAGTCCCTAAGATAGTTGAATGGCAACTTGTACACCTCCTTATGGCAACTCCTGCAGCCAAGTTGGTGCCAAACGTATGGCTCTGTTTTTCTTTGGACCACATCAGCATGGCTTGTCACCTCGGCAGCCCAAGCTTGCACCCCAGGGAGGCCACTTCAGTGCTGCTAATGCAGCGGTTTAACTTCACCCCAAGAGACACACTCCATTGTCTCTCGAGACAGACTAATGCCAACAACCACCACCGTCTGGTTGTGCACGGACCCACCCCCTTTAAAATAACACCAGTATCACTTCATCAGCACAGACCTCCTCCTTCCTCCTGTCATTATTAACCAAATGTTAATTCACTAATGTGTTAATTTCATAAAGTTCCCTACTCATTAACTATTGGTCTCAATTCATTAAAGAGAATGTATTGAACTCGGAACTTGAATCCAGACAAACAAACAAAATGTGCTTGTCACTGTTGCCTCAGTTCTTGATTACTTTGAAACTTCCCCTCTAAACTCTATATGTCTTCTAAAAGTAATACCTCTAACCAGAATTTTAAAGCTTTTAATCATTATTCTGCTTTTACTATTTCTCCTTCTTTCTGTGCCACATTCCCACAAAATTGTACCCCAAATGGCTTACAACATATCAAATGGATAATAGCCATTCAAAATAGATATAGAGAGATAGAGAGATAGATAGATGGATAGATGATAGATAGATAGATGATAGAGGATAGATAGATATAGATAGATAGATAGATAGATAGATAGATAGATAGATAGATAGATAGATAGATATTGATAGAGATAGATAGATAGATAGATATTGATAGAGATAGATAGATAGATAGATAGATAGATAGATAGATGATAGAAACAATTAGAAATAATACTAACATCGGTAAGAAAACAAAGATCAGTCTGTACAACATTGTGTAAAACAATGTAAATGATTGCTTAAATTAAACAATATTGCATAAAACAATAAGAGTAAACTAATCTAACTGAATGGCTTAAATCTGATGAAGCAACAGCCACATCTCTTGGCTCCACAACCATTAACAGCAGCTCTTCAGCTGAACACCACTCAAGATGTCTAACAGCTTTTCCACATTCTTCTCTACATGTTAATCCCAGCTGGCTAGGCCTAAACTAGAAGAAAATAAACCAGTAAATTAAACCATGTAATCTAAGAGTGTTTGATGGGGCACAGTCTATCACTTGCTTCCTAGACCCTTGTCTATAATGGCTCATTGCATCTAACTGGGTGGGGTGGGGTGGGGTGGGGTTCTAAGAAACTTAATTCTTCACTAAGACTCCCTAAAGAACACTCCTGGAACAGCCCTTGGATTCAAATAACCTTGATCAATATTAGCCCATTATCAATGTCCCCTTCTCGGATAAGGTATTGAAGTGATTAGTGTCCTTGCCGAATTAGTGTGTTGCCTGATAGGACCAGTATTTTGTGAGAATCCCAGCAATGGGCAACAGGGGGTATTCTGAACATTTTGCACTGGTGGACTGCAACTTACTTTCTGCTCAAACCTGATTTCTAGTGCAGTAAAGGGAGATTATATAGCAATCACAATTACGAAGCCAGCATTTTTATTGCTTAATTCATTGGAATCCTCAGTTCTTGCTCTTTTTTTCTTCAGATTCTTTAAATGTTAGTGTACAGGACCTGGAAGTCATGCTTGATTGATGCTTCCCCCCCCACTCTTATCTAGGTGAAAATGACTGCGGACCACCCCCAAGGAGAGACCGTGAAGAACTTGCAAAATTACCAGGCAAACCATCCTATTCCCATGGGGAAGAAGTAGTCTACAACTGCCGGCCTGGATATATAAAACTTGGGCGCCTTAGATTTTCTTGTAACGATGGAGAATGGGTGCAATCTGTACCACATGTGGAATGCAGAAGTAAGTAAAAGCATAACTTTGCAGAATTCAGAACCACGGGCGATTGAAATATTTTGAGCAGTTAATTTTCTCTCTCTTTGTGATAATCATTGGGATGACTCTTTTTTTTTAGCATTCTAACAGAGGGACCACAAGGTTCTATTTCAGTTTGTAGGCACTATCTCCTTTTTTTGTTTGACATTTGGATTCCATTATTTGTTTCCACTCAGAGAGGTGGAGAAATATTATCATTTTCCTTTTTACCTGAAAGCTGAGTACTGCCTACACTTCTTCTCCTTCTGCTTCTCCTTTGGCGATCACTCATAGCCAAGTAAGATTGTCTTCCATAAACACGGTTTTAAAAGTGAGTCCATACGTGACTGTGGAGGCCAATTCTGGATCCACACGTCCTTCCACAGTGGGGACATAGGTTTCTGGGTGGGAGTTGATCACGGTGATGGTTTGCCAAGCATGCCACCCTCTTAGCACATTTCTCCCTTTCGTCCTGAGTTTGAGCGCCTTCAAAGCCCATGACACCTTTGGTAAAGGCTGTTCTCCAATTGGAGTGCTTGCAGGCCAGTGTTTCCCAGTTGTCAGTGTTTATACTACATTTTTAAAGATTTGCCTTGAGAGAGTCTTTGAAACAGTGTGGTGTAGTGGTTAAGAGTGGTAGACTCGTAATCTGGGGAACCGGGTTTGTGTCTCCGCTCCTCCACATGCAGCTGCTGGGTGACCTTGGGCTAGTCACACTTCTTTGAAGTCTCTCAGCCCCACTCACCTCACAGAGTGTTTGTTGTGGGGGAGGAAGGGAAAGGAGAATGTTAGCCGCTTTCAGACTCCTTCGGGTAGTGAAAAGTGGGATATCAAATCCAAACTCTTCTTCTTCTTCTTCTTCTTCTTCTTTTGTTGACCACCAGAATTACGCTTTCCATTTTCAAGTTCAGAATAGAGTACAGTGGTACCTCCGGTTACGTACTTAATTCGTTCTGGAGGTCCATTCTTAACCTGAAACTGTTCTTAACATGAAGCAGCACTTTAGCTAATGGGGCCTCCTGCTGTTGCCGCGCCGCCAGAGCACAATTTCTGTTCTTATCCTGAAGCAAAGTTCTTAACCTGAAGCGTTATTTCTGGGTTAGTGGAGTTTGTAACCTGAAGCGTATCTAACCTGAAGCATATGTAAGCCGGGGTACCACTGTAGTTGCTTTGGAAGACGATAACCAGGCACCCACACAACATGACCAGTCCAAAGAAGTTGATGTTGAAGAATCATTGCACACACAAACACGCACACACACGGAAGCTGAGGACCAAGTATAATGTTATGAAGAAAAGTTGTTCGCCACCACAAACAGCTCCGTATCTCCCTGGTTAAGCCTTCTAAAAGAAGGTGCTTGAAGCAACTTAAGACTTCCACACGAAGAGGCACCTGGCGAATCAGACCAGCAGCGGGGGAAGTCTGAGCTCAATGATGTCGCACGTCTTCTATTACTTCACGGAGAGACAAGAAGAGGAGATGCAAGGCTGTTCTTCATAGTCTCATATATTCCTGCTAACATTGCATGGTTCTCAAATGCCATGTTTTTTTCTGGCCAGAAATGTTATAATGCATTACATTTCACTTTTCTTTTTAATTTCCAGAAAAGCCTTGTGGACATCCTGGAGATATCCAGTCTGGCTCTTTTGAGATTGCTAATGAAAATGAATTTGTCTTTGGCGCTCGTGTTGTGTATCGGTGTGATGAAGGGTAAGTCTCCCCCCTTCAGATATTTAATCACAGTAGTATTTTTAGGACAGCTGGTATATGATTAGAAATTCTACTGATAAAAAACTCTCATTTAAAAAAATAGAACACCAGGTGTATATTACATTCTTAAATGAGTGGTTGTTCTGGGATACTGGGGTGCTTGACATGGGTGGTGCTGTGGTCTAAACCACTGAGCCTGTTGGGCTTGCCAATCAGAAGGTTGGCGGTTCGAATCCCCGTGACCGAGTGAGTTCCCGTTGCTCTGTCCCAGCTGCTGCCAACCTAGCAGTTCGAAAGCACACCAGTGCAAGTAGATAAATAGGTATCGCTGTGGCGGGAAGGTAAACGGCGTTTCCATGCGCTCTGGTTTCTGTCACGGTGTCCCGTTGCGCCAGAAGCGGTTCAGTCATGCTGGCCACATGACCAAGAAAGCTGTCTGTGGACAAAAACCGGCTCCCTCGGCCTGAAAGCGAGATGAGTGCCGCAATCCCACAGTCGCCTTTGATTGGACTTAACCGTCCAGGGCTCCTTACATTTTTTGCTTGTCTGCTCTTGGACTAAGGCACCCATTTCATTGCAAGGTATTTCAGCCAGAAGAAAACAAGTGGCTGCAAGTTATTTTTATCAGCTTTGCCTGTTGTGCAAGCTGCGACCGTTCCTGAACATTTGTGTCATCCCTAGAAACAACTAGAAAATACCTTCTATTCTAGAAGCAATTGCTTGAGCCTCATGTTTCAAAGTATTATTACAGAAGCTGATCTTCTCATGTAGTTCTAGAGTTTTAAAAAGTTTCAATTTGTTTGTTTGTTTGTTTGTTTATAAAAAACCTTCCAGGTACAAGATGCTTAGTCATACAAATTACCGTGATTGTCGTGCAGATGGCTGGAGCAATGATGTCCCTCATTGTGAAGGTAAGTGGACCTTCAGAGATCTTGACTGAAATTCAGAGTACATCAGAATTGTCTAAGGTTCTATAAGGTGGCTTCCACCAATTATCCTTTATTCCCTTTCCCCTTTGTTCTGAAGCCTGGGGAACTCACAGAGGAGCTTTCCAGGGTGCTGCAACCCTCTGTGTATATCTGAAAGTTCTTTCTATGTGTGACTGAACCTGAGCCTTTGTCCTTTAATTGTTTTACTTGGAGCAAGAAGCATTTCTCTTTTGTTCACACAGCTCCCAGGATTCCATAGTGTTATAAGTTTGCGGGTGCCAGACCACCATAATCTCCAGGCTGAGCAAGTGTTAGAATTCAATGATGGCTTGGGTTGTTAAAACTGGGTGCCAGACCCATGTGTATTAGGCTGTATGCTAGGCACTTCTAATCCCCTGGAACCAGCAAGTGTTAAAAGCTAGTTAAATTCAGCTAGCCTCCTGTGTTGAGATGGGCCATTAAGACAACAAAGGTCAAAGGAACTCATTGTGAGATAGCAAATGGTTGGGGTCTCGCCCTCAAAAGATAAAGCCGCAGAGCTTAGGTTAGAAAGGTTAGAGTTAGGTGTTGTGACGGAGAAGCAGAAGAGCAGGAGGCAGAGCACAATATTTGATGCCTGTTTGAATCCAAAGTTGTGTCTATGGGAGACGCAAGACCCATTTGGGTGTTGATGCTGTGAATCCCTCCATCATAGGCTCAGGTTCTATGTATGTGTAAATAAACCATATATCACAAAACAGTGTAGTCACCCCTGTGTCTCATTCCCAAATTGTGAGAATCTATGAATATTGGTCTACTTTTTTGTGGAGGAATTGTTTCTTTGCTAATGGAAACGTTGACGTAGCTAGCAATTCATACTGTAGAGATTGAAGATTTACTGGTTTTAAAAGGAATGTTTGGCTGCTGTGATAGCCAACACTTTGGGCTATAGATTGTATGTTATGGCCAATGGCAAAGATAAGAAAAACTGAACAGAAAATCTTGTGTATATTAAATCCACACACAGCCTGATTTAATTTTGATAGATCTGCTCAATAATTCAGTCTGGGCCGGGCTTCCTGTTTCCTGTGTGCCAAGGGTTGGATGGAAATAATCAGAAAATGATGAGGAAATTGCATTTTCTGCATTCCTCTTCAGGTGATAAGTAGTATACTTGAATGTCTTCTGTTGAGTACAGTCATACCTTGGATCCCGAATGCCCTGGAACTCTCCTGAAAACCACAAACCTGGAAGTGTTTGTTCCAGTTTGTGAGCGTTCTTTTGGAACCTGAATGTCTGACGGGACTTCTGTGGCTTCTGATTGGCTTCAGGAGCTTCCTGCAGCCAATCAGAAGCTGCGATTTGGTTTTCGAATGTTTTGGAAGTCGAATGGACTTCCGGAATGGATCCCGTTTGACTTCCAAGGTACGACTGTATTATGGTTGTAGTAATTATGCTACTCATTTTCTACTGTTTTTCTTGATCACCTTAAAAAAAAAAAAACTTGCTAAACTTTGCATGACATTATTTGTTTTATAGTGATGAAGTGTTTCCCAGTAAAAGCACCAGAAAATGGAAGAATCGTTATGACTGGAGTACAAGACTTAGACCAGGAATTTCTGTTTGGCCAGGTGTTACGATTTGAATGCTCCGGAAGTTTCAAAATCCAGGGATCCGAACAAATCTTTTGCACAGCTCATGGAAACTGGAGTGACAATGTACCGAGATGTGTAGGTTAGTTGGGAGGAGGGGATAAAACGAACAATCGAAAGCAGCAGAATATATGTTAAAGCTCAGTGCTTAAAGCCCCTTTTGCATGCTAAAAAGTATCACCAAAGAGTTTGTATAGAATAATAAGGTTGGTTCATTTAAAATTAGGTCCATCAATTCCATACCCTCCAACATTTCTCTGATGAAAATAGGGATGTTCCATTGCATAATGTTATTTTTACTATTTGCAGCATACCCCACATATCTTATTGGGTTGCCCCAGACACTCTGGGCAGCTTCCAACATATATAAAAACTTAATAACATTTTAAAAAAACTATACAGGATTACCTAAAGATGGCTCGGGGGTCAGATAACTCCATACCCTCCAACATTTCTCTTATGAAAATAGGGACATCCTAAGGAAAAGTGGGACATTCCAGGATCAGCTCAGAAACCAGGACAGCTTCTCTAAATCAGGGACACCCCTGGAAAATAGGAACATTCCTGGAAAATAGGGACACTTGGAGGGTCTGCAGTTCCCCTTAGCTTTGCCTAACTAAATCAATGATTTAATGAGTCTTTGAATTTATTGATGGTGTGTTAACATGTGTCCCTTATCACATGTGATGTTCACGTGTACATGTGCCATCAATGGAAGCATGTCTTCTTATACTTGAGGGGGGAGGGGCTCAGAAGATGGTTCACCATGGGGACATTTTCTTTTTTACAGTAACAGGGGGAGATCGGCAGTAGAGCAATCTTGATGAGGTCCCGTAAAGACTGATTGAAGATTGAAGAATGGGGGCACTCTTAAATGCTTTATTTCCTTAAAAGGTGGGGGGATGTTACTTGACACAACAGGCAAGCCATCTACAAAAAAGAGGTAGGGTATTTTAAGCGATCAGTAAAGGTAAAGGGACCCCTGACCATTAGGTCCAGTCATGGACGACTCTGGGGTTGCGTCGCCCATCTCGCTTTATTGGCTGAGGGAGCCGGTGTGCAGCTTCCGGGTCATGTGGCCAGCATGACTAAGCTGCTTCTGGCGAACCAGAGCAGCACACAGAAACACCATTTACCTTCCCGCCGGAGCGGTACCTATTTATCTACTTGCACTTGACATGCTTTCGAACTGCTAGGTTGGCAGGAGCAGGGACCAAGCAACGGGAGCTCACCCTGTCGCGGGGATTTGAACCGCCGACCTTCAGATTGGCAAGCCCTAGGCTCTGTGGTTTAACCCACAGCGCCACCCAATTCCTAAGTACTTTGTGCAAATTGAATAGAGTACCTCTGCCATCCAGAGTTTCATGTTCAAACCTGGGTATGGGGCAACTAGCCTTTCCAGATGCCAGCTTGTAGAGATAGTGTTTTTGGAAAGGCCATTTTTGTTCTCACCAGGGCTAATGAATGGCCAAATACTGGATTGTGGCCAAATACTGGATTGTGTAGAGCAATGCATTTTCACGCATCCAGAATCCTTAGGCAATGACGGCAAGCACAATTCCAGCAGGGGAGGAGAAGCAAGGTTGCCACGGCTCACTTCCTTTGTTGTGCTTCTATGACATAGGCATTGCTTTTAGAGCAAACGAGTCAAGATGCTCAAGGGAAATGTTCAGGATGCTAGGGAGGCAGTAACTCTTGTTGCAGCGGCCGGTAGGGGAGCATTGCTCTCCTGGCATCACTGCCAGTTAGAGAAAGGGGAAGGTCAAGGCAGTGAGGAGTTCAGCACAGTGCAGTGGCAGTGGCAGGAGTGCTGGATTGACTCTGCCACTGCACCTGTGTCGCAACTCCCCACTGCCTTGCCCTCCACTCTTGGTAGTTGGCAGCAATGTACGACATTGGGAAGCCCAGGTGAGCAAAGCCAAACCACCCACACCACTCAGCCAGCCACAACATATGGAAGCTGTTGAGAATATTTTATGTCACTGGACTTGAATCTACCAGTAGTTCCTTCCTGAATGAGAATTATGACTTCAGTTCTGCATTTATCCTGCTCTCGTGCACGATTACGTGACTCCTTCTGAGTTCTGGCACCTTAGAAATGGGAATACAGTGAATTGTTCATTGAAGAAACTTTTTAGAAACATTGCATTACATTTCTTTTTGTTACAAGTTAACCCCTCGTTTCCTAATACAGAAATTTTGTTTGTATTTTGCCATAGAAATTACTTGCCATGAAGAAAACATTGATCATGGATATATAATAAACCCAAAGAAACTTTACAAAGAGGGGGAGCGAGTGCACTTCTCATGTAATAATGGGTACAAGCATGCTGAGAGGTCGGATGCTACTTGCACTCGGAATGGGTGGAGTTCAAGACTTGCGTGCATAGGTTTGTATGTTTCTAGTCCCTAAAGCTGTCGTTGTTTCGGTGTAATCATGTGCATGCTTACTTTGAAGTTAGCCCACTCTGTTGCACGGATCTCTCAGGGAATTGTGCACAAGATTGCAATTTTAGCCAAGTGGATTAGATTAGATTAGATTAGATTAGATTAGATGATTTAAATAGATCAGAACGTTATCGTTGGTGGATTGGGATAATGATTTTTATGCCTTTAAATCTATGCCATTTATTTACTCATCACTTACATCTCGCATATAGGAGGGAATGCTCCTTCTGCAGTGGTGTCCGGAAAGGAAACTGTTGTTGTTGTTGTTGTTGTTTTGTTGTTGTTGTTGTTGTTGTTGTTGTTGTCAGATAGATATTTATTATTATAGCCATTGGCCCATCGCGCATGATTTTTCAAACAACATATATATACTTAGCCTTTCTACTTAGAACTTCGAGAGGACTTTAAAGTAACAGACTAAGCAGTAAATTTACAACATAAAACATCACCCCCTATTTATAAAATTATAAAAACATCAATTAAGGTATCACATAATTACATCCTGAGTCATGATTTAAAAGGAATGTCCAATCCGCCCAGAAGTCTGTTTTTCTTCTTTTGGGATAGGACAGTGATCAGAAATCTGGCAACCATAAGTGATCTTGGAGGGTCTTCATCATTCAGTAGGTATCTCAGTTTGGCTTCGTTCGAGTCATCGGCAATTCCCTTTAAATATGGAGCGAGAAACTTACTCCTGGACGATGAGTGAAGAGCACAAGCAAAGATTATGTGATACAACGATTCTGGTGCTCTGCAATTACAGTCACATAAGAGCGATATGTGTCCATTGGAGAATCTATTTCCCAACACGTTGGATGGGAAGGTGTTAAATCTGGCCTTGATAAAGGCATATCTATGAGCTGAGGAAGTTAAGGAATTCAAATAATTTGGGAGTTTTAGGGGGGGGGTAGTAAACCAAGGTTAAGAGGTGAACAGGTACCACTACCCAACACCATTTTCTGCTGCAAGTCCATCTCCTCTAATCTACCCGTTACTGTTCTTTTAGCAGGAACTATATCCTGCTCCAGTAGTTTAAAAGGGGAGATTCCCATTGCCATGATTTTCAGTTGTAATGTTTTTACCCATGGGCTCTGGAATTGTTGTTGTTGTTATTATTATTATTATTAGAATTTATATACTGCCCTATACCTGGAGGTTTCAGGATGGTTCACAAAAAATATATCCATGGCAGCAGAAAGGGAAGAGAGAAGGATCTAGAATGGCAGTGGCATGTTGCAGCACTGTGCTTGTATTATTTTAAAGGGAATAATAATTCAGTGATCCAAGAACAGAATACATGTGCTTTTGTTCCTTTTTAACTGGTGGCTACGGTCATAGGAGCAAAGGAAGCTGCCTTATTCCTATCTAGCTCAGTGTGGCTCTAAAAAGGTTTTTAAGACAGGGGTCTGTCCCAGCCTGATCTTCAGACTGTTGGGTTTAAAATTATACCTGAGCCAGTCTGATGTCAGTACTGTCTGTTTAAGAAATAAAAGATACAAGTGCCGGTGTTTTGTTCTTAATTGGCTGAAGCGTGGGTGTTACTCTGTGTATATAAGACTCTGTTGCAAAGTGTTTAGTGCTCCTAGCTTTGGGAGTTGTGGGGAATGTTGGAGGCTGGGAGTGAGAGTATTTTGATAAAGTGTATTTGTATTTAGTTTAACAGAGTCTCTGGAAGAAGGCCAGAAACTAACAGGGTGTTCTTACTTTGTTTACGTAAATTAAACTCTAGTTTAGAAAAGCTTTTTTTTCTTTACTCCTGGTGCCTGCTTTAGCCAAGTCAGTTTTTTCTGTTGCGTTTGATCTTTAACTCTGCTGGAAGCGTACTTTAATGGGCCACTGTTAACTGGGGTGTAAGTTCTACTTTTGCACCTTTTGTTCAGTACCCAGTTATTTTTCATTCAATACAGACACTGCCTGGGATTTTTGCATGAGCTTTCACCCCGCCCTGATTTAGACGTTGACTGATTTTAAAATACATATTGTTAATCAAGTAAGTTTCCTTTAGCAAGTTCCGCTGATTCTGGTTCTGCAGTCTTTTGCTAAGATGTTTAGATGTGAATTTTCTGTTTTTATTCAACTGTTATTTTATCTTTTGCAAAGTTTAAAATTATTATTTACTTTTTTGTAAATTTACTTATTTGAGTTTTTCAAATTAAATTTTACAACAACATATCAACATACAATATAGAAACAAGATTCCACAGAATCTCCTGGACTCCCCCCCCCCCTTTGTGGGTCCTATTGTTAGTCCTTACCTCCTGCATCTTTTATAATAATCCAAATCTTTTGCATTTCCAATTCACCATTAAACTGCAAGTATTATTCCAACCTGACTAACGATTTTAGCTGTTTACAATGGTTTTTAAGATAGATTATAAATTTTCCCCATTCCTTATTAAGATTTTGGTCTTTAAAATTATTGCTTTTCTTTCTTATTGAAAAATTTAGTATTTTGTGAACCACAGTTTGTTTGTTTTTAACAAATAATGAATACATTCTCATACCGATGTACTGAATTATATCTAGCCAGGGAAAGACTTTCTTGCTTGATCTGTTGCTGACCAAGTGTCCCTCTTGTTTTCCTCCATAGAAATTGTCTGCTCCCCACCACAAGTAGAAAATGGCGACTTCCGGCCTAAGCTGAATCACTATGAATATCAAGACACAATCGAAGCAGGGTGTGAGTCTGGGTATCAGCTTCAGAGCCGCCAATCCACTTCTACGTGTACAGAGACGGGGTGGTCTCCTCCTCCGACATGTGTTCGTAAGTAGCTTTCTCTTTGCAGTTTCATAACATGAACAGCTGACAGTCAATGCATCTGACTTAGTAGTTTATGAATTATATGCCCATCACAATGATAGTTGAGGGGTGTGTGTGCAGGGAGAGCCATGAACCTCTAGCTATTGCTCTATTACTGGAGGTGAGGGGCTGTGCATGGAGACACATGGGGTCCCTTGGATGGAGGCTGGGTTATTCACAGTCAGAGTAAGGGCTCATATTTTTGCCCACTGAAATGTTGTTCCCAAGTACAAAGCTTTATTGCTGTCATTCACAAATATATGGGAGAAAATAGGGATGCAGACACATCTGACTGAATGTCTGCATAGGCTAGAGCTTTTTGCAAATATTTGATTTCAATGCTTGCTAAAATGTTAGAGTTCCCTGCACCATTACCCTGTGTCCTTGTTCTAAGGACCAAAAGCTTATCTTTGGGCTGGAGAAGACAGTGGTCTTCAAGCCTCAGCAAACTGTCTTTTCCCAGCTGTGACTCTTCCTGGCAGCAAATGTGGGTCTGGGGACGACCTGCATCTGTTGCCACAGTAATCCATTTCTGTTTTAAGAAACAGACCAAAGAGGGAAACCCAGATAATATTCAGACACTGATACACTTGAGCAAAATGTGCAGCCTCCTTTAAACCAGCCAGCCCTAGGAAAATAGCAAGTGGAACATCCTGATTTATTTATGTTTGCCTTAACCTATTTCTCATCTTATCCAAAGCAAAGAACTGTGACTATATTCGGATTGAGAATGGACAGTTTTCTGATTCCTATGAACGCTGGAGAGACAACTATTTTCCAAGAAGGGTGGGACAAACAGCTGACTATCATTGCCGTGATGGTTTTCTACCAGGGAATAAAGAAGAATGGCATAGAATTTCATGCACCAAATCCGGCTGGAGTCCAGAACCAAAATGCTTCAGTAAGTTAACGTTTTCCTTGCATTCTCCTCTTTAATGAGAAATGGAAACAACCATGTGTAAACACAAAATATGCCCATTCCAAAAATATGTGGAAGGAATGAAAAGATTTTGAAAGATGGCCAAACGGTCATAAAAGCCGAAGTAATGGAAGTTGCAATTTGTTTAGGGTCACATTATTCATTATATTTTCAGTTCCAAACTGAACATTTTAAATGTATAGTCTGAAAGATTGTAGTTAGAATGTAATCACACGGCATCAAAAAGATAATAAGCTGAGTACCAGGTTGACCCATTGGGTGGTGGTGATTGTGTTCCATAAGTGGGGGGGGGGGGCCTGATGGAAAGGCTTTCTCTGTGATCACCACCCCCTGATATCAGTGGAACATCTTGGCATTTGGGCAGGTGGCTGTGGACGTAGGGGTGGGTTGAATCATCTTAATCTCTCGTTCTTGTAACCTCCACACAAGCACATTGTAAGTCCCTTCTGTCAAATGTCTGTGCAATTTTTAAAGGCAAAATCCTTAAAATACGCCTATTCTTTAAGTATAAAAAATAATAGTTATAAATGGTATTTGAAAGGGTTCCATGGTACACTTTTTCCTTTAACAAAAAATCTAACTGCTCAAGTTCAGTGTAATAAGCACCTGGCGGCCATAGTGCTTTATGATATCACACTCCTTCCTGAGTAATTGTATGGAGAGAGAAATGGCTGCCCTCCGGTACCTATGGAGTCACCTCTCTCTTTCTCTATGCAGTCATACCTCATGTTGTGTCCACTTCAGGTTATGTCTTTTCAAGTTGTGTCCCGATGCAACCTTGAAGTACTGGAACGGTTACTTCCGAGTTTCACTGCTCTCACATACGCAGAAGCGCTAAATCGCACCGCGCCCGTGTGAAGACGCGGCACTTCTGAATGCAAATGCTTCGAGTTGCGGACGTGCCTCCGGGACAGATTATGTCCACAACTCAAGGTTCCACTGTACCAAAAAGTCACACACATCACAATGTCCCCGCCCCCTTCCAGGGGCTTCTAGTTAGTGATGGGAAAGTCTGTTCATTTTAGTTTCTTTGGGTTTCTAATTTTTCCAACCTTACGTTCATTTCTCCACATTTCCACATCAGTTTGTTGGTTTGCCTCTGTGTGTGTGTGTGTGTGTGTGTAGTAACAAATTGTCAGCAAATGTTGGTGAATATTGTACGGAAGTTTGCCTAACATACACATTTTTGCAAAGCCATTTCCCCGTACATTTTTGTATGCTATTTTCAACCATGTATGTATTTTAATCCACACAGTACCCTAGCATATGCACTTTTCTACACATCAGTTGGCCAGAGAACTGCTTTGCAAAATTCGGAGCAGTGAGAATTTCGAAGGATGTCTGTGTTTTGGTTTCTGTATTTTTTTTTGCGAAGGCAAATAACATTCACGTTCAAATACAGATTCACCTTCAAATATTAATAGGATTGATTCATATTTAAGCAGCTAGGAAAGGTTGTTAAAAGTGAAAAAAGTGGTGTGTCTCTGTGACTCCTAAAGATTCTTTCAACACATGAAGGGGTACATACAAGACCTATTTTAGGAATCACATTGTGTGTCTATTTTCTGCATCTATATATTGCAAATGTATATATAGGAAAACTTAAAACCAAGTCTCTTGAGCAATGCATCATCTATCTTGAAAATAAGATTTCAATTGCCAAAATATATGTCCATCAATGAGGTAACCTACCTATTTTTTATTTTTATTTTTATTTTGCTTTTAGAAAAATGTGATGTTCCTAGACAGCTTGCACATGGTAGATTCAATGCCTATTATTGGCATAAGTTCATAGAAGGTGAAGAAATTTCATTTTATTGTGAGGATGGATATGTTCCTGCAAATCAAGCTAAGGCCGTGTGCACCAAAAATGGCTGGTCACCTGCTCCACGTTGTAACATAAGAAGTAAGTGTTATTTATGGGATCTGATTTGCCAATATGGAACCTGAGGACCTCGACCGTGCCGTGTCCTGCTGTGAACAACCAGTACGTTATATTATTTTCTTGGACTTCTCACAGTTAAAGCAAAGCTTAAGGATGTGCATGTATGCAAATCCCATGTTGATTTGCCATGAGTAGCAGAAGAAAAGAGGCCTTTGCAGCACCTACCACTTCTGTACATCTCCTCTTCACTGGGTGAAGCAATCACAAGCACTCTGGGTATTTGCCACACATGTTGTGAATGAAGCTGAACCTGGAAGAACTTGTTTAATATTTGTACCCAAAGGGTGGGACTTCTGTCAGGCTGTGGAATGAACCTTAAAGTCTCCCTAAAGCCTGAGCTACATAACTTAATCAGACCAGATCTCAGTTGAGAAATTCATGAAACGTTGTGGACTTCACAAGAAGCTGATTTTTAGCTAACAAAGCCCACCATAATTTGTGGGTCCATGCATCTAATATCTTCCTTTTCCTCATTAGAAATATGTGTACGCAAGGAACTACCAAACGGCTTTTTCACTGAAAGAAGAAACCGATATAATTTGAATGACAAAACATCATATCGCTGTCATTCTGGCTTCACAACTCCACAAGGACTTGAAACTGGAGATATACAATGCCGTGAAGAAGGGTGGAAGCCTGAACCAAAGTGTATCAGTAAGCAGTTTAAAGACTCATGTATTTTGGATGAAAAATGGGTTGATTTAGACCACACATTGGAAAAGTCATTAACTTAAGCTTCAAAAGCAGTCTGCTCTGATAACCATGTGCAACCTGGCTAAACTCTACACAATATGGACTTCTTCCATCTGTTTCCTCCTCCTTTCAGTGGTAGTAATTTCAAAAGCAAAATATTGAGGCAAATATTTTGAGTGGCAAATCCACTCGAGTAGTCAAAGAACTCAAATGTGAAATTACTGTCCATTTAGCCAAAATATGTAACTTGTCCCTCAAATTAGCCTTCATAACTGAGGTCTGGAAAATAGCCAATGTATCACCAGTTTTTAAAAACAGGATCCAGGGAGAGCCTGGAAGTTACAGTTGCTTAATTTCTATTCTGCTTGCTTAATGCCTGTTCTGGGGGAATTTGTGGAAAGTATTGTGAAAAATAAAATAACCAACCATATAGAAAAAGAAATCTTGCTGAAGTAGAGACAGCCTGACTGCTGTAAGGGCAAATCCTGTCTCATGAACCTAGTAGAGTTCTTTGAGTGTGTTTGGACTTTCAAAAAGCTTTTGAAAAGGTACCTCACCAAAGACTCCTAAATAAGCTTAGCAGTCATGAAATAAGAGGTGAAGTCCCTTTATGAACCAGGAATTGGTTAACCAGCAGGAAGCAAGAAATGGACAGTTCTCTGAATGAAGGGACTCAGTCCCTAAGAATCAGTAATGGGACCTGTTCCTTTTAACTAGCTCATAGACAATCTAGAGTTAGAGGTGAGCAGTGAAATGGCCAAGGAAGCTGATGATACTAAATTGTTCATGGTCATTGTAACAAAAGGAGATGGTGGAGAGTTCCAAAAGGGACTCTCCAAACTGAGTGAATTGGTGGTAGAATGGCAAAGGCAATTCTATTTAAACAACTGTAAAGTGATGCATATTAGGGCAAAAATATATACCGTATTTTCTGGCGTATAAGACGACTGGGCGTATAAGACGACCCCCAACTTTTCCAGTTAAAATATAGAATTTGATATATACTCGACCACAGATTCTCCACCCAGCGTATAAGACGACCCCCAACTTTTGAGAAGATTTTCCTGGATTAAAAAGTAGTCTTGTACGCCAGAATATACAGTATCTTAATTTCACATGTATGTTCATGGAGTCTGAACTAGCAAGATTTTAGAGCATGTAAACTGATACTATAAAACTGATCATAAATAAAATTCATTATTTATTTCCTCAGAGACATGCCAAGTACCAACTCAAAATAATGAAATCTTTAACACAAGTCAATCAGTTTTCTTGTTTGAAGAAATACTTCACTACAAATGTAAAGATGGGTTTGAAACCATTAAAAAGGCCACAAGTGACCATGTAGTATGCACAGAGAATGGATGGAGTCCAAAGCCTGAATGTCTACGTAAGTTATAAAATATCATTGTTTAATTATATAATTATATAACACAGCCTTGATATAATTACCATACTTTTCCATGTATAAGACTAGATTTTTTTACTTTAAAATACGGTTAAATAAATCTGGGGGCGTCTTATACACGGATAGTGCATATGCCCATTTCCTGAATTTGGGGTCCCCAAAAGTAGGGGGCGTCTTATATATGGGGGCATCTTATACACAGAAAAATACGGTGCGGTATATAACACAGCCTTTGTCAATCAAACAAGGTTTGTTTCATTGATGTTTTCTATGAGGTTACATACATAGATCACTAGTTTATAATCTTTCAGAAGCAAGGCCTCCAGTTATCCTAGAGATACACTTTAGGATTATCTAGTATGTCATAACCAGCAATACTCTGGTTTCTCTTCAGATATTACTATAACCAGCAATATCCTTTATTTTCTTCAATAATTTTCTCCCAGTGATTCCTAATGATTTTACATAACTAAAGTACCTCAAGTTGGCATGCACCAGTTATTTAACACTTCCATTAATAATGAACAGTAAGAATATATATATTCCTCTCAGATGTAATAAAGTAAGATATGAAGCTGGATTTTTAGCAACCTGATTTTGTAGATGAAATTGCTACCTATAGGAGTTAGGCAACTTGCTCTGTGTTTAACAATATGTTTGGCTTGCTCAGAGTTCATAGAAAACATTTGAGAATAAAATACCCCAACTGAAGCACCTTTTTGCAGTGGTTCCGCCATCCAGGCAGACTGATAAGAATCTTTCACCTGGAATGTAAAGGAATTCTATGAAGAAGAGAAAACAACAGGAAAGCAAAAAAGTTAATGGAATATACCCAAGCCCAGGTTGTTCAAAGAATTTACACCATCTTCCAGATTAAGAGTAGCACCAGCAACTCATCTGAGTGTGCCAGATGTTGTTGTGAGAAAATAGAATTTGACTTCTTCTAGAGAGATTTTAAGGTACGGAAATTTTGAAGGTATGAGGAAGATGGACTCGCCCAATAGCTGAGAGACAACATGACATGCTGTCTTTTTAAAGATTGATCAGTCTCCAATCCTAGGGGGTCAGAGGTTATGCAAGCCTGCAATGAGTTTGATGAACATTTGCAAACATTTTGCTCAGCTGGTTAATTTCAGACATGTTTGTTTTGAAATGCACATAATTATATTCAATCTGCGTTGCTCAACATTTCCTCTAGCAATACATTGCGAAGGTTTCCTTCTGGAGAATGGGCTACTTGACCCTAGAAACAACCAATATCAGCACAGAGATGTGGTGAAATTTTCCTGCCGCAGAGGCTTCACAAGAGTTGGGCCTGACTCTGCCCAGTGTTATCATTTTGGATGGTCTCCACAGCCCCCAACGTGTAAAGGTATGCATTTTTTTCCATAGCTTTTACAAAAAGTAAATATCAGTGTGCTTGTTACTCTTAAAAATTTCCTGGCATCCTTTTTAAATAATGTATCTCCCAAGCCTTACTGGGGAAGATTTCACTGGCTAGTGCATTTATTATTATTATTATTATTATTATTATTATTATTATTATTATTATTATTATTATTTTGGTTTTGTGTTGTGTAGTCAATAGAATATGGAAAGGGGGTAATTCTGATGGTGCTGTGGTCTCAACCACTAAGCCTCTTGGGCTTGCCAATTGGAAGGTCGGGGGTTCGATTCCGCACGATGGGGTGAGCAAATTAGCTGCTGGAGTTTGGATTACATATAGATAAAGGCAGCTCCATGGATAGGAATGGAGGAAGAATCTGTTTTAAACAGATTTATGCAGGGAATTTGCTGGTTCCAACCTGATTGAGATTTGCTCACATTGCACTGCCTATTGCAACGACCAGCCAGTTATGTCCATGCTATATCTGCATTGCTGAGTTTTGAAAGAAAAAGAAAATGCCTGAAATGAAATGAAACACAAAGTTATATGGGAAAATAGGGCATGTTACACACGCAATATACCCCATTATGTAGCCTCATTTGATACAGGTAAATTTCATCGTATGCAGGGGTTACATTCCTTGCTACCATGTGTATAAGCAAAATTATGTAAAGCAGAAGAAGTAACTCCCAGAATGGACAAGTGTGAGCAACCCTGCCTGTCTGTAGCCAGGGGGCTCATTCAGCAACATGGCAACCATTTCCCCCTGTTTCTGCTATGCATTTGCTGGTAATGGTGAAACTAGGAGCTACATGAGTAGTGCTGATCATTTGAGTCTTTCCCACATAAATGGCACCATCGATTCCACACAACTGGCTGGAACTCCGCGCATCCATTCATAATTATGAAAATTCTATATGGAAGGATGTGCTGTCCAGACTTACTTTGAGTTAACAGATACAAGATTGAAATGATTCTCTCTTAGTTCCAGATAAAGTCAATACTTGTCAGCCACCCTCCAACATTACAGATGGTACTATTAGCGGTGACCTTCAGGAAGAATATAAACATGGAGAAACGGTGGAATACAAGTGTGATTTTGGATTTGCAATGACTGGATCAAAGTTGATTGAGTGTGTGGGTGGACAGTGGACATCTTTACCACTCTGCAAAGGTAAATTACAGATGCAACTAAGGCATGTTCACGGCAAATGTTATGTGCAGATAAAACCATTTTTGTTAACTCGGCAATGTCCACCACATTCATATACTCTGCTAAGATTTCTTTTCTATTTACATGCTGGAATTTTCTGTCTCAGAAGTTTCCCAAGTGGCAGAAGAAGAAAAAGGTCTGCAGAAGGGGAAGTGAAGTGTAACATTTGATGTATCCATACGAAGCAGAATCAGACCATCTTAAGTGTCTTCTTTTTTTAATAATTAATATTTATTGATTTTTTAACCAAAAACATACATAAAGAAAAAACATAACTACAATAACAACAAACACAACAACACAACAAAAACAACAACTTATTACATTTCTAAAAGAATAATGATACTTCCTCACATCTTAGTGGGACTTCCTCCTGTCTCCTCCTCCTGCGTCCCTTGTAGATACCTTTTTTGTAACTTCCAAAATCTCCTATAATTCTATTCTATTTTCTAACAACAAAAATTCATTAATATCTCATACCTCTTAACTTATATTATATCATTGTCTAATTAATTAAACTTATACCTTATCTTAATCCTTATCATCTTCTAACTTACTCCTCTATCTTCTACTCTACAACTTCTACTCTTATCCTCAGATTTCTACTCTTATCCTCTAACTTTCAATCATACAATGATCTTTTAAGTACAATTTAAAATTCTTCCACTCTTTCTTCACCGCGTCGTCCCTCTGGTCCCGGAGTTTCCTGGTCATTTCTGCAAGCTGCATATAGTCCATCATTTTCATCTGCCATTCTTCTATTGTTGGTAGTTCTTCTGTCTTCCAGTTCTTAGCTATCAAAACTCTAGCTGCTGTTGTGGCATACAAAAACAAATTTCTATCACTTTTAGAAATATCCTGGCCTAGGATGCCCAGTAAAAAGTCCTCTGGTTTCTTCTTAAATGTGTTTTCAACACTTTTTTAAGTGTCTTCATTCTTTGTTTTATCATTGAAATGCTATGTTTAAACTAAAGCTCCCAAATGTCCATTTCTAATTCCGGTCTTAAGTTTCCAATGCTTGGGGGGACTGGAAATAAGATCAAAACTGAACAGAGAAAAATGACAGCAAATCAATGCTCAGTTATTAAGAAAGAAGTTAAAATCATACAAGCCATAATAGTATCAAAGTCTGCCTCTTCATTCTACTTCTGCAATATATACTGATAAGCTGAAAAATGAAGAGCTGCCCTTTGCATTTCTTTTATCTGGCATGTAGGAAAGGCTGAAGAGAATGAGCAGCCAAAACAACTGGGGACTGAGATTACAGTTTTAAGAAAATAAAGAACTCATGTTTTCCACATCATTTCCTTCTGTTTTCAACAGAGGAACCCAGAACTTGTGAAGCACCTCCAAACATTAGAAATGGACGCTCTGTCAGTGTTGACTCAGATACATATCAGCATGGCGAAACTGTGTCGTATGAATGTAATGAAGGTTTTTTCATTGTTGGAACTAAGGAAGCTGTGTGTCTGCATGGACAGTGGGAGTTACCATTATGTGTTGGTAAGCTATTACTGTTGTTTATTGAATTTATATACCGCCCTACACCCAGGAGTCTCAGGGCGGTTCACAGAATAAAATCAAGATATAAAACCACAAAATACATGATAAAAATAGAAACAACTACCCAAGAGGCCCCCCCCCCCCAAAAAACATTTTAAAGGGCATAGGATGTAAATCAGATCAACCAAAGGCCTCATTAAAAAGGAACGTTTTTGCCTGGCGCCTTAACGGTGTATAATGAAGGTGCCAGACGAACTTCCCTGGGAAGAGAGCATTCCACACACAGGGAGCCCCTGCAGAGAAGGCCCATTTTCATGTTGCCACCCTCCAGACCTCTTGAGGAGAAGGCCCACGAAGGAGGGCCTCAGAAGACGATCTCAGGGTTCGGGTAGGTTCATAGGGGAAGAGGCGGTCTTTGAGGTATTGTGGTCCTGAGCCATTTAAGGCTTTATAGGTCAAAACCAGCACTTTGAATTGTGCCCGGAAACTAATTGGTAGCCAGTGCAGTCGGACCAGGATCAGTGTAATATGCTCAAACTGTCTTGCTCTGGTGAGCAACTTGGCTGCTGAATTCTGCACCAGCTGATGCTTCCAAACCGTCTTCAGAGGCAGCCCTACATATAATGCATTGCAGTAATCTAACCTTGAGGTTACCAGAGCGTAGACAACAGTAGTTAGGCTATCCCTGTCCAGTCAGGGGAGTAGCTAGGCCACCAGCCGAAGCTGATGGAAGGTACTCCGGGCCACCTGAGCCTTGAGCGACAGCAAGGGATGCAGGAGTACCCCCCCCCCAAAGCCATGAACCTGCTCCTTCCATCAAGAGCAGGCGACCTCCCATCCATCTGGTCTAGGGAACCATCCACTAACAGTGCCTCAGTCTTATGTGGATTGAGCTTCAGTTTGTTGGCTCTCATCCTGTCCATTACCGAGGCAAGACACTGGTCCAGCACTTCCACTGCCTCACCTGCAGATGTAAAGGAGAAATAGAGTTCAGAGTCAAGCCGTACCATTACAAATAAATGCAACTCATATTTAATTTAATTGTCATTTATTGACATAAGCAATTATATGCTTGTGATCCATTGGATGGGAAATTTAGACTTACTGCCAGGAGACCTCTACCACAGACATACTTTGTGGCCTTAATCAAGTCTGTCACTACTTCTTCACCTCAGCTGCCCTATACAAAATGGCAATAATGATGGTTTCTCCTCCAAAACCGCTGCAAGGATTGACTGCAATAAAGACTGAAAGGAGTATTGGAAAATAAATGTGCATGAAAAATATCTAGTTGATTAACTCCATTTGATTGTGATTTGCTAACAAACAACTTTACTTGAACAATATTTGAATTGTTAGATGTTGCAGCAAAATGTACACGTCCACAGAATGCAGAGTTTGCACCACTTGCTTCTCTGGAGAAAAGGTTTAATCACAACAACGTTGTAACCTACACCTGTGGTTCCTATCAGCATAAAACAAAATGTGTTAATGGAAAATGGTCACCTGAGCCAGAATGCACAGGTACAGTTTTGCATGCTATATACAAATGCATGGTTTCTCAACTTGAATGACAGATGTGGCCACTGGAAGCAAGAGTGGGACAGACCTTCCTGGGTAGGCTAGACTCAGCTCCTTTGGAAAGACCACATCAAGCTTCCTTTAAGATTGCATGAATTCCGCATGCCTTATGTACTCGACAGGTGTGAGATCAGGAGATTAGTTTATCCACTTCAGGAGCAGAAGCATTGTTGCCACATGGGAAAAGCAATCAATTGGCCCAAGGACAGAATTAGCAGCTTGCTAAGCCATCACTACAGGCTGCTGGTTCTTACAAACAGAGGCACAGAGTGCATTTTCCCTTCTGCATCCCTGTCTGAGAGCACCATCCCTGGAGGTCAACTCAACTGTGGTGCCCAGGATTGATTCAGAAACACATAAAACTGGATTGGGTGGCATATCTTGCTACTTTCTCAACAGTGACTTTCCGGTAGCTTTATAATAAGTGTAAAATCTGGTTGGAGTTCACATGTCACATTTAGGTTGCCAGCAAGAACCTTCTTGGTATGATCTCCTGCACCACAAGCAGCACACAAAGCTGAACTGAACCATACGCAGTTTAAAAACACTGCAATAGAGGAAGGGTAGCATGCAAATATAAATTTCAGTAGCGGCAGCAACTCTCCACACTTCTGTAGACAGACATTTCACCCTGCACTGAGTTTTGGAGAACCTGATGAGGCAACATGGGGATCTCACTGGAACTCAACTGAGAAGTTCTGCTGCTCTTGCAGGTTTTACCAGGCAGCTCTTTGGTTCAAGACCAATGCAACTAACTCATTGCAACACTGAATCCATTCAAGGGATAAGGAGGTTTGACTAGATGCTCCTTTTTAATAGATTATTAAATGTTCTTCTCTTTCATAGTTTCCTTGCATAACTTTATATCATTGAATTCTAATGGATTTTTATTTATTTATTAAAGCATTCTGTCCACCACCACCTCAGCTTCCCAATGCCGTTGACATAACTGATATGAGAAACTACAAGAGTGGTGAGGAGATAAGCTTCAGGTGTCAGGAGAACTTCCTTCTTCAAGGGCCACAAAAAATAAAATGTGACAATGGAAAGTGGCAAACCCCACCACGCTGTTTTGGTTAGTATGCTCTTCCTTTCATATTTCCCTTTTTTGTTTTGTTTTCAAGAAGTCAGAGAATTGAGGGTGGTGGAGTGTGATTTATAAACTAAAGAAGCATAACTTTAAAAGAAAGAAAGAAAAGAAACTAGAAAATATAAATGACAATGTGGCCTAAAAAAGGCAACTCCTCTCTCAAATTATTCTAAGGACACAGTTAAACTTTGGAACCTACTCTTACAAAAGACGGTGATAGCCCCCAAGAGGTGAAAAGAGGATTGGAGAAATTCACAGAGAAGGCCATTGATGCCTATGCTTTGCAGTTACTACAAATCACAGGAAGGGAGACTGCTCTTGTGCTCAGATCAGGCTTGTTGGTCTCCAACAGACATTTGGCTGCCCACTTGAAGAACAGAACACTGGCCTAGAAGGGCCATTGACCTGATCCATCATGCTCTTCTTGTGCTCTTCTTCTTATTTAATAGTGGGGATTTGAACCAGGGATGCGGGTGTTGCTGTGGTCTAAACCACTGAGCCTCTTGGGCTTGCCGCAATGAGGTAAACTCCCCTTGCTCTGCCCAGCTCCTGCCAACCTAGTAGTTCCAAAGCATGCCAGTGCAAGTAGATAAATAGGTACTGCTGAGGCGGGAAGGACTTAACCGTCCAGAGCTCCTTTATCTTTTTTTATTAAATAGTAATGCACTTGTGAGGTAATAAAGATGCTTATTGGTTCCCAAACTTTGCTCCATGAAGCACTCGGTGCTCCACAAAGCATCTCCAAATGCTCTGCAAAGAGATTGGAAAGGAAAATAAATAAATATGTTTCTTTGGCATAAGGGTAGAGATAGTGCTCCATGATGAATTTCTCTCCAAGAAGTTTGGGAGCCGCTACAATAGAATGTCAGGAATTAGATGTAACACGAATGGCAGCTGATGCCATAAGGAGCAACTGAGTGTCTTACACTCTTCCCCTGTTGGCCACTACATAGCTGATGAAGCAAAATATATGATGTGATCTGATTGATTGATTGATTGATTGATTGATTGATTGACTGATGTATATCCCATTCTTCCTCGCATATCCAGGCAGTATAAAAATAAAAATAAAATAAAATAAAATAATAAAAAATAATTTTATTATTTTTATCCCGCCCATCTGGCTGGGTTTCGCTAGCCACTCTAGGCAGCTCCCAACAGAATATTAAAAACATGATAAAATATAAAACATTAAAAACTTCCCTAAACAGGGCTGCCTTCAGTTGTCTTCTAAAAGTCAGATAGCTGTTTATTTCCTTGACTCACTTAACTGGAAAAAACCTCTTGGCAAACAGATATCATAGCAATACTATAAGCCTCCAAATTTCTTTCTTCCCTGCCTCACTTTGTAAACTGACTTTGAATTGGCTGCCTCTGAAACTTTCTACCAGATGAAAAAGGAGGGAGCAGTTTTGCATATAAAACACTCTGGAAATGCTTTTATGCCCTTTAATTGTATTCACAAAGACCGCATGCTATATATCTCCCTTTCCAGATGCAAGATGTGGAGATCCCCCTGCAATTGACCATGGTGAGGTAAATAATAGTTCCCAGAGAAAGTATCTTTCTGGTGAAAGTGTGGAGTATCATTGCCATGAAGGTTTTGAACTTGGGGAATCAAGTACTTCAACATGCAACAATAGGGAGTGGTCCCCACCGCCAACTTGCAGAGGTAAGAAAATATGCTTATGATATAATAATAATTTATTATTATTTATACTCTGCCCATCTGGCTGGGTTTCCCCAGCCACTCTGGGTGGCTCCCAACAGAATATTAAAAACACAATAAAACATCAAACATTAAAAACTTCCCTAAACAGATGTCTTCTAAAAGTCAGATAGTTGTTTATTTCCTAGAGGTCAGGTGGGAGGGTGTTCCACAGAGTGGGTGCCACTACTGAGAAGGCCCTCTGCCTGGTTTCCTGTAACCTCATTTCTTGCAGTGAGGGAACCGCCAGAAGGCCCTCAGAGCTGGAGCTCAGATTCCAATCAAATGTGGAGGGGTAACTATATATCCAATGAAGAGCTTTCAATGAGACTTCAGTCTTATTCCATCAAGAGCATGCATGGAAGACATTTTGCCAAACCTATAGAAATTGTGACACTGCCTCAATCGAAGTGTCCTGCCAACCAGCAAACATTCAGAGTTTTGAAATACTCTCCCTCGTGCAGAATTGAGGGTAATTCAAATTGCAGTGTAACATTTATTTATTTTGCTTTAATATTCCAACTATGACCTTGCTTTTCGTTTTGGGCAGCACTTGAATGTCTCAGAATTTTTTTTCAGAGTCTCTTCAGTGAGAAGCTGGTTTACTGGCTTACCATCCCTAGTCAGAACAGACAAGCTTCTGAGAGAGAAAACATGATCAAAAGAACCTGATCCACATTTACTGACTTTTCCTTGTAATGCACAGCAGCAAAAGGCATAATATGTATTACGAACTGCACTGTAAGTTTATGTGGGGCAGTGGCAAAACCCAATGGGTATAGCCCAGGGGTCAGCAAACTTTTTCAGCAGGGGTCCGGTCTACTGTCCCTCAGACCTTGTGGGGGGCTGGAGTATATTGGGGGGGGGGAATTGAACGCATTCTTATGCCCCACAAATAACCGAGAGATGCATTTTAAATAAAAGCACACATTCAACTCATGTAAAAACACACTGATTCCCAGACTGTCCATGGGCTAGATTTAGAAGGCGATTGGGCCGGATCCGGCCCCTGGGCCTTAGTTTGCCTACCCATGGTATAGCCACTGCCCTACTTAAATTGCATATGTGCCTTAGGTTGTGTCTCCAAAATCTTGCAATATTTAGGATTTCTTTAGGTGTCAAATTAAAACTTGAGAGCAGGCAATTAGGAAAGTGGTAAAAATGTTTTAAAAGCACTGGACTAAGGACCTGGCCAGACTTAAACATGTATCTAAATTCTGTGGATTGGCCATAGCAGGCATATTAAATTACTAAACCATCTTCAACATTTAACCCATTGTGAACTTCTCTGATTACTGATCCCTCTGCCCACTTTCTGCCTGCCTTCATACCTCACTCACACAACCAACAACACACAACTCCCCATAGCCTTTGAAATAAGACCTTTGTTCAGTATTTTAGTAGGGAAATCCAGACACAGGTATGGTGACATGTTTTGAGAATCATATTTTCATTTGTATTATCTTCTCAGAAAAGTCATGTGGGAGCCCCCCCAGACTCTTTGATGTTGCATATGAAGGATTGATAAAAACCCGCTATGAGCCTGGGGAGATATTACCTTTCAAGTGCAAACCAGGTTATGCTACAGAAGGACCGCGGAATATCACATGCCAAAAGGGAAAGTGGTCAAAAGCTTCAACCTGTGAAGGTATGTTGCATGTTTTGCCTGGGTAACAATTCTAAAGGTAGTTTACTTCTGGGAGCACAGCAATTCAATCACTGGCTTGAACAGCAAGGGGCATAGTGAACAAGCAAGTTCATCTCTGTAGATGTTTAGGCTCACAAATGTGGTTCTGCTTAGATCCTTTACATCTCCCAGTTAAAATGATCAAGTGTAGAAACGCTTGGGATGAGCTCTGGTGATACCTTGGAGAGTTTCTGCTGATCAGCAGTGGCAATAGTGTGTTCGATCAGGCAATGATCTGGACTCACCCACACTGACCTTTTGCCCTGCACTTTCTAGGCAGAGCTCCAAGCTTTAAAGCTCCATATCTGAGTGCTTTTCTGTGGATTGCTGTTCACTCTGATTCAGCAATGAATGGGTATTTGTGGGAAAGAGCCAGAGCAGGGAGGGAGGGAGGGAGGGAGGGAGGAAGGGGCACTTGGACACCGTGTGGACCTGTGCCTAGAAATGTGGCACAAAGGGAAGTCTGGATGAGCCTCCTGTCTCTTCTGATGTATGTGAATGCTACTATATGCAGAACGTTGTCTGACAAATCAGAGAAGCGGTCGGCCACTCCTATGCTTGGAGAAAAGAGAGCTTCTGAACAATATCAGAGGTCCTTCTAGTACAGCCTCCCTGCTGCCATTGGATACCCTTTTATTTGTATCTGCATCTGAGCAGTCCCTGCAAGCAGTGTGTCCCATTGTACTGTACCTCCCTTATCAACCCAGGAAGAAGTGGGCCCACAGCACCCACATAACCTCTTCTCGGGTTGGAATCTTGCTGGGAAATCTATCTGACACTAAAACACTGAAACTAGTAACTTTTCAGATGAAGGCTCTTACTGCCAGCACTAGTTCCTTGGCAGGGTGCCTTCTGGCAAATCCTCTCTGGTGGTGTTAGTGCTGTTGCAAGTGATGGTGGGAGCAACAGCTCCTTCTTTGCTTCCTTTCCTGTGCCTCACCAACAGGTAGGGCAAGCAGCAGCGATTACTCCAACTTTCCATCATTCCCCGCAGGGCAACCTCCTGACTCCTCCTCCATCTCCCATCCCCAATCTCAATGTAGATCCCCGCTCTGCCAATATTAATTTACAATTTTGTTTTATGAGGGAATTGGGAAGTGGGGATCATGACATTGCATGCATGGATGAATGGAATGGACTTTTTGTTTTTTTTTAGAACTTGCTATGTTTGGAGGAATGGAATGGGTGGTTGGGGGCAACATTTATTCATTTTTTTGTGGAGCGGAGCATTTTTGCCCCACCATTAGATTGTAGGGCCTCAGAGGCTGGCCACGTTTAAATCCTGTCCCCAGGTTTAAACTTCCCCACTCCTGATGTAAACTGTTGCTAAGTGATACACGTTGTAAATTGGTTTTCTGATGGTTATATTTAGGAATTTAGTGCCGAATCCCAGGTTCTGTTACCGTCATAATTGTAGATGTCCCTTTGTCAAATTTAAATTCTGCCCTGAAGAAATAATATTGCCTAATAAAATTCAATAAAAGAGTAGTGGCAAGATCCAGCCAAGTTTGAGAACGTAGTTATTCTGGAGAGCCAATGTGGTGTAGTGGTTAAGAGTGGTAGACTTTTAATCTGGGGAACCAGGTTCGTGTCTCCACTCCTCCACATGCAGCTGCTGGGTGACCTTGGGCTAGTCACACTTCTTTTAAGTTTCTCAGCTCCACTCACCTCACAGAGAGTTTGTTGTGGGGGAGGAAGGGAAAGGAGAATGTTAGCCGCTTTGAGACTCCTTCAGCTAGTGATAAAGTGGGATATCAAATCCAAACTCCTCCTCCTCCTCCTCTTCCCACTGAAACCTATGTGACATAGAGCTTAACTTGGCCTATATTATAGCAGAACAAATCAAGTATCTTAGAGATACTTAAACTAATTGACCTTGGATTAAAATAATTATCTGTCTAAGGTATGGATGGAGCTGTCGATTTCAGTCCTTCCAGCTTCTCATTTTCCCTGCGCTGCCCAGACAAGAAGACCCCCCCCCCTCGGCTTTGCTGCTGTGGTTCAAAGGAAAGCAGAGCAATACATTTGTTTCCAGCTTGGCTGCAGCAGTTGCTGGAATGAGGTGTACAAGGCGCCATCCAACTGTTTTAGGGACTCTGCTCTGGATTTATGTAGGGTTTACTTTCTGTTATGTATTGAAGTTCCCACCCTAGGCCACTAGGGGTGTGTGTATATAGTTCATCCTGCTGCAGTTTTCACTCAGGTCAGCATATGCAAATGAGGGATTGAAAACTGACGTTCAGGGATTGGGTAACTACAGAAAGTTGTTACTGTTGCTTTGTAGCTGAGTTCTATATAAGCAGGCTGCTGAGGCCTTCAGCTCACTTCTGTTCCAGCCTGAGAATAAACAAGAGCTGCTTGGAAATCACTGTGTCGTCTGCTGTGTCCACCCACAACTTAACACTTTCCTTCTCCTAAAGATACCCCTCAAGGCAGTGAAGGTTCAGGATCAGACCTTTCCTTCTCCTAGATGGGCTTCCTAGTTGGTGAGCCCCATCTGCCCCTCACAGCATTTGCAGAAACTGCCTTCTTTCTTTCTTTTACTATCTCTCTTTATTATTTTAAAAAAACAAATACACATATACACAAACACAAACACGCAAAATAGACATATACATACTACTATCCCTTTCTTTTCTTATTTACAAATAAATTCTTGCACCTCCAATTATCCTCATTGCATTTTGAACTATTATATTTATATCGCGTACAGTTATAGATTTCATTTACAAATCATATTTTTCCATGCTTCAGTCTCTATTTATTACTTTAAAGGTTCAGTCTGCATCTGCCATTAGGATTCCACTTATACCACTATTCCTTAAGTATTCTTTAAATATTCTCCACTCTTTCCATACTTCTTGGGTCATCTGTTTCCTAACTTTACTTGTTGTTTTAGCTAATTGCAGATATTCTATCATTAAGTTTTGCCAGTCCATTATAGTTGGTGCGACTGGGTTTTTCCAGTTCCTGGCCACTAGCATTCTTGCTGCTGTTATACCGTACATACATAGTACTCTTTCTGTTTTTTTAATCTCTTCCGGCAAAATACTTAACAAGAACATTTCTGGTCTTTTTTTGAATGTATACTTTAGCAATTTTTTATGTTCTTCATATACAGCATTCCAATAATCACATATAACAGGACACGTCCACCACATATGTTTCTTTATTGCACCTCCAGCACAAAGGGGACCTATTTCTGTAAATTTTGGCTAATTTTTCTGGTGTCTGGTGCCACCTATACATCATTTTTAAGATGTTTTCTCTAAGGTTGTAACAGGCAGTGAATTTAATGTCCTCCTGCCATAATCTCTCCCATTGTTCCATCAGTATATTGTAACCTCAATCCTGGGCCCATCTCACCATTACTGATTTTACTTCCTCCCCTTTAAGTTCCCATTCCAAAAGTATGTTGTATATCTGCGAAATAAATTTCCCTTTGCTTTGGAGGACCTCTTTTTCAAATTTAGATTTTTCTTTTGCTAAGCCAATTTTTTTGTCGATCACAAATCTCTGGTATATTTGAAAGTATTGCAGCCAATCAGTGAGGTGTTCCTTGATTTCTTCGTATTTGTTCAGGTATAGTTCGTTCTGTTTTTCTTCTAACAACATTTGGTATGTGGCTCTTCCTCCTTCCATATTTACCTTTTTAATTGTTATTACATCTATTGGTGAGGTCCACAGTGGTATTTTTGGTTCTATTGCGCTTTTGAATTTAATCCATATTAAGTATAACGATTTTCTAATTAGATGGTTAAGAAACCCCTTGTGGACCTTCACCTTTTCATAAAATAAATATGAATGCCAGCCATACCTGTTGTCCACACCTTCCAGGTCTAGTAGTTCAGTATCTTTCAACATTATCCAATCTCTTAACCAACTGCCTTCTTAACTGTTGGACCCACTGTTGGTCTTTGCATGCAGGTGTGGTAGTTAAACCAAGGTTTGGCTTTAGTTAGCCATTTGACAGCAGGATTGCAGTTAAGCTTGGTCCTCCTTAACCATGATCTGTAAACATAGGCACCAACTCCTTGGGGCTGAGACATTTGGGGGTGACTGCTTTCCCTTGCACGGCAGCTGGAGGGGGAAGACGGGGTCCACCTGCTGCTGGGGCCATGCTACAGCCACATTTGGCTCCACTGCCCGAATCTGTGCAAGGTTGCATCGTTTTTGAGAAGTTGGTGACTCTGTCTGTAAGCAAGGTTTGCTTGCATTAAGCTCTTGCACTCTTATCTTTGTGTTTGTTCACATTAGGCTCTGGTATTCTTTTTTTTAAAAAAAGAACGATGGGTATCTATTATGCAGAAAGCACCATTTGTGGAGGAAAAGCTTATTTGTTGGTTTCCTCTCCCCACTTAGATGCAACCTGCAGAGAGCCCCCTGCAGTTGCCGGTGCAGAAATTGTGGCAGGGACAGCAGAGACCTATCTGCCTGACCACGAGGTGTATTATCAGTGCCACGAAGGTTTTGAAATATCTGGATCGGCTAATGTAACATGTCAAAATAAAGAGTGGTCAGAACCACCGACATGTGTAGGTAAGACCTGGCATTTCAGATGATGATGATGATTAAATAAATAAATAAACTTATTATTTATACCCTGCCAGATTTCCCCAGCCACTCTGGGTGGCTTACAAGATATCTAAAAACAAAATAAAAGCATCAATCCTTAAAAACTTCCCTAAACAGGGCTGCCTTCAGGTGTCTTCTAAAAGCTGGATAGTTGTTTATTTCCTTGACATCTGATGGGAGGGCATTCCACAGGGTGGGTGCCACTACTGAGAAGGCCCTGTGCCTTGTGCCCTGTAGTCTCACATCTCACAGTGAGGGAACCACCAGAAGGCCCTCGAAGCTGGACCTCAGTGTCCGAGCAGAACAAAGGGGGTTAGAGATGCTCCTTCAAGTATACTGGGTTCCTGATCTTCCTTCTGTGTGCCAAACATAAATGTGAAAAAGGAAGCTGAAGAAACTGGAAAGAGATAACAAAATGTCTGATGGCCAAGGCAGATTTTTTATTTCTGAGTTAAAACTGGAGGCGTGCTTTACTGTTACAGCCAAAGAAGTTTATTTTTAAAGTCCTAACAAGGAGAACTGTCCACCTGTGTGAGTCCCTGTTTTCCGTGTGCCCTCCTCTGAGGGCTGGCAATTCTGCCTCTGCACTGGGAAATACTGCATGATAGAATGGTATCCCAGTGTTAAGACATGCCTCTTTCCAGTCAGCCTCAGATGGGGGAGGGCAGCAATACAGCATGGAAACTGCCCCTCAGACTGTGCATTTTGGGCTCAAAGAAGATTTGAATGGTATAAGAGAATTTCAATATTGCAATATACTAGCAGGGATCGAAGACAGGTTTTCTATGCGCAAAGCGCCACATTCAGTCCCTGGCATCTCCAGGTGGAGGCCAAGGCAAACTCCTGCCTGAACTCCTAGAGAGCCACTACCAGTCCATATGGACCAGGGATGGGGAACCTGTGCCCCCCCAGATGTGGTTGGACTGCATTCCCATCATCTCTGGCCTTTCTGGCTGGGGGTGATGGGAGATGTAGTCCAACAACATCTGGGGGGCACAGGATCCGCGACATAGATAAAATTGAGCTAGGTGGACCAGTGGTCTGACTCTGCATAAGGCAGTTTCCTATGTGCCTGTAAACCATGTGGACTTCAGTGCTTCTTGTGTTCCAGGAAGCAGGGAAGAGGAGTTGCCATATGCACCTTGACTTACTCTTAAATGACCCGATACAGCTGCCATTTTCAGGGACTTTTCTTCCTGGACTCATTGACAAAAGCACACACTTTAGACCTCTAACTTTTATAACTAAGAATGACAGCTCTGGGGTTGCAAATGGCTGGTTCGTGGCTTGAGGTTGGAGCCCCACAAACATGTGCTCTTTCCTCAGCTTCCTCCTGTGCAGGTTTACTCTGAGTCAAACAGGGCTCTTTCCTAAGTCCATGTGTTTATGGTTACAGCTGGATAGATAGGAGCCTATATCCTTGATGGGGGTTGGGGAGCAGCAATTCTCACAGTTAGGACAGTATCCTCTCACACGACATCTTTTGTCCAGTCTCAGAATGTTGGAACAAACTGGTAGGTGCTGTTTTGTGGAAACAGAATGCATTTTCAAGGATTGAAGAAGTTTTCTCTATCATTTCAGATGTAACATGCCCTCCCCCACCTCGGATTTCTAACGGTCAGGTTACTACTAATCTCAAGCAAAGGTACTTGCCTCTTGAGAAGGTGCGCTATCGCTGCCGCCAAGGATACAGCCTTTTTGGAGCTTTTACAGTAAAGTGTGTGAACAAAGAATGGACACAATCACCAACTTGCATAGGTACTTGATGTCCAATTTTTTTAATATTCTGAAAGAGAGGAATATAACATTTTTCCTTTTAAAAATAATGTATGTTAAATTTTCCACTGTGCGGATTCTTGCATAGTCTTGGACTGTCATTTAATATTTACCTTTTGCTAATCTCTGAGCTATGAGGAATATACCAGAGGTAGTCAAGATGGAAGTGTATACTATGGGAAAACCAACAATCTTCCTCTAGAATGGGCCTGTAGTTTTCCTTCATTGACCGATCATCCTGACTGTGATTGGGAAGAAATCCATGCAGACCAAATTGGTCTTCCACAGCACAAGGTGGCTTGCTATGCTTATTTAAATCAGTTTGAGCGATGTAATCATCTGTTTGTGCTACATGTTGATCTAGATGACTGGGAGCTGCCTGTGTACCTTGAAGTATGCCATTTGAGGTGGTGAGAGTTGTGTTGTGGTGTTATATGTGTTGTGGATCATTTAGACATTCGTTCCACCATTTGGCTAACCCTTGTAACCTCATAAGTAAGAATAATATTATGGCTTTTTACACCATCAATGCATAAGGTGCTTTAAAGCATAAGAGTGGGGCTTGGGGGGAGACAATGCAGAAAAATAAGAACAGGTTCGTTCCTGAAAGAGCTTACAAACTGAACTTTAGTAGATTGGAGAGGTAGGAACATAAACACAGTGCTGGATGAGACTAAAGGTTCATCTACTGTGCTTTGCACAGTTCGTAACAGGATGGCTTTGGGAAACCCACATGGAGGACAAAATCTGGAGGGGGACAAGGCAAGAGAGAGAGAGAGAGAGATGATTAGGTCACATTCAAATATGTCTGCCCAAAATGATGGGGTCCACCCTGCCTCACCCCATCCCACTTCAGACAGGAAGCCAAACGCTTCATGGGAAAGGCAGTTTTAGAAGCAGTGGTATTACCCCCATTCAACTGCAGCAAACTTAGTGCTTCAAGGTGTTGATGGACTGCAACTCCCCTGACCATTGGCCATTCTGGGACTGATTGGAGTTGTAGTCCAGCAACATCTAGATAGCATCACACTTGCTACCCCCCAAGTTGCATGTTTGGGGCAGGAGTTCCAGACATCAAAGGCAGAGAGGAGAAAACTAGCAGAGGTGATTATGGAAGCACAAGACATTCAGGCACCAGCATTTTATAAACTTCTATGCTTCTGCAGAATCAATTTTTACAAATAGATACTTGCAAGATACTGACAGATTTTCAGAAACAGAGGAATATGATAAATTTTGATAGTGAAGAGCTGAGCAAAATTCAGAGGACTGCCTCCTCCTCCCCCCAATGAGCTCCCATCCATGTCAAAATAGGATCTAGTTGTTTTAATGATAGGTCTATTTGACCAACTAAGAAGGTGCTGATGGAATGTCAGTTGCACTTGTAGTGACCTTAGAATGACAATTTGTTAACTGTGTTTTTTGCCAAGCAGACATACATAGCTCAATAAAATGTATATTAAAACTTTTCTTCATGTTTAAATTAAATCTTTGCATGGTACTTTTTTCCTCCTGATGTAGAAGCTGAATTATAGAAATGCTTGTGTGCAGAGCCATATGTGTAATCCTAATAAGTGTGCCATGTAATAGATTCTTTTTTTCTGTTTCAATGCATCACCACAGCTGCTGAGGGAAAATGTGGTCCTCCACCTCCTATTGAAAATGGAGACTTTCTGGGCACGGCAACTTCGGAATATATGCCAGGGGCATCTGTACGGTATAAGTGCCAAGCTCACTACAATATGCAAGGAGATGAATATGTACAATGTGACAACGGGCATTGGACAGATACACCAACATGCATAGGTAGAGGAAATTTCTCTAAATCTTTGCTTTTTTTGTTCTATTGAAGGATATTCAATAAATTCAGAAACCTGTGACTTAGTGGCACCAGTGTGATGTCAGTTGGCATTGTTCTATGTGTGTTTTTGCTTCACAACACACTTTTAGTTACCCTCCATCCCAGCTCCTCCCACAAACTAAAGGTAGTTCCCTCATGAGGCAAAGTGAGCCACCCACCAAACTTTGGATGCCTTTACTGATCATAATAGGCAGCCATGTAGGTCTAACAGTCCCCCAGAATGCACGAGTTCTTTCCCTTTGCAAGGTTTTCCTCTCAGGCACTGACCTTCCACTTTTTTTGCAGCAGTGAATTCAAATTCCCCTCAATGCCTCTCCTTGCAAACAGCTAGGACATCAACAAACTATTAGATGGGCCTTAAGGTTAATCACAGCTATAATGAGCCATCAAAGTTCACGTTGTAATGTTTGGGCAAAAATCAATAGCTTAAGAAAAACATTAAGAATAACCGCTTGTGAAGACAATATTGTTCTTTACCCCAGATAAGGAGAAGGGACAAGAAATGTTGTTGCCTCTTCTGACAAAATTTGGGCTGCCATTACAGGTAACCCTCACATCTTGTTCTGCTGTTACTGAATGCCCTGTTAGCCCAAAATAAAGCAACTTTCCTCCATGACTTAATCATGGATGAGGGGGCTGACCTGGCATCTTCCTCACCAGGAAACCAATCCACCTGGGAGCCAGGGTTGAGTTCTTCCTGCTGTTGGGCCAGAGACACGAAACAGGGATCCTGTTGGTGTGGTGTTCGATCTGATGTCCACCAGCCTCTTTGTTTAAGCTAGTGCAGATGATCTGGGGAATCCCCAAGCACTTCATAGAATCATGGAGTTGAAAGGGACCCCAAGGGGAATCTCAGCTAAAGCATCCATGGCAGATGGCTATCCAAGCTCTGCTAAAAAAACCACAAGGAACCAGAGTCCACAACCTCCTGAGGGCGGTTGAACAGCTCTTTCTTGTAACTTGAAGCCATTGGTTTGAGCCAGAGCAGGAAAAAACAAACTTGTTCCCTCTCCCATGTGACAGCTCTTGCGATATTTGCGCTTGGAGACTTCATTTACAGGCCGAGGCTGCAATGTCTGGACTGACTCAAGACCTCCTAGCTACCATGACAACAGCAGGGGTCTCTCAGTACAATGTGGGCCCAACATATGTCATACCTTCAATCTGACCTTTGTCGTAAAGAAGATTGCAAGTGGCCCATTGGTGGGAGGGGTTGTCATAGGTGGATTATGTCCTGGTGAAGTGGACTTTGTGGTAGCAGGTTTTCCCTGCAGTGGGGAGTAGTGGATCATTGGGATGGTCTGCCCATGGAAACCTATAGAACATGAGAGATTCCCTTTGCTCTGGGGGATTTCCCTACCAATGCTGTGAAGCCCCTAGTTTCACTATGGAATGATGGGGCAATGGAAAGACTGTCAATAAAATCACTACCAAGTGGCCTTTCTATCATCGCATGGAAAAGGTCATGTTGGAATAAAAAGTGCTGAGGTCTTCTTGAATAACTTTGTAAACCACATACTGCTATATAATGTATAATACGGTATTAGACCCCCAATTCAGAAAGCACCCAGTTAAATGTGGACTGCTACTGATGCTTTCTTCACGTTGGCTGAATCTCAATTCAGAAAATCTAAAGCTTGTGACTCCCAATTGGTTTTCATGGGGAAAATATTCAAATTGCTATTAATTTATTCATTTGAGAGAAGTCAATAAACTTTTAGGTACAGTAGGCCCCGAGTTTTGTTTGGTTTTCCTCGTAGAAGACCCATTGATGGGACTACATTACTAATCTCAATTTATTTCAGTGGGTTTGACTGAGTATGACAAACTTTGGACAGAATCCAAAGGGTTGTTGGTTTTTGTTTTGGTCAAGTGAGTTCCTCGTTGTCAAATTAATCTCTTAGATGACATGATTTGTGCCTTTCTACAGCTCCTTGTACAGCAACTGAAGAAGATATGAATCAGAACAATATACGGCTAAAGTGGGTATCCAATAAGAAAATCTATTCTGCATCTGGAGACGTGACAGAATTTGCCTGCAAATGGGGCTTTCAGCAAGATCCATCCTCGCCTCCCTTCAGAGCCACATGCACAGAGGGCAAGTTGGACTACCCAAGATGTATACCTGTAGGTATATTGCAGTTAAAGCATAATAACAGAAAATTCAACACACATCATTGTTATTTTTGTTAAGCTATAGAAAGCAATGTGCATGAGAAAATAAATGTTTGTCTTTGAAATTTTGTTGGTCTACTACAGATTTTTGATTTTTATCCATCTATGCCCGTTTTTCTCATCTCCTCCCAGAGTTACTCCTTTTTGTCGTTCATCATCTCTTATTTTCTCCTCTCTCCTTCTTCCCCCCCCCACTGTTTTCTCCTTTCTTTCTTAAAGTCCTAAACAGAATTAAAATGAGAAAAAAGTAGTTCTGCTGCCACAAGTAAACCCCAAATTAAGCCATGACACAATCCACTTTTGGGTATTAAGCCACAATTGCGTTAGTGCTTCCTTACTTGGCCTTTAGAATAAATTGACCATTTAAACTTCAGTGCTTCTAAGCATCAGAATTGTCACATTGTGGAGTAAGCATCTCTTGTTGCTCTTTCACTTTGAATGAATGGATACGTAATATTCCCCAGGATAGTTCCATAATTCACACACACACACACACACACAATCTCAGTTGGTGTCATAAATACAACAGCAGTAGTCTTTGCAGTGCAACACTGAGCCTGTATTAGCAACTGATTTCTGACTGGTTTTCAAGTTCTGCAATCATTTAGATGCCACTGATTTCAGTGGGATTTGAAGTTCACTAACTTGGGTGTTGAGTCCAACCCATTAAATTGGTGTTAAGGTTTACCTATCAATATCAGAAATGTTTGCCTAACAAGGCATATTTTGCACATGTGGAATGCGATTTTTAATGCCATCACTCATGGAAAATGATGTTTGACCTTTATTGTAACACAGATAATTTGGAAAGTAATAATGGCAGCAATGATTGTGCAATGGGGTTATCAGTGTCTGCTGAGTGACTTTAGACAAAAAATAAATTGAAATCATCTTATTATTACTGGTACATAGTGTTACTTGCATATGGAACCAGTTTAATATAATAAATTAATCAAAGGCTGTTAGTAGTATCTACACAAAGGATAACTATGTAACCTTACATTTTCATTGCTTACTTTCTATTTAACAGAGACAACAAAAGTAATTGGAAGAAGCATTCAGAAGACAATTTTCAACAAGCACCGGATCTTCAAAATTCATTGATCATTTATTTTTAATATTATCAAATCAAGCTACTTCTTCACACAAATAGATTTTCCCGTTGATTATATGCAGCTGCTCACAATGGATCATGGACCTAAAATTGGAAGCCTACTTCATTGAAGACACACTTGTAACTTTTAAGGATTGATACAATGAGTATCAATGTAGGTCTGGTTCACTTACAATAAATTCTACTTTAAAGCATCGTGTAAAATGTTATAGGAAGGAAAGAGATACACCAGGAACAAGAACCCAAGAGTTTTGAATAAACATTTCTGGCCCTGGACTTTTGAATTCTCAGTGAGGACTAGCAGCTGTAAATAATACACTAGTTGTATAAAACTGCAGTGGATTTTTGTAAGCTTGTAGGGCTATTGTGTTCGTTAAAAAATAAAAATTAAAGCACTTGTTTTTTTTTAAAAAAATTATGCCCTTTGTTAGTATATAATAAAAATGCATAGCATACAAATTGTTTTTTAATGTACTAGTAGCAAATTTACATACCACCTGTGGGAGGAAACCCCATTGAGTACATTGAAACTTACTTCTGGGTTAACGTTTATAGGATTGTAGTATTACAGAGGCGGATTTAGAGCAGTGTGATTGGTTCCGCCGCACTGAGCACTGAGCTGGGGGGGGGGGGGCGTTATCACAGGGCATGGCAACTATGACATAGTGAATTGAACAGAACAGAAGAGGGGGGTTGCTGAATTTGGGCCCCACATAGGACACTGCTGAAATCTGTAATACCAAATTATGTCCCTGACTATTACTATTGCTTTTGAATATGCTCAGACAAGTGTATTGACCCTTTGGCATATTAACAGGTGCACAGATCGAGACATGTGGCTGCATTGGTGGCTACTGGAATTTGGGAGTAAAGATCTGTGTCTTATGTCCTTAAATCTCAACATTAACAAACCACAAAAGTATCTGCCAGATCAGCCTTTCTAGTCCTGTTTCCCACATTAAGCAATCATATACCTCTGATATGCCCATAATGCAATAATATTATCTTGTGCATGTTCCCTATCTAGGGACAGGTTTTGTTTCTTTTGCTTCTGTTTCCCAATCTTAAGTTCTCTTGCTCCCTTTATTATTTATTATTCATTTATAAAACAGAAAAATATATAATCAAAATAAAAACAACCCAATAACCCCCCAACCCCACATTTTAAAAGGGTATAGGACAGTGGTGGCGAACCTTTTGGAGACCGAGTGCCCAAACTGCAACCCAAAACCCACTAATTTATTGCAAAGTGCCGACATGGCAATTTAATATGACAAACCTAGACAGCATCTTAAAAAGCAGAGACATCACCTTGCCGACAAAGGTCCATATAGTTAAAGCTATGGTTTAGCCAGTAGTGATGTATGGGGAAAAAAATCCTTCCAGTAGCACCTTAGAGACCAACTAAGTTTGTTATTGGTATGAGTTTTCGTGTGCATGCACACTTCTTCAGATACCAGATACTAGTACATTTTCATGCATGCACATGAAAACTCATACCAATAACAAACTTAGTTGGTCTCTAAGGTGCTACTGGAAGGAATTTTTTATTTTTTATTTTGTTTCGACTACAGCAGAACAACATGGCTACCTACCTGTAACTAGAACTGATGCATGAAAGTGAGAGCTGGACCATAAAGAAGGCTGATCTCCGAGAATTGATGCTTTTGAATTATGGTGCTGGAGGAGACTCTTGAGAGTCCCATGGACTGCAAGAAGATCAAACCTATCCATTCTGAAGGAAATCAGCCCTAAGTGCGCACAGGAAGGACAGATCTTGAAGCTGAGGCTCCAATACTTTGGCCACCTCATGAGAAGAGAAGACTCCCTGGAAAAGACCCTGGTGTCCGACTCTGGTGTTGAGAAAGATGGAGGGCACAAGGAGAAGGGGGCGGCAGAGGAAGAGATTGTTGGACAGTGTTCTTGAAGCGACTGGCATGAGTTTGGCCAAACGGTGGGAGGCAGTGGAAGACAGGAGTGCCTGGCGTGCTCTGGTCCATGGGGTCAAGAAGAGTCTGACACGACTAAACCACAACAATTAATATACCATTATAAAATGAGCTTTTGGGGGGAGTTGCCCTGAGTTGGTGAGCTTTTGGGGGCATTGCCCAGATTTTTTTTGGGGGGGGGCAAGACTTGCAGAGCTTGGGGGGGCCTTCAAATTTATTAAGAAAACGGTCTCAGACCAGCTCGTGCTCATACAGCAATCACTTAGCAAGACATAAAAGGGATACAAAAGGCATTACAGTATAGATAAAACAATTAAAATTAAATGTTTACATGCCCCCACTGATTACCGTTAGTAGGGTCAGCCATTAAGAAGCAATTGGGGGGCCTTGGATCACAGTTGTTTTGAGGGGGCAGAAAAACATTCACACGCATATAAATGCTTCCTATGGCACACGGAGCAGGGGGAAAAAATAGTCTCAACAATTGCAGGCAGCAACCAATCAACAAAAACCCATGAAAAGCCACCAATCACACGAACTACAGCCGCTGACTATCTCCTGCTCGCTGCAAAAAAAAACCACCAATCGCCGGGGGGGGGGGAGGCAGGAAAACACCTGCTTGCCGGCCGATAAACTGTCTCTAAGTTGCTGTGGGTGGCGGGTATTTAGAAGTCTGCCCTTCAAAACCCATGCATCTCCATGAATAAACAGGATAGCTCCTGAGATATTTGATGCCTCTGCCTTTCTGGCCATTATCAGCTTTGTATCGTCACACACTCATAGGCCCCAGAGAAATATTGCAGCACTGTTAAGCACCATGCAGAAGATGACTGAAATTAATTTCCCTTTTCCCAACTGCAAACATTTTCAAAGCTAGTGAATGTACTGATAAATGATGAAAGCTGCCTTTCATTACATATGCGCGTTGATTGGTGGCATGCGCTGGTAAATATCAGAAATGGTTCTGACATAGCGCTTGTCTTGCACTTTTCCAACGCTAGTCATCATTGTTCATTGCCAGGAAGCAGAAATGAGGATCCAATTTCTCCATTTACCAAAAGCATTCAGCTGGTGTTCAGGTTTCCCTGTGTGGTTTGTGCTGGACATATAGCAACACTTTCAATGTTGATGGTCTTTCATACCTTTGTTGCAACGCAGAGATACTTCTGAAAAGTAAATATAAAAAAATACAAGTAAAAATCAGAACTTGGTGATTAGACAAATCAACTAAAGATGCTCAGATGTGGACAGTATCCTTTTATAAGTCTTTCGATAATAATTTTTATTAGTTTTCAATTACAATAATCCAAGAATAGCCTCATTATATCAATGCCAAATTATAATACAATTCCTAATATCAACCATCCAAATACCAAATTGTATAAATTAGGTGGCCCCCTGTGTGCTAGAATGTTGGTTTGATTATTTACTTTATTTCTGCGTTCCAAAATCTTATTGATTTCAGTTACATTCCAGTCATAATAGTAATCCCTTATACAACAGCTGTATCCTCTGAAGTATCATCTCTGTGTAATAAAGGTACATATATTGAAACTCAGTCACAAGGGTAGATAATTTACCATAAATAAATTGTGGCTGTTGTCCCGTCCCCCCAGTAATTGTGGTTTTTACTACCCTTAGGAAAGGAAGCATATTCAAAATAGGTTGATTTTGGGATTACTGGGCACCTTTAACCTTGTCAGATTTAGCACCTGCTTTCAAATAAGACCAAATTTTAATTTGCCATTGCATATAATCAATATTTCCTTTTCTCTCTGTTTCTGATCTTCTTCCTTTCTGCCCCTCATACTCTTGTCTCTTTCCAGTGGCATAGGTCTGCCCTGGGTGTCATCAATGAAGGAGGTGACAAAATGGCCAACTAGCTGGGAGGTGGGTCCACTGCTTCCCCAGAGAAGTGAAGTTACAAGGAACCAGGCATAGTACCTTCTAGGTGGTGGTACCTACCCTGTGGAACACCTTCCCAAAAGATGTCAATGAGATAAGCAGCTATAAACCTTTAGAATACATCTGAAGGGAGCCCCATATAGGGAAGATTTTAATTTTTAATATTTTATTATATTTTATATGTGCTGGAAGCTGCCCAGAGTGGCTGGGCAACCCAGTTGGATAGGCAGGGTACAAATAATCAATGTATTATGTGTAGTTCCCAGGTGCTACTGGAAGGATTTTTTATTTTTTATTTTGTTTTCCCAAAATCTAATTAGTGGAAAGTTATTTCAAAATGTGATGACCACAACATCCATTGATGACCTAAATGTGTGTGAATTGTTATAAATATAACACCACAGACAGGTTTTACTTTGCGGTTTGGACTGTTTGCTGCCCCATCATCAGAACTGGAAAAATCAAGTTATGTATTATATGCATGTTGAAAACAACTGGAAGACACCATATAATAAATCCACATACCTGTATATGATCTGACTATTTCCCTTTTCCAGTCTGTTTGCAGTCCATAAAGCACTACTGTTTTTTAATCAAGACTCGCAAAACTATATTTTTAAGGCTTAAAAATGTGATAAAACCGATAGTCTCAAGAGCAGCAGCATCCACGGTGCAGCAAATACCAATTCACGTTTTTTAAAAAATGTTCCACCAGGTGGAGTTGAAGAGATGTGAATGAAACAGCTGCATCTCTTACCAGCAAGTACTAATATTGAGATTAGATTTGGGTTTAAAGGGAAGTAATCTGCTAAGCATTAGTCTGGGCCCTGAGACATTTTCAAATGACATCTCTAATATTGTTCTAATACGGGGGGGGGGGGGGTGTTCAACAGGTCAGTGTAGATCCAGGCATTGTAAAATTTGCTTTACATTGATAACTCAGGGGTTCGTCCTTGTTGCTAGCTGCCTTGTGGCAGAGTAGCATAGGAGCCAAATCCAGGGGGCTGTGGGTGCTTAGGCATCCACAATAATGTAATTGTGGGAGTCAGGCACCCACAAAGCCAATGGGAAAAACCGGCAGGGAAAGAAACTGTTCGTCTCCGTTCTCCACTGCCAGAAAGCGAGGCATCCTTTTCCGAGGGGTAGGGCTCAGTCGCAGAGGCAGAGTCTCTCTGCCTCTGCCTCCAAGTCCGAGTCTCTCTCTGCAGAAAAGTGTGCCTCACTGGCTGTGTAAAATCACATGCAGCGTGTGCACCAGGTGTGCGCGTGACATCGTATATCCATGTGGGTGTCGGGCACATACAAATCCTGAGGGCAAGATGGCGCTCCTGCAGAGTATAACATTTTTAAATTAAGAAAATCAAATCTACCCTGTTGTTGCCATAATATTTTCAGTAGAATGGGAACATTTCAATCCCAATGTCTCCTAATGAACACCTTTTTGTATGGAGTACTGGCTAAGGCAATTATATCAGCAATTTCTGCTGATATAATGCATTTTGCATGTTATTTTCACCAATTTATTCATTTCCTGCATACTTTCCCTAAAATATGCATTTCTGTATTCACTGTTTTATTGGAGAACCGCCTCACAAAACTGTATGAGTTTTGAAGGACAACTGTGTTTTGGTTCTTGTGTTCTTTTGTGAAATGAGAATTGGATAAACTCGGCTTTAAATGCAAAGTGAATTGAATTTATCTCTTACTAGGTTAATAGATGGCTAAAAGGGCTTGCCCAAAAGTTTTCAACACTTGCAAGAAGGACTCTTTCTTCTTTGGGCTCATTGCCAGGGTTATACCAAAGGCTGGGCCAGTGCTTCAATCACTGTTGCCAGAATTGCAACATAAAACTGCAAACATGCCTTGCTGGGTTTAAGAGTTCATGTTCCGCATTCCAGTAACTCGTCCTCTTCTCGTGGCACAGAGCCATGAACCGCTGGTGAAACCAAATGTGGCTTTTGCAAAGTCAGTCATTAGAAAAATTAGAAGAACGTGAGCAACAAGCACTGCTATGAAGAACTTGCTGGTCTATCTTCTTCCATTTCTTCTGTGGACATGCTGTACTTCCCAAAATGGTGAGTGATGGTGGAAAAGGGCAACCCTTTGCCAAGGTAAATGGTCACTGAAGTATTAATAGTAGAAACATTTACATTCAGCAGGTGTGGAAAGATGAAAGATAATTCAGCACTGTTTTATGTATAAAGCTGTGAAATTTTTTTGGTCCATTTGTGTTGGCAGTTCTGCAAGGATTACCAGAGACACTTCACTAACAGTGTAATAAGGTTTTAATATTAACTCACTAATGACAAAATATTTCACCTTCAACCTTCCATATGCACATAAATGTTAGAGTGTCTTTGCTCAGCTAATTGAAGAAGCAACGTTGTGTTGAAGTGACTCTAGAAGCAATTGATAGTAGCAGAAGAAGAGGAAGGTCTCTCAGATAGGGGGATTCAACTCTCTGTATCTGTGAAAATCAAGATGAAAGGGTGACCGAGGGCTACATAGATATATTTATAATTTTGTATCTTATGAGGATCATATGATGATTATTAATATGATTTCTTTTCTTTTTGTATTTAGTTGTTCTTATGATGCATTGTTTTCTATTATTCCCTTTAGTTTAGTTGGGATTTTATGCTATGTTAGGTTGGAAACCTTTAATAAAATTTATTTTAAAAAAAATAAAAGATAATGGTAGATTCTTTGAGGATTAGGATAGTGTTGGAATCAACAATGCTTAATGTAGCAATAATCTCCATACCTTTGTAATTGCACATAAACCTTTGAGTCCTTTTTTTTTTTTTTTTTTGCTTAACTGACTGAAGAAGCTGATATACAGTATTACTACACTGATCATTCTAGTTATGACCCTCCTTTTCTGTATTGTTAACATAATCAGGAGTCCAACAAATAGAAGTTCATTAATTTGATGCCTTGTAATTCCATTCACAAAATGACTGATAGAAATTAATGAATTAACATCCAAAAAATGTTAGGAAAAAAGAATTTACTAAATTTAAAATATATGTTTGGGAAGTGTTGGTAATGTTGGCTTGTATTTGATTTAAGAAGTTTACTATGATCTTTATTATCATTATTACTATTTTTAAGTTGGTTTTGATGGTACATATGATTGCAGTGTGCGAAGAACCACCTGACATTGATTTTGGGGAAATAATAAGTGGCAAGAAGGCCGCGTACATTGAAAGTGACAGAGTACAATACAAATGCAACCATGGATGTGTATTGGAAGGCTCTGAGTGGATAACATGCAGTGGGCAAAAGTGGACACCACCACCAAAATGCTTGGGTAAGGGGCCATCTTCTCTTTGAATAGTACAACCTTCAAATTAGACTGTGGATTGTCCAACATGACCTTTGATATCTTCTCTCCATGCAAAGCTGTGTTTGCAGGCTGGAAACATGAATGCGGAGTGTGAGAATCTCATTATCTCATCTCCAGGAGACAAATATGGTATTTCCAGTCTCTCTAACTGAGCTTCAGTATTCTCCCTAGATAATAGTCCCTCATCAGCTGTGCCCCTCACCAGCCTGTTTTGCACCCTCCTTGTGTGTTTTTGCCTGAACTCTAATGTATCCTGCTTTCCTGGATGAGGCTCCGCATGTTACGGCTGCTGCCAGCTCAAGATGGAAAAAGAGGAGCATGCCTCTTTCCCCAACTTGGGATGGCAGCAGCCATGGCTGTCCTCTTCTTTGCTCATCAAGATATGGCAACCCTACCTGAAGACAGTGACAAATGTGAGCCAATCCTTAGAGTACAAAGAGGGCAAAAGGAATAGGGCACAGGGAGAAATGAGCACCAGTGATGATCCCTGACTTTTGTCCCCATCGCCACCTTTTTGTCTTTCAGCACCTTGTATTGTCACAAAACAACAGCTAGAGGCCAAAAACCTGCTTCTGTCTGGGAACCGAGTAAGGGCACAACTGATTCAACATAATCATATGTTGCAGTTCCAGTGCAGGGAAGGGCATGTCCTCACGGCGCCTTCGGACAGGAAGTGTCTTGATGGGCACATGGATTTGCCCTCGTGTATCTCTGGTAAAGACATTGTTCATATTGAAAAATTCCACAACTGTTACTCAAATATTCGAAGGGTTCGTAGGCACCACACTTTCCATTTTGACTGGTTCCACAGGTTCCAAGGCTGCCTTCCTCATTTGTTTACAAGGACTCTAATCCTCTTAAAAGAAGTTTCACCGCCCCGCTCCCTCCACAGAATTGATTGTATCCTGCTATAAGCACATGGAGACAAGGCTGTAGTGGTTGTTTTTGGTCCACTGCACTGTGGTTGGATTGGACCAGGACTATTGCATCAGAAATAGGGCTGCATGTGCTGGGCATCCAATTAGTATGAATGTTTGGACCAGAGGCATGTCCGTAATATTTTGTTATTATTATTTGTACCCCTTCCATATGACTGGGCTGCCCCAGACACTCTGGCGACGAGGATCAGTGTATCCAGTGCTATTTTTCTAGAAAAAGAAGTGCCGGAACTCACCATGAACACCTCACTTTTTCTCTCATAATGGCAATGGAAACCACCTGAGAGATGCCGGAACACAGTTCTGACAGAAGAAAAAGCCCTGAATTGTCATGTCATAACCCATGCTGTTAAATGTAGTTCGTAACGTTTAAAGTTGTGTTAATTGTGTTATTGTTTCTTGTGAATTACTTTGGAATCCTGGTTTGGGCCAACAAAAATTAGCCTCGATAAACTGTCTCCCAACATGCACGACCTACAGAATGGATTAATTTCCCCAACCACTTTGTGCTACATTTTCTGCTATGTCCCATGAAACACACTGGAAAAGAACTAGCATTCTGAGTGAATCACATAATTGCAGTTATGAGATTAATGCCTTGGTAGTTCAATCCATCAGTTCTTTATTGCAGTCAAAGCCCCAACAGACCTTGGTAGTTAGATGCCAAGTTATTGCACATAGCCATAACTGACTTTCCCCCTGCTATAAATATTCCAGGGTAGTGAGAGTATTTGCTGTTCTTCTTTCTTGGCCCTTGGTTGCTGAACTAAGTCATCATTCTTATTGCTTTATTGTTTACCAGAAAGAGGGGGAAACTGTAGCCGCCCACCTGCAGTTGAGGATGGAGACATTATTACCTTATCGAAGCAGCAGTACAAAGCTGGCTCTTCAGTTCAGTTCAAATGCCAAAAATATTATGCTCTGGAAGGAGATAACAGAACTTTTTGTGATAATGGAACCTGGACAAAAGCACCTATTTGCTTAGGTAAGAACAAAGGTGGTGGTTACCGGTATATTATTTGCATGAGTAAGTTTAGAATATCATTCAAGGAAATTCATTGCTGACGTTTGATTGTATTGTCTGACTTCCGGTTTCATTAATATTACAGACAGTGGTTCTCTATGACGTTTGAATCATATGGGGGCAAATTCATGGTAAAGGATGTGAGATAAAGCAATTCATCTCTCTCTCTCTCTCTCTCTCTCTCTCTCTCTCTCTCTCTCTCTCTCATGCACTGCTTTTAAGCAAGCCAGGGCCAACTGTACTTGGGAGAAAAAATCCTTTCTGGCTGTGTAAACCAGTGACTGCGAAAAGCCTCTGTGGGAGCCTCTAAATCGAAGGATTGGAGGGTGGAAAAGTTTTGCCCTATGGGGAAGAAGGAAAAGGGTTATGTGAGATGATGGTTATTCCACTTTAAAGGGGGTACCCCTTGTGACGGATTGGCCCTAGGGTGGAGGAGTTATTACCTCCCAGCTCAGAAGGAGTTAATCCACCTTCAACTTAAATGACAGCTCATCCTTTGGGGGGCGGGACGGTCCCCGGTTTAAAAGGAGGGACGTTTTGACAGTGGTGAAGTGGGAGGGTGTGTGTGGAGACAGGGAAGAAGAAGAGGGTGGGGCCAGGATATGTGGGATGTAAACACAGAGCAGCCAAACACAACACTCCTAGAGAGGACATGAAGGTAACTCAGTCCTCCAGGCTTAACTTCCTGCTTACCTGGACTGAGTTACAGGAACCAGAAGTAGGTGTGGTCTTACCTGGGAACAACATCCCAAAGATCTCTCTCCATTTTGCCTCATCTCTTGAAGAAGCAGGATGCTCTCTCAGCCTGCAGCTGAGAGAAGCAGAAGTGAAGCTTCTTTCCTCATGGAATCAGCTTCACCACATGTAAATACATTTATCTAAGTTCGTCTGCCTCTTTTTGCCTGTACTGTGACTCATGGATGTCTGTAAGTAAACTCCTTTCATATCTTATAATCAGTATTGTGTCTTTTTGCTTTTAAGAGGGAACAAGGGGAATATACCAGGAATATAGCTGGCTTAAGCAAGCCTATGCAAACGTTTTTCTGCTGTGTTTTAAAAGGGAATGTAAACTCTGCTAAGTTTGGAGCTTGCTCACACAAGCTTGGATTGAGATATATAAATAATATATACTCATCCACACTCCTAAACATTCCCACAAAGGGTTATTGGCCCCAGTATTGCATATTTTTGTGTATTTTTGAAGGATTGCATTGGATTGTATTTTTGAGTTGAGTTAGATTTTTTGAAAGTACTTCCTGGTGAGCACATGTTTTCTTTGTCTTTGTTCTTTTGTTACTGTGCTGAAAAGGGATTAATCCCCCTCCCCTCCCTCAGAGTTTACAGTACTCAGAGGCAGTGAAGATTTATTTGAGTTTTTTGTATTTTTGAGCATTTTTGAGTTTTTGTTTTTGGAATTTTTGACAAATTTTTGGATTTTTGAAATTTTTTTCAACTTTTTGAATTTTAAGATGGCTAGTCTAGCTTTTGATAGTGAAGCAAGGCCAAACTATATGCTGCTGAACGACCATAATTTTGTGCACTGGAAGCAACGCTTAATGGTATATCTGAGTGCAAGGAACGTTCTGCAGGCTATAAAAGATGAAAAGCCTACAGGAGATAAAGAAGAAGATTTAGCCAAAATTGAAGCCTGGGGAAGGAAGAATAGCGAAGCCAAGCACATAATTTTAAGTGCACTTCGCGATGAGCATCTATCCTTAATAAACATTGAGGATGATGCATCCCAGATTTTAAAAGACATTGAGCGGATTTATGGAGCATCTACACAGAACTCCTACAGGCATTTGCTAGATAAATTGCTCAAGTTAAAGATGAACTCCAGAGAGCAGTTCACAGAGCATGTTAAGAGTTTTTCAGAGATTGTGCAAAGAATTGCTCTCACTCCTGAAGCTCTTAATGAAGTGACTAAGGTGACTTTCTTGCTAGCATCGCTAGGACCAGCATTTTCTTCATTTAGAAGCCTAATGGATCACACAAAAGATCTGACTTTTAATGAATTAATCAGCCACTTAAGAGAGGAATGCAGAGAAAGCTTGGATTCTCAAGAGCGCAACTCTAGGAGAGGTGACTGTAATTATGCTTCTAAAGCAAAGAATTCCCAGACCTTTCAGCAAAAGGCAGAAAGGAAGGAAAGATTTAAGTGCTCCATGCTGTTACAAGAGAGGAGTTTAGCTGTCCAGAATTATGAAAATGTGCATAATACGTGGATTTTAGATTCTGGAGCGAGCTCCCATTACTGTTTTGTAAAAGGATATTTTAATGAATTAAATGATCAAGAATCTGAGATCGAAATAGCTGATGGCCGCATTTTGAAGTCGGAAGGTGCAGGTTCTGTGCATTTGGAATTCAATGTAGATAATGAGTCTTTTAGAACCAGAGTGTCTGATGTTCAGTATGTGCCAGAATTGAACTGCAATTTACTCAGTGTGTCCGCTTTGGACAAGAAAGGCTTCAAGATCACATTTGAGAATGGACAATGTAGTGTGACCAAAGATGGTGAAGTGTATGCTGAAGCCAGACTAACAAATGGGGTTTATGAGCTTAATGTTTCAGAAAAGCAGTCTGCAAAAGTCGCCCATTCCAGCCAGAAGGATGAAGCAGATTTAACGCTGTGGCACCGAAGATTGGGACACAGAGACAGAAACGTCATTCTGGATCTACAAAAGAAGGATCTTGTAAGAGGTTTGCAGGTAAAAGGGAGCAACAACCAGGCTCCAACAAAATGCATAAGTTGTATAACTGAAAAGGCTGTAAAACCTTCTTTTCCACGTTGTGCAGAGCAAAGAAGTACTAAAGTTTTGGACATTGTGCATTCAGATCTATGTGGACCAATCAATGTTCCATCACTTGGAAACAACAAATATATATTGATATTTCTTGATGATTTTTCGAGATATTGTGTTGCATACTTCATCAGAGAGAAATGTGAGACAGTAGAAATGTTCAGAGACTACATTGCCATGGTCAAGAACAAGTTCCAGAGAGCTCCAGGTGTGTTGATGAGTGACAATGGAGGTGAGTACTGCTCACGTGAAATGCAAGATCTCATGTCCAAGGAAGGTATCATACATGTAACCACAGTCGCATATACCCCACAACAGAATTCGATAGCCGAAAGGAAATTCAGATCCATTATGGAAATGACAAGATGCATGCTAAAGGAAGCATCCTTGCCCCAAAGGCTATGGGGAAATGCAGCCCATACAGCCGTTTATCTCCAGAATAGATTGCCCACCAAGGGGGCAGAGCGCACACCATTTGAACTTTGGCATGGAAGAACGCCTAATTTGTCACACATACGTGTGTTTGGTAGTCTGTGTTACTATCACGTGCCCAAGGAACACAGACACAAGCTAGACTCCAGAGCACAGGCAGGTATCCTGGTTGGGTACGCCTCTGGAGGAAAAGGATACAGAGTGATGGACTTACGAACTGGTAAGGTCAGCGCACAACATGCAATCTATTTTGATGAGCATGCAAAGGTTGACACAAGGAAGACTGTCATTGACTGTTCCAAGGAGTCAGAATGGACTCAAGAACTTATACACTTTCCTTCTGTAACCCCACAAAGTACTAATCTGCCTTCTAGTGTCATAGTGCCCCCTACAGGTGATGCACCAGAAGACGCAGAGGACCAGAATCCTGGCGGCTCCAGAGACGAAGAGGATCCAGAGGGGGACATGCCAGCGTTGGAGGATGATGAAGAAGCTGATGCGGTTCAGGAACCAGAACCAGAGGTCAGACGCTCATCCAGAACCAACAGAGGTGTTCCACCGGTAAGGTTGTCCTACCTTGCAGGGTCGGCGTCACCACAGGAACCTTCCACATGGGAAGAGATTCAGCGGATGCCAACTGCAGAAGCTAGTCTCTGGAAGAAGGCCGCGCAGGAGGAGATGGATGCACTGCATCAAAACAAGACTTGGACCCTCACAGAACTACCTCCGGGTAAGAAAGCCATTGGTTGCAAGTGGGTTTTCAAGGTTAAGAAGGGGTCAGAAGGGGAAGTGCAACGCTACAAAGCAAGACTAGTAGCACAAGGCTTTTCACAGAAATATGGTGAAGATTATGATGAAACGTTTGCACCAACTGTAAGATACAGTAGCGTGAGAATGCTTTTGAGCATAGCAGCCTCTAAGCAAATGGACGTGCATCACATCGATGTTTCGACTGCGTTTTTGCATGGCGAGATTACAGAACAGATTTATATGAAACAGCCTAAGGGTTTTATAAAACCGAATGAGGCTCATCTAGTATGCAAATTAGAAAAAGGACTTTATGGATTACGGCAGGCTGCTAGAGCTTGGAATCAGAAATTGCACAGTATGCTGGTGCAACTTGGATACAAGCAAGGAAACGCTGACAAGTGCTTGTACAGTAAGTCAAGTAATGGACAATTTTCTTATATATTGGCTTTCGTTGATGACTTGATTATCGCAACATCTAATAACAGAGACTATGTGCAAATTGTGAAACACCTCAGCAAAGAGGTGGGAGTCAAAGAACTAGGAGATGTCAAGTACTACCTAGGAATCCAGGTGGAAAGAGAGGAAGATGGATCGTTTCTTCTCAGCCAGCGACAGAAAATAAATGAACTGATTGAATGCATGCAGTTGCAAGATGCAAACACAGTTGCAACGCCCATGGCCACAGACTTCCTGAAGAATCAGCAGGATTCGAAGCTGTTGCCAGATAACAGTGAATATAGGTCGGTAATTGGTAAACTTTTGTATTTAGTTACCACATGTAGACCTGACATAGCCAATGCAGTGGGGATTCTTAGCAGGAAAGTGAGTTCTCCCACTGAGCATGATTGGGCTGGTGTGAAGAGGGTGGTGCGTTATCTGAAGGGTACAGTGAACTGTAAATTAAGGTTGCCAGCTGTCAGTGACCCTAAGTTGGTGGGGTACACTGATGCAGATTGGGCTGGGGATAATGCTGATTATAAATCAACAAGTGGTCATGTTTTTATGTTTGGGGATGGACCTGTTGTGTGGGGCAGTTATAAACAGAACTGTGTAGCATTATCTTCCACAGAAGCTGAATATATTTCTGCATCGGAAGCGTGCCGAGAGATTGCCTGGCTCGATGAACTCATCAAGGACTTTGGTTTGGTGAGAAAGCAAGCTGTCAGTTTGCTGGAGGACAATCAGAGTTGCATAAAACTGACACAGAGTGAAAAGTTCCTTGCCAGGACAAAACATATAGGTGTGAGGTACCATTATATACGTCAGGCAGTCCAGGATGGACTTGTGGAACTGTCATACTGCTGCACCAATGAGATGGCTGCGGACATCCTGACGAAGCCCCTCCCAAGAGAGAGTTTCCAGAATCTACGTGTCAAGCTGGGACTCTGGGTGGTTGAATAAAGTTGTATATTTTTGTATGTTGTGTTCGTCTGAGAAGGGGTTTGTGGGATGTAAACACAGAGCAGCCAAACACAACACTCCTAGAGAGGACATGAAGGTAACTCAGTCCTCCAGGCTTAACTTCCTGCTTACCTGGACTGAGTTACAGGAACCAGAAGTAGGTGTGGTCTTACCTGGGAACAACATCCCAAAGATCTCTCTCCATTTTGCCTC